>NC_051285.1:19331652-19980223 GCF_015220745.1 Sebastes umbrosus
GACAATGTGGCTGGTGATGTTGCCTGAGAGGTCTTGGCCGAGCTCAGTGATTAGTTTGCCATAGCCCTCATTCTCCTCCCTTAGCAAGTTAAACTTCTGTTGCTTGTAACTGAGAAGAAATACAAGATTACAAAAATTAAATGCACCCTTTTTATTCATGTCATGTCTATTACATCTCTACTAAACTGTGCACTCTACTTACAATAGTTTAGTCTTGATTTTTACAATCTTCTGATTGAACTGATGGGCTTGTTTTATAAGTCCAAGAGATTCAAGGGTTTCTGGATCCAGCCTCTCTTTCAGGATGGCTTCCGGAACAAAAAACTGAAATAAAACAAATGTAACTAGTTCATTGATTTGTTTTTGTAGTTTATTACAGACATGGTTATCAAAATCAGTAATGTATCTATGACACCAATAGACATTGATATAAACTTCATCCAAAGTTCCGAAATTGTTATATACCAATTACACTATCGCACATTCAGGACAATGACATTTTTTTTAGCTTACAACTGTGCTGCAACAGTGACAATTAAGTGAAATGCTAAGTACAATAATATAATACAAGCTCTCGTATTTTGATGATACAAATAGCTTTCTTCAGGCAGCCTTTGTATTATATTCTAGGTACATAAAGTGTTTTTAATATAAAATTATTCTGATGTTAATACAGAAATAGTATTCTTACCAAACATGCTCCCACTAGTTGTGTGTAATGGTCACGTTTGATTTTTTCTTCCAGTGCACCAGTCTCCAAATCTGTGAAAAATATAGTTTTTTAAAAAAAACATTATGACAGTAAAAATATGTCAGGTTTGCCAAACACTAAAAGCTATTTTAATATTGCATACTATAATTGACTTTCTTTGAATGCATTACTTCAGATACAATAACTCAACCAAAACGTACCTAGTATACTGAACACGTCTGCTAAAATTGATGACATGTCATCTCGGAGTTCCTGAAAAAAAAAAAACAGAAGTTCACTGAAATTCTACAGACATACAATGATGTAGAAACTCTGAACCCATGTGCCAGAAAAAAAAATACTCCAATTTCTGTCCAGAGCAGACACTAAACATGATGGAATGAAAACAAGTAATGAACAAGGAATAAAAGCTTTGTCTCTTTAAAATACAGTGTGGACACTTCTATGTGTTTAATACCATCATGTCTCCAAGGACGCTGGCGACAAGATCCAACTTCAGGTTCCCCTGCACAACTTGCCAGCAGAGCTCGTATAAGGCGGCCTGTATATCTGGAGGGGTAAACGGACAAGACACGAGACACAGTTCATCTTAAACTGAATTGACAGAACTGACAGGAAAAGGCTCTTAAAAGGAATAGTTTGGGTGTTTGTTTTGAAGTGGGGTTGTATGAGGTACTTATCTATAGTCAGCGTATTACCTACAGTAGATGACGGTCGGTACGCCCTCTCATACAACCCCACTTCAAAACACCCAAACTACCCCTTTAAATGTGAAAACGACACTGAATTGGATAGGTGAGGCACTGTACGTTATCCGACAGACAGGGATCAAATGTGCATCGTGAGGGCTGGGACCACTAATAGATAAATGGATAATTATCATTAATGCATCTGAGTTTTGATCGCTTATTCAAAACATTTCCGTTTGTATTCACACATAAGTTTACTGTTGTGCAAAAACAAAGACATGGTGACATTTAACAACTGATCACACTGAAGCAAACACACTGGTCTGACTGGGCAATCTGCAAGTTGCAGCTTGACTGAAAGCTGTCATATGAAAAAGCTATCTGCAGTGAGGCAGTATTTCGAGAAGCCGAAGAATTTTAAAAAAAACGCGGTGTTTGTGAACAATGTCAAAGGAAACAAATTTTGGAAAAACAGGCATGTTACCATGTCTTTTGGTGCCATTTATCACTGCAATTAGTGATTATTTAACTGAAGATGATACTGTCTGAAGGAGATTTACATGTGTTTAGTAATGGTGATATGTGCTTCGTCGTTCCCCTCTGGCACAAAAAAAAATAGCATGTTATGGATTAATATGAATGTTTATCTTTTCAAAATCATAATTAACTGTGTGCCAATTTATAGATTTTCAGATATCTTCATATCATATCCATACAAATACACTTTTATCACTGCTTTTGCCATCATAAACATTTCAGCTGTAAACGGACAACCAAGGTTTTTTTTTTTACCATTTTTGTCAAACTTTAGCGCATCATTTTCAAATATTTATTTTTCTTACGTAGCTAATTGGTTCGAACTACCGCAATTCCCATGATGGATGTGCGTCTGTGTGTACAGCACAGAAGTTTAAACACGTGAGAGGTGAACAAAAAACGAGTCTAACAGAACTGAGGTCAGTCTCAACTTACCTCGAACCTCACTTCCATGATCTGTTTTCTCTGTAAGTTCTTTGCAGAGTTGTACACTATGAAATAAAAAGACAATTCTGGTCAGTTAGAGTACTCAAACATAACAATCCATAGCCTTTTAATCTTCCTATATTTAACATGTATACAGTCACTAACTTGCTTTATACAGCTTATTAAATTAATTCCCAAAAAACAATACAAATGCAGTGGCTTCATTGGTTACAATTACCTGCACACCAATATTCTTTTAACATCTGGGTTACTTATGCATTTAACACTATGCCAACACCATACCCCAGATAAATTGAGAAATTTGGAGAAATGGTTGATATTTCAAAACTCCCAAGAAAGTTTTTTCCAATCTGGATGTATCCAAGATGATAAAACCAAAGACATAACTCAGGGCTGTCTAGTTGACAGCTCAACTGGGCTCAAAGAACTGGTGCTGACAAACACAGACTGATCGGATCATTTGTGCGGCCTCAATGTCTTCTGTTCGAATTCATGATGCTAGACGCACTGCGAGAACTACTGTACATGCAATGATCAGTCAGAGATGCTCAACGATGCCAAACTGACAGCGGTGTGTCAGGGCTATTCATATGAGGCTGGCAGGCCATGTTCACTTCGTGCACTTCGTGCAGGTACGGCACTGAATCAATTTTATACCCTGGCCTTCCTGACTCACTCCTGACAGATATATCAGACACATACAGATCCAAATGTCACAATAATGCTAGACGGCTTGTGAAGAAAAGACATTATTTGACCTGATAAAAGTTGTTATGTAATAACAATGTGGCACGTTGATTATCAGCACATGGAAATTGCCCTTTCACTTTCTGCCTACCATAGTGATGTTACTGAACAGGATGGCATCCTCAGGTGACAGGTAGCCTGTAGGGCTTGCTGACATTGGGCCTTAAAACATGACCCTCCAACTTGAGGATTTACCACTGTGCTGCTTAAACAGCTGCTTAATCAAGTATTTAGCTGTTTTGTGTGAAGGGAAATAAGTATGTCTTCAACAAAACATTTATTTAACACTTTATACTGGATTGGCTGAAGCTGTACAGCTTCACCTGAGCTCTGCCCAGCAGCAGAGATTTTGTTATAGGAAATGTTTTACAATCAGTGCATATTAGGGGATCTGTACCAGAGTCGGAGACATGCAGAAGGGGGATATTGTGCATCTCTTAAATACATGTATGAGTTTTTCTCTCCATAGGAGCGTTTTACAAGTTGCTAATGTGTTGCAACTATCTGAAACAAGTTTCTGTCAAAGTGCTATCGGCCTAAAACACAAGTTGTATGTGCACGACGAAGAATGTAGTAGTTTGAGTTGATGCATCTCACTGCAGGCCTTACTTAAATATGCAAGGCCTAGTAGCTAGCACCGAGGATGAGCCTATTGTGTCTCCGCTGTGCTAAAGAAATGAGTGGAAAATCTTCACGCAATGTTTTCCCTTATTATAGAATAATCAAGCTAAAAACCCCATTCTGAGTTAGGTTTTGATTTCCAGATGTTGTTATGGCGAGCTCCTATGGTGCTGCATCTTTCTAATGTTAGGTTGGTGGATTTGACGCTGAGCCAATGAAGTTGATGTTTGCTGTCCAGATATAGTTGGTTAGCACGGAGTGGTGATTTGTTTATCGAAATGGAGCCATACCATTGTTAATGAGTTAGCTAACTGATGGCTTACACAAAGATCTAGCTAGCTAAACGTTAGCTGACAACGTAATGCTTAAGCGTGATCTGTACGTTAACGTTACAGTCATTACCCAAGAGGTGGATAGCTTTCAGAAGAGAACGTTTATCGAATAAAATCATGAAATGTCAGTTATCTTTTCATGCTGCCTGCCATGCCTGGGAAATCAAAGGTCCAACATTCAGTAGACATCCCAGATGCCGTAGCTAACGTTACAGCTAGCTAACGTTGCTCTAACGTCGTTTCCCTCCACTTGTTTCCTATTCATGTTAACGTTACTGTTAACGTTACACAACGCTAGCTAGGGAAGGATTATTTCGCCAACTGCTCGTCGATTGTCTGTTGGCAAATAACGTTGGCAAACTATCTGAATTGTGGCATCAAATTCACTTGTATTGAGTGGCTGGACGTATATGGATGCAGCCGGGGAGTGAGCTAACGCTACATGGATGCTAACTAACGTAGCTTTGCTAGTCACCGTGTTTACAAATGAAGGAATGGTTTAGCTTAGTAGCTTAGCATGCAGGTAACGTTAGCTAGTTCCATTTAGGTGACGAAACGGATTAAATCGACTGTATTCACGGTGTAATGCCAACTATTTAGAAGATGTGTTTATTTTGTTCTAATAGCGGCGTTAAGTAACGTTGCAGGCCACCTGAGATGGGCTTTTTAGCTTAGCTTGCTAATGTTAGCGCTTCTGTTAGCCCGAGCGAACACACTTGAAAGACTGGCTTGAAATGACATTACTAGATACGTTTTTATTAGTTAGCTTATATCAGCCAACAACTGTAACCTCTGACACCGTGTTGAAGTTCAGACCTACTCACAATTCGTGTTTTCCTGATTTTTCCCAGTTTTTGATCCATTCACCAGGGAGGATAAGTGTCGCCATCTTCCATCCACACAGCCCGGATGTCTAACTCATCATGGCACACACAGGGTCAAATGTGCTGGTTAGCTTCTGCTGCTAGCTCACTGTTGCATGGTGGGATACTGACGGTTGTCTCCGAGGGCTTTGTTAATACGGAACTTTGTGTTCCATGAGTGGAAATGGTACCATCTAGGTGCACATAACAGCTCAGTTTGGTCCGACTACTTTAAAACTGTGATTTTAACGACATAATATACACGTGACTACCCTTAACTAACAGATTTGCAAACCAACGCCATTTTTGGTTGCGGAAGAGAGTACAAGGTATGATTTCCAAAATCCGCACTGCATTCATGTAACGTTACACCTAATTTGGAAATATGGATTAAACTAATCACAAAGACACAGAGGGTTTATCGGTTCATATTACATCTTCAGACATAAATACAAATCTTGAAAGGATGCAATGAGACACACATAGAATAAAAACACAAATTTAATATACACAAATATTTAAATATGTGTAAACATACAGATGTATGCACGTTTTCAGCAGTTCATTGCAAAACAGAAAAAAAATCAAAATGAAAGGATTAATTTACAGGCAATTCTAAGATGTATTTTTCTCATCTGCCTAATATGAATAGTCAGTATGTGTATGGTAATGTTCAAGACCATGTGATCTGTTTCTCCAGTTTATAGTGAGATTCTGAGGAAATTAGGGAGTTGTTTCTAACTACAATATGAATACACCATTTTCCATAAAGTCTGAATCTGCCAACCAGGCCAATACACAGAGATAAAGAAATATCGCAACAATCCATTGAAAGACAAACAAAGCGATGTACTGTATGTGTATACTTGCAAATTAGTAGGTTAACTTCAAATAGTTACATTCTATTTAACCTTTCCCTAAAATTTCAAGCAAACAGAAACTGCAAATATAAAATGAGCACAGATTCACAATATAGTACACATCTGTAATTGTATAATATACAATTCTGATACTATGATAGTTGACTAAAGAACTCTAAAGCTTTGTAATTTAGAATAATTCTATAACTCTTACACACGCAACAGTGGCTCATCAAAGAAATTGGCTTTTCAAAAAAATCCTCTGCACACTTGCAAACTGGAAAAAAAACCAAAACAAAACAAACAACACACACTTTTCTCAACCATTTTTCAAATCCGTTCTTTTAAAGATTGCAACTATGGCATGTCAGATATTATTAGATACTATACAGTGGAGAAAAATAGTTGGGATATAGGAGAGATTACATGTTTACGGTTGAGTCCAAATTTTATGTATGACACTGTGAATGCTCCCAATATTCAAAAATAATTTTAGATGCAGCCATCAAATTGTCAGATTACTACACTTGAGCAATGCATTACTTTTGCACCCATTTCATTATAGAGAGATCAAAAGAAAATACAAACAGCTGGCCATATCTATAGTAACATAATCATTTTCATTAAAAAGGATTATTTCAGCATCTATGTGAAATAACATGATTAGAAACCATTAATTTACATTTGATTGTCATTACAAAATATCTATAAATCAAAGTCATCTATAAGGTATAAAAGCAGAACACATACATTTCTAAAAAATACCATCACAAAGAAATCTGAGAATGTCGTATATCATTTCTGGCAAGGCCTTTCAACAGTATGAGACGCCAGTTCACATTATACTTTACTGTGTACATGTTTTGATATATGGCTACATGCCATGCCAAAGTCTACAGTTTAAAAGTACAGCAGGTAAACGCAATATCACTGACACCTTTACAATGTAACGCAGTCCAATTCAATAGCCCTGCAATAAATGCTGTCTTTATAAAGCTTATGATGTTCAATTTCTGTTTGGATTGCGTCAGAGAGGCATTGGTTGGAGCCTATGATCATTTCTAAAAATATGGCTGTAAAATGACCATAGACTTGAATTAATACCTCTGTGACAAAGTGCAGTGTCATCATAGTGTTCAACAACAACTGAACACTACAAGCATCACAGATCTAGTATTATTTTGCAGGGTTATTATATTTCTATCAGCTGGTGCTCATGAAATCGTGTTCACCCCTCCTGTATATTGGCCACTATGTATTTACATCAGACAATTTTTGTCTACTGAATGAAAAAGATTAAAGGTATATATTATTAATTTGAATTTCAGTCTGTTATTGTCCCCTCACTATGCACCTGCCACATAATGTCTGTACTGCTTCACCTTAGTGAGCTAAGCGAACATCAAGTTGCTTTTAGAGTAACTGAACAAAAACACAAACATTTCTGCTGCAGTGTGACAAATGTCCCGTGTGTGAAAATATCAGAATCAAATTCAAATTCAAGCTCTCGCTCTAAGTTTTAACAAAGTGTTAAAGAGGCAAACATTGGTGTCTCGCAAACCATTTATAGCAGTCCGTTTCCTTCCATTCGGATTTTCAGACAGCCATCCATCTTATCTTCCAAGGATTTTGATAGCATATTCACCTCGATGCATCCAATTTGTTTTAGAACATTGAAACATTGAGAACCTAAAGACATACAGAAAAGTTATTCAGAAATCCACAATCTTAGAAACAGGAAAAACGATGTTCTGTGGCACAATTTATAACCTAGAAAGATTTTTTTCTCAAGACATATTAATATTTGGACATTCATAAATTTAAGTTAATATCAACTGTATTTTTAGTGGTTTTAATAGACATTTCTATGGAAATTTTGATGCTTTTTTTGCTATTGGGGTTGCTACAGGAATCAATTGTAAATGCTGTAAATACTATCTATCGCTGCCGTCCTCCATGATGGGGAAAGCAACAAATGTTTCAGAGCCAGCTTTAAAGCTCTATTCATAATAATCCATAAATAATGAGTCATAATCATGAGAAAACTGAGTTCCTTAAAGGTAACATTATGAGCAACATGACCACTCAAATTTACATATTAAATAAATTATATAAAAAAGAGAAGCAAATAAGTAAACGGCATAATTCTTACCGAATCATCCATGATGGAAGATGGATCAAAGTAGTCCGGCTTTAGTTCAGTTCTTTCTCTGCGATTCTTTGATGCCGGCTGAAAAATAACAGCTCAGTCAGAACAATTCACCACAAGACATAATGGAAATAAGAAACAAAAAGTCTATTTGTGCTTTTAGTCTGAAAAAACATGTAGAAAAAAATATCCTTCATCAACTGTGGAAATCAAATGCTGACAATTATGCTAATGTGCAAATTCTAATATTTGGCACCACAAGGAAAAAACAACACTTTTTGTATTTGGAAGGAACTCACTAGGACAGTTTGCTACCAGTAAAGCATGACTGTGTCATACTGTAGTTGAGGAGCTTGTTAATATTTACTGTAAAGATTTGCCCATGAACGTAAGGCACTATCTTTTTGTATTTGTGGTCCTGGGTATCCACATGAACAGTGGCTAGAAGTGGCTATAATCAATGTAGCAATTGACAATGTGAAAGGGGTTGCTCGTAGTGATGAACCTACAGATAATTATCACCTGAATCTGCAGCTCCTCTTGGCGTTATAGAGCTTTATAGTGAGTTTCAGCACATTGTTTAGCTGTCCGACCCACAAGTCTACTGTTTCGTTTCACTTTCACCGCTCTCATAAAATAGTTTTCAGCCGCAGCAAGCAGCTGTTTTGAGAGAAAAAGTTCTAAAAACCCACTGTACACTAGCTGGTCAGCACCAGACACAGTTAGAGACTAGCTGCTGAACATAGAGGACTTTTTTTAGCAGCATTTAGCAGCTAAACAGTAGTTGGTAGAGACCAAAAACAGCGCACAGTGAATATTGGACTTGCATTCACTATGTGGACACAAACACGACTCCAAATTGATGATAATGTTGCTCTGTAACAGCTGGATGTGTAAATAAGCAACTGTTTAATAAGTTCACCATATCAAATTAAAACGGTGATGATATGTCAGTGATGTGTCCTCAACTTGTTTCTTCTGCTCCCTATTAGCCAAGAAATGATTGCAGCTTGAAATTACCAAATCGATGTCCATTGTGTCAAAATCCATGCCCTCATTGATGTCCTCCAAACGGTCCTCTGATGACATCATCACGTCCTCCACTATTGGCTCCTCATCATCCTCCATGAGTCCTGAGCCTCGACGACTGAGGAGTACACATAGACACTTGTTAGGTGCTTTTTCACATACTGTCTATTGTCTGGATGTTATTTTAAAAAACAAGTTTCCTCCACAATTCAAACCAATTTAATGTCTGAAGAGAAGCGCCATCTTACATTGTTTGCTGCATGTGGTTCTTCATCTTGGCGTAGTGCATGCTAACCCGCTCTTGCTGCTGACAGGCTTCAGCTTGTTGCCTCTGTGTCAACATCCAAGTAACCTGGGTACTGTGGGTACAATGTTCAGTATTTAATATGACTTCATAATCACCATAGTTTAACACAAATAGCACGAGATGCTGTGAACAGCAGCTACATTAAATATTAATTTTAAGGTTTCAGTACTTGTAATCAATAGCAGCCTGGTGGTGATTGTGTGGCTGCTGCTGGGGAGGCACAGGCTGATGGGGATGCTGCTCTGTTGGCATGGTGAATGCGGCCGCGTAGCTGTCCTCTGGCCTCATCGTCTTTGGATCCCTCAGTACAGTAGAAGTAAGGTGGGGCGAATGCATCATCACTGGCGTCTGCACGTTCTGCTCGCGGCTCATCCAAACTGCATCACTGCTGCTGCAGCTGTTCTCTTCTGCTAGAGAAAAGATATTCTAAAATGACAGAACTCCTTATATTTGTATTTCCTAGTGACTGACACACATTGTTGAAATACAGATGTATGACAATTTAAAGGCAAAAAAAACACCCCAGTATTTCCAGCTTTGTGATTGAATTTGCCACTTAGCAACTTAACGACAAACTGGTTATAGTATTTCTGAGAGGGGGACACAGAAAAATACATCAAACAAACAAGTAAGTTTGGTGCAGATTACCTCATGTTGCAGCTAAATTCATTGCTCACCTTCAGGCAATTTCCTTTTGCTAGCAGCAGCTGGCTTGGACTTCTTACTCCTGGTGGACCCTCGACTGCTGATCCCACTGATGACAGACATGGTGTCATCGTCCCCTCCAGCCTGCAAGGAGTTCCTGTATGAGATGAGGGGCAGCCAGCAGTCCTCTCGCTGCAGGGCCATCTGAACCGTCATGAATCGCTCCAGGTACGCGTGACTGCAGAAGTGTCAGAATACAACAGTTAGGACCTTTTGAGAGCTCCTTGTCAGCTCCACGTTGAACGCAAACATTAAACCAAGTCAAACTTACATTGTTCTCTTGTCCTGCCGCATTAGTTTGCTGGAGAACTCGCTCAGGATATCCAAAAAGGCTAGATTGAGAGGTGGATACCCCTGTCCTTGGGGACTAGGTTCCTTAAAAGCAAACTCAATTCCATCCCTAAAATACAGAAGGAAATAATGATATGCCTTGCTCATTAAAACACAGACATCATTGCAAGAACGGAGTTGCATGCAAAGCTGTAAACCACAAGGTCTGGGATCAGGAATGTTACCTACTTATGTAACATGGCAATAGCCTCCCTGGTCTTCACCTGATCCAAGCCAAAAGTCAATGAGAAGCGTCGGGCGAGCTCTTTTATGCCACAGAAGGCTGATGTTGAGCGGTCGACATTGAAGCCAAGTTCAGACAACATGTCATTGAATAACTACAAAAAAACAAAACAGAAATACACTTTTTTTCCACATTTCGTTACAGGTGGTTTCACAGACTGAGAGGTCTAAATCCTTCATCAAATACATTTGTGATCTGCTGTAACTTAAGCCTGCTGTATCCCAATTTATTTTTTATTATAATTCAGTCTATAGAAGATCACCATCTTCCTCTGTTTACGTGGCACACTGGAGCAAAGTGATGCCTCATATATTAACATTAAAGTCAGTAAATGTTTCTAGTAGGGCTGTCAAAGCTAACGTGATAATAACGCGTTAAAGCAAATTCATTGTAACGCCACTAATTTCTTTAACGCATTAACGCAACTTGCAATTTTTAGGTTATAGCAGGCTCAGTTTTAAAGCTAGAGTGAAGATACTGGCGTCATCTGAACCTAGAAAACCTAAGGAATTATTGGTACCAACCATGTCATACTGGCTTGTCGAGAAGAAGGTTATATTAATGCTCCAAACTTGCGCTAAATCTTGGCGAGGAAAAAATGGGCATTTACCTCTGACCTCAATATATTTGAATGAAAATGGGTTCTATGGTTACCCACAAGTCTTAACAGACATGCAGATTTTATGATAATCAAATGCAGTTTTGGGCAAGTCATAGTCAAATCAGCACACTGACAGCTGTTGTTGCCTGTTGGGCTTGAGTTTGCCATGTTATGATTTGAGTATATTTCTTTTGCCATTATTTGTCATTGTTTTGTGTTGGTTAATTGATTTCCAATAATAAATATATACATACATTTGCACAAAGCAATCATATTTGCCCACTCCCATGTTGAAATCTCCCTTTAAGGTACATTTTGAACAGATAAGAAATGTGTGATTTATTAGCGTGATTTATTAGCGTGATTTATTAGTGATTAATCGTAATTAACTATGGACAATCATGCGATTAATCGCGATTAAATATTTTAAATCGATTGACAGCCCTAGTTTTTAGATAATCTGGAAGATTTGCTGGCATCTACTGATGTGTCTAAAACAAATGACACAAGTTAACAATAAATATATTGTATCTAGGCACAGAATCTTACCGTCTGCAGGCTCAAGACAAGTGTCTTTGCACATTGTACTCTGTCGATTTGTCTTGTTTTACTCATTGTTTCCTTGATGATGTCTCCATAATCATTGTAATACTAAGGAGAAAGAGAAGGAATACTGTTATTAAGAAGAACAGGGTAGGAGGAATTCCTTATAACTGATTTCAAAAAGGGGTTAAAACCCACCCTCATATACTGTTTAAATATATCTGCTCCGGTGTTCATTTCCACCACGTTGTAAACGATTAATTTGCAATAGGCAGCTAGGAGGTTTCTTCGCTTGTGCAGAGCCTCAATTTTACTGGCTTCATCATCTTGCTGTCCGTCTGGAAAATACAAAATAATACAAATATTATAAAAAAATAAATCCTTGGACATTTTAATGTGGTTGGTTGACACAATGGTGACTGACTGACCTGTGCTGTTATTGTCGTCATCCTGATCAATGAACACTTGATCCAGAATGAAGTTGAGCAGATCTGCCTGCAAAGAGGAGTCTGGCGTATAGACCAGAGGCTCCAGTTGTTCCCGGCCTGAAGACATAATTTGGTGACTGAAGATCAATAGCAGATCACATAGTATGGTGAAGGCCTGGAATAAACACAACACTTCAGCATTTATGAACATTTTCAGTCATGTAGAAAAGTCAGGAATGAAAAAGCAGTCCTATCAGCGTAACCCCACCTGTTCTTTAACTGCGTTGTTGATGCCGTTTAGGTAACGCTGACACATTAAGCAGAAAGCTCTCATTTGCTTTCTCAGGGTCACCATGTCACCCTAAAAGGAGCAGATGTTTAGTTAGACAGTCCTGTAAGTGAATAAAATACAATCCAAGTACTGGTAGATCTATATGAGTTAAAAAAAAATAGTTCAGCAGTCCAAAAGAAGATACAGGAAGTCAGTATCATATTTCAAACCAGCTACCCTTGATGGAAACTGGTACTCAGGTCTGATACTTACTGAAATATTTCACTGTCAATTAGTGCCAAAATCAGAAAAATAATATCTTGCTTTATACATTTTGTAAGTATGACAAAGTAAAAGATGTGTAAAAGGTACTTTGAGGGCGCTTACACAAGCCAACAGTTAGTCCGTTTTAATCAAACTCTGGTGCGGTTCAACCCTTGATGCGGTTCGTTTGGGCAGTTGTGAACGCATTACGAATTCTTCTTTGGTGCAAACCAAAAAAAAAACGCTCCGAGAGTGCTTGTGAGAGGTGGTCTCGGACCGTTTCCAAGCAGACCAAACAAAGCTGCCTGTGCGGGCATTTTTTGAAATGGACACAGGTAAACGACAGGTTAATATGAGTGGGAGAGGACGGACCTGGACTTCTGCAGAAGTCCAATGTTTGCCTGACATCAAGGCCGAAGAGAACATACAGAATATGCTAAATAAAGTCCACAAAAATATTGACATTTATAAAGTCATTCCAGATAAACTGTAGGAGAATGAATTAGTGTGCACAGTCGATCAGTGCCAAGTCAAAGTGAAAAACTTTGTCAGCAATATTTCCGCAAGTCCGCAATTCCCTACATAGAAGTGGCAGCTCTTGAGATGAAAAAGATAAATTTGCTCCTGCGTACACGCACCTCAGCAAAATATTTTTTTTATTTGGTCCGCTTTAATTTGTGCGCTGCAGAACCAAACCAGACTAAATAGAAAACGAACCAAAAGTATCAATTTGACTCTGATTCGGACGGACTATGGCAGGAGAAAGCACCCCGAAACTCCATGTACCTAGGGTCAGCTATGTAGGGAATACCACATAGCATAGACAATCAAAAACCCCGAACTCTTTAAAGAAGTCTGTGGTAATGTTTAATTATGTAGTTAAATAGCTGTCTTGTCCATTAGGAGGTAGACTACTCTCAAACTGACTGTGATACTGTAATAAGTAATCTATGCATAGAAATGTTTTGTTTCTTTAACTGATATCCTTTTTTTTACACCTTTCCTTATACATTAATTTTGCCAAGTATACTAAAAAATGCATCATGACCAAAATGTCAATACCTTTAATGAACTGCCGTCTGAAACCTTCGCTAGATGCCACAGGATGATGTAATGCGTGCACTGCATTGCGTGAATCACAATCTGGGGGGGAAGGAGGCAAGCAGATTAGATGAGCTGTACTGTTCCACACGTCAGTGCATTTACATGTACTTTAGTAAACAGGTTACTCAGAGAAATCAGGTTACGCACGTAATCGGAGAACATGTTTATACGCACTGTAGTAACCTAATTAATGCAAGTCTGCTTATAGATGCAACAGGTCAGTTATCATATTTCTCCAACCTTACTGCATGCTTATTTTAACTGTATTCGTTACAGAAGATGCTGCTTCCTCATGGCACAAATGTGTGTGAATTTTACAAATAGTCAATAGACATATTTAGACATCTAGCGGCTACTTTGTGTTATTTTCAGTCCTAGTCGGACTTTCAATGGAATGATTTTAAATACAAGAATGAATTGCTCCATGTTATTATCTCTACTTTCTACTCTGTTACTTTCACTGACTGCACTTTTTGTCACGTAAAAAGTTGATGAGAAACCATGTTACTTAACTGCATGTAAACACACCGATTGACTGAAATTGTTGGTTTTGCATTTCGGGGAAGTTAGAAGAAGTTAGAGAAGACTGTGCTGTTACCTGTTCAGGCATATCCCCGTTCTGCAGACCTGTGTTGAGCAGCCTGTAGTTGCTGGTGAAGAGATCCCACTTAGATAGGTCATGTGCACTGGAAGCAAAGAGAATGCAAATGATAAATAATACATAATAACATAATTCATGAAAATGTCATTATTCACATCTTACCTCATAAAGGAAAACCAAAATTCAACTTAAATGCCAAATAGTATGACTGGAAATGCTATTAATTAATTAAGTGTAATCAAGACCGACGGTGAGTCTGTGTCTGTCGGGAAAAGTCAGTTTATAGCCTCAGAGACCTAAGCATGGATTGGTAGAGAGTGCACTAGAGGCAAAATACTTTGAGTTTTCATCTTAAAAATTCAAATCTCCAGCACTGATGTAGAAAAGATAAAAACAGAGAAGAAGAGAATGGAGACCTTTTGATGTTGCTGCAGTGTTTATTGATGTATGTGTGCATGCTGCAAATATGGGTACTGATTTAAATATTATTTTTCCCATCTAATGTTGTGCATTCTATTTCATCTTATTTTTATTGTTATCTTATTTTATCAAGTGGGTTATATTTTCCATCTTATTTTCCCTGATTTTATGTTCATTCTGTCTATTTCCCCTTATTGTAAAGCACTTTGTGCTGCATTTCTCGTGTTAAAAGGTGCTATACAAATAAAGTTTATTGTCATTTTTATTATCACTCTTCAACAAGTAGCAATAAATTGAAATCATAGGAAAAGATGTTAACTGCTTTACTTGTGGAAAGCGCTGATCTTCTTGAGTGTAGATAGAACCTGGTAGGCATCATCCTCATCTGGTTCTTCACCCTGACAAACAAGAGATCAAACCTATGAAAGCCCCGACATTCGGCCTCGCCTCTGCACCTGTTCACACGCTTTTAAAACAATCAACGCAAAGACAAATCCTACAGCACCCACCTCTTGCAGGAAGTCCTCCAGGAGTCTATTGAACTTGTCTGTAAGCTCATCGAGAAGCTGGGAGCGGGCGATGTCCACGCGGTTGAAGATGGTGAACTCTTCGTTGCAGAGAGAGTGGTAGGTGGTGGAGCAGGCCTCCAGGACCTCAGTGTCTGTGTGCTTATCCTGGACCTCCCAGATTTGCCGCAACAAGGCATCCAGATGCTTAATGAGAACATGAAAGCACAAAACATTGTTTAACTGACACAGCAGTCAATTTACAAGTTGCATAATCTAGAAAAAATATAAAAATTGACAAACCTTTTCCAACCGGCCAGTTGTGTAGATGTCAAGATCAAAGTACTTTGGTATTTGTAGCAAATTGGTCACCTTATCGATATCAACGCAGTACTGTGACAAGAAAAGAGAAAGCATTTAGGTTGAATGGTTACGAATTAAACTTGTCGTCAACTCTGACCACTGTTGGCTGTAGTTGCGGAACACAAGTAATCACCTTAGCCAATAGCAGAGGCAATGCAACTGCAAATATTTCTGTGATCCGTGTCCGATCATCCAGCTGTGTTTTCTTCTCCTTTGCAGACAGGACCTTTTCCAGGCACAAAACCCCAACAATGTTAATAACATAAAATCATTCAAGAAACAAAGCTGATTCTCTCTATGTCAAGCATGACGACCAGACACTCACCCTCTTTCCTGTGCCTCTGCCCACCGGAGGGTGGCATTCGCAAGCCTGCCGGATGGCACAGAGCATGATCTCAACCAAAGCCGTTTCCTGGCGATCAGTGAGGGCTACAGATTGCAGACGCAGACAGTTACTGACAATGTAATGAAAAGACCTGCCCAGCTAACCGAGTACCAAGCAATACTGGAGCTGAAAATCTGAGCCAGCAATTGTCTGAAAGAGTGGATATTTACCCTCCTCTCCTGGCACGGGCTCATCCAGCAGCAGGCTGATCATTGTCTCCCAGTCCTTCAGCAGCTCTGACCCACAGTCCCACAAGCTATCCACCAAGTACGCCCCATGTTCATGGAGCTGTAACACATCAAATGGTTAAATGTTATTGAATCAATTTAAAACATACTGAAACAAGGTAAATTCCCCGCCTAGTATCATTTTAATAAGACATGGAATTACCTTATGTCATCCAAACCTAAAATAAGATCGTAACACTCTCACCTCACTCTCCAAGAAGAAGAAGACAGTAGTCTTGAGAAGACTGCCATTGAGGCTCTGCCTGCCCCTCCTGGGTAATCCCTCCTCCTCAGGACCACGATGGCTGAAGAGCCTTCAATCAGCACAATACAAAAAGGCTGTTAAAATGCCCGGTGAAGGCAAGTGGAATAAGCAACTGCTCTGCCTGCAGTCCTTTTGGGGAGGTGGGACAAACATGAGGTGTCACACACATAAACACCAGGAGTCACACATTACCAGATTTTATGATTTCACAGGATTTCCCCATTAGTTTTCATCTAAATACAATAACAAAGTAGCTGTTTGCATGTTTCTTGCTAGTAAAGCTACAGGTTATATGCAAATCCCACATTTATTTTGCAAAATATTTCTATAAGGATACATTGTAACACTGTTGAAGGGGTTGTTTGATGCATAGACGGGCTTATAATTGACACGTTCGCCGTAGCATCGCTTAGTAGTGTCTTGTGAAATAACAGAGTCCAACTTCCGTTCCTGCTTCTGTTGGAATATTTATTTCTCACCTTTATGTGTCTTTAATGAGTTGCATGTAAGCAATCATAACCGGCAATGTCCAACTCCATATAGTCAATATTTGTATTAATACAACCACAGCGGTCACCTGGCGTGACGGTCAAAAAACTATTTGTGCTCCTCCTCTGTCTAGCAACACTTGTCACCTGCATGAAGGTTCCTACACTTATAGAACAACCCCAACACAAGGGTGCCACCTACTGGACCATTAGGGTGTAATAAACATAAATCAGAAATGGCTCCTACACACATTTCTACTTTAAAATAGTTAATGTAATCTCCCACAGTTAACTTGGCAGGCACCCCAATTCTTTGCACTTCTGTTTTTGCTGTGAAACAAGATGAACTTTGGAATCCAATGTAGACCTAACATTAATGTGTTATGATAACCACTTCCATTAACAATTCAGTTACACTTACTTCTTAAACAGAAATTCTCCCGCTGAAACAGCGATGGGTCGATGTGCCGAGTAAACCAGATGATATACGCTCTCACAGTCCTCTGCTGTCAGAACCTCATCACTACTCCTGTTAGATGAAATGCATACATTACATTCTTAGTTATAAAGGCCAGTTTAATCAATCAAGGATGAGCATTTCGAAATTATAAAGGAAAAGGTTTGTTTGAATTATATCTCACGGAAGCATTTAGGATAACGGGGGAAAGAAACATGAATATTGAATCTAACAAAATATGGTCATATTCTCCCCATCAGTAACCTCAGCTATAAACAAAAATGATGACATCTGTGAGCACTAATGGTAATGTCTCTAATTTGAGCCAAAATACATCGAATCCCAATCTGTAGTGAGATTTTGTGTTTACCATGTTGACTTTAATGAGTGTTATGTCTTGATGGTCACATTATAAAACTTCATAAAACAAGTTGAAATGCAGAATGATGCCATTCAAAAGGAAGGGGGGGGTTACTCACTGCAAGACAAGTGTCAGAAGTTTAATGGCTTGAACTGCAACATCATATTCCTTGTCTAGAGTCATCGACACAATGCGGTCCTGTCAATGAGAGCAGATTTATGTTTCAGATACAGTTCTTAGCTAAACCATCACCATAACATTAGTTCTTGTATCATGCATGAGTATACTGAAGCCAAATTATTTTATTACTCTTTAATTATCGGCATATAAAGACGCAACAAGACAACAACGCATTCCAATTATGATGAAGTGATGCAGCTGCTGGCTCACCTTGAAGCGACTTGTGAAGAGCTCCAGTCGTGCACCGAGCTCCCTGCTGTAGAACAGGCCTTGTAGGGCATTCAAGCACTTCAGTCGCACTTCACCTTGCTGGAGTAGAAATACAATAAAATATTGACCAGATTTGAATGCCAAAACTCAGGTGCTACTTTGCCAATTCAACTTTTTTTAACGTTTATTATTATGCACCCCTATAGAAAAAAATATAATGATATACGTCAAGAAGAGTTTTTTCCATTCATTTGCCACAGTCAAAACTATTGATCAGATTTTGATACAAAGATGATAATATGGACTCCATAACATTTAGTCCTCCACCAGTCATGGGTTACACCGATCAGTCATAACATTAGGTCAGCATGGGCATCATGACCGGTCTGCAGTTACGCAGCCCCATACGCAACAAACTGCGATGCACTGTGTGTTCTGTCACCTTCTATCGGAACCAGCATTAACTTTTTCAGCAATTTGAGCTACAGTATCTCTTCTATTGGATTGGACAACACGGACCAGCCTTCGCTCCCCACGTGCATGAATGAGCCTCGGGTCTGACCCTGCCGGTTCACCGGTTTTTCTTCCTACGACCACTTTTGGTAGGTTCTGACGACTGCAGACCGGGAACATCCCACAAGAGCTGCAGTTTTGGAGATGCTCTGACCCAGTCGTCTAGCCATCACAATTTGGCCCTTGTCAAAGTCGCTCACATCCTTACGCTTGCCCATTTTTTCTGCTTCCAACACAAAGTTCAAAGTTCAAAATGTTCACTTGCTGTCTAATATATCCCACCCACTGCCAGGTACCATTGTAACGAGATAGTCAATGTTATTCACTTCACCTGTCAGTGGTCTTAATGTTATGGCTGATCGGTGTATATGGATATGGATACACTTCTTTTCGTGATTTAAATCATAAAAACATCATATGTCATAATCTGAATCATTTGTTCAGCATCGGTCACCTTTTGTGATGTTGCTACCCTGTTTAATGGAAAACTACCGGTAGCTGCTTTCACATCAAATATCTTCCAGCAAAGAGGAATGTGTATGGCTTGTATTCTGAAATGACTGCAGAAACTCTTCATTAATAGGATTGGTTAGTTTGATTTAAACTGAGGTTAGAAGTTGGTCTAAATTTGGACAATGTATTTGGACTTTATCAGCTTTTCTTAAGTTATGGTTAATTTGTTTCCACACAAAGCAGTGGCTGTCTGTTAGCTCACCTTGTCATGCATTGTCCAGCCAACATACTTCAGGTAACTGTCATTGAGGAAGGCGTCACTGTACAGCTTCATCCACATTCCTATCTCCTCAATACAAATGGCTCGGATCTCAGCAATGGCATCGCTGGCAAACACAAGAGAATTGATTAAATTAGTAATTAATATCATATAACATGCAATACAATGTTGTGTAATCAAAATTGTTCAGAGCTGTTAGGTTGCAAACTAAAATCATGTGGACTCATATTGGTGTTGACATTAATTTCACACTAGAGGGCGCCAAAAAGCCAGCAATGAACATTGAAAAGGTCCCTGCTTGTTGTGATAAGACTCAAGTGTGATCAGAGGCTTCTCAGTGAAATCTCAGTCAGCATAAAGTATGTAAGTAAATCAAAGATTCACATACCGATATCTGTGAACAAACACTCCTTTGAAAATTGCATTCATCATGTTTTCAATTTCATCTTGATTTTCTTGAAGCTGAAAGACACAAAGTGATACATTTAAATCATTTGCATGAAAATAGCCAAAACAAAAGAAGCCTTGTTCAACCCTCAAACAGAAAAAACAAAAAAGTAGGACTTTCAAGAGGTCTATGAGAAGTCATTTTAGCTATGTTAAAGGGTAAGGCTGGCATTATTCTATATTTTTCTTATTTTCAACAATTTTTTTCTGCTGTCAGAAATCAGCAAACAACTTTGTCAGTGTCAGTGTAGTCGTATAAGAGGACCCAAAACAATTGGAAAATATTGACTGCATAGCTGCCAATGACATGTCATCAGAGCAGCGCTGTACAGTGACAGAAATAAAAAGGGAATGATTTAACATGAAGTTAAACAGCAACAATCACAGAGATACTTAGACAGGATGATATCGTGGCCTACAGTAGGTTATGTTACACTGTTGGGGCAACAGAGGATGATACTGGAAAGCGACCTGCAAGTGAGACAATTTTCCTAATAACTACAGAAAGGTATAGTTGCTGTGCCGAATTATGCCAATAAAATTAAAAACTCTAAAAAATAACTCTCAGTAGGAGCAGGCCTTTGCGATGATATGGTGAACGGAATAATAATTTTGCATTAAAGCTGGGGTAGGCGATATATTTTTGGCATCATTGGGCGGGAATTCCATAATAACCTTTCAGCATTTTGTAATTCAAGTGTTCTGAGAGAAAACTAGACTTCTACACCTCCTCATGGCTCTGTTTTCAGGCTTCAGAAAATTTAGCCCGTGACAAGAGACTTTGGCCAATCCTAGGTCATTTCAGAGAGAGACCGTTCCTATTGGCTGTTCTACAAATGCAGTTGCGCGTGCAAGTCATTTCGATGAAAGCCTGATACAACAGCAGTTGTTAATGTTGCTATTGCAGCATTTTCAAAGCAACCCAAAAAAGGAAGACAGATAAAAAGAGTCTGACAACATTGGCGAAGCGTTTCAGAGATGGAGAGAAAATGTTGGTAACAGTAGGCATCAAAATCAGGATCATGTTTGAAATGAACGACTAGTACTCTTACAGGTTACTGTATGAAGCAAGTTCATATGCCCGTGCTTGTCTGGTGGGAGGGGCTTAGGACAGAGGGGAGAGGAAAAAGCCGTAGGAGAAGGGCTATATCTTCAAATTCTGGCGGGTTTTGTTTGCCTTTTCCAGAAAACTGCCTACCCTGGGGTGCCCCTTACATTACAATATATGCTGAGAGCACACTGTACGTACTAGTTCAACAAAATGCAGTTCAGCATCCAACCAGATTGTGCATATAAATAAATATAAAGATAAATGAGTATACAGAATGAACAACAAACACGTTTATAAAATGTACAGTATGAATGAATGCAGCTATGATATGTCATTAATGGAACTATGATATGCACAGTACGGAGTGGACAGACAATATTTGAGGGAAACACTGGATACATTCCAAAAGCCTTACTGATAAACCGTTTGCAATGTGTAGTTGCAACTTATATTTCTTCTCACCTCTTTACGCTTCTGTAACAGGAGCTCCAACCTATCATTAGCCCTTTTTGCAACAACCTTGTTCCTCTCCGCCTCATACTGTCTCTGCGTGTTGTCCATATTGATGCTCAGGTTGAGAGCAACGTTCACCAAGGCCGTCATCAACTTCATGGCTGCGGTAAACAACAATAGTTAGATATACACCTGAAGGAAAGACAACTTCCGCACAATAATCATGGCGTGAGAACGTGCAGGCATGTATGGAGCAGAAATGTAGACAGTGAAACGTGCGCATTAAAACTGACCTGCTAGTGTGCTTGTATGTCTGAACGCCCTGACCTGTGAGTCAGACAGGCCGGTGAGCAGCGAGATGAGTGTGTCCATCATGTACTCGTCGTAGATGATGCTGTACTGACACTGACGCACCAGAACAGCAATGAAGTCAGCGAAGCTTATCCTGAATTTCTTCCACTGTGGTCCTGACATAGTTAATGGATAGTCGCCGCTGTCCTGTTTGATGACAGCAGAGGGATGATCAGATACAGGATCACATTTGTTTCATACTGTTCATTTCCCCATGTAATGTAAAAACACAGTCTGCATCACCTCATCAAACTCCTCTGTCATTTTTCGGATGATTTCGGAGTTCTGCATATGTCTGAACATCTCTCCACTCACAGCGCCTTTGTGTGAAGAATCACAAAATGGCAGCAAAGTTCAGTGTATTCATTTGATTCAGGCACCATACCTGCTACGTATTCGGACAGATCATGTCAGATAGTTACCTTTACAGCCAGAACATTGAATGAAGAAGTTGATTAAGTCCAAGAGTGCAACGTCCTTGTCGTTTTTGTATGCCTCGATCCAGTCATCAACAACAGACTAGAAAATAAAACACAACAAAAACAACTTTGACATTTTTTTTCATAATATCACTGCATGTTTGGGATGATGCTGCTGCCCCAAAACAAGTTAATCCAAAGAAATGGAACCCAAAGCTTTCACACCAGTCAAAATATATTAAAGAAACCACAACACAAGACATGATCTCTTCCCCACACCAGTGTGTAACCCACCTGTGTGGCACTCTTTCCCATTTTCACCACCTCGAACAGGGTCATGTTCTCCATCCCGTTCTCCTGATGATGGCCATTCACCCTGCCAAGGCCGGGGGCCCTCCCTCCTCCCCCACCTTTGGCCTTGTCTCCAAGCGCCTTCTTCCTTTTCTTGGCAGCCTGTTGGGGAGAAAGATGTTAAATGGAAGATGAAAGTGTGTTATTGCCTTGAGTATCATAAGTCTGAGTACAGTGCACATGCATTAAATGTGCGTGTAATAGCTTATCAGGTTGCTGGGAATGAAAAAGCTGTCACAGTGTTGGACTAACTCACATTACAGACATTTGATGCAGACAGTGATGCAGCATTAACTTATTTTCTGATCAAACACAGCTGTTTCTACTGTGTGTTAGTCCTGTGATGTACTGAGAACCAGTCCAGGGTGTTTCATTGCCTTCCACCAAACGCATGTTGCAATTGGCTCAAGCCTCCCTGTGACCCGGATTGCACATGGAAAGATATGGAAAATAAATAAATAAAAAACTTACCATGCCCTTTCCTGTCTTTGCATTTTTGCCATCAAGATCCTCAAGGTCAGTATCTGAAGACAACTGAGATTCTGCCTCTCTGTGCACAACAGATTAAGTCATTACAACCACGAAACAAACGTAACAAGACAGTGTACATGCATACATACAAACAGACAAACACAAAAGACACATTCACAGACACGTTTAACTTGATAATAAATATCAGTGATGCTCTGCTTACTGAGGAAATTGAAACTCTGTGTGCAAATCCTGCGCTGCTATCATTTCTTTAACATTTTCTGGATATGCTGGCGTGGGTGCTTCTACTGCTCTGGACCCCAAGCAAGAAGGTATCTGCTCCTGGAAAACAAGACAAATGAGAAGAGTTTGTTGATGAATGACGACATCAACACTGGCTGCAATAACTCACTAACAAATCACAGAATATCTTATATAGGTGTCAAGATACTCAAAAAAGAAAGAGAACATGTTTGTTTCTATTGTGAGAAAGACAAAGGCCCTAAGATGCACCTTGGTGACATGAAACAGCAGTCTAGCTACTTGTGCTAGTGACTGATTTTACCCCATACATACAGTACATTGTGAAATTTTGCTTGTGATCTCACCACTTTTTTTCCACACAATAAAAGCAATCTGAGTATGTCATCCTGGGGTCTGACAAAAAAAATTGTTTCAATATTTTCTGATATTCTGTGGAAGAAAATGTATTAATCTCGATCATTAGATGCAGCCATACACATCTTGTTCAGAGTTATTAAAGCCTTAATAGGGATGCTTTCTAGGGCTGGGCAATATGATGATATATATATATCGTAAACAGATATAAAAATGTCTATTGTATATATTTTTCTATATCGTTTCTATCACAATATAGCCTAGGCCTATATTCATTTCTTTTTCTCCATACTTTCCCTTAAAACTGTTATGTTCATTTTGCACTCAAGTTCTTAAGATTGGAAAATGTTCAGTACTTTTCATTTGTCAAGTATTTAATTCACACAGGAGTATACCGTTATTGAGATATGAAATGACCAATATCATGATCAAATATTTTGACCATATCGCCCAGCCCTACTTTCCTCTGTCATTGCACTGACTCACTTCCACTCTGTTCTACGATTTTACACACTGAGAACTCCTCAGTCCTACTTTTATCTCTATCTGTGCAGATAATTTGGAGCTTGAAACGCAGTAATTTATATTTATATTTATATAGAAATTGCACAGTTGCAAATACACAAAACGTATTTTATTATCATTGTTGTTCTTCTATGGTGTATTACTACCTAGTGCTGAATAAATGTAACCAATTAGTTAATGAACACCATGATTGATGTCACTTTTGCCATCTGAATAACAGTTTGTCATTCATCAAATAAAAATACCAACAGTGTTCTAGTTAATACATCAGATAAGTGAGGATTTTGTGTATTTCATACATGTTCTACTTCATTTCATATCAGTGTCAATTACAGTCTGGGTTTATTGACTGCTCAGATCGAGCAAATTTTTATATGAGGACTGAGGACACTGTGGGAGTATTTGCAGCTGGGCAGCAAAATTTCATTTAATGACTATCAAAATCATGCCATTTTCCCCCCACCTTTCGTTAAGTGAAATGCTACGTAAAGAACAAGGGATATTAGAATGGTGATTTGGTGTAGTGTTTAACTTGGCAGCCACACTCACAGGCAGGTAATGTGTCTTATTGCCCCCCTGCTGTTAGACCTGTATTGACCTCTTGACCCAAAGTTGAACACAAATTCTACCGAGCAATACAGGTGGGTGGTTTTCTAAAAGGCAAAATTGGCCATTGACTATTCGCCAAGAACCAAACTAAATCTACAACCGACTTCCTGCTGACTCAATGACAGCATGCATAGAGTTGCCGACATGATCAATAATTTTCTGGGCCCACCACAGTATTATTTACAACCACACCACACTGAAGCATGTGTGTGGTCTTCCAAACTGGGAGAACTTGTGTAGTGTTTCAAGTTGAACCCTGCTCTCGTCATGCATACATGGGGCTGGAACAACATCTTTTCGTTTGGTTTAACAAATTTCCTGTGCTGACAGAAATTCTGAGTAGTAATTATCTTCAGTTCAGGAGAAACCCAACTTCTTCTATCGTGTCTGGTGTGGAGAGGACTAGCCTGTCTCACTGTACACAATTTTGAGGTAGGGCCAGGAAAAACAAGTTTATTAGTTTGTTAACTAAGTACATGAACTTGATATAATTACTTTCTAACAGTTTATGGCATTTAACTGGACAAATAACGTAAGATATGCGGATGCCCATGTTTCAAAACTCGGTTACAGCAGACATCGTCCGAGAATGAATCTGTGGGGGCGTGTTTACACTGGAACTGTAATGGGCAATCCCAACATGCAGTGTAAACATGACATGGTTGTCCTTATTTTGAACAGACAACAGACAAGGTGCCTGACTTTGGGCTCCAAGGACCACACATCGGAATGCGTCACTTTACTTGAGTGCCTCAATCACACGTTACTTTCTTGGATAAGTAATGTAATATTCCCATAAGAGTTAATGCCAAGTCGTTGTTAACTATAATGTTACTTCGAATATAAAGCAAGTTGATCCCAAAACATGTCCGACAAGCGCAGTGATATACTTCCGAACTACAAAACGCAACTCCAGATGTTTCCGAAGCTGGTGATTCCGACCCACTCTCATCTCTTCCTGACGGCCAAGCAGCACTCTGGCTAATGCAGCTAACCTTCCTGATATGTGATATTAGCCGACACACTATCTATTTATCTACCTTTAGACATTCTCTTTGACCACTTGATTCGTACCGAGCAACTCATTTGTAGGATACGGATTCACTTTTGGATTTTGATCCATTTTCAGCCTCAGAGGAGTTGCTAGCGTTAGCTTGGCTAGCATTAGCGTTAGCTGTAGCTGGCTAACAGCACCACTAGTTAACACCAGCTCCAATGTTACCTCGCCATTATTAATCCTGTTTATTCTCGTTTATTATGATGAAGTCGTGTTTGTATGTTAAAGACTCATGTTAACACAAATGTCAAGTGCCTAGTGAGCTAGCCAGTAACGTTCTAGCATCATCAATGACAAACTCCCTGGATGTTAACGTTAGCTATCCGCCATTTTACAACTTACTTACCTCGTTTTAAATCAAAGACGGACACAAACCAAATAATGTGAATCCAAACGGTGCGGACTTTGCGAAGAGGGTGCTATCGTTATTTTCCTGCACAAACTGTCATTTCCCAAAAGTCAAAACTAATCGTTTTATTTGCTAGCTAACGTTAAGGAGCTCCTCGGTGGCTAACATATCAAGGTACACTTTGTATTTTCCTTGTTATGCATGTAGCACACACACCACCTGTCGGTGGCTCCGTGAACTGCAGGTAAGGGCATGAGGGGCCACATCATGTCAGCCCTCTCCTGCTTCTCACTGCTTCTCACTGCCCTACCGTGTGACCACAGCTTGTCAAACTCATTGACTCACTGTTGGAAAATATACACTTCAAGGAAAAACATCCAAGTCATCCAAATTAATCTGCATGTCTGTTAGAGGAGAGGCACTGGAAATACCTATATTACATAATGTATCACACATGTCTTTGTATATTGCATATAAAATGTATATAAACATGTTAAATTCACAGCTAATCAAAGGAAAAGTACAGATTAGATAGAGATTTCTAACTGGGATCCTGTGACTCAGAACAAGCTAAAAATTTGACTTATCATTTTGTCTATTCAAGGAAATATATATATATATAGAAAGCTGCCAGGAGTTGCCCATAGAAATATTTTCTTACAATAGTTACATACACAAACAAGGCAGACCAGTGCAAGAAATTCATCTTTTACATGTATAATGTTTTATCTTCATTATTTTTTTTTTAGTATTCTTTTTTGTCTTTTTTGGGAACCTTTTTGCCTAGCAACTGCTTCTGATTGGACAAAAAAAGGTAAAGGTGTGTTCAGTTGATAAAACATTCAAAATAGTTTCTGATACTCTTTCCTCCACCACATATGAAAATGGGACTAGACAAAACTTGCACCACTGTAGATGGTATTCATTGCAGGGCTGTTGTAACAGAATGAATGTACATGGTACAAGAGTTCATATTATATTACTATTACAAAAATAATTTAAAATATTTTTATTATTCCTACAGAAATGTTTGTTTCTCAATCATGCAATGAACATGATAATTAAAATATTGTCTTGTTGTTAGTTTTTATTGTTATATTTTGGTTGCTTAATTCTAGGTAGCATGCTATCATTACTGCCTTGATGCTGGTAAGAGCAATGTAGAAGGGCCTCTAGACCAGAAAACTGTTATTAATACAACTTGGTATTTATACAACTATTACTAATATGTTCATGCTGGTATTTGTAATAATCACACTGATATAAATTAATATTAGTAATATTCTTAATTATATTAACGCTGTTGTCGCTCTGTTGGAGAAGGTCTGTTCTTAGTTCAAACTTTGTTCAGCTGAAATCGTGTGTACGAGTTGCATATTCCTAAAATTATGTTAAATCAAGTTACCCAAACATGATTGCTACTGGATCTCTGGACAGAACATAATTGATCTGCCATGTGTAGTACACTTTACTTGATGGATAGTAAAGGCAACAGGAAGTCAATGGGGCCCAAACCTATATGTTTTTGCCCCAGGGCCCCCTAGTGGATTAATCCAACCATACAGCTCTGAAATGGTTTGCTGTTTCTTGATGCAAAACCCCCTTGCTCAAAAGTTGTACAAAGTCAAGTCAAAACACTTAATAAGGAAATAATCTTGCATAAAAAAAGTCTCTTCACACCAATGACAGCTTTGACATTTTATTGTTCCATTAATTATATCTTACAGGTTTTGTAAGCAGTACCAACTTGAAAAGCCACCAAACTGTTAGTAATTATGACTAATTCTATAATCCATGCCTCTTTCTTTTACATCAAAGTGTATGTATACAGGGTGATCCATTCAAAGCCATATCTTCATACAGTATGTGATGGAAACAGATGTGATGTAGTGCAGACTGTGTCACACGAAAAACTCGAGTCACACATAAAAAGCAGAGAAAAGTCTAAAGTTCTGGCAAGCCACACTTGGATAGGGGTTGGATTTTTCTGCCAGCGAGGTTTCATCTACATGAACTCGTTGAGGAAGCTGTGGACTGTTCCTTCAGGTGTCTCCTCCAAAGGCTGGCCCAGACAAAAGGAAGGCACCGCCAGGAGATCAGGATCCTTGATCTCGAGCTCAACATCCATGAGGCTGTGAGACAGTGATACAAACATGACATGGAGATTTTTCCAAGGACATTCATTATAGCTCGTGCAGCCAAGAGATGCTAGAAAGTCGCATAGTCTACATATCCCTGGAGTGTTAATTGCCCTGAGCATTTAAAAACAATTCACCAACCTGACTATGAATGATGAGGTGTCATGGAAGTAGAACGTGCACACTGGCAAACACCCCATGGTTACAGACATGGAGTACTTGCCTGAAAAAGAGAAAGACGGAAAACATAATGAACTCCTAAAAAGACACATTATTATACATATTATCTTATATCATTCCTCTCACCTTTCATGCCTGTCATTGGTCCTGTCCATACATTGACTTTTAATCCCTCCCCTTCAATGGATGGATTCCCACTGCTTACAATAGCCATGAACTTTGCATCATCGGGGATATCTAAAGGGTGCTGGGTGCATTGCAATGCTTTTTTCTCACAGCTCTGGTTTTTGCTGTCAATCTCGTAGAATATCCCCTGGCGGATGTAGATACAGATTCAGATGTCAAGGCGCACAACAAGCATCGATAATCGGTGACATTTTTATGAAGAAAGAAATCACTTACCTCATCGAAAAACATCAGCAGATCCAGACTGAGTGATGTGTTCGCAGGGAAGCTGTCGTTTGATCTGAACCGTAGTTTCTTGCCCATAGAATCGTAAGTGAATGCACCAAGCGATGTCACTCCACTCTTCAGGGATATCTGGTGTAATTCAACGACACACATTCAAAGAGAAAAAAAAAATGAATGCTCTATTTTAAAATACTATAAAAAAAGTACCAGAAGAACTATTGGTCTTGAAAGACAAATTATAAAATGCTCACCACAGTCATGAGTCCTGTCATATTGGGTGAATCTGAAAGACAACCATGTCAGTTAGATGGGTCTAAAAATATTAGACAAACACATTTTAAACCAATATAACCATAGACTTTTTGTTTACTGTTGACACAAATAGGAAATGCGGTGATCTTGAAAGCTACCTAACACACGGACGGCTCAAAAACAACTAACAAAAAGAACCAAAATGATGCAACCACAATTTCTTACGACAAGGCTGATGGTGTTCTGCATGGGTGGTGGCGGCCAAGCACATGAAGACGAAGAGCGTAATAGCTGCATACATTTTCCTGGTCTAGAGGGAGTCACAAAATAAAGTTTGAGATGGCAAAAAACAACCCCAAGCGCATCTACCTTTCAGTGAAGTTACTGCTGCTTTTATAGGGATAAAATCCGGTGTAGTCAATAAGTATTACGTAAAAAGGACCCAGGACTTCAAACATCAAGCTGTCTAAACAAATCAGACCCAGCTGGTGGTGACCCAAGTAAACAGTTTTCTTAGGCTATCTTTTCTTTTGTGATTGTGCAGCTGTCCTCAAATGTTTTTGTGCATTGTTTATTTCAGAGAGGTCATATGGAAACGGGAGTTCAAGTGGGGAAGATTATGGAGGTTAATCAAGGCTCTTGGAGCGAAATAGAGAACATCTCTAAATAATGTTATTTAGCTTTATTATACGGCTTTGTTGAATCCTCGATTCTGATTGGTCAATCCCAGCGTTTTAGGGTCTTTCATTTCTTTATAGTAGA
Organism: Sebastes umbrosus; assembly: GCF_015220745.1. Classification (NCBI taxonomy): domain Eukaryota; kingdom Metazoa; phylum Chordata; class Actinopteri; order Perciformes; family Sebastidae; genus Sebastes; species Sebastes umbrosus. Next base: position 19,361,589 of record NC_051285.1, read on the forward strand.
CCGTTGCTATGTATAACAGACCGTTTCTATGGACACAGCTCAGATGTCAGACTCTGGCAGACCGTTTTTGTGTCAAATTATTGATTTCTTAAGTAAGTAGCCATGTAATAAGCGGGATAATGTACAGTGAGTGGGTCATTGTTGTGAAATAAACCCCGACAGGGCGATGCGGCACCCCGACACAAATCGCCCTGTCGGGATTTATTTCACAATAATGACCGGTTCGCTGTACATCATCATCCCTTACTTATATGTTGGATTCCTGAAAGAAAAAATCTGCTTCCTGTTTTTAGTGAACAAAAATAATGCTTTGTGTTTGATACATAAATGTAATAGACATTAATTATGAAAAAAAAGTCAGGTGTATATGCATAATGTCTCAAAATGTCATAATGAACAATCACATTTTAAAAAACACTGTATAAAGCTGTAGGCTGAGGGGTCTTGGCGAGCAGTGAATTAGGCCGACCTCCTAAAACGCCCTCGCTCACCCTGTCTTTTATTAAAGTGATCCAAACTAAATAGAAAGCCTGGGGAGTTTATACCAGGTCAACGGCACGAGCCAGATGAAAAATGTGTTGTTGTCGCAACTACACTTTGTGCAGCTGTCTTTTGTTCTTCCACACATGAAAATGTCCCTGTTGTGCCCGTGCTTTCAAGCAAACAACTCGGTGCACTCTGTCAGACAGACAGGTGAGAAACAGCTTGTTCATCTCATGTATGCTGCATCTCTGTTGGCCTGACATGACCTCACATGTTATCACGGTCTATGATGATTCTGACTAAAAAATATATATATTTAGTTTGTATTATTTGATCCGTTCTAAGTTCTTCATTGGATTCCAAAAGGCTGCATTTATATACATGTTGCAACTTTGAAAAAAAAACCAACAACAACTTTTATTTAGGCACTTTAGATCTTCCATAACTGGGGAAGTTATATGGTATTTGTCCTAGACCTTAATCACTCGACACCCGTGATTGTTTGTATGCTTTTTAACGTGTACTCTGTTCAATATGATTTTCATATATTTTTTTACATTCACCTGTGTTTTTTCACTCATCTATAAAAGCAAATTGGTCAGTTCAGTGCGTTATTTTAAAAATAAACTGACTTCTTTGAACGGGTAAACACACCCAATGAAGACAGACAATAACGTAACGTATAATATGTTGTGTTAGGAATGAATTCTCTCCTAAATGTTTACTATATTTTCTATGCATTATTATTCTGCATTAGGATTTGTTTAAGGTTTATTGACTTTTAAAGACTAACAATTATTGCTTAATAGCCCTTTTATCATAGCAGCTATTTATTACTTGTCATAGTAGGAAAAGCCTTTGACATGAAACATGTGATTAAAATATACTTCATTTTCCAAGTCTCAAAAAGGGAAGGAAATACATAACAAAACTAAAAGGGATGCCTGAAACCACAAATGAATGAGACTGAAAATAGAGTAAATTGTGCGCGTCACAAGGGAAATTACTGTATGAGGGGAATATGGGAGGGGGTTATGAAAATGAGGGAAGCCCTTCTCCTTATGCATCCATTCCGCTTTTACTGACCATATCATTACAGTTCACGAAGAACTCAGCATTTTCTCTTTCTGAGAGGAAGTCAGCTTCAGGAACCGTGACTCGCCCACTGACCCACAGTTTATTATTTCATAGTTTCTATAAGTTATTTCCTCATGTAAAGTATATGTAAAGTGGCCTACTGTGTGCAATTTAGAAGTGTCTTTTTGTACATTTAATGACTAATAATGGCATCACATTATTTGTTTCAGAGACCTGAAACCAAATTAGTTACATACAACATCATTAGACAATTGAGTCACACAAAGCAGTCATCACACATACACGTACACACATGCACACTTTAACTCCCTCTGAGGAATAAATGTCTCAGATTGCAGTTTGTACTGCCGTTCATTCTAATAGTGAGACGGATAGTACTAGAAACCATCTTTCCCCGGTTCAGAGTTGATACAACGAACCTTTAAAGCTAACCATCCTGTGAGCTGGTGTCATGGTTGTTCACTTTCAACTCAAATAAGGATGTTAAATATCTTGGCAACTCGGATTGCAAGGCCTTATATAAATGAAAGTATGCTGATGCCTTCTGGATGTCAGTGATGACCATCCGACTTTTGACAATGAGGTAAATGGCATCTGTGGACTAAGGGTAGTGGCAGAAGCGTGAGCATATAAAATATCTCCATAATCCAGTGTAGATAGTATAGTGGATTGTATAATGTTTTAATATAATATATTTTGATTAAAGGAGAAACAAGCTCAGTTATGGTATAATAATCCAATTTGAATTCTTTGTTTTTGAGTGGGTTTTGCAGGACAATCTCCTATCTAATTTCAAAATTGGTATCGATTAGATTTCCCATTGAGAGCATGGATCGGAATAGGAAGGTGTGTGTGTGCTCTTGTGAAATGCATACATGTTGTCTTTTTGGAGTTTGGAACAAGCTTTGAATTAATGAAATGGGTCTGGATGGCATCAAAAGCAGACTATCACCTGGAGAAGGCTTGGTTTGCAGCAGCATACAAGATGGTATCAACAGCATAAAAATTGACATTGCAATGTTCAGGTGGAAAATAATCAAATTGATCCTTGAGGGGCTACCTTTATCACCCATCTTTTGGCAACAACAGTCTGAACTGAAAACTATTACATAGCTGCTTTGCTTTCTTTTTTGCCCCGACAGTCTTTGCAAAAAGCCAGTATGTTTGTCTACTGTATGAATGAAAATATTTAAAGTGATTTAAGTGAATAAATTAGATTTAAAATAATAAAATACAAGAAAGCCCTATACATCTGGCATGATGTTCAAAAGAAACTTGTTTAAGCACTTCAACTATACATGATACTTTGGGGCAATACATTTTATTCACTAATTATAACTTAAACTAGAATACTGCATCAATGATAAGAGTATAAGGGGAAAAAGTCAAGTGATGTAGGTTAATTTAATGAATTGGGTCACAAATGTCTTGGGAGTCATATGTTAACTGCAATCTGAAAGTAATAAACTGTATATCAGAGAGAACAATCTATAGTTTTACGTGACAGCGTGAGCTTTGAACCCTGCTGAACAGGGTTTTACGGTAACACTGACAACCTCTGGCCTCAGCTGTGTTAAAGTACAAAGACACCCTCTAGACTTTCTTGTTGCCTGCTGATATGCTAAAGTGAAACTGCCACACCACAAAGAGGTAAGTTGAAACCACCAGTTGTTTAGTGTTTCTAGTTAAGAGGAATTTTCAAGGATTTTATTCAGATTTTTTGTTATTTTGAAACTAATTACATAGGGCTGATCTCAGAGGAAATTTCACAAAAGATCTCATCTTTGCCCTGTTAGTTTGTCCTAGTCATACTGTAACTTTTCTTCAATTTCATTTTCTTTTTATATATCGTCAAATCATAACAGAAGTTATCTCAAGAGGCTTTATATATGTAGATATGTATATCTACCACCACAATGAGATATGTATATTTTGTCATACCTGTTAAATACAGAGAAATAACTCCCACTCTTTTTGTCACATAATCCTAATATAAACTCTTAGAATGACCTCATGTGGTGTCTAAAATGTAACTTTTTTTTAACTTAAAAAAGTGACTATGAGAAATGTGTCTGTCTTTAAATTTAACTGCTACCATTGAGTAAGCTTCCAATTTTAACTTTTACTGGTAGGTATTTATTAAGGTACGAACAATCCAACAATCCAAAAATGTTTTTAAAAAAACACTTTTAACAGAAGTCTTATTCTATAAAATGTTGCTGTTATAATGACTTTGTTTTATTCAGGCAGAAGGACAGCATTTAACAGCTACTGTGGTCATAAAAACTTATATCTGTATTTTCAAGATACTTTCATGTTTGATACGATATCTTCAACACTTGTTTTTTTTTTTTTTACAAGTTCCATTTAGGCCTTTATTCTGTCAGTGTAAACTGGCCCATCTGATCCTATCAGTTGTGGCCAGTGACACTCTTCCATCTAATAAATTACATCCTTAGAGAATATACATGCCCTTTACTCTGGACAGGTTTGAATTAAAAATTGAGTGAAGTAAAAGACCAAAGCGTTCAATTGTTATCATTTAATGCAGTATTGTTAAAGAGGATCAGCAGTCCTGTATTTTGTTCTTACACCAGATAATAACCTGTACCGGTACTGTACACATTCTTCAACTATTTCTTTCAAGTTCACTGATCAATTAATAAAAGCTTTAATCATCTCAGTATTTTGTTCAATTTTCGATATGACAGAATATCCCCCCAGTTGTCATTCCGTTGAATGTTGGGTGACTTCCCATAATGTACACATTACATTTATCTCTGGTTGGGAATTTACCTCCAAAGAATTATCAAACTCTTGGTTTGACAGTTTTCTGGAAGAGAAAGCTGTTCCCTTAGCCATGAGGAAAAGCAAAAAGATTTACTTTCAATAGCACTTTCAATGATATGACCAAGAATACTTTGAATGAACATGGCAGGATCAGACTAAATAATGCATAGAGATGTGACTGAAGGCCATATGGAAATCTAAAGTCAAATCTACAGAAAATAGTATGTAGAGGTTATGACTGTAATGACTCTAGAGTGGCAGACTAGAACCCAAAAGCACAAAACAGAAGCAATTAATGTAAAACAGGAAAGTTCAGCTTTACTTAGACCAAGGCACGAGGATCAAAACCAGGAGATCAGGTAAACAAATGCACACTAGACAAATCGGGCAGAGGAACAATGGATCCGGGCCGGTATATATAGAGAGAGGCAGATGAGGGAATGGTGCAGGTTGGGAAGTTCAGATGAAGTGAATGAGATGCTCATAGGGCAGGAAAAAGACAGAACAGATTAAGAAATAAACTAAAAGAGTTGGCAGTGGTCGTGACAATGACGAATGACAGTTTATTCTTCATTATTTCCCTAATAATGATGAATTTGCATAGCAGCAGTGATGCATCAACAGATTCCGGTATCAACCTCAGCTTTTGTTTGCCCCAGACCCAAAGAAACACATTCATTTTACATATGCAGGGCCGGCTTACGGCATAGCCCGTATAGGCGGTCGCCGCCTAGGGCGCCACCTTCTGGGGGGGCGCTGGTCGTCCTCTTAAAAAAACCAACTAGTAATAATTTTACAATAATTATATAAACTGGAAAAACAAAGTTCGGAAACTTGTGTTTGGTCGATTATTTCTCTGTTGTTACAATGCTAATTGGCATTGTATTTTACATCGTTGGAAAGCCTGTTTATTTACCTTCGTAATGATGTCCAACTTGTAAGGATCGTGCATTTGTGGGATGAGCAGCACAGCTGATTATGTGGGTAGGGCCCAAGAAAAATTTGCCAAAATGCTCCGTCAATGGTAAACAGTGTATTCTCCTGTTGGTACTGACTCTTGTTTTGAGTTGTTTGGTGGATTGGATGATTGAACTCTCTATCAGTAACAAGGAACAAACAAGACATATTGTCTATTTTACACTTTATTCATTTAATACACGGTCATGAGCCTCAGTAGCGGTGGAAGATCCATACGCAGCCACAACAGCCTGGCACCTCCTCTTCATGCTGGTCACCAACCTGGTCACAAGTTGCTGTGGGATGGCGTTCCATTCCTCAACCAGGATTCGTTGCAGGTCAGCCAACGAGGTTGTGTCGGTCACTCTAACAGCACGCCCAAGCTGATCCTACAAGTGTTGAATTGGGTTGAGGTCTGGACTCTTGGCAGGCCGTTCCATTATCTCTACTCCCACATTGTGGAGGTAGTCTGTGATAACCCTGGCTCTGTGGGGGTGAGCGTTGTTTCTTGGAGGATGAAGTTAGGTGCCAGATTGTGGAGATATGGGATCGCCCCTGGCTGCAGAATCTCATCCCGATATCTCCCTGCATTGAGATGGCCTTCAATGATGACAAGCCTTGTTTTGCCAGTGAGGGAGATGCCGCCCCACACCATGACACTGCCCCACCAAAAGCTGTTACTCCATCGGTTCAACAATCAGCATAGCGTTCTCCGCGTCGTCTCCATACTTTGACCCTGCCATCCAACTTTCGCAGACAGAACCTGGACTCATCACTGAACATGACATTCCCCCACATGTTCAGGTTCCATTGTCTGTGTTGTCGACACCAGCGCAAACGGGCCTGACGGTGAAGGGCAGTCATTGCAGGCTTCCTGGTAGCCTTATGAGAATACACTGTTTACCATTGGCAGAACATTTTGGCAAATTTTTCTTGGGCGCTCCCCACATATCAGCTGTGCTGCTCATCCCACAAATGCATGATCCTTACAAGTTGGACATCATTGCGAAGGTAAATAAACAGGCTTTCCAACGATGTAAAATACAATGCCAATTAGCATTGTAACAACAGAGAAATAATCGACCAAACACAAGTTTCCGAACTTTGTTTTTCCAGTATATATATATATATATATATGTATATACAGTATATATATGTATATATATATATATACATATATATATAAATATATATATATATGTATATGTATATACAGTATATACATATATATATATACATATAAATAATATTTTTCCTCACTTTCTACATTGAGGTAATAAATTAACAAATAAAGAAATAAAGAAATAAATACACTTTTCACCCCGTAACTCTCTTTCGCATAGTTCTTCATCTGCCCAGCCGCATTTATTTATTAATAAAACACTACAATTGTAGTGAAACTGACTAAACACTTGTAAGCCAACAATATCAGGGACTAATTATTTATTTATATTATAATAAGCACAGTTATTTATGAAAACAAAAATCTTAATTTTTGCCTTAATACCCTTGTGATATCTGATGTGTTTTGCGGTTTATGGCGCTAGGGTAAGGGTTCTGGTGGGTCTGGGGGGCTCTAAATCCGAATTTTGCCTAGGGCACCAAAAGGGCTAGAGCCGGCCCTGTACATATGATACTAATAATATCATCATCATCATCATCATCATCATCATTATCATCATCTTTATTTGAAGAGAACTTGTTTTAACAAACAAGCTACAAAGTGCTTCACATAAGGCAGCACATTAAAAACCAACGTCCATAAAAGCAGATAGAAAAACCTATTTGTAAATAAAGATATTAAAACAAAGTGAGTTTTCAGCTCATAACATACAGGGAAGCCAGAATAAGGAGGCTAACACAAGTGGGATGTGGTAGAACAAAGATGCAAATGCAGACAGCAAAATACAGAGGAGTAGAATGACCTGATATTTCCAAAAATAATAGTCACACAGATAGGGGCCTTTTTTGAGTGCTTGTTTTGTGAGATTCAGTTGAAACTGTGCCAGTCATTATTACTCATCTACATCATGAGACTCAAACATTCCCTTTAGATGCACAGTCATGACTAAGCTTCACTGTCTCTGAAAAAAAAGAGTACTAATTTCGCCACTAATTTCTTTAACGCATTAATGCAATCGATCGGGCTCGGTTTTCTTCCAAAAATGTTTTGTCTAGAGTGAAGATACTGGCACCATATGAAACTAGAAAAAATGAAGTCATACTAGCTTGTTGCGAAGGAGGTTAAATAACGCTTGCGCTAAACTTGGCGAGGAAAAACTGGCATGGCCATTTTGAAAGGGGTCGCTTGACCTCTGACCTCAAGATATGTGAATGAAAATAGGTTCTCTGGGTACCCACGAGTCTCCCCTTTACAGATATGCCCACTTTATGATATCACATGCAGTTTTGGGCAAGTCATAGTCTAAATATATATATATATATATATATCAGCATGCAGAGCAATAAGAAAAGTGACATATAACTTTCCTTCCTTATCTGTTTCAGTCTGTGGGACATTTAAATTGAAATATCCTGGTAAAAAAGGTGATGCATCTTGAATACACAGCCACACTCTGTACTTAAAGCCACAAAGAAAGAAACTCTTAATTACATAAAAGCTCAAAATATTACTTTAAATAATAGGTATCATAGACATGAGCATGTAATTAGCGCTCCTGAAAACACTCATTCGCCACAAGCAAAAAAATACAAGATGATGCATTTTCTGTGTAGCTCACTTCCTCTCCTATTACCTACCTCACTTCTTTCAGCCTGAATCATATTGGTGACCACAAGATGCTGAAACAGAGAGAGAGAGTAAGAGAGAGCGAGAGGTAGACAGAGAGGAAAAAAAAGAAAAAACTCCAGAAACTCCAGAAACCGAAAGCAAAATGACAAATATATAAACAGAGACTCACTACAGCATGAAAGCATCTTGCTCTTGTTCACTACTCCTCCAAGGTAAGCTCATCTTGAAAATATAGATCCTTTAGACATTAGTTTGATGGTTTGAGTATTTGTCTATATACATATATATTAATTTAGATTTTATTTTCTGGAATTATTTACTGTATCACAACGGCAAGCAACTGTAGAAACAGATGCACAGTGTGTTTATGGCAGTGTATATAAATGGAATCATTTGTAGGTAATATTTTGTATTTATTTCTTGGACACCATGACTGTCAAACTTCAAGTAAAGAGGCTTGTCAGACAGCTGCAGTGTTTCTGTATGCTTGATACCGTCTTAGTGTTCATTATCAGTTCTAATAACTTTTCTGTTGTTTATTTGTGTACAACTGAGTGAGCTTTTGTCATCAATGATTTGGTAGAGATCATTAGGAAACACTGTCATTGTTTCAGTGAATGAGAAGTAAGTTGACTCATGAAGAAGACTGTGTTGCTCCAACAACACCTGATGCAACTCAAAAAAAACAACCAGCTGCCAGCAGTGATGTGGTGTGCTCGCAGAAGTCTGTAATCTATAGTATGCTGATTAGGATTAAGGACGTTGCACAGATATTTTAGGGTGCAAGGCCACAAATTTAAACAGAGCAATAATGAGAAAATGCTTCCTTCACCACTGAAACCATTTAGAGGAATTAAGACATGTCTGTTTTCCATGCATATGCAACCAGACCAACTATAGTGTCACTGAATTACATAAAGAAAGCATGCGAGGATTCCGCATGGTGGAGGTTGGAGGATGTGGGGGTGGATTATCTTTCAAAAATATTAGTGGACTTCCTTTCGGACACTAACTATCGAAATTGACATTTAAGTTCCCATAAAGAGAATCAGCGTAGTTAACCGGAACGTTGTGGTTTGTGTCGGAAGTGATACTATGGGTCACCCTTTATTTCTTTTTTTACAGTGTTTTACACAGAAGTGCTGCATCTAACCCATATTTCTGGTCATGCCTCTGTTTCAGATGACTGTTTGGTGGCAGGCTCTCATCCTCCTTTGCTGCGTCCTGAACTGTGTGGAGTCCTCTTCTCCATCTCCAGTCCTTCAGAGGAATAAATACAACAACTCCTTTCGTCTCACAAGGTCCACCCGAACCCGTGTCCAGCAGCTGCAGAGGAAATATGTGAGTACTGCAAAACTACTCTCTGCTGACTGGCCAGCTTATTACTGTGAGCTAGTATCAGTTTCCCCTAACTGCAAATATTTAATGGTTACCATGTTTACTTTAATAGAAGGAGCAGCAGTTGGGGAATAAGCATTTTGAGGACAGAAACCGGCAGTTAAAGGACCTGCCATTGCTTTCTACAGATTTCGACAGCTGGCTGGAGCTGACGGTCAGTATCTTTTCTGCTTGATTGTTTCAAAACACAGAAAATCCCTGTCTGGTTATTTTGCATAACACTTTCTCAAAGTTTTTTGAGAATTTCTCCCACTGTTTTGAAACGAAACGACATCGTCTGAGTGTCTGCTCTTGCAGAATGTAAGACTTTGAGTGGCATTCCCCTTTACAACTGCAAGCACAGAGAGGGGGGGTTGTACAACATTTTGATTATGTAATCATGTGGTTGTGTCTTGTTGCGCGTTCAGGACTGGGAACGACTGCACGCTGCTTTCTGGGACATGCAGGCCTATTGGAATATGCTGGAACGGAAGAGAAAACAGCTGGAGAGGGAGGAGAGAGAGCAGCTGGTGGCCCGGGCGGTCGGCACCACTTTACCTCAGAGCATCAGGCACATTCAGCTGGACCTGAGGGACCTGATGAGCCAAGTCAGCAGTCAGGTATCCACAGTGTTCTTACTGTAATCTTATCATTTCATCTTCTTTTTAGCCCACGCAAATACTTTGGAGGAAGTGACACCGAGGTCTGATAAAAATGGTTTTGCTTTCTTCTGCAGATGAGTTACATGAGGAACTCTTGGACGAAGCCAACCTCTCCTACACCGTTGAACCCACAAACCAGATCCAAAACAGAATGGGACAGCCGAGTGGAGGGTTACATCATTCTGAGGGATCTAGACCTTTACCTCACCAAGCTGGCAAGAGACTTCCTCTTACTGGCTTCGAAAACACACTTATGACTGAAAACAGAACACTGACAACACACACATGCACACAAACAGGCAAAACCAAGAAACGACTGAACTGAAAAGCAGCAGCTAAATTGGAATAATAGTTGTGATAACTTTAGTGTTTTATTGGTGTCTTTTTACATGATGTTTTACTGTATGTTTAAGGGCTTTCCTGGGTATTTCCCACAGTTTCTGTCTCACCTCTAACTGTAAGTTAGCAATAAGCTCCGAGAGAACACTTCCCAACATGCTGTTTTTCCCCCCAAGCCCTCAGTCTACTGGACTTTCCAAAGATATATTTGCTATTTATTGACATATTTATTAAGATGATATTTATTTCAAAGTGGTTTATTATTATTTCTCTTACAATATAGAGATACAGTGTTTTACATTATTATATTTTTTATTTGATAGAGTGGAAATATATTTATGCATGACTGACAATAAAGAGATGAAGCATTTGAAACAGTGACGACTTCATGTTATGATTTTCTAAAAAAAAAAGATTCAGTCATTATTGCAACATTAAAGACATTCTTGTAATAATGATGATGCATATGAATGAATAAGGGAGCTTCCTTCTGTTGAGTGTGTTGTGTGTGCTTGTGGATTCATCCTGTCAGCTACAAACTAACACGTAACTTCTGAGTGGCAATCCTCCAGTTAGCTGAAAGGGTTACTGTTTGTCTGGTTTCTGTTTCTTCATGTGCTGTTGATCCGAGGGGCAATCTGCAAAGTGAAACCAGATTGAACGCAGTCATTTGGCGGAAAAGTTTTTAATATAAAAAGAAAAAAACGTTCGTCCCTGTAAGCTCCACACATGACATCAGAACAGCCACTGACTCACCACTAACAGATGTCCTCGCTTGCCTTTCGCCACCTTTAGCTCTGATCCCCTGACAAAGTCAATGATTCCCTCCTTGCCTCGAGCCACAACAAACCTAATGCTGCGTGCCACACAAGAGGGAACAAATAAAAGACAGGATAGAGACATGTGTACTGTTGGGTTGACCACAAAAGAGAAGCAGTCAGAGAGGCCTCACCTGCCCGGGCTGATGTTGACGTAGTTGACCTTGCTGGCCATCATGGCTAGTTTTGTCACCAGCTCAATCACGTGGTTGCAGTGCAGCACCACGTCACCCTGCAGGAGACACAACTGGATTTAGAGTGGTAGTGCAATAGTAAAACAGTCATGACTACTGTGTCTTACTGTACCTTCTGCTTATTGTCCTCGTTGGGCATGTGCAGAACAAACATCCCATCACTGAGAGAGCTCACAGAGATTCCTGTGTAAAGAGGAAACCTGGCTTGGACTTATTGAACACAATCACAATGAATTATTCAGTAACGTTTTAGCCACATTCTTTAGTCAGTAAAAAGCCAAAAGCTCTCTGTCCACATCTCCTGATTTGGTTTCATTATAATTGCTCATTCTCTCAGTTAAAAGTATCTATTTTTTCTGCCAAAGGATGACAAGAGCATTGGACACAAACACTGCTTGGTTGCCATGGATATTTCTGCAGAAGTGACTGCTGAAGGTCAAAGAAATAATTTGAAAACTATAACAAATGTAATAACTCCTCTTCAGGTATAACAATGAGAGGCCTTTGAAAATGGCCATACCAGTTTTTGCTGGCCACAATTTAGCGTAAGTTTGGAGCATTTTTTTAGCCTCCTTTGCAATAGGCTAGTATGACATGGTAGGTACCAATGGATTCCTTAGGTTTCATATGCTGCCAGTATCTTCACTCTAGCTTTAAAACTGAGTTGCATCAATGCATTATTATTGCGTTAACTTTAACAGCCCTAAATACAATATAAGAGAAATGGAAATGAGCTCAGCAGTGATCATGGATTCAAGGACATTGCTCAATACCTTAACATGATACATATCTCCACACCCTCTCCCCACCTCACCTCTCAGAGCGCTGTAGTCAATCTTCTGTTTGATCTTGGTCTTGTCCACCAGCACAGCAAAGGTGTTAGTGAGGAGCAGCTGGCGAGGACGAGGCTTGAAACCCCTCCTGTCATACTTCACGACTGAAACGCCGTACTGAGAAGCACAAGGAGACCCATTACTGTGAGGCGGCTGAAAATTGTACGTAGAAATTTAATATGATGGCATCGGATACAGAAGGTCCATCCCACCTGCACTTTGTCGTTGCCGAGGGTCTGGGCGACTTTGAGATTGATTTGCTCGCGTTCTATAAAAAGCAAAGGGAACGTCTCTGTAAATGTTGTTGCCTCTTCTGTATGGTGCTAGTTAGTACAGACAGCGGTAATCAATGCATGTATCAGTACGCACCCAGCCTGGAGTCCAAAAACAGCCTTCCAACACCTTGAGGGTAGCTGTCTTTCTGATCCTTGAAGATCTCACTGGCTACAACCTTCTGCATCATCTAAAGCAAAGAAAGAAAAATCAAACCATATGAAAACTATTTTTTTTTTTAAAAAGCAAGTAAGGCCTTCTGAAGTAAGTGTACCTGCTTCTTCCATTCAGGCTGGACCCTTCTGCAATACGTCATGACCATGTTTCTCATGTGCATCCTCTGCAGGTGCTCAGAGGACTGTAGGGAACCATGGAATTGACAATGCAGAATTTGCATTAATAACTCTGCAGGTTTCTGCTTACTTCTACTACATATTCATTCTTTTATCTGTATGTAATGATGTGAGTCAGCAAAATGACCCTCTGCGTGTACCTCAACGAGGGAGGGAGGAGGTGTCGGCCAGCTTTTGTCCAAAACGCTCTTGGGCAGGTTGTTACGTAGATTCTTGAGGAAGGAGTAGCGTTGGTGATCCAGGAAATACTCATTCTCCAGGCAGTATTCCTCATGGCGGTAGATGAAACCTTTTATGAGCCTGAAAAAAAGAGACAGATATAAGTAAAGAAATTAACTGCACATGCAAAACGCAGTCGCAAAAATACATACAGAAACAACCAGTAACAAAATATCAGTGAAGCACCTGCGTATTAACTCAGCAGCTTGTCGACGCCTCTTAGCCCTCCTGCGTGCTTTCATCCCTCGCCACCCAGACTGGATCGTAATCACTATACATACACATACATGCATATATTAACACCAAGAAAACTTTAATGCTCAGTCAAAGAGAACATCCCAAGGTTAGTATAGCATAGAAAGTCAGCAGATGTGTTGGAAAAGTGAGATTAAGTCAAATCTACATAAACAAACGCATGTTTATACACCCAAAAACATGAGCTGGAATGTGGACCAAACTTTGATGACCACCCAAAAGTATTTTTATACGCATTCTATTAACAAAGCACATAGTCCCAATATGACAATAGAAGAAATCCAAAATCAACATTTGGATAAGTAAAAATGAAAGTAAAACCCCATCTGGAAAGTGACTCGCACTAAAGTTTGTTTGAAAGGCTAAATACTAAATGAAAATAATAAATAAACCTGATCACTTTTGTGAGTAGTTATGCACGTATTTATTTCAGTTTTAGGGACACAGTGAGACTGTTCCGTGAAGAAGAGATAGGAAACTGTGAGGGAGTCGACAGTGGGAGGTGCTCTGACCTGCGCGTCTGATGCGTTGGTACTTGGCTCTCTCCCTGTAGCCTCTCCATGACGTCTGCAGGGTCAGAGCTGGAACGCAACAAATAAAAGAGAGTAAAGGTGGATTAATGCCTTTCCATCGAGGTGTTGCTGTGGATGCTGACTCATAGTTCAGTGTAGGAGTTAGCCCACTGATTAGATATGTTGTGCATTAATCAGGCAATGTTATGTATTCATTATACATCCAAAGTAATAGAAATGTTTAAAGGAGCAATATGTAGTACAAACAGCTAGCGTTTAGAATAGGTAACAGCTAATGGGTAACAGCTAATGGGTAACAGCGTTATCCTCTGGTCAGCAGTAGCCGGAATCACTTCACCGGCTGTGTGTCTCAAATACTCGCTGCCTTGATAACCCAGCTGCACACGGACCACAGAGAGATGTGCCGAGGCTTTTCAGGTCAGGTAGAATCTAATATTAACGATATCTCTGTTGATCCAGTTGGTTTGCTTGCTTCCATGGCTGCAGAAGGCCGTACTTGCGTGCCAATTTGATTCATTTGTGGCAACGGGGTGTTGAAATGGGCCGTGGACGGGATCACACAGATCCAAAACAAAAACAGACGTTCCGGACTGGAATAGAAATTTTCAAAGGAGAACATACTGGCTGTAGCATTGTTGTTGGAGAAGCCAGTATTTCAATTCAGCATGTTTACTCAATCTCTGATGAAATATCATGGTCATTTTATCATTTATTGCAGTAAATATATTACATATTGGTCCTTTAAAATACGTTCATTGTGAAGGAGTGTGATGATTGCAGTGAGGAGATGGTTTGCTGTTTAATAGGTGTGAAATAATAACATGAACATCTCACAATACAACAATATCACAACTTTGACCTCAGACAGAGTTGAATCATCACCTCTCTGACACCATAAACACATTGCAAATGTACTTCACAATCTTCCTTTTTCATTTCCATTCATATACCCCAGTTTTTACAATCCTTACCACCGTTACTTACCTATCTCTGGCCTTTTTGCTTCTAGTGCATCCTCAGTATTGAAGAGAGTTTTGGGGAAACGGATGAAGATTTTTGACCTGCAGAAAGTGGATAAAGAAATTTGTGATCAACGTAACGGTACCATGCCAATTGAACACTTCATCCCTTTAGTCTGGGTGGCCCCATAATCTGTTGTACCCACCGAGCTAGTCACGGACCACCGTTACCAAACTCTCCTCTCTCTCTCCCTCCAACAATACATTACCTGCCCAGTTTGTACTCCTCTGGTTTGTAGCCTAGGTGGTTGACCAGTGTCGAGACCCCATCTGCCAGTCTGCCATGCCAATTGGGCCACGTCTCAGGACACAGGGGCTTATACCTGTGGCCATATGTGCATAATTATAACATACTGTAGACAGTAATTCGAAAGAACAGTCACTGAGGCTGTAAGCCATTCAGAGAGAAGGTCAGGCACCTCTGTAGGAAGGCTTCAAAGCGACGTCGATAGGCAAAGCCAGCTCTCCTGACCCTCAGATTTTCCATCAGGCCCAGGTACTTCACCTGGTGTCGGACCAGAACTTCATCAAACCTTCCTGCAGGGAGAGTTCGCATTTACTGGTGACAATAAAACACTCATGGCAAATCTTACGGCACCATAACTATACCATATACTGTATGTAGTATATATAAACTATACATTAGATTACATACGGTAAGTTCTCAAGAAGTGACTGAGGCCTTTTTTTTTACCTCAAATAAAGAAACAACCAGGCCTTCATTTATTTCATATTTATTATTAGAGACCTGCCTTTATTTCTAATTTTCTTTGTTTTACATGTGCTTTTTTATATTTTGGTGATAAACACTCTTGTTTTCTGATCCCCTATGTTCATTTGTTGTTGATGCAAAACACTTCCACAATCTCTTTCACATTAAAATGCCTCAGGGGCAGGGTCTGAAATTAACTTTTTTCACTGCCTGCCACTATGGCAGACAAGTATTTTTTTTGTGGTGTTTTGTTATTGTCATCTATAGTGGTTGTTTGCATAAAAACACACAATTCAAATGATTTCGATTACGTATTTAAAATAGGGTGTGTCCCCTCAGCTTTAGTAGCGCCATGCTGTTTAGTGCTTTTTTTTTCTCTCCGCCATGGCTCCGGTCCAAAACGAACTGAAACATGGTACTGCGTGCTTATGCGTCATTGTGCATGCGAAATTGTGGGGAAGCATCAGTACAGAGGAATCGATAGTCACGGAGGCATGAGATACCAAGAAATCTGACAACTAGGAACCGGTTCTCTATTCCAATTCTATAGCCGATTTTACCCGCCACTGCCAACAACTTACCCGCATTTGGCGGTTGGCGGGTGCTAATTTCAGACCCTGCTCAGGGGCGTAGTTTATTCCATTTCCCTGTGAGGCTTTTATTGTGAAATATCTGCAGGAATTGTTTAGTTTTATTAACAGCATTAACCCCTAAGAAAGAATCAATCAAAATGAATTAAACAGTGAGTGAGAACATTTCCATTAAAAGGAGAGTCCAGTGTCTCGTGACTTTGATTTTTATTTACCATGTAAGCCATGATAGCACAGTTAACATTATTAAAAAAACTGCTTTTATTTGAGAATAAAAAGTGTACCTGGCTGCTTGGCATCATTAGGTTTGATACAGCGCACGTAGGATGGCTCTTTAGACCTGAGGATCTCCATAAGTTTCGTCAGGCTGTTTTTAAACTGAGTGGCCGCCTAAGGGACAAATAAAAAGAAAACATGAGACTATGGGAAATTCTCTGTATATTTGTGTGTATGTATTTGGGTTTTTGAAAGAGATCATAGGTTTCTTTATTATCATTATATATAAACCACAGAATTACTTGGGGAAAAAAAAGATAGAGAGACAGAGAGTGTAATTTTCACCATCTCTGGGCGTTTCTGGTCAATCACTTCCTCTCTGCGGAAGCAACGACTCAGGATCTGGTTATCTGACTGGCACATGACCTAAGCACAGACCAAACCACACAACCACATGTCAACACGTCACGCCCCTCCTCTTCCTCTTCACTCAAGCCATGGCAAGAGACACAAGGGTTTTTAAAGGCTGCGGTAAGACTCTACCTTATCCATTTTCATTATTCTCACCTCTTTCAGGTTCCTGTTCAGCGAATCATTGTTCTTGTCCAGGAAACCTGAATGAGATAAACAATAACACCGCAGCTCGTCATTAAGGAATCGCCGGGTTGTGGGTCGTACTTTGAAATAAGTGTGGAATGAATGCATGAAGAAAATTAAGTGATAAATTACAGCTTACCATTGACATTGTAGTTTACCTCTCCAGCATAGTGCAGCAGCCTGAACTCCTCCCTGCTCATTACCCTGCGAGTTTTTCCATTTGCCAACTTGTGACTGAAAGACATACACACATACGGAAATGTTTAAACATACATAAGTCGGCTGATATAAGAAGCTGTGTCAAACAATATATCTAATATAAGACAATGTTTACGTGACAAAATGGGGATGGCCGCCCAGTGTGTCTTCCAACTTCTCTAAAAAGGAGACGTCGCCGGTCTCTCCAGGTCTTAGACACTCCTCATCCTGAAAAAATACAGTCACACTTTAC
The DNA here is from genome assembly GCF_015220745.1 of Sebastes umbrosus. Classification (NCBI taxonomy): domain Eukaryota; kingdom Metazoa; phylum Chordata; class Actinopteri; order Perciformes; family Sebastidae; genus Sebastes; species Sebastes umbrosus. The sequence goes on from NC_051285.1 coordinate 19,379,110, forward strand.
ACACTTTAAGTTTACCTATAGTGACAGAGGGTAAGACAACACCATCTACAAAGACAAACATATAAACTGGGAGTTTTCATGCGCACCAGAATGGAGATGATGCCTTTGTGCTTCTCCTCGATCAAGTCACAAATGATCTTGTTGTCGAAGTATTTCACCGTCTCCCACTGACATTAGAGGGCGGGAGAACAATGTTGTGTTAGCATGGAAATAGAAATGTTCATAAATATATCAAACTTATTTATTTTGAGTACCCAACCAACAATGGACTCACTGCAATTCCCTCTGTCTCATACTCCTCCTGCTCAGATTTCAGGGTGAGCTCAATAAACAGCTGCTGGAGCTTCTCATTGCAATAGTTGATGCAGAACTGCTCAAAACTGTAGGGAGAAATATAAGGGAACTTAGGCCAAATGGATGCTAGAGTTAGGTTCAAAAGCTAAGACGTGAGAAAAATGGAAATATATAACTCATACCTATTGTGCTGTAGGACCTCAAAGCCATAGATGTCTAGAAGCCCTATAACCGAGCAGCCCTTACCGCTGTGGTAGATTTCCTCCTGCATAACGTATAATGTAATCAATAGTAAAACACACCAACAGACCCACAACATGATGATGGAATTGCCACTGTTGTTTTTGAGTTACTGCACCTTCAGAGCCACTGACTGATTGATCTTCTCCACCAACCAAGTGAAGGTCCGACCATACACGGCCTTGGCTAAGGCATCACGGGCAGACACTGCCTGTTCAAAATTCAGTGGGCTGATCATCTGTAATGCAAGCACGGCACAAAATTATAAAATGACACGATATACACACCAAACACGTGAAAACACGAGAAACAAGGACACAAAGGCCGTCACCTCCTCTCCTTTGGCAGTGAGTTTCTTGTGAGTGAGTGCCTCCCCGAGGGCTGAACCATCGACACCCAGCAGCTGGAAAACAACAACACATCTGCTCTCAGCTATGCCTTTTCGCAAGTGTTTTAGCATATTTCAACATCCAATAATACCAGTGGGACTGTTCTGACCTTCGCGAGATTTGTTATCTGAGTCTCAGTGGTGATATAAGTTTCTCCTTCCTCCCCTTCCCCAAACTGAGTGTTTCCCAGATGGAGAACGCTGGCGATGATATTCAGCAATTTCTGAGGTCAGACACAGGAAAGTCAGTTAACAACAACCTCACAGATGTACTGTCTGTTTTTAAATGAATGTCTGGACAGTCACCAGAAGAACCAGAGAAATTGTACTTTATAATGAAAAAGTATTTTTCAAAATAACCCTTGTATTTACATGGTCACCACAAATGCTTGAGGGAGCAAGTTGATGTAAACAATGCAGGATTCAAAACTTTCAAAAAGCCTTTGCAAATGTTTTATGAAGTAAAAAAAAGCCTTAAGGATACAACAATGTTTTTGGGTGAAAAACAATCAATGTAAAAAATACAGATTTTCACTATTAAAACTGCACAGGGTCCTGTGGTATAAACTTGTAACAATACATTTGGATTCATGTAGAGTTGTCCAGAATGTGTTTATGATGATAAGACATATGATGTTTGGCCATCATGGTGGAAAATAATATTCCCAGTGTAATGCAAATTATAAGGACATTGCTGGTATTGGATCCATTCCTATGACTCTACCTTTTAAAGTGTTCTACTTTAATGTGGTAAACCAGAGAACATGAGTGAATGTCACGGCTGTGATTGCTGCTCACCTGCACTTCTTCCTCGGTGAAGCCAATAACAGACAGGGCCTTCATCACAACTTTCCAATTATTCTTGTCACTGACGGAGCTGAGTCTGGGACAGTTGCCCTGAGCAAGACAATTAAATATTACACCACAACTTACGGTACAATTGTATTGACCTCAGTTTGAAAACAAGTAAGTCATCAGACTTCTAAACCACACACACCTTGACCAGATAGTGGTAGTTCTGAGCGTTTCTTTCCAGGTCCAGTGCGGTAAGCAGGTCGTCGTCCCCTCCATCCAGAAGCTGATAGAAGATGTGGAAGTTCCTCTCACCGTGGTTCTGGTGCACCACACGTGATTTCTCCAGCAGGTAGTTCAGGATGTGACCGCCCACTGGTGCCCCCTAGGAGGAGTTACAGAAAATCAGTGACTGTTAAAAGCAGGTTTGAATGTTTGAGCTTCTATCAATGATATAACTAAACTAAACTAACTGCTGTTATCAGTACGGCGTAAGCAAATACTGTATGATGTCTATAAAGAGTGTGAAAGCAAAGGAGGGATTGTTTACCTTAAAGTCAAACTGGATATCCATGTATTTTCCAAAGCGGCTGGAGTTATCATTCCTAAGTGTTTTGGCGTTGCCAAAAGCCTGCGCAAAGCAAAAAAAGCCAGGAAATTAGAAGGAGGAAGTGTAATTAAGAGCAACAATAGAATAACAAAATCAAACAATCAGGAAAAAGCATTAGGAAGTATTTACAAATAACAAATGTGCAAAGGTCATTTAGATTTCTCAGATCAGACAGATAAAAGACCATATATTGTGTAAGACAACTAAGTCTAAATTCACTGTGCTTTTAACTGTGATAGTGTTACAGTTTAAATACCTCCAGAACAGGGTTAGACTGCAGCAGGCGGTCACCAAGGGTAGCCATGTGATCACTAGTGGGGCATGTGACGGCGTAGTACAGGAGGATCTTCTTGGACGCCTCTGTTTTACCTGCTCCACTCTCACCAGATATCAGAATGCACTGGTCCTTCCTCTCGGTCCGCATGGCCCGGTAAGTGTTGTCTGACAAGGCGTAGCTGAGGGGGAAAAAAACAGCTTCAACTACAGATCAACATAAGGTTGAAACATAAAGTCAAGCAAACACTTGTACACCTCAGTCAAATGAATGCAGATGAATACAGAGGTATAACTGTAAAGTCAGTTGTTTACATGCTTGTTATTATCAAATGTACTGTATTTGTAAACATACAAAATTTCCCTACAAATCTAAAAATCCATAAACCTGGTAAAACATTTTTTGTGATTAAATATTTTATTTCATGAACGATTTATAAATTATATGAGGCAAAATCAATATACCAAGTTTTTTATATATATATATATATATACTGTATATACAGTATATATATATATATATGTATATACAGTATATATATATATATTTTATTTTTTTTATGTTAATTATAGTAAGGTATGTATAGCTGAAACAATAAGCAGATTAATTAATCAGACCCCGCCTAAAGTTGCAGCCCTAAAGTTATGCACCATTATACAGTATATTTATTGAGCTATAGAAAGCCTGTGTGGAGGTTTCAGTATTAAAGCATATACAACACACACATACCCAAAATATTATTGAATGTCTCATGCATGCCTCAATAAATCCTGTTTGATCACAGTGAATCAATTTAGTATTATACGGTTCTCAGCATGCCATGTGATTTTGAGCTGGGCAGTTGACAGTGGAGGAGTTTGATAAATAAATGTCTGAGGACCATCAAGTGACTCACATGTGAGGCGATATCTCGTAGAAGCTGACCCCTCTGTAGCGCTCCATCTGCGGCTTGGAGTAAATCTCCAGCTCTTTGTAAGGGTTCACTGACACCAACACTGAGCCAATGTACGTCTACGGCAAAATATTAGAACACATTATAAATATGTTTCACCACGCCGACTGAAATGTTTTGCAACATGTGAAGAAAGTTGGCTTTATTACATAGATGAGGTTTTCCCCGAAGCGTCTCCGTAGGTTCTCTATGAAGGCTGCCTCACTGTTGTAGTTTTCCAGCAAGACAAAGTCCTGCACCCCGACCCTGTCCCGGGCGGTCAGGGCGCTCTCCATCACCAGGCGCACTCTTCCTTCAATATCCACCTCCTACAGGAAGAGAGAAAAGGGGCAACATTACATAGAGGTGCAGAAATGAAGCACACAGTTCAGCTGCAAGAGACAAGGTTTTTACAAATAACCTCAAATAGATGCAATTTCCCTCTGTCTACCACCAGGAGGCACAACAGGCCTAATCCCATTTCATCTGATGCATGATACATTCACCCAGTTATGAAATAATTAACATCTGGCGCTCAATATTACAATCATTGCCACATAATTATATTACAAGATAGAATCCATGTATGAAAAGAGACAAAAACATCTTCAAAATATCAGGGCAAATGTCTCAAGACTTACTGACCACATCTCCATAACAACACTGTAAAAACACAAAGTAAGAACAGCTCCACCAGGCCTTGCCAAGATTAAACAATGAAGACATTTAAGGAATCCAAAGGATAAACAGACAGGATAGACTCCTTTATTATGCGATAGGGAGATAGTGTATTATGATTTATGTACAGTACACACAGCTTTATATCGCCAGACGGAATTTAACCGATGCCACGAGGAAAGTGTGTGTACATGTCAACCCCACTGTGACAGCAAACAGTTGGCAGAGTGAAATTCTCAGATATGCCCTAAGGTAAGATATTACACACACCACGTGCAGACTCACATAGATGCAAAGAGATAAAACTGTCAGCAGTCAATACTTACTGATGATAAATATACAGATGCACAATTCAGTGTGTAATCAATGCACTACACCTCAGCCAAACCAGCTGCACTCTATCTCCAGTATCAAAGATACGTTTATGAGAGAAGCCCTGCTGTTTTTCTTTACACATTCATAAAAAACAAAACAAGCAGAAAGTGGAACAAAGGGGCTACACTTCCACAGGACTTCTGTTTTACTTGAATGCAAGGGCCTCTCAAGGGTCTCATTTGGCTGGTTAACGCCGGTAAAAGGTCATTATCTCTGACCGCTGGATGCAGGAAAATCCTTAAAAAAACAAGAGGACAACAGTGGAAGATAGCCAAGATGTGAGAGCAAAGGAAAGTCACTGGTCATTTCCACTGCAGCCCCTCCTCTCTGCTTCACCTTTGAGTATTGTTCTCCCACTCCTGCAGGTGGGCTTGGTTCCTACTGATAGTAATTACAGCTCGCAGTCAGATTTTCCAAAGGATACAATGAAGGAATGTCAGGGTCAGGTTCAGGGCAGGCGCTCAGAGGATGCCACTAAATGTTTCTATGTTGTGTGTCAGCAGCTGTGTATGCAGCACTTAGGATACTTGTTTTTGCATGTATGGTGAACAAGACATTTGCATTCATGACACCTGAGAGGCAAAAGTGGAATAACTAGTGCAGACCAAAAATTATCCTTACACAGCTTTAGGTGTGGGGGATGCCATGAAGGTGCTGTTGTATACTTCTAACTTATTTTAGTTTAACTTTTATCAGTGCATGTGGTTGCATCTTATTGCATATAATGCCACATAGCTCATAGTGGGCTTGCACATTATTATGAAACTTGGAAAACACCTCCATGTGTTCGGCATGCACGTCAACCTTTCACGGTAGATGATGCTGGCCAGCTCTATCTGGCTCTGAACTGTAACAGACTTCTTTGGCATGAATCTTTCATTCCATCTTCCTCAGATCTCGTACCTTTTATGTTCGTCTGTGATGCTATTAAGACGTACAGTAGTTGCTGTGCTGGTAGTGTCTGTGCAGAGTCCACCTTTCAAATGTCCGAGACATCCAAATTTGTGTAATAATCTTGTTGTGCTCACTTGGTTGTCTTTTTTTATATGACTCAAGAACACAGCAAACATTGTTTTCAACGTTCCATCTCTCAGCAGTCATGAGTTACATTTTTTTTTTACTTTTATCCCATTGGTTTTATCACCAAAACATGTGGAACAAATTCTATTTTAATGATGAGAAGCCTCATCCATAACATTTCTGCCTCTACTGCATGGGGTAGAGGAAATCTTAAAGGATGTGAAAATCCGTTTTTATGGAGACACTGTGGCTGAGATACCTTCAGGGCTACAGGTCTGGGGTGGAGATATAACCAGAATACAATGTAATCCTTGCAGCTTTGTTGTCAGTGAACTGACCTGGGGCTCGGTTGTTAGTTTTACAGCAGTGAGATCTAACTGGCAGGCTCACAGCACCGATTGAGTGCTTCATGGGGGGATTTGACTCTGAGTACCAGGGAGCTTCAGTGAAATCCGCAGGTTTGTAGGTGCAGTAGCAGTGACAACCAGTGAGGAGACTTAACCCAACAGTGGGACTTGGCTCCAGGCCCCATGACTAAGCTCCATTGGGCCGACTACATTCGGATTGTCTTCCTTATAAGGCATGCCCCACCACTCTGTCCCAGGGCGAGCTGCTCTGGTACTGCAGCTGGCTCCCAACCACTGATGTGCCAGTAATGGATATGGTGGAAAAATACCAAGTTTCTCCTGTTTGGGCTGCTTGGGTGAAAGCTTAAACAAAACCAAAATACACAGTGACTCATACAAGTGCAAAAAAAAGAAAAAATCTCTAAGTGACTCTTTGTTCTGTTTTGCTTCCCCCCTTCATGAGTGAGACAGTGAATTGGTGGATCGGATCTTGTGCTTCGCTGTGTAACCACAGATAATGCACACACACAAAATCCAGTCAGTGTCTGCAGCACTTAACATGAAAACACAACAAAGAGCATCATGGTAGTCAGGATCTTACCCTGCCTTGGTACCTCATCCTGTCCTGTTGTTGTTGGAATAAGGCTGAATTGGTGGGTCCCCCCAGGCTGGCGCTCCTCCTCCCGTGTCAGACAGACTCTTCAAGTGTAACTTCTCATCCACCTTTGCCCATGGGCGACACAATTCGGTAACTTTTCTTCTTCTCTCTCCTCCACGTCAGTTACTTTCTCACTTTCTCTCAGCTTTCGTCTATTTCTCTGCGTCTTTCCTCCTCTTCGTCTGGCTCCCCTGTGAGGACAAAGCATACGCACTCAGGCCAAAACACAAACAGCCCCTTCTTGTTTATACCTTCAATTCATCTTCCCTTTGACAGGTCGAGTAAATGTCCGCCTTTCTGTGAGTCCCTCTCCTTCCCTCTAAACTCTACTGCATGAAACAAGGGCAGGAACTCCACTCACACGTCACACCACTGGATTAAAAAAAAAAGTAAGCTGTTGGGAAGAGCCAGAAAGCTGAGAGGGTTTGGAAAAATTTGCTAAGAGCCCCAAACTACAAACATGTAATCACTGTGCAGCTATATAAAAAGGGGAAGAAAACAGAAATCCCATGATGAGATCTCAGTACATTCTTTCTTTCCTTCCCTCCCTGTTTAAGTTTGCTCCCTCCCTTTTCTCCCACAAGCTGAGACAGATTCACATGGGATGTGAGTTATGGAAGTGTTTCACCAGCAAGACCGCCTGTCTCCTCGTGGCTGTCTTCCACTGTTGATGAAATAACTTTCACCATCATCATAATATCCTTCTGCAGAGTCTGTTAGTAATATGATATTAGTCTGAGTTGTCATATTCCTCAATTTGTTGGTTTTCCAGACAACATTCATAATGAAACATAATAATAATTTTACATAAAATGTGCGTGGACCATTAGATTCCTCACTTCTTGCGTTCCCTCCCGCTCTAGGCATTTTTGGGGAGTGCAGTCAAGGCCACATCTCGTCTCTGTGAGAGAACAGCACCCTCCTCTGGTTTCCCTCCCCTTTGTGTTTGCCCTTACCCCATTTTCCCTCGCTCTGTCTCCACGCCTCTCTCTCTTTCCTTTGCCAGCATCATCAAATAACCAACGCTGAGGAATCTGAATAATGTTACCCAGATGGAGAGAGCCTCTCTGTCTTTTTTCAATCTCTGGTCGTCTCAATAGTTCTTAAAGCACGGAGGAAAAAATCTCCGTGCTGCTCCCTCCTCAGCACTCACTATATATGGAGTGTACACAACTAGTGGAGAATTAATACGACTGCGTTCATTAAACTATTTAGAAGATCTTGTGCCAATTGGTATAACTCAAAACCTGATTTTGGTGCTTTGCCTCTTTTACTATAAATGGTAAGCAGTCGTGCCAAATCTACCCAAGTCAAGTCAAGTCAAGTCAATTATATATCACAAATTTGCCTCAGGGGGCTTTCACCTTATGTTCCCTCACTTGAATTTTTCCCATGAGTGTACTCGATTACCTCATTGCATTCCTCCACAATTGTATGAGCTCTATTTGCACCAGCATCACCTCAAATAATCAGTCACTGCAAGTCAATTTTGTATAGAGCGCTAGAAAAATCAAAAGAAACTCCTACAATGAGACCATAGTTGATCATTTAGTTGGCGCAGAAAAGATGACTAGAGCAGAATGGTAGGTATTGTTGTGTTCCCCTATCAACGCCAAACAATGCTCTAAGGAAATATTCTGGACCAAGAGTTATGCGGTCGGTAAACTTCAGGATGCACTACTAAACATACAGTGACTGTATCAAAGGCTTCTGAAGTAAACATGAAAATTAATTTATGTTGAACAATTGAAATGCGAAAAGCAATGTTTCTGGAAATATGAGTACAGTATGTTGAATAGGAGTTCATGTTCACAGGAGCAACATGCGTCCTCACTTGTGAGCTCCACTTTCAGGCTAAGCTTCAGGCCCATACAGACCCTGGTTCACCTCAACTGGGTGTCATATGTCATAGGCTTTGCCTTTAGTCTGGACCCTCTCTTGGAAAAAATGTATCAAGGAAGATTTCCTCAGCATCTACTGCCTACAACAACTCAGCTCCTAGGGTCACATGCAGTGTTGGAAATGAACTTTTGTGTCCACCCGCTGTGGCTAGTGATCTACCAGCCACTCAATAGATTACCATTGTTTTTTTGGCTGGTGAGTAAAGCAAATCTAGCAGCCACTTGAATATCTTACCAGCATTTGGCTTGTGCTAATTTCCAACCCTGGTCACATGGACAAAAAAGCTCCTCCACCACTGTTCGGTGAAGATCACTAGAAGCGGTCTTAACATATTCAGAACACAGCAATTTAGACGTAGTCCCCATGACGTCACCCATTGATTTGTGGACTGCCGTTTTGAAGCCTCGAGTACAGCATTTTGGCCAGTATTTTGGTCAACGAGAAGTGACACGAGAGGGTGGAGCTAAGTACAACCGAACACTGATTAAGACATTTTTAGGCGACCAAAAAACTGAGGACACACTGTGAAAGGGTTTAAGTTCTACGACTAAAACACGGACAAATGGGACTATAATTTACTAAATGAACATCATGCTGTATTGAAGAAGAATTGAAACTAGTGATTGAGACCATACACTCATGTTTACAATGTTTACTGAGGTAATAAATCAAGTGCAACGTAGTGTTATTTTCTCATAGACTCCTATACAAAAGGACTTCTTTTTGCAACCAGAGGAGTCGCCCCCTGCTGGCTATTAGAAAGAATGCAAGTTTAAGGCACTTCTGCATTGGCTACACTTTTAAGACCTAGGAGTTGCCCACTGGTTATCATAAAATAAATAAATAATAAAACATAATTTTGAAATATACTCACATCCATTCACCTGATAGGTGTTATAGAAACCTTGGTTTCTGTTCAGAAATCCACAATTGGGCTTGTTTGAGTATTTCTTAAATCCTATTTACTCTTTCGGAGTCATCAGAAAAGTCAGAAGTTTTCTGAGGTCAAACCATGCCCAGACGCCTCAGACTGAATATACGGCAGATAGATTGCTGGCAGCATTTTTTGACTTACTTTTGAAGGGCATCCAAGACATAGCATATGTTACCACATGCATGTGGAAAACATGAGGGTACTCTGCTAACACATCTGGTTTGCCTACTCTGCACACATAGCAGCATCTGGCACAACCTCACTGCCAATGAAATCAGAAAGACACTAAAGTCAACCAGAAAGAAACTAAAGTTCCAAGGTATAGCGTGCATCTTCAGCACCTGAGCCTGTGATGTATCCTCCTGCCTTATTTCCAGCTAAGTTAAGTGTTCCTATCTTTGTTTAGCAGTTCCTGTAAGAAGGATTTCCTTCCTAGCTGTTTCCTGATGTTCAGGATCTTCCCTCATGACCATTTGTTTGAGCTCAGTTCTGATCTGAACTATACCTTTCTATTTTTTAGTGCCATCTGCTGCATGTGTACATCTAGCTGCTTTAAATGGTTTTCTTCCTCAATTGGTTTAAAATGCAGAGAACCTAATGTGTTATGCATGATAAACTGGAGTCTAACACTTGACAAAAGTGTAACTGCTATCAAAATATGGATGGTAGAATTGAGCTGATTTATTTAAACCAACTTTCTCTCAGGAGTACACCAACTTACTACCAACCTCAACTGTCACTACATCCAGTCCACTTCGAAAAAATCCAAAACACTGAAATAAATATTCTTTTTTTTTTTTTTTTACAGTGCAACTCTGAGACTGACTTCAATTTCAGATAATTACATTAAAAACTCAAAAACTAATTCTGAACATATGACATATAATGGAAAAAATCCAAGGAATCCTAGCATAACCCTCCATTCTCTTCTCATAAACTGACTGCATGTGTGTACAGTGTTTGAGTCTGAGGTGTAGTAATCGCTTTTCCTCATTTTGCATTTAAATTGCTAAGATTTTCCGATTCAATATAACAATGAATCTCGGAGGAATGATGACCTATTTGGGCGTGGTGGGAAATGGGTTTCTCTTCCCTTTCTTACAGTTTCTCTCTCTCTCCCTGTCTCTTACACATACACATACACATACACATAGACAACAGATATATAAACAAGATAGTGGGTATCAGATATAATCTGCAGCACATATCTCTAACTCATCTAAATCTCACTATGCTAAATTTTACATCAACAAATTTCTGCCTTTCTTCCTTCCTTCCTATCTCTGTCCTGTTATGTTGCATTATTTATGCTTCAGTGTAGAGCTATTATGAAGTCAACCAAAAGATGAAGAATAAATTGAATGGTTACCTAACCTTGCTCTCCTAACTGTTTGTCATGTCCTTGGAAGAGACGCTTTTTTCGTCACCTATCGTCCATCTGCGCTGAGCTCCCTCAGCACCCATCTGCTGTCCCTTTCACCCCGTCCTCACCTCTCATCCCCCGGATCCCTGTTACACCACAAGGCTACTAAATTGATCAAGGTGTAAAACAAAACCCCATGAATCCACAAGCAGTGAGCTTGAATTTCGAAACAAAAATACAAAAGGAGCAAATGTCTATTGAGGATGTAGTAGTCTTAAGTGTATTTTCTCTTTATAATAATAAACAGTCAACTTGACAATGAGGAAGAGGTTTCAGTTCAATAGTATAACTTCCCTTGCATGATCACTGGGACAATAACAAGCATGAGCTTATCACTAGATCAGCTCCTCTTGATGTTATGAATTATAGGAAGGCTTAGGGCTCTGCCTAGTGGTAGTAATATCAATTACACTCAACTGGCTCCTATGCCTCTACTTTTGTGAAAGGGATGGGATGGATTGCCATTACATTTGCTTCCCAGAAGATTAATCCTAATAAGTTTGATGACTGCTTGACTTTTCATTCGGTGCCACAAACTGATGAAAATTCCCATTGTCTTTTCTTAAAACAAATAACAGAGCTCCTACCTACACGCAGGATTTTCCCTGTGATAGTATTTTTACACTGTCACAAATAATTCAACTTTTATTTAAGCAAATATATCTTCTACCACCGCCCAGAACAAAAGCTTTAATAAATGTAACTGAAATGCAGTATAAGCATGACAAAAAAATTGTATGCATCTTGCACAGAATACACACAACATGCATACACACATACAAATATAATGTACATTCATATCTATAATATACCATAAACACATAGAAATATGCCTACCTGGTCTTCTTAGCAGAGTGGTGGTGGCCACAAGTTACACTAGACGCTCTCCCACTTGGAACTGCTGGATCCAGACGGATGAAATTACAACACAGCAAACGTATTTACAAGAAAATGCTTTTAGAAAGTAAAAACTGCGACCGCATTAAGCCTTCACTGCAAGGGGGATAGAACATTTCAGCAAATTATAGCCCATAAATCCGCTAGGAGGCGGCAACACTAAAGTTAATCATCAAAGTAATCAGATATGATGCTGATGACTGATTCCAGCCTCTGTTAAAGGTGGAGCAGCTGAATGCTAGTGGACCATATAGTGTACCACTGTACAGGCCAACTTATGACTATATTACACTATATTGCCTCTGTTAAAGGTGGAGCAGCTAAATGCTAGTGGACCATATAATGTATGAGTATATTAGACTATATTGCCTTCACTACATCTGGCTGTCTAGATGATTTGGAGTATAATTTCTATTGAAGTGATGAAACTCAAGGCAGTCTTATTTCCCTCCAACTGTTTGTCTGTACACTTAGTAGTGAGTTTATAAAGACTTTATCAGTTTATGTTTTTCATATGATATTATGTGATTACCACCTTACAAAATGTTCTTGTGATTTATGCATTTTCATTATTAAAAATTAAAGATTGCCATTGCTAACCTAACGTTACAGGACTAAACTAGTGTTACAGTAACCTTATGTAACTTAGTTAACGTTAAGGAAACTAGATAGATCTAATATTTGTTGTCTACAGTTAATGCTCACTATAGAGTTGTTCTAAGGCCTAGCTTACCAGTTAGTCTCTTTGGTCTAAAACTAGTGTTACCCATGATTGAATGAATGAACGACACTTTTCATTAACCTAGCTAAATTGGCCAATGAAGCTACCCTAACTGTTGAACGTTAGGTTACTGGTATGCTAACTAACGTTTCTGTAATGCTGCTTAACCCATGTAAGCTAACTCAGTTAGCTAATGCTAGCTGCTAATTATCAGAGCAAAGTTTAAATGTCATCTTTTAACAATTAAATGAAGTTAGTCTTTTGTATTTAGTTACCGTAGAGTAACATTAGCTAGTATTAAGATAAACCCACCTACTAGCTTGTAGTGTTAATTAATGTTACTGCAAAATAGCCTGTAAAATTCACATTACCTACGTATTCCTTATATAACTTGGATATTAAGGTTGGTTTAATTCCATGAAAACAAAGTTTGTGTAAACGTTAGCCCTGAAACTTTGCTTTAACGTTACTTATTTTCTATGTGTGAACGTTTCAGTAATAAATGGGTGCTCTCTGCCCAGTATGGAGCATAAAGTGTGTTTTTAAATATGCACTGAATGCTGAGAAATGGATTACTTTGGAGTAACGAGCCCCGCATAGTATAGGCAGTATAGTAGTGAGCTAGCAGTATAGTAGTGAGCTACTGTAGCAGTATAGTAGTGAGCTAACAGTATAGTAGTGAGCTATAACAGTAGTGAGGTAGCAGTATAGTAGTGAGCTACTGTAGCAGTATAGTAGTGAGCTAGCAGTATAGTAGTGAGCTACTGTAGCAGTATAGTAGTGAGCTAGCAGTATAGTAGTGAGCTATAGCAGTATAGTAGTGAGCTAGCAGTATAGTAGTGAGCTAGCAGTATAGCAGTGAGCTACTGTAGCAGTATAGTAGTGAGCTAGCAGTATAGTAGTGAGGTAGCAGTATAGTAGTGAGCTACTGTAGCAGTATAGTAGTGAGCTAGCAGTATAGTAGTGAACTACAGCAGTATAGTAGTGAGCTATAGCAGTATAATAGTGAGCTAGCAGTATAGCAATGAGCTACAGCAGTATAGTAGTGAGCTATAGCAGTATAGTAGCGAGCTAGCAGTATAGTAGCGAGCTAGCAGCATAGTAGTGAGCTAGCAGTATAGTAGTGAGCTATAGCAGTATAGTAGTGAGCTTGCAGTATGGTAGTGAGCTACTGTAGCAGTATAGTAGTGAGCTATAGCAGTATAGTAGTGAGCTACTGTAGCAGTATAGTAGTGAGCTAGCAGTATAGTAGCGAGCTAGCAGCATAATAGTGAGCTAGCAGTATAGTAGTGAGCTATAGCAGTATAGTAGTGAGCTACTGTAGCAGTATAGTAGTGAGCTTGCAGTATGGTAGTGAGCTACTGTAGCAGTATAGTAGTGAGCTATAGCAGTATAGTAGTGAGCTACTGTAGCAGTATAGTAGTGAGTTATAGCAGTATAGTAGTGAGCTACTGTAGCAGTATAGTAGTGAGCTATAGCAGTATAGTAGTGAGCTAGCAGTATAGTAGTGAGCTACTGTAGCAGTATAGTAGTAAGCTATAGCAGTATAGTAGTGAGCTACTGTAGCAGTATAATAGTGAGCTATAGCAGTATAGTAGTGAGCTATAGCAGCAGAGTAGTGAGCTATAGCAGCAGAGGAGCGAGCTGCTGCAGTTGAGTGAGGGCGCCGCTGGGTGAGTCCCTCTCTCCGCTGCCTGTGTCTCCACAGCTCCCTTTTCCCAAAGAAAAGAAGAGAACTAGGTCCGGGGAGGAGGGCCGCCGCCATTATCGGAAAGCTGGGCAGAATAGCACTTTCACACACGCAATCTGCTCACAAATAGATCAGGACATGAACAATTTGTGTTGCAGTAGAAACCTATTTCAGACGATAAACCACGGCAATTGCAACAAACTCGCCGTTGTCTCGTGTGCGCGACCGGCCCAGCATTATGTGGGCACAACAATGGACAGAATAATTATTGAAAAAGCAACGTGGTGAACCGAGAAGAAGACGGCGAAGCAGATTTTTAAACGCCTGAATTTTGTCGTGAGGAAAAACCCTTGCAAGAACAAAATTGGATTGTTCTATTATTTGGGATATTTAATCTTCCGTGTTTAATTGCAGCGAAAACAGTGGTGCTAAACACGAGAATCCAGGCATGGGTAATGGATATTTAAATTAAATCCCCCCCCCATCGCACAAGTTGTAGTAGTATCAGTATTATCTGTGAATTGAGACGAGCCGTGGTGTATTCTGCGGCTTTCTGCTCATGCACATCAGGCGGCGAGGGCTGCGGCAAGAGCTGGCCTGACAGATGCGAGAGGAGAAAGGGAGAAATGCGCTGGTATGTACCCTGCATGCTCTATCCTCTTCTTTAGGGGCTATTTCCTAGTGAAGCTGTCGACTGCTACACCCTACACAGCTGGCTAAATAGATTGTCTTTAAACAGTGCCGGTGTGGAGAAGGTAGGTTATCCCACATTTCAGCTCTGCAGTTTCATTATGTAGACAGCAGCAGCAGGCCTGGCGTGGTCAGCCCCTCTCTGTGCACCCTGAAGCTCATGTTAACTGGTAATCCTTTGCAAAACATAGGCTATAACGTTACTAAATCTTATCCAAGTAAGTAGGTTATGCAAATGAAATAGCTCGAAGGTGCGCTTTAGTAAACTGTGTTTTGGTGCTGATAGACTGACCAGCTTGGTTGTTTTTCTTCGCTATTAACTTGTCTGTTCATTTGGGTATCAGGCCTAGCTCAGCTGAGCCTTGTGGACTGCCCATGGTTGCTTTATTTGACCCTGTTTCAGCTGTGTGTTTCTAATGAGTGATCACTTCATGTGACAGGTTATTAAATTCACTATAAGCCTATAAATCCACTTATCATGATGTTTGACTCCAATCAAGTGAAATTCTGCAGTTGGTCGTTTATGTCCTTCTGTAGAAATTATGATTATAATATCAGAATTGCATCAGTGGTATTATAATGGAGGCATTAATCAATGCTATACTAATGGAGGTAGGCCTATTAAGTGTCTCAACGGGTTGAGCAAGTTCAACGTCCTTTGGCAGACATGTGTCTGGCCCTCTGTTAATAAGTTCTTTATTCATTCACCGTTGTGTCTGTGGAGATGGGGCTCATAGCTGCTGTTTCATTTAGGTTGAAAGACTGAGGTGCCTGTCTACAACATAAGTCATTTTCATGTTTGTCATCCCACTCACTGATCAGCTGACATTGTCATTTAAAGAGCACCACTCCCAACATGTTTTTCTCTTAGAGGATTAATGTTTGATCCTGGTATGATATTGAATGTACTTTGAGATGAGTGGACCAGGGCTGAAATGAGTTGATTAATCAATTAGTCGATCAATGTAAGATTAATCTGCAACAATTTTGATGATTGGAGCAACAAATAATTCAAAACTTAAACAGGAATTAAAAATTCTGTATATAATGTATATAGCATATAAACATAGAATTGAATTGAATAGATCGTACCCATTGTCACAGTTATCCGACCCAGCTATTTGAGTTCATTTCGGCCCGATATCCAATCCGGTATCTGTACATCCCTGTTTCTTAGTTTTCTATAATAGTAAATATAATACTTCAGGACTTTTGGTCAGACAGAACAGGAGATGTCACCTTGGGCTCAGTGAAAATGTGATTGGGCATTATTAGTTTCTTTTGGGGGGCACATTTTTAAAAACTAAATTATTTGAGAAAATATTCAGCAGACTAGTTCAGTATGACAAGTTATGGCCAAACACAATTTTAAAGGAGGACGTGCACTGATTTTTTTTGTTGTTGCAAATTTCATTAAATTGTCAGGTAGATGTATTGTCCATTCTTGGGCTGCAACTAGCCCGTAAAGTCTGTGGCCCCTGTCAGGAGATATTGTGACTGGTCCTGCTGTTACACCATCTTCATTATGCTTTTACTGGTGGTTAGATATGATGCCAAAAACTACAGCAGTGTTTAATAACACTTGGTGTGTGCAGTGATTAAATGAATCACACATACAAATAATTTGGTTTGTGATCATGGACAGTAATTGGAGCTCAGTAAACAGTTGAACCCAGAATCAAAGAACCAACGTTTGTTGCTATTAAGCATTATACCCGACCTTCATCATTGAGATGGCAAATTCCTTCTATATCATTTGAAGAAAAGGGCGAAGACTGGAATAAAATGTGCCTCTTGTCATTCTCATATTCGGTTATTATTAGAGCTCACTCAATTATTAAGAAGGATAGAAAAAAGGCCTTATGCAAGTTGACAGACATTTGCGGCAATGTGGAACATTTTGTCAGCTAAAATACTGTCAATAATACCCATTATCACATGAAGTAGCACATTTTAACAATATGTTTTTAGTTTATCATAGTCGCAAAATATGTAATAGGGTTCAGGGACTGACTTTTTCCCCCTCTTTTTAATGTAAAATGTATTTTTGTTTATTGCCCAGTTTGTCTGATTTCTTTCTTTTTTGTTGTTTTTTTGACAGGGTCTGATTCATATAAGGAGTGAATAAAAGAACCCTCTGCTCATATCACTGCACTGCTATTTATTAAAATTGAAGCCCGGCAGAAGAAGGAAAGTGAAATCTGATCTCCTCTGTGGATCAGCAACTTTATGGACAAACATTCAAGTGAACTCCTTTATACAGTGCCTGTTTGTGGCAGGATGAGCGTCGGCAGACTATGATGGCGAAAAAGCAAGATGCCCGGTCACCCATTTACAACCTCATGGTGGTGGGTTTGTCAGGAACGGAAAAAGAGAAGGGCCAATGCGGGGTCGGCAAGTCCTGCCTGTGTAATCGGTATGTGCGGCCCAGTGCTGATGACTTCTACCTGGACCACACGTCAGTGTTGAGCACCAGTGACTTTGGGGGTCGAGTGGTTAATAATGACCACTTTTTGTTTTGGGGGGAGGTGTCCCGGGTTCTGGAGGAGGGGCCTGAGTGCAGGATGCATGTTGTGGAGCAAACTGAATTCATCGATGACCAGACGTTTCAGCCACACCGTAGCACGGCTATGCAGCCCTACATCAAACGGGCAGCCGCAACCAAGCTGGCCTCGGCAGAGAAGCTCATGTACTTCTGTACAGATCAGCTGGGCCTGGAGCAAGACTTTGAGCAAAAACAAATGCCAGAAGGTAAGCTACAGGTCGACGGCTTCCTGCTTTGTGTCGATGTCAGCCGGGGCATGAACCGCAACTTTGATGACCAACTGAAATTCATCACAAACCTGTATGGTCAGCTCAGCAAGACTAAGAAGCCCATTGTGCTGGTCCTCACCAAATGTGATGAAGGAGTTGAACGCTACATCAAAGATGCGCATACCTTCGGCATCACAAAAAAGAGTCTACCAGTAGTTGAGACATCTGCACGCTCAAATATAAACGTGGACCTCGCCTTCCTCACTTTGGTTCAACTTATTGATAAGGGCAGGGGCAAGCCCAAGATCATTCCCTACTTTGAAGCCCTAAAGCTCCAGAGTCAGCAGATAGCATCTGCCAAGGATCGCTATGAGTGGCTTATCAACCGCATTGTAAAGAATCATAATGAAACCTGGATAAACACCAGTCGACGCATGAACACCTCCCCAGAGTACAAGGAATATGTCTTCTTGGAGGGAACGGCTAAATGCAAGAAGCTTTTTCAACAGCATGTCTACCGTCTGAAGCAGGAGCATATTGAGAGGCGTCGCAAAATCTACTTAAGCACTCTTCCTTTAGCACTTAGTTCTTTGGTGCCTGACCTGGATGAGATAGATCAGCTGAGCTGGTCTGGGGTACAGAAAGTCCTAGAGTCCAAGCAGCACTTTGCCCACTGGTTTGTTGTTCTCGAGGACTCGCCATGGGAGGATACATCTCACATTGATAACATGGAAGATGAGCGAATCCCTTCAGACCTGCTGGAGACCGGAGAAGCAGAGGACATATTTAATGCCCACCTGGAACATCTGCGTAACGAGTGCAGACGGGCAGAGATGAGGCTGGAGTTTAAACACAAGTTAGCGTCCTCTCCCTTCGTCACACCTGGTAGACCTTGGGAGGAAGCCCGCAGCTTTATCATGAACGAAGAGTTCTACCAGTGGCTCGAAGAGTCCGAGTACTTGGACCTGTACAACCGCCACCAGAAGGAGATCATCGACCGCGCTAAAGAAGACTTTCAAGAGCTCTTACTGGAGTACTCTGAGCTTTTTTACGAGCTTGAGGTGGATGCCAAGCCAAGCAAGGAGAAGATGGGGGCAATTCAGGAGCTTCTGGGGGAGGAACAAAGGTTCAAGGCACTACAAAAGCTTCCAGCCGAAAGAGACGCTCTGGTATTGAAGCATATCCACTTTGTCTATCACCCTACCAAGGAGACCTGCCCTAGCAGTCCTCACTGCGGAGACTCTAAGATTGAACAAATCTTAGTTTCACGTTTCCCCACATGTTACCCCTTTTTGGATGTGAAAGCTCATTTTGGGGACACCAAGGCTGACAGAATTAACCTGGTCATACTAGGGAAGGATGGACTGGCCCGAGAATTTGCCAATGAGATTAGGGCTCTCTGCACAAACGATGACTGGTATGTGCTGGACGGGAAGATGTATGAACTGACGCTGCGGCCCATCGAGGGAAATGTACGTCTTCCGGTAAATTCCTTCAACACCCCCACCTTCATCCCTCACGGATGTCTGTGTCTGTATAACTCAAAAGAGTCCCTCTCCTATGTGATTGAAAGCCTTGAGCGACTTAGGGAATCAACTCTAGGTCGAAGGGATAGCCAGCTAGCACAGCTGCCAACGTCATTGCTTTTAGTCACTAAAAGAGGCGTAGGATCATATGTGGATATAGGTGGAGAGACTGCCTTAAACCTAATAACACAGGGACAGCAGGTTGCCAGGAGGCTGCAGTGTAGCTTCTTAGACCCTGCCTCCCCTGGTGTGGGGTATGGCCATAATGTCAATGAGACGCAAATCAACCAGGTGTTGAGGGGCCTCCTGGATATTAGGAGGAGCACATCCTTTAGTAGCAGCTCCCCACCCCTCCTCCCTGAGCCTCCGGGTCTCCGAGACTCTCCTCATCAGCCGGTGCAAGAGGCCGACCTTCGCATTGTCATGTGCTTAATGTGTGGAGACTCCTACGACATTGAGCAGCTCCTGTCCCCTTTCCTAATGCATCAGCACTGCAGGCCCATGTCTAATAGTGGCACCTCTGTTTTGCTTGAGCAGACAGTCGGTGGACACAAGCTGGCCATAGAGCTCTCGCTGCTCTCATACCACGCCTCCTTCACTTTGCGGAAGAGCAGGTTAGTGCACGGCTACATTGCCGTGTACTCGGTTTCCCGGAAAGCCTCCCTGGAGACCCTGTGTGCATTCCTGTGCGAGGTTCAGGACATCATCCCGGTTCAGCTGTTGGCAGTGGGAGATAGCCAGGCAGAGCTCACCGACAGCGACTACGCCTGTGAACAGCTGATCCAGGGGGAGGAGCTGGCCCACGAGATCGAGGGTCGTTTTAATAGCCTGGTCTGTGGATCCGGGGGGGTGGTGGGAGGCCTGCACAGGATAGAAATGTTCCATTCTTTTCTGATGGAGGTGGTGGAGAAACGCAACATCGTGGAGGCCACGCACATGTACGATAATGTCGCCGAAGCGTGCACCAATGAGAATGTGTACTCCCCGCGCTGCAGTTCTCCCAGTCCTGTCACTATGTACTTGGATTCAGAGGATGACGTGGAGCCGTCGCCGCCGTACTATGACGGCACACTCACTTCTCACAGTGGGGGCTTCAACCTGCCTGACTTAGATTCCAGTGACATCTCTGTCATCTCCGATATCAGAGACTTTGAGAACAAACTCAACAACAAAGTGCCCCCCCAAGTGAGAGTTAAACCAGGTGTAACTTTTGATTTCCGGAAGGTGAGCCGCAACCCATATATCGACACAATGGGTCATCGTCGCTCCCTGCCCTCCGCTGTTACCTGGGTCCCTGGAGGGGACGTGGGCTACGATCCCTCAGACTACGCCGAACCCATCGACGCCGTCTCAAAACCCCGCCCTAGCAACGAAGAAATCATCTATTCGGTGCCGCACGACAGCACGCAAGGCAAAATCATCACCATCCGCAACTCCAACAGGATGCACTCCAACGGGAACGGCTCAGACAGCGAAGCGGACAGCAGCTCCCTAGAGCGAAGGAGGAAATTCTCGGCGGTGGGGGTGAAGCCTCGTCTTTACCGCGACCGCTCCAAGCGGCTCGGCAAGTTCAGCAGCTTCCGCACAAGCTTCATAGGCAGCGATGACGAGATTGGAGCTCTTCCGAAGTCCAAGGAGGACGACTTTGGGACCCTGAAAGGAGAAAGTCTCGTTAATGAGGAGAGCGAGGACCCGAAAAAGAGGAACATTCTGAAGAGCCTGCGACGAACAGCCAAGGTGTGTATTACAAAACGTTTTTCTGTTTTATTCCAGAAAAAAGTAGATCATTTTTATTTACTTGTCCAGAATTCAGAAATTGTTGTCAATTGATGCAGTACTTGTTTTTTTTTTTTTTTTACATATTGCCCTTGAAATACTACATTAATTTCCATAGGTATAATAACACTATTAAAGATGGTGTAAAATATGTGGAGGTCACTGTTGAGTGAGCATGTTTTAACTGTGATAATGATCGGGGAAGATCTATATATTAAGCTTGACTGAATGTGAAGAACTCCTCAGATTTGCTGCTGATGGAGAAAAACACATTTTCTTTTTAAGAATTCAACTAGTGCCACATAGTATCAACATAATTAGGCTATCTCTGTTCGAGACACTCAGAGTTTTCTGTCTTTCTTTCTTCACAGAAAACAAGACCAAAGCCCCGTCCAGCTATCCCCAAGCCCCCGGAGAGCATTTACTTCGGGGTCCCCCTAGTGAATACGGTCTCCCCAGACAGACCAATCCCACTCTTCATCGACAAGTGTGTCCGCTTCATTGAGACCACAGGTATGTTGTTTTCTCTTTTACCCTTGTGCTGCTGTGCATGTGATGCACGCAAAATGTGATTCAAAGTTTTATTCTGAGAAATACTGACGATGGTCATTTATCAGTTTTTAGTCTTCACTACAGGTAAATATATTTTATGAAATGTATTAGGGCTGCACAATTTTGAAAAAATATCTAATTTCGATTATACTGATAATGCAATTACAATATAATTTGCAATATTAGAGGGTATGGTCATTTTGACATAATTATTCTCATTGAAAACATAAAAATAATTATGGTGTGATTATTGCGCGGATCTGTACCAAACAAAGATGTTTTCATAAGTCTGTAGAATAGGATGTGTAGGCCCGGATGTCTCTGTAGCACCACAATATTTCATTTTAAATGGTATTTTGACACACATTTCACCTTTTAACAAATATTGCGATTTCCTCCTCATCCTGCGATTTGAAAATTGCAGTAGCCATATTGCGATTTTGATCAAATTGATTAATTGTGCAGCCTTAAAATTAATGTTATTAATTAGTCACCTAAAAATGCTTATTGTTAGACCTCCTAACCTCTGCACCTGTTCATGACCACATTGTGATGTGAAAGTAATACTAGAGTTGATTCAGTTAAGTACTCTCCTACAAACCGCCAGCATCTGTATTGCCGTGTCTGTTTGCAATGGGGCTAATGAAGTGTTTGTGCTTTGCTCGTTTCCCACTGTGCCCCCCACATCTTCCCCTTTTTCTCTGCTGCGCTCTTCTTTCCCTCAGGCCTGAATACGGAGGGGTTGTACCGCGTAAGCGGCAACAAGTCAGAGATGGAGAGCATGCAGAGGCAGTTTGAACAGGGTGAGCTGATCATCAGACTTGTTTGAACCAGCTGTTTGACATGTAATTATGTGGCTGCCTAATCAAAACATAAACAGAGAGTTGCCAAAGGAAAGTGACATGGGAGTGATTGTTCGGTCCTGATGACAGCTACTTCTGATGTGCTTATTTTCTCTGATCCCCTTTAACTCTCTCATTCTCTTTGTGTAGACCATGGATTAGACCTGGTGGAGAAAGACTTCGCCATAAACACTGTGGCTGGAGGCCTCAAAAGCTTCTTCTCTGAGCTGCCTGAGCCCCTGGTGCCTTGTGCTCTGCAGGTGGACCTACTGGATGCTTTCAGTAAGCAAACACTGCTGGGCTGGGAGGGTCTTCACAAGAACATAAAAAAGATTATTTCTTTAAGAGGGACGAGGGGAGGGGAGGGGAGGGGAGGTTTTGGCAGACCTGTTTTGCTCTGCTTGAGTGTAATTTTCATGGTAGCGTAGAGAGGCCTTTTAGTTTGAAATTACTGCGTGCGATGATGAGGTCTAAGTTTTTTAATAGTGACTTCTCTCTGTGTGTACGCAGAAATCAATGACCGAGAACAGAGGCTATACACCATGAAGGATGTCCTGAGGAGGTTCCCCAGGGAGAATTATGATGTCTTCAAATATGTAGTGAGCCACTTACACAAGTAAGTCCACTGTTTAAATCATTTGATGGATGTGGTAGACCCCCATCTGTTTTGCACTGTATGGTGAATAATTTGTTTTCTGTGTGTGTGTTTTCTCCCAGGGTGAGTCAGCTACACAGGTTGAACTTGATGACCAGTGAAAACTTGTCCATCTGCTTCTGGCCCACCCTCATGCGACCAGACTTCACCACCATGGACGCCCTGACCGCCACGCGCACCTACCAGACAATCATTGAGAGCTTCATCCACCAGTGTGCATTCTTCTTTTACAACCAGCCCCTCCTCGACTCCCCCACGGGCCTCGCTGGCCTCCCCGCCTCGCCCACCACCACCCTCGGCGGCGGCTCTGCCTACTCCTGTTACCGCTCCTCTCCTCCCCACACCACTGCGCACTTCAGCCCCCTGCAGCAGTCCCCGCCCACCACCCCCCAGTCCCCCCTGCAGTCCCTGCTCCCTCCCCTCCACCAGCACCCCCACTCCCACCACTCCCCCGCCGAACAAGAGACACTGTGAGAGACGGCAGTGAAACCACGTGTGCCCATGATGATGCTGGACCTTATCACCAACACACTAAAAAAAACAAAAACAAAAAAAAAACGTGCACTTGCACACTACATCTTTGATCATGGACAACCTAGGTTATGAAGTGTATGAGAAACTTCCCTAACCTGCCATTTGTATCCATACTCGTGTGCGTCAGGGCAGGCTACCATTATCAGTGACTCGTCCTCTGCCCTCTGAGCCCCCTGATCGCCTGGAATTTAACAACAGGTCAGAAGAAGAGGACAGAGGTCGCCGTCACAGCAAAGCCTCTCTTCTGTCACCACTTATCCTACACTACCAAGAAATAGAAACCTCTACGCCAAGCTGGAAGAATTGATTTGTGGCCACCCTGTTTTTATCTGTGTAACTGTTTTAGTTTTTTTTCTCATGAAAGTACTGCCACTGGATTTTTAGACTGTTCCTCTGTAGGTCCTTTGGGCAGCAGTTTGCTCCATATAGCAGAGGTTCCTCTGTCTGCCTTTGGGGTTTCTCTCATCGGCTCTACTTGAGCGGTCAGCATGGGGAGGGAAGGGAAGGGAGGGGGGGGTTACACATCCAGGGATGCACTTTAATGATCACTGTTGTTTTTCCCTCAAAAGGGTTATATTTTTGTTGTTGACATACTGTTGTTTTCTTGTGTGTTTTTAATTTCACAGCTCAAACAGCCATACCCATTGCCTCTACAGAGCTCTGGCAGATCAAACTTTGTTTACATCAAACTTGTTTTTTGTATCCACAAACTTATCTGAAGCACTTTTTGATAGTGTAGTGTTAAAATTTGAAGAAATGCCACATTGATTAATTGTCCATATTGTTTGTTTAGTAGTGGCTGAATGTGGCATCAGTGCAGGCTTGCGAAACGAGATCCTTTTGTAAAAAACTTCAAGTCGATCCAGACGTACCGTTTTTAGGTTGATGGGAAATCTGAATCTACTCGTATTCCTCGTTCATCCAGCCATGTGAAAATATGTTTTCTTTTTAGAGTTTGTCCTCTTTCTAGCCGCCGGTTGATCAGAGTGGATGTTTAGGGAAGTTTGGTTTAATTAGACCAATATAATATCAGAGAAGACGTTACCGGCCGTCACTCAATTAAGTGAAGGAGACATTTTTTGCCATTTTTGAATGTGTAATCTAATCGTACCATAACACAACTCTCCATCGCCACCTGGAAACCAAACGCTTGAAACACAATAGGTTGTTGGATGTGTTGCTGTGGCTGTCTATCAAACCGAGCTCTTTATATTCATCTAATATTAAGGACCTTTAACTCAGAAGGTTTAGTATTTTCAACGCACTGTTACTGCTAGTCCTGCTATACAATACGATGACCAGTAGAAGTTAAATATTTGTGGGATGGGGACACATTCAGGAAGCACCACCGGCCGTTTACCTGCTCTAGTGAATTAGTTTTGTGCTGGTTTCATGGAAAACAATCAGCTGATTTTCAGTGGCAACACTGTTAATGAAGACCTGATCATTTTAACCATTAAACTTCAGAGAGGAAGCACTGTCTTTTCAATGGGAACAAGTAAAAGTGGACAACCAGACATTGAAGGTTCTGGACGATTGTGGCTCTGTTATGGTTCAACGATGACCAGATTAGTTCGATCGTTGGTTGTCGTAGTATTTGGGATCATCACCTACTGGTACTTTTGGAATCGCAATGCTGTTGGAAGTCATTTTATGTGTTCGTCGGACTAAACTGAGGGCTCATCTCAAATCGCTCAGAGCTGTAAGCTGTAACGTAAAGACGGGCACAGAACCAACCAAGCAACTGTCCCACTATAACACGATTCCCGGGAGTATATAATCTTACCGCGTCACTTGACTTCTGACACGACCTCGGCGAATCTGCCGTTCAATGAGCGAAAAGCGAGTGCATACTACTCTATAATGGTTGTTTATTTGTATGTTGGGGAACACCACCCGTTAGTCAATGGTAGAAAACATTTCTAGTGTGTATTTCAATGATTGAAAGTCCATTTTTACAATTTTTGTGAATGGTTCAAGGCCACTTAAGTTTAGTGCATGATTTAAAAAAAAGAAACACACCAAGGGAGAAGGATGAAAGCCTCTCCCCTGTTTTAAAACATGAAATTAGTACGAGAACAAAAACAAATACTAAAGTGAAATAGCTGAAACGTGAAAGTTTATGTACTGTGCACCAAGAGCAAACCATGGAATTTGTCTGACTGAGAATAGTGTTTGAAGATGAAGGCCTTATGTGAACTGTATAATAGTTAATAAATTAAATCTTGTAAAATTGTCCTCCGCATTCTTGTGGTGCATGTGTTTGTGTGTTTCACTGAGCCTTTTACAAATTGAGAGCCTAAAGGTTGAAATGAAATTGGAACTTAAAATGCATTTTCTGATTCTAATTTATGAAACTACACGATAGCAATTAGGTTAATATTTTCACAACGATGGAGCCCAGCAAATCAAGAATATCAAATCACCTTGCTGTCATCTGACAAAATATTCGACAGGCTTTTATCAACATTTTTCAGGAATAGTGGAGTGTGGTTTAAACTATTTTCCTGATTGACAACAAGGCATGAATGTATGGCTGCTGCTCTTCAAAGATAATCAGAGGGCCACACTAAATTAAAGCACCCTTTTTGACTCCGCTATCCTTCTAATAAAGAAGCTTAATTCCACACAACACACATTACATGCAGAAAGAGCTCTGCTGTAGTAACTAGAAGCTGTAGTATTTAGGCACTGGTGCAGGTGACTCTGAAAAACATCAATTATTCACAGCATATCCGTCATGAGTGACTGCTCTCTTTTAGTAGAACACTTTTGTCACAGTATCTGTTTAACCTATGTGGAGATTATGTGGCACATTATAATGTCATGGCGCCATCTCGTGGCTGCATAGCTGTAGAGCTACTGTGAGAAGAGGTGGGTGTCTACTTGTCACATATCACTACTCTGTGTTATCATGGGTCATTTGATTAAAAAGTGACATGGCTTTATAGGCCTACGTTACTTATTGTCCCCTTTCCTGTCCACACCTCACATTTCAGATTCAACTCTGGGTTTATTCTCACAAGTTGCCTGACAACTGCTCTATGTTCAGATGCATTACTGAGGTGAGATCTGGTGCCACAAATCTTAGACAACTTGTGACACAGCTAAACTGGGAAAAAAACTTGTGTTTGGTCGATTATTTCTCTGCTGTTACAATGCTAGTTGTGTTGGTCACTCTAACACGTACAGCACGCCCAAGCTGATCCTACAAGTGTTGAATTGGGTTGAGGTCTGGACTCTTGGCAGGCTCTTGGCAGAATGGAATGCCATTCTCTCTACTCCCACATTGTGGAGGTAGTCTGTGATAACCCTGGCTCTGTGGGGGCGAGCGTTGTCATCTTGGAGGATGAAGTTAGGTGCCAGATTGTGGAGATACGGGATCGCCACTGGCTGCAGAATCTCATCCTGATATCTCACTGCATTGAGATGGCCTTCAATGATGAAAAGCCTTGTTTTGCCAGTGAGGGAGATGCTGCCCCCCCCCCACACCATGACACTGCCACCACCAAAAGCTTTTACTCGATCGGT
Organism: Sebastes umbrosus; assembly: GCF_015220745.1. Lineage (NCBI taxonomy): Eukaryota > Metazoa > Chordata > Actinopteri > Perciformes > Sebastidae > Sebastes > Sebastes umbrosus. Next base: position 19,406,144 of record NC_051285.1, read on the forward strand.
ACAACAATCAGCATAGCGTTCTCCGCGTCGTCTCCATACTTTGACCCTGCCATCCAACTTTCGCAGACAGAACGGACTCATCACTGAACATGACATTCCCCCACATGTTCAGGTTCCATTGTCTGTGTTGTCGACACCAGCGCAAACGGCCCTGACGGTGAAGGGCAGTCATTGCAGGCTTCCTGGTAGCCTTATGAGAATACACTGTTTACCATTGGCAGAGCATTTTGGCAAATATTTCTTGGGCGCTTCCCACATAATCAGCTGTGCTGCTCATCCCACAAATGCATGATCCTTACAAGTTGGACATCATTGTGAAGGTAAATAAACAGGCTTTCCAACGATGTAAAATACAATGCCAATTAGCATTGTAACATTAGAGAAATATTCAACCAAACACAAGTTTCCAAACTTTTTTTTCCCAGTTTATATATGAGCAGCCTCACAGTCTCAGGGCCGGCTTAAAGGTCCCATATTATGCTAATTTTCAGTTTCATACTTGTATTTTATGTTTCTACTAGAACATGTTTACATGCTATAATGTTAAAAAAAAACGTTATTTTCCTCATACTGTCTGCCTGAACATGCCTGTATTCACCCTCTGTCTGAAACGCTCTGTTTTAGTGCACGGAATTGTAACGGAATTGCGTTTGGGTCCAGGTTTACTTCCTGTCAGCTGATGTCATTCACATACACTGCAACCGGAAATAGACGGGACACATTTAGAATTTTCGTGTTTAAAACTGTGTAATGGTCTATATATTGTAGATTTGTTACATCACAAAATTACAGAAATCTTGACAGCTTGTCTCAAAGACACAGTTTCTGAGTATGGGCTGTGTGTATTTCTCCATGGATTGAGTGTTTTGATACTTTCAAAGTATTTATATGGCACTTAAACCTGCTATATAATATAAAAGACATGAAAATCTCACTTTTTACAACATGTGACCTTTAAGGCATAGGCCATATAGGCGCCACATTCTGGGGGCGCTGGTCGCCTTCTAAAAATCTGAATCCGGCTCCAAATCCGAATTTCGCCTAGAGCACTAAAAGGGCTAGAGCCGGCGCTGCACAGTCTCACCTCAAAGTCTAACAAATGATCTGGGCTGCTTTTCTTAACTATGCTACCTATATGTTGGCACACGCTGTGCTACTGTATTTTTCCAGTCTAGACATATTTCTAAACATGAAATAGAGGAATATGGTTTTGGCATTAGTTTATATAATGATGTGATTGTTTGATGTGAATTCAGTGCAGTGTTTGCCCCTACCTAAACCTGAACCAACCCTTATCCCTAACCCTAACTACCGAGGGGGGGCGCTATAAATTTAACCGGAGGGAAACACTATTCAACAGACATCTACATAACACCTGCACAATGACAGGCTGTATCATTATGAAAGCTGACTGCACATATTACAACAAGTCTTATCACTCTACGACCAAAACTCACTGAACCAGCAGCCGAAGAAGAGAGAAAATATCACTTTATACAGCCATAACCATAAATTATGTCTTACCTTTGCTGTTTTGTGATCAAAAGTTGTGTTTGAGAGCATATCAACGCTACTAATGGCTACTCCAATGTCTCTGGATCATATTTGAGTTGATTCTAGCCGTCTGTATTAATTTGCCTTCCTCAGTGTCCCATGTGGAAACAAGGTCTATGTCTCCACCTGGTGGAAAAATAGTGATACTGCACTGAAAGGCATTGAGCTTCGATACAGGCAAAAGCAGTCCACATGGCTTATGGTTCTCTTTGAATGGGAACATGTATAGAGGTCTGACAAAATACTGGTTGTATTTGGATGGCATTTATACCTATAGTGACATGTCAATTAAATTAAATGAGTTTTACAGTTACCTGAGAAAATTTCAAAAGGCACAGAGGTACCCAAATGTACCCAGATGGCCAATTTGAAGATACTGCCTTAACATGCCTCTAATAGAATTTTTCAAACTTTGCTCTGCTTCACTTTTGTTAGCATCAGTCTGTGCACAGGTAATGTTCAGATGTTGTGATATGGTGTGCTAGAGGTTTGGGGCTGCAACTGCATCATTCCAAAGGGACCAATTTAATACCAGATAAATATATATATTTTTACATTATGTTTATATTTAGTTTTTAACATTATCAGCAAGTTTCAACACCAAATAATTTACTCTATTTTTAGGTTTAGACTTGATGTATTGTTGGTTTTGGTGTAATGTCAACCTGCCACTAGTCGGTCCAATGATACTCCATCCATGTTACACATGGATGCACACTTTGGGGACACACTTTGGGGTAATCCTTCTCTTCTGTTGCACTTTCCGCCATCTGAAACACTGCTTTAGCTGTTCAAACATTTTCAGATATGTAAACAAACCTGTTGAGAATGACAGAAGCCGTGACGTATGAAAGATAGCTTTATTGCACAAGGTGTTAGAATGATCTTTTTAGTTTTTGCTTTCTTTTCATAGAAAATGTACTTTTGAACACAAGCAATTGCTATAACAAGCAACTCAAACAAATGTTTGGGATACCCTCAACATTTTTTTTTTTTTTGTTTGTTTTGTTTTTGATTTTCATACATTTTTTCCTTCAATTTTTCCCTTTTAGCAAGCATGCAATGATTTTTTTGAGGATGAACAAAATACAAAATAATGATAATAAAAAAGTAAATAGGACAAATGACGACATCAAAAGACCTTAAAAAAGAATAAAAATTCAACAAATTAGTATCAAAAACATAAAGGGAAAGAAAAATGTTTTTTTTTTTGCCCATTTCAGAAGTAAAATATTTTATTTTTGATACTATTTCAATTTTGAAATTGGGGCATTCAACCCTGATGTGTCCCCTGATTTATTCTGACGAAAATAGCTCTTCATACAAAACTGTGTTTTATGTACAAGACTTAATCTATAAACAACACTGACAAAGGTAGAGATGATGGGTCTAGTATGTTTAGGATGGTGAATTTTTTACTTTAATTTATCTGAACGGGGGGAAAGGACGGGAGCCAGAATGCTTCAGGTTTGCAGACCGACTCCAGTCCAGTATATACACAACAGTAGTTTGTGTGACCAAAAGAGCTACGAGTCCCTGATTTCACTTGGCTGAACTGGTTTTTAGCCACAGGCCACCTTAATACCGTTTGGCCTCTGGAACAAAAAAATTTGACAAAACCCCAAACAAATTAAAATGAATATTATGAATCAAAAATGAACGGACCAACAGATAACCCCTCACCTAAACAAACAAATAAAGCAAATGGATAAATAAATACAAACCACGAAACGCTATCATGGAGACATTCCAATAGGTTCTTGTGTGAATGTACATTAGCGCAAAATGGAGGGGTATGGAGATAAAGAAAGCGGGACATATACAGTACTTCAGACAGGGCAACAACAAAGATATCAATTGAGTGAACATTATATAATTTTCAAAACGGAACTCCCTGACATATAACATCGCTCAACATTATATTATTTTACTTCATTCACATCATGACTGGGATTCTTTCAGCTAGTTATTGATTTCGTTGAAGAGCGAAGATCGGCTGGGTGACACCAAGGCAGGCTGGGAAGTTGGTAGGATGTGTTACTGGAGCCTTAAAGTGATAGTTTGGTTGTTTTGAAGTGGGGTTGTATGAGGTACTTATATATATTCAGTGTATTACCTACAGTAGACGGTCAGAACAGCACCCAGTTTGGAGAAACAGACAGGAGTTAACGCACGTACACTTAAGCTGATATTAATTTTTTTTAGGTGAGACTTTCTTTTAGGTGACTAAAATACGTTTTGCTGCTGCCCCGTCCACAGCAGTACATTGCTTTGCTTCCATGCGGTAACTCCTGTCTACCTCTCCAAATTGGGAGCGTGCTCATCCACTGAAGGTGATACACTGACTGTAGATAAGTACCTCATAGAACCCCACTTCAATACACCCAAACCATTCCTTTAATTCTGTATCATAACTCAAGTCTCCAACCACTCTCAAAACATAAAACTTATTTGTGGATCCTCTGTGACACTGATTTGTTTTTTGAATGTCAATGTATGCACCAACCACTCAGGCTCTCGACAAGCGTAATAAAGTCTATAAAGAGCCTGTATTCTCATGAGCAGACTTAAATAATATTACAGAAGGCTTTCTGCCATGATTGTTTCTGCCGAACACACGCGGCAAAGTAGCGTTCAAACCAGGGAGGCGATCATTTGTTCACCCAGCCAGCCTGCCTTTTCAGGAACTGAAACTAAAACCAAGTAGCCTATCTTCCCATCTCAACATGGGGCTTGGAAAGGGTCACTCTCTGTCCATACAGGAGCGAATCACTCTTCTCTTAGTCGTTCTACATACAGTAACATACAGAACATCCCGTATATATACTAAACGTTTTTTCTTTCTTTAGTCCAACCTTTTTTAAAATTTTGGGTTGAGCGATTGTCTCGTTCTTAAATTTGACATTAACATTAAATTGCTGTATATACTACTACACTATTGTAGTATATACAATTAATACTTTGTCATAATTTCATTTAAATGTCAATAATATACCTACATAGAAATATATATGTAAATTCTTTATAATACCAAATATTCTCTATTTGTAATGTGAGAACTTATAGCTGGTTCATTTGGGTTGTCGTGATTTGTTTAAAAAGTTAGACACTGTTCAGCTGGAGAGAGATGTGTGGAGAACATTATATGATAGAAATTTTAAAACCTTCTTGGAAGTGAACCTGAATCATTTCTTTTGGAATCACCATTAAGAGAAAATCTGCCAATAGCTATTTGGGACTTTAAGAGACACACAGAGGGTGAAAGATACAGTAAGAATAGGGAACTTAACTGGAAGTCCTGCAAATTGACAATAATACTCAAACTATGGAGGACAGCATGTGTGTGCGTATGAGAGACGGGATGGCCACACAGCTTCATACTGGCTATCGTAGTCTTCATCATCATAAACACAGAGCTTTTTAGCTCCTCAATTATAGTCAATATTTCCAAATGACCACAGAATCCCTTCTGTGTTTTTTTTTTTTGCTGTGCAACTCCCGCGAGAACAGAGCGGAGCGGAGCGCCAGCCGGCTGGAACTGTTAGTTGGAGTTAGTAATTCTTTTATAGAGTCCCAGGTGAACATGAGAAGTAGGGTTAGCTGGGTCTCTGTCTGGGAGAACACCTATCCCGAGGAAAATTAGACAGAGCGCTGGGCAGTTCACCATTAGTTGGGTTTAAAGAAAGGTGGTCACATGCCCTTTCTGGCCCAGACTGAAGAGCACCAGAGTGGGGCTGGCTGAGGAGTGGGACAGCAATGCAAGTCTGTGCAAGAGAGAGGACTACACCAGTGTGTATGACTTGGAGTACGCCCCCACACTCTGTTTCTGCAGTCTCCCCAGTGCAGAAGAGCTGCTCTCTAGCAGCGAGTCTCTGGAGCCCCCCACCTTGTTACTGTTGGTGGGGTTGCTGCTCGTGCTGGAGGTGGAAGCTGTTGCTGCGGTGTTGGAGCTGGGCATGGTGAGAGTCCTCTGGGGCAAGGTGGCGGTGCCCGAGCTCGAACCCAAGCTGCTCAGCCCAGAATGGCCCAGCGTCAGGACCTGCTGCTTGGCAGGGTCTAGAGTCTTGTGACGGCCCTGGGTGTGATACGCCCGCTGCGTCAGGCTGCGGATTGAGGCTTCCCGCGGCGGCACAGCTGGGCATGGGTCGTGCAGCTCCCCTTGCTTGCGGAAGAATGGGTCTGTCTTCATGTAGAGGGGTAGGTTGCAGAATTCACCTGAGAGAGGCGAGAGAAGAGTTTAAAGCAAAAATTCATAATTTCCTATATCAATACATGCCTATATATCTATATAGACTTGGTGGTTTTGATTTGATTCTTCATGTGTGTGGCAAGAAACTAAACCTTGGAGACATATCAGCCATAAAACATGACACCTTGCTTCCTTTTGTAGCTTTAAGAACACACCAGGGGCGTTTTTTTCGTGTGATTAATTTACACGTTAATATATTTCTTCAAACTGTCATGAGTACTCTATACTACTATAGAATATTACGCAGTGAAAAAGCGACGTCATTTTTTTTTCCAAATGAGGCCAATTTTCTTTTCTGAGCTTTCGCACTGCGAATAAAGGCACCAACTAATCAAAATGTGTGAAACAGTTTGAGTTGCGCCTTTATTTATGAAACCACAACACGGAGGCTCCATAGTCCAAACCAGGATGGCAAACTATTACTTCTTTCATCCTTGACAAAGGCAGCGCAAACCAGATCCACTCCTTCCCTTCTTACCTTTCACAATAAAAGCCTTATATAGGGCCTACTTTTCGTAGGTGGATATTTCACATTTTCGTATTGTTTATCTGTCACGCCCCCGGTGTGTAACAGCCTTTACTGTAGTCACCCTAGCCAACTGTCTGCAGGTAATTATTTAGCAGTATACAATAGCTTTTAATTCAACTTTGAATTTTATAGTGACACTGTGATTCCCTGGTCTTAAATGGGATTTTCCTATTTATCTGCTGAATTATTGTGTAATGAACATTTTCTCCCACAGAGTTCAGTTTATTCCCGCTATGTATTTGTACATGTTTGATGAAATCTTTTCTCAACATTGTCATTGTGTTGCCCTTTTGTCTTTTCCTTTTTGGGAATATAATTCTTACTTTTGATTTAGGAGTCTCTGGCTTCACTTAACTCTCAGTCTTGGGTGTAAGGGTATTGTTGGGTCACAATAAATACATAGAAGAAAGAAGGATCTGTGGCTTATATTGAGTGTCTTAACTGTAAAAGCATGTAGTACTACAGGTTCAAAATGTGTTATCAAAGGTAAATCAAGAAAAAGCAGGTATTCATGCATCTGTTTGTACTTACTTTTGTTAGCGCGGTGAGGAATGGGCACAGCCACATTTTTACCGCGGTCATAGTCCTGCGGTTTGGGCGGCGAGGCAGTGAAGCGGCAGATGCCCGGTTCAGACGGCGTGCTGAGGGAGGTCATGCTGTCTGCCGGGTCATTGGTGCCTGTGGTCATTTGGTCAGATGAGCTATCAGAGATGAAACACTCTGTAATGGTGAACTTGGCATGCTGCAGGTGCTCCTCCAGCTTGGCGTGCTCGTAGGCCCTCGCCAGCTCCTCATAAGTGGAGGAGGCGCTCTCTGTCGACACCATGCTGTTGCGACCCTTATCTGGAAAAAACATACAATAATATAAATTAAAAGCACATACATCTAATATAATATGTGGCAACAATTTCCATAGCTGGTTTGATTGATTTTTTAAAAACATTTTCTATTTTATTTTTTATTTAGAAAAGGATGCTGTACGACTCCTCTGGTTGCAAAATGAAGTCTGATTGTATAGAAGTCTATGAGAAAATGAGCCTACTTCTCACTTGATTTTTTACCTCAGTAAACAACGTAAACATGAGTTTATGGTCTCAATCACTAGTTTCAAGTCTTCTTCAATACAGCATGATGTTCATTTAGTAAATTATGGTCCCACTTAGAGTCAAATAGACCATAAAGCAGGGTATGCTTTAGGGCGTGGCACCCTTGTGATTGACAGGTTGCTACCACGGCGTTGTCAGGTCTGGGAGTTGTCCGTGTTTTCGTCTTAGAACTTTAACCCTTTCACAATGTGTTTTCAGTTCATGAAAGTTAATTATAACCTTTTTGGTCGCTGAAAAAATTCTTATTCAGCATTCGGTTGTACTTAGCTCCACCCTTGTGTCACTTCTGGTTGCAAAAAAACAAGATGGGGACTGGCAAAATGCTGAACTTGAGGCTTCAAAACGCCAATCCACAAACCAATGGGTGACGTCACGGTGACTACGTCCACTTCTTATATAGTCTATGCTTGCTACTTTGTAATAGTGTTACTGGTTGCACTAAATAACAGTGTTAGTAGCCAGGGGCTTAACTAGGACATACAAATACTGAAGTCACAAGATTTGGGAAGGATGTGTTAGGCAAAACGGAATATATTTTCTTCAGTCTTTCATTTGGTAATTTGAGGATGCTTGTTATGGTGTCGATACTGTTCATATTCCGCTGGATTGGTCTTAAATTTGATGAAAAAACTAAAGACTTTTCATTATTTTCATAAAGAGCTGCTTCTTGGTGTAAAAAATGGAAAAGCAATAGTAATACATAAGAGTATCAGTGTCATTGTATCAGAGGTGCTGGCTGGGATTGACCCACCTGTGTCTTGCGACAGGCTGGCGCTGTAGCTGTCACTCTCAGTGGCAGTGATGCCGTGAGAGCCCATCGTCCGCCAATCGGAGGTCAGAGTTCGTGCCGAAGCCGTTGACTGGCTCTGACTCGGCCGGCTCAGCGTCCACTGGCTGGAATATCTGTTTCTGGAGCTGTGGGCTGATTTTATACTCTTCCTGGACACGGGGTCTGAGAGAGGTCACAGTGATCAGAGAACAGCTGAGTTGATAAAGTGGATGAAGTGCAATTCGTTCAGAGATCAAAGCTTTCACCTGGATTTACCTGCTCAACCTACTGTATTTCATGTACTATCACTTTAAAGCTGCAGTCGGGAACTTTGAGTAACAAGTAATGTGATAAAAAGATATTTTTATAAAACAGTCACTATATCCTGACAGTAGTGCATGAGACAGATAATTTGCGGGGAAAAAAACATGTTCCTTGCCTCTCTTTAGTGCTCTTAATGGCATTTGCAAGTTTTCACCGCACCTGAACCTAAACAACCAATCAGAGCTGAGGAGTCTCTGTGCAGCTGTCAATCACTGCTTGTGGAACTCATGAACTCCAATCAAACGGTCAAACTAGGCAGCACTGATCAAATATGAATCAATATTCTGTTACTGTAATGCCTATTTCTCACCTCAAATGTTTTCAGAAACATATTGTAGTGTACTGTTTAGCTGTAAAATTAGTTTGTGACCCCGTCGCCAGGTTGAAATCAGTCGAGAGAAAACTAAGCACTGCCCACCGGCCGGAGAAAACACTCATTGTACAGCTAAACAGTACACTACAAAATGTTTCTGAAAACATTAGAGGAGAAAAATAGACATTAAATGGACTTGCATTTTATATAGAAATAGGCATTACAGTAACAGAATCTTGATTCATATTTGATCAGCGCTGCCTAGTTTGGCCGTTTCTATTAGGAGCACAGGAGGACACAGAGGAACATGATTTTTTTTCCGGATTAACTGTCTCATGCACTACTGTCAGGATATAGTGATCATTCTATAAAAATAAAAATATATTAAAAAATGTGATCATATTTGCTCAAAGTTACCGACTACAGCTTTAAGATTTGTGAAATGTTATGCAAAAGTCTTGATTTGAAAGAAAAACAAACTCACTTGTTCCTGGGCGGATGTCAGACATGTCGATCAAAGGCCCTGAGTTCTGGATAAGGGCTTGATGGTGCAGAGACACGCCTGTACAGAAGTTCTGCGGATTCACTGATTGGCTGAACTCAGTATCTGTCACTGGCACCGCTGCCTTGTCCTCCCCTGTTGCAGGCAGAAGATGAAGATATACAACAGATAGACAAAAAAAATGTTAATTATCTAATATAAGCTAGAAATGAAAGTGATAAATGATAGTTTATGTTGTAGCCACATGCCTATCTGTTTGATGCCTTCCTTGTCCTCAATGAGTAGCTGAACACGTGGGATGTCAATGTGGAGCCTCGGTCCTTGAGGAGGGCCCTTCACTGGAGTGTCTATGCTGCGATTGTTCTTGCTGCACACATACATGGAAATGACACATATAGTAAGATTCCCATACAATTTTCCAAACATTTATGAGGTTGACTTATGTGAAATATTAACTCATATGCCCACAAAAGCTGGCTCTTACCTGATAAGCATCTCAGCAAGGCTCTTAGCATCTATAAGAGGACAAAATCTTAATTAGATTATAGTTGGCTGTGAAGATAATCGTTTCAACTTGTCACTCTACGTTACATTAATCCATTACACACAATAACACTGATCTCTCTCTGAACTCTCGTTTACTTTCCCTCACCTCTAAGTCGTTTAAGCCTCTTCTCTTTGCGTTTCTTGCGGATAATGAAGAGCAAAGCAACGCCCAGAGTAACCAGGATGACGGGAGAGCCAATGGAGAACAGCTTCTTCACATCATCCCCTTCTCCACGAGCTGATTTAATGGGAGGGATTGTACCTGCGGAGACGAGAAGGAAGGGGGAAAATATTTAATACAGAAAATTCAGTGCGAGAATAGAAAAGATGATGGACAGATGTAGGATACACTTACTGCCATCGTAGTCGGTGGTGGCAAACTGGGAGCTCTGGTTGCCACATCCGGCACTGTTGCAGGCCTTCATTTTGAGCTCGTACCAGGTGGCCTCACGCAACTCACTGAGAAAGAGCTGAGTGGTGGAGTTGGCCTTGAGGCTCTGCCATGCCCAGGTACCTTTAGGCCTGAAGTCCAGCATCATGTCGGTGATGGGGCAGCCGCCGCTGGTCCAGCCCTGCAGGTTGAGCCCCGCATGAGTGGAGTTGATGTGGGTGAGCAGCGGCTGATCCTTGTTGAACACTGGTTCTGTAGAGAAGAGTGGCAAAGACACAGAAAAACGGGAGGTTAGAAGGAGGGTGGTGATGCCAACCAAGCAATAATGTATATCTGTATTTATTTGTGATCTTTTAATGACCATCAAAATAATCATTATTGGTGCTATTTCACATTAGGATTTTATTCAGGTTTTTTCCCTAAATACAAGGTCTTAAGGCCTTAACACACCGGGTTGTGACGAATAAACAACACGAAAATGTAAAATACTTGCCTGCAAATATTGTATGTTTATGGCTTTTATTGTGAAAGGTAAGAGCGAAAGGAGCGGATCTGGTCTGCCTTGGTCAAAGTTGAAAGGAGTAATAAAGATTGCCGTCCTTGTTCGAACTATGGAGCCTCCGTGTTGTTTTTTCATAATTATAGGCGCATATCCACCCGTTCTGCAAAACTTGATTGGTTGATACCTTTATCCGCGGTGCGAAAGCTCGGAAAATCAAACTTGTTCCTAAAGAAAAATAATGCCGCTTTTGCCTTTTGCTTCTGTAATATTCCTATTCTTTGTGAAAGTATTCATGACAAAAACAAACTGTTTGAAAATTAGTTATAAGTAGGTAGAAAACACCCAATAAATTCCCTCAACGTAAAAACAATTTTTCTTACAAAGTACGCTACAATTATATGTGTTTTCAATGTCCATGATCTGCAAGGGGCAGTTTCAAGACAATTCATATTGCCTTAAAATAAACATTAAATAGGAAGGAACAGCAAAATCCAAAAACAAAAACAAAGACAACTTTATTCCGTTTTGAGGCCCCAGAGTTATAGTCTGTTCACTTGTTTCCTGCTTCACTCACATATACAACACTTCTGCCTCCACCCCTCACCTCTTCCATGCGTCTTAGCCTCAATGATCTCACTGATGCGTCCTGAGCCCACGCTGTTCTTGGCGGCCAACTTGACCTTGTACCAGGTTCCACAGCGTAGATTGTCCAGCCTGAAGGAGCGTTCACTGGAGCTGATGAACACGTCCCTCCATTCTTCTGTGTTGTCCACAGAATACTGCAGCACAAATCCTGCAGAATCACAAGTCATTTAGAACAACTGCTGTAAATCCAAGAAATTAAAGGGTGCTGCTTCATCTATTGGACACCAGGGGGAAACAATCAGCTACAGTCAACTCTACTTTGACTACTTCTTACACAGAAACATTGTTTACACTGTTATTTGCAGTATTGGTAATAGAAAGAGGGGGAAGCACTTTCAAAAAGATCTGTCACAAAATCAGCTAGAAGGTCAAGGATGTGTTTTCATGAGACAGCTGCATGGTGGGCAGGTGTTTCTCTGTTCACAGGAGGTCTTACCTCTGATGGAGCTCCCCCCATTGTCCCCAGGGATCCAAGCCAGGGTGATGGAGGAGGTGGAGGTAGTGGAGACTGTCAGACGAGGCTGATCGGGAGGAACTGGATGTACACACAGAGACAGTGACTCAACAACAGAGCTGAAACTTCACAAAGAAAACGTGTCCTCCACTTGATTTCCACTCAAATACATCTTGTGTCTTCTTACCTTGCACCACGAGATTGACTATGATGGTGTCGAAGCCTAGAGTGTTAGTGGCCGTGCAGGTGTAGTACCCAGAATCCTCCGCTTTGACTGAACGTAGCACAGAGTGCCGTTGGACAAGATCTGTCGCTGACTGTCAGCTGTCACCGGGATGGCAGCGTCCTCACTGGCAAAGTACACACAGGTTACAGATGTTAATCTCATCCCAGAGTAAGTAACTCTTTCTTTCACATATCTTTCTGAGTGAGTCATGACGCTGGCATATACAGTAAGTGGTATAAGATGAGCTGTCTCACCTGTCTTTTGGTCCATTAATTGTGGGGGCGGGTTCTCCCACTGAGCTGCAGGGCAGACGCACTTCCTTCATCCAGGGTGTGGTCACCGTGCCCCAAAGGACAGGATCTTACCCGGGACTGCACACACAAAAATAAAGTGATGAATCTTAGACACAACAGATGATGATTGACACACAAATACAAAACAAAAACTTCAGCATCTCTCACAAATATGTCTTTGTTCGTACTTTCAGATGTCTAACGGCCAAGTTTTCCTAGGGGGAAAGGCCTTTACTCACTGCTGAGGGAATAAAAAGCAGTAGCGTGGTGTTTTAGTGTAGCCCCTCCTCTAACCTCTTAGTTTCAGTACATCTTTTCTCCATAGACACTCCCCTCTATTGATTCTCGCACGCTACCTCTCTCCCCAAGGGTCATTTTACTGGATAGGCCCTGTTCATCACCACATAATTAACAACAGCGTTTCTTGCAACATAGCCGCTACTCAATCAATAACCACGGCTGTCAATCAATAACAGAGAGAGCGGGACAGAGACAGAAGGAGAGAGATTGATGAAAGTGATCTGTGTACAGGAGATCATGTCGCTGTTTCATAGCTTCATAACCTTTACAGAAATCTCTCCTCCTCTACAGGCTCGCTCCGAGGACCCACCTTTCCCAGCAGGGCTCCACTGTGACCTTTGAGCTGATGTTGCCTCGGCCCGCGGTCGTCACGGCTGCAGACCAGATTTGGTATTGTTTACCGCGGGTGAGGTGCGTGATACGGTAGAAGAGCATCTCGGGGTTGGCCTCGTACTCGCTGGGCGCCTGGGACAGAGGGCACGCAATGTCATGTTAGCAAAGTATGATGAGACAAGGACACGACAGGCTTGGTGGCCAAAGTGTTACAGCTCATACATCTCAAATGGGTATTGAAAGACAACAATCATTTTCTTGGAAAAAAAAGAAGTGAACATCCTGCCAATAGGTCTTTTTTCACAGCCGACTTTTTAACTTATTATTATTATTGATTCGTTATTTTAGACACTTCAGATCAGGATATCAGCACAGCGTGCCCTCTTCGACATAAAATGATCTGACTGACATATCTAGTGTGTAGGACAGGTGTTTCAATTTACCGAGTTCACAGGGCAATAAGCATGAACATAGAAATAGAGTAAACAGAGATTCCCGTATGTTATATTGATAAGGATCCATTATTGTATTTTCATGTAGGCTCTTTTTCAATTCATACATACTGAATGTTCCCAAATGCTCTTCTTTTCCTACATTCTTTGCCTTGTTTTAGAATGAATTATGCGGTCTTTAGTTGACCTTAAACATTGCAATTCTGATGTGTATACATATTCCTTATTAATTGCCTTATTGCTTAGTTGAATTTACGCATCTAGATGTTTTCTAAATTGTTATTTCTCTCGCTTGTATTTGATGGTTCTTGGTATAGGGACGTGTCGCTGTTGGAGGCCTTTCTCAGCTATGAATGACCCCTCTATGCACTCCACCTCTGTGTTCATGTAGATTGCTGGCATTCATCCTGAAGCAGGCAAGAAACCTTAATAGTCCTTTTTCACAGAGGACATTTTTGACATGTCACAGTATGAAAAGCAAAGGTGTAAACAATCAAATTAATGATGGCTGAATTCCATTCAGCTGCTTCAATTTCAGGGTCCTGGTGTTTCTGGCTCACTGTCACACTGATGACTTACTGAAACACTTGAATACAATGGAGCCATTGTTAATGTCATTAGGAACACCTGTGCTTTTCTTCTTACTATGACAAGTCAAAATGGCTGCTGTGAGAAAGGCCTATCAGTAGAGTTTTAACCCCTCTTGACTGAAATGATGATAAAGGGAAATATCATTTGATAGCAGATGCTGATTAATTTATTTACCATTGGCATACAAGTTAAATGTTGTGAGTTAATGTTTTGAGAATTGTAACAAAGCTGTTACAATCAAGCATTAATTAATAAAATAATTAAGATAAATCAGTGAAATAGAATCATGCATTAAGATGGAGTGTGTGGATTTCCCTTTTATTGTTTTTTTGGAAGAAGCCAGAATAGAGCAAATCACTCCACTAGTCACAAATTAAATTATTTCACCTCACATAGGCAGATTTATTCACTGGGTTAAAAAAAATCTAATTTTAGCCTTGGTACTGGGATTAAATTATGTGTTCATGTGGATATTTTTCCCCATAAACACATCTTTTGAGAAATATTCACACATACACCTGCAGGCATAAAAACACACACATGCCAACGCGCGCACAAAAACACTGTTTCCTCTCAAGTCGGTGCTCTGTTCTATCTCTTTAATCTGTTCATCTCTCAGTGTTCATCTTCAGTTCCTTCACCATTTGCTTTTCCCTCTTTCCCTCTATCCCCCCTCTGTCTAGCTCAGTGAAGAGGAGAGGATGGAGGGACACAGGGAGGGAGGGAGTGTGTGTGAGTGTGTGTGAGTGTGTGTGTGTGTGTGTGTGTAGGGGGTGCGTTCGAACATTCCTCCAGCATAGCGGCCGTGTTGTGGTGATCCAGGGAGTGATACAGGGAGATAATGAAAAGACGGACAAAAGCACTCTCATCTCGATGTGACTGATACCCTCCTCTGCTCCTCCCTTCTTCCCAGCCCGTCTCTCACTCTCTCCCTCTCTTTTCCCCTCATTTCCCCCTCGGTCTCTCCCTACCTCTAATGGTGTTTCTCTTTCTCTCCTTCAACCTCCTTTTCCCCCCTCCCTTCCTCTTCCTCCCTCACTCCTCCCTGCCCCGTGCTCATTTACATGGCACTCATGCACAGAGAGGGAGGAGTATTTGTGAATAATAAGAAAGTGAGATTCTATCCTGATATCAGATTTCACTGCGTGCTGGTGTTTGTGTGCACATGATCTAACCACAACTGAAATGCCGCACACGCGTGTATAAATAGAAAATGTTGAAATGTGATGTCTGTGTGTGTGTGTGTTTCTGATGCGGCAGTGTGCATGTGTGAGCTTGTTCTCCGCTTCATTTGCATATCTACGTCTCATCACGTTGCCAAGACAACCTCATCTGTTCATCTGGGAGGGCAGGAAATAAAGCGATGGTGCAAACACGGTGAAAGAGAGACACTCGCAAGGATACACACACACACACACACACACTCACACATGTTCAGGTTCAATTAATGATAGTGGTTACAAATTAATTATTTCCATTGGTAGATTTTTATCAAGTTCACAAATTCCTTTGCTTCTCAATCACCTGGAACATTTTGCTTTTGGCCCCGTATATGAGTCACACCCCACAGAGGAAGGACTTACCGGCTGCCCAGACCCCGGACTGGAGCAGTAGATGGTGTACTTGCGGATAACGCCGTTTGGTTTGTGAGGAGGCAACCAGGACACAACCACACTATTCGGAGAGGAGGGGACTGCCTTGATGCCAGCTGGTGGACCAGGAACTATAGAAAAACACATAGGAACATCAGCAAATGTGTGTTTGTGCATGCACACGCTGGGTGTTGGATGCCCATTAAAGTGAGCAGGCTTGTTTGCATATTGCTAGTCTTATCCTGCACTAAGCCGCTGCTCTGGGAGGACTTGGAAGAACTCCCTTTTGGGTGGACGGCGGTGGCATATGTTCATTCAGACATTGGTCAGCAGTTCTGACTCTGTGACACCCAGCGCATTCTCTTAACTCTCAAACCCACAAACAGATTAGACACTAGTGTCTGATCCTCGGCTAGCCACTTAAGCTTGACATTGGACACCACTTAATACTCTCATCCCCATCTAAAGGCGTAAGAAGGGTTTAAAATGGATGCACACTTTGCAAAAAAAAACAAAACACATCAGGACACTGGATACTGTGAAAGGAGAACAATAATGCTTTTGTCGCATTGGCCTTACAGTATGGGGTTCACAGTGTCAGGCCTATTCAATCCCCACCATAAATATGACTCGCACTTGACAGTGGGCCTCATCTGGAAGTGGCTACCACAGTGTAAGACCCAGCTCTCTAAATCCAACCCCCAATTCCTCTTTTTCTTCTTTTATGTGAGGGCCCCTGATCCAGCCATTCAACCAGCCCGTGTGCACTCAGACTTCATTTTGCACATTACATGAGCAAGGATAAAAACTCAACAAGGATATATGTAGCGAGGGATGTTTTAAAAGAGGGAGGCGGGGACGACAGAATGGCGAGAATGATAGGTGCAGTTCCTGGGGGAGTGATGATGTTGGAGGTGGTGGTGGTGGTTGTGTTGGGGAGGGGCAGAGAAGGCAGTCATCATTATCATAACTGGACCTCCATGTCAAAGTAGGAGTGGCAGTGGGAGGGGGGGGGAGTTAAGTCCCATCTGGTGCCCAAAATCTGCCCAGGACTCCAGATAGACATACAGGCAGTCTGCTGCACAGTCAGCACGGCCCGTGTGTTGACGAGGAGGCGAGCAAACGCCCCCACCTACATGAATATATTATGCACTACTGTGCCAATCGGAGGAGGAGGTGTCAAAGTAAGAGGCTAATACACTCAACTAAATATGCAAGTCTAGCAGTTTAATTTAAATTGGCTGAAAAAAATAAATTCTTAGTAATGACATTTCTATTATGTCTCCTTTTTGGATGGCTTATTCATTTTGTCAGCCAAGAGCAGGACGTGTGATCACCTTTCTATCTTTCCATCTTCAACCCCCAGGCCCCTCCTCCTCCCCCTCCTCTATAAAGAGACATGGATCCGCCTGTAATCCCGCCTCCAATGGTGTAAGCAGAAAATTAATTCTCTCTAATCCAAGAGGAGTTAATCCCTATGCCTATGGCAACAGGGCTGGTGGATAGGATGCGGGCCCGGGCTGATGGCTGACTCCTGGATGGTATATGCTCCGAGGGAGCACCCCTCCTCTCCCCCCAAGTGTCTCCCGCCAGCCCTCCCTCAGCCCTGAGCCATGGACCCAAAGCCTCTTAATTCTCATTAGCACTGCTAATGGAGCTTCCCAGCATAAATGAGCTTTTTTTCATGGGTTTAAGATACAGCCCAGCACTCTTTTTTATACACCCCACTCCCCATCTCCCTTCCCCATTTACCCTCACCCCATACACTGTGCAAGTATAGTTCCAGCGCGACTCTATTTGGATATTTCCTGCACTAAAATATATTGACAAAAATAATAAATCTTTTTCTTTAGAGTTTCTGCTTGTGTGTATACTTACGGTCCTCGCGGGTTTGGATATACAGGACGTTGCTGCGGACCCCGTCTCCAGCTTGTGTGTAGGCCAGCACCTGAACACTGTAATTGGTGAACTTCTCTAGCCCTCGCAGCTCCACCTGCTCACGTTGGGTGGTGATGTTCTGCATCTCTCCCCATTCTAAGGAGAACAGGACGGGTTTCAGAGAGTACTGCTGGTTATCAGGTGGACAGGAAACCAACTCTGTCTTCTACAAAATACATTTATATACTACTCACTTGCTTTGCTAAATATGTTTTGGAGGAAACGTGCCTAAAACCAAAAGGCAGCAGTTGTCGGGAGGATGTCGAGGTGGATGGTTGGTTATACGATGCACAAAACTTTAAAGCAGAGACCTGGATTTGTGAGTTGTGTCCCACACACAGTTTATAGGCTACTAAAGCACTTTGTTAAGGTTAAATGTTCTCTTTACGATATCCAGAGCATTAATATAGCAGCAAACATCTATTTGGTATGTAAAGATATAGAGGAGTAATGAGCAGAGAATGAACTCACTCTTCCTCTGTGTGTGTTGTAATCCGACCTTCTCTGTGCTTTGTTGACATAGCTGGGCCGGCTGCTCGTGCTTTTAGTGCATGTGAGCATGCCCCACTGGCTAGCTCATAGCCACCGCTCTGCACTGCTTTCATAAGGTGGTTACAGCTGATAACGGCGTCCCGACAGTGTGTCGCGGAAGCGTAGCACCCACCGTCCGGTTCCCCCCCCAGGTTAATGCTGTTAGCTCTGTCAGCACTGTTGCTGTTGTTTTCACATTTAGCGCTGTTAGCAGTGTGGAGGCAATAGATACGCTCTGAATATTTAATTTAGTGCCTTTAAGAAAAGACTCCGGCTTTCGTTAAACATTTAAAAAGACAACACGTCCTGTCTCGCTCCTCAGTCTTTCCCTAACATTAACAGAGTGCTTTAGTAGCCTAAACATAACCATAAATTGTGCTTTTCTTGCCATTATCTGGATGTCACTTCCCACAAAACATATTTACCAATGCAAGTTTGTTGTATATGAAATACATTTTTGGGACTCAGGGTGGAACAGACAGAGGAGCACAAACACACTCAACTACTGTAATCTCATCCCATCAATATTGATGGTGTTCAAAATCTAAGACACAAAGAAACAAGGGGCAAACATGAACAAATTCAAAGACACACAGGAACAGGAAGTGTTTTATGAGAAAAATGCGGACATACGTTAACACATTCTGACTCACAACACTGACGGGGAGACAGGTGGGTGGGAGAGTGGGGTTTTTGGTGACGTTTAGAATGAGATAGGTGATAATTACTCTGCATTGGCCACTGGGCCTGGCCCCCACAGCACCCACCTCCGTCAGGGAAGAGGGACCAAAACACAACCCGGTAGCCTTTCAGCACACCGTGCAGCGTCAGCCGTGGAGGCTCTGACCACGTGATCACCGCCTCGTCCGACGTCACGGAGATGGCTCGCACGTTCTGCGGAGGCTCACTGGGCACTGGAGAGAGAGCAGGGGGCGAGAGTTAGCGCTGCATGGTTCAAATACATGCGTTTTGAGGCTGTTTTAAGGATTTGTACTTGTCAAAAATCCTTGGTTATTGCTGTTGCTAAGAAGACCTGACTGATGTAGCATGGCGGCTGAAGCACAGATAATTAATGACTACTCAACACCAACAGCCTACAGGCAATGTCTGCTGAAACAAATCAGTCAATAAGATCAAATAGCTCTCAATAGCTCCTTGTTCAGTGCTAGTTTTTTAGTGCACAGAGAGGAGAAGGAGATGAGGTGTAGAGGGGAGGAAGAGAGTGAGCAACGTGAATAGTAAAACATCTACACCTTAAGGGGTTAAAATGCAGATGAGGAGGGCGGAGGATAAAATCTGAAGGAAGACAATGTTCGTCTTTAAGGTAATTGCGGCTGTAAGAGCAGCTTCAGACTATCTGGACAATTACCATCACTATTATTGTTACTGTGATCAGGGTGTCTATCATTACTGTCCACACAGACAGGGAGGGCCCCGATATTTCTGTCTAAGGATCAAAGGATCAGCAGTGTCAGAAAAATATAATAAAAAGATGTAAAATAGACAGAGGGGAGATGAGGAGGAAGATAGAGGAACAATGAGAGGAAGATAAAGAAAAGGAGAGGCAGAGTGGGCAGACATTTAGAGAGTAATGGGGTTCCTTGTTCCTCTCTCGCTCTCTACCAGCCTAATGAGGGTGCTAATTAAAGTCGAAAGAAGAATGGGGGGATGTGCTGCAAATTCATTTCTACTCCTTTTTTGAGTATGTCCATTTGTGTCTATATATGTATGTTAGCTGCGTTGATTTATGTGTCTGCCATCCTGTTGCTTTTTTTCTTGACAAATCAAGGAGATGCTCTATGGATCTTTTTAATTTTTTGTCTCCCTCATGTCCTCCCACACTCTCTCCTACACACAGTCCACTCTCTCAGTTGTCTCTACACTCCTTTTCCTTCATCTCGCCATCTATGGTTTCTCTCTCATCCTCTCTCCCAGCTCTCTTACCATCTTCCAACGTGGTTGCATTGATCTCAGTACTGGATGGACCTGTCCCGGCTCTGTTGAAGGCCTGGACCACTACCCCGTACTGGGCAAACTTCTTTAGGTTGTCCAAGGTATACACCTCACTGTCCCCTGTAGCTTTCATCTCCACTATGCCTGTACTGGCCGTTGCTGCCCGGACCGTTCTCCTCTGTAGCCGATCTGGTAGCCTCGGATCACCCCGTTCTGCAGCTCCTTCTTAGGGGCCTGAAAGAAATGTGGTGATAGCAGTTAATATTGAAGTACATTTTAGTACAATGAAGTACAATTTTTTCTATCAATTGTTTATGATGATTTATCTCTGTTTGCATAACTGTAACTGATACTTTCACCAATGTTTAGTTGTTAGCTCAGAATTCTTTGGTCTCCTTTGACATTTTTAACTAATGTCTAGTTCAGACTATAAGACTTTCAAAGTTGTCAGATCGCAGTACTGTTTACACTACACAACTTGCTGTCTTGTAATCGTGAGTCTTTAAGCTGTTGTGGTTTTTACACTGCATGACTGACCGGTGACAGGGGGTCTTTCACCAGAAGGAATCCCTGATGAGGTCTCCAAACTACGTTTTGTCAAAAAAATACGCAAGTAATACACTGTAAATGATGTGATACCATACGTGAGACACATTGCTGATGTTGTTGGCACATGTGTTTACCAAATAACCTGTTTCCACCGGTTTCTTTGCTTCTTGTTGCATATGCAACACATACAGTAAGTTCCTATTGTTACAGTCGACCCCTCTTTCCCCAGGTTTTCCCTCAACCCTTGTCTTGTGCTCTCATTGGCTGTAGCTCGTGGTTGGAGTCCCCGACAGCTCCAGATATTTAACTTGCTAGATATCTGGATTGTGTCAGCGAGGCATCGGCGAGCGTCGGCGAGCCTCTCGGGTCGCCTCTTTGAGCAGCTCACACATGGCGCTCGAACGCCGATGTGCGAGCAGTGAGCCAACGCCAATTTGCCTCTGATCTGGGGCTTTTGTCGGAGAAAGCTCCAAAAACTGTCGGGTAGCAGAAAATTAGGGCTAAAGTTGTGTAGTGTGAACTAGCTATAACTAAGCACTTTGTGCATGTACTTGTCCCTCGTAGGACACTACTAAAAATGAATTTTAGATTAAGACATAAAGGACATATATTCAGTTCTCAGGACAGTATAATATTTAAATGAGCTGTTGTGCAGACAGAGGTACAGTTTGTGTTCACTGGGTATAATAATAGTAGTGATTTTACCCTCCATGTAACCCGTATGCTCTGAGATGTCATCGGTGTGAGGATTACTTCCATCGGTGGCCCGTCAGGCGCTGTTGATGGAAGATGTCAAATAAAGTGTTACTGTCAACTTTCTTAGCCCTCTTCCATACAGGGAAAAGGTACAAGCGTGATTTCAAGAGGAGAACACATCACTTACGTGCTTCCTCAGTGCTGATTGTGAGCTCTTTGCTGGGAAGGCTGCGGCCTATCTTGTTGTAGGAGTACATGCGGATGCTGTAAACACAAGCCGGGTGCAACTCCACGATGTTAGCCTGGTTGTTGGTGGGTGAGATGTTCCTGGTTGTGTACATGTGATCCCAGGAGTCTGTCAAATACAAAAAGATTTGAGATTTTTGAGATATGCATCTTAACAAATTTTCTGACATACATATCTAAATTTAGGACACCCACCTGACTTGTTCTTGTACTCGATGTCGTAGCTGGTGATGATGCTGTTTCCATCGAACCTTTGGATCCAGCGCAGGTTCATGCTCCTGTCCTTCACCTCCCTCACTTCCAGTTCAGGGGGATCTGGTGGTTCTGTGTGTGTGACAGAGAGAGAGGGCGGGGTGAGAGCTTTTCACCTGCAATGTTTAACTAAAGCGTTGGAGATCTGATTCTATAACATTTCCTCACTGGACTGTTTACATATCCACAATGTACTGTGTTATGAGGTTTCAGTGAACTAAAGAAGGTTGCGAGACGTATAGAGGATGTGGTAGAGTTACCTTGCACAGTGAGTTGGATGAGCCCTCGACCCTCTCCATAGGAGTTGATGGCGTGGCAGGAGAAGAAGACAGAATCTCCTCGCTCGGCTGGGTTCAGCTGTGGGCATCAATACAAATAGAAAAAAGTTACACATCGATCTTCTCCAACTCCTTATGAGGCGTTGTTTTGAAAAGTATACTCTTCTTTTTTCACAGGAAATTCTTAAACACTACAAAAACCTGCCAACACTGGCAGAATTTATTTTACAGAAAAAAAATGAATAAAATTTACAAGGAAAAATGACCAAATAATTTATTTCCATTACTCTTTACTATATATTCTCCTCACAGCGTCAAGCAATCCCTCTCAGTTGTGGTGTGAGGGCATTAGAGCTGCAAAGATTAATCGATTAGTTGTAAACTATTAAATTAATCTCCAACTATCTTGATAATCGATGAATCGGTTTAGTAATTTTGTAATAGTAATTTTATTATATTATATTAGTAGTAGTACTTATTTAAAGGGACTGTTTGTAAGAATCAGAAATGCTTGTTAACAGCTACACCTGTGGCCGTTAGGTTAACGAAAGTCAGCGTCCTGTTGCTCGAGCTCGCTCTACATAGACATGATCGAGCATCGCTCAAAACAGTGAGGTGACACACGTCAGCTGAAACCACAATATCATTCTATATTTCCGCTGCTTGGCAGTAATGTTAGCCGACCAGACGAAGGTCTCTCCATGAATCACTGCTGATCCTAGTGCTTTTCCTGCCTCAGCCTCCCGACCGCGGCTGGAGGGAACAGGGGAGACACCGGAGTTTTGGTCGGCGACGATAACATTTCTCGCTGTGGAGCCCGACACTTCACAAGACACAGGAAACCTCTGTCGGTCTGCAGGAGCTGCAGCATTTATTTCTGCACAAACGTCCACTGTACATTCACTAGATATTCTCAGAGCTACTAACTCTTCTGCAGTGTATAGTGTGCACGCATGCACGTGAGGTGGCGCGAAAGAGCGAGAACGAGCGCGGTGTGTGAATGAAGGCAAGCAGGCAGGCAGAGGAGCAGAGCACAGCAGAGGACTCCGGCCCTGGAGACCAAAGCTACGGTCTCCCAGCGTCCTCCGACCACGGCCAACACTGTTTTGCAAGACGGGCTTCACTAGATATAACTTTGCGGTTTTGGTTCTTCCGTGTAGTTTGTGTTGGAGTCTTGTCTGAGCAGTGTAGCCACACGCGAGCGTGCATAGGACACCGACCCGGATTGATTTGTACATGTAAGAACTTACAAACAGTCCCTTTCATGGAAAAAAAAGTCAAAATTATCTGATTCCAGCTTCTTAAATGTGAATATTTTCTGGTTTCTTTACTCTTGTATGACAATAAACTAAATATCTTTGAGTTGTGACCAAAACAAGAGATTTGAGGATGTCATCTTGGGCTTTGGGAAACACCGATCGACATAATTCGCCATTTTCTGACATTTTATAGAGCAAACAACTAATTGATTTATCGAGGAAATAATCAACAGATTAATCGAAAATTAAAATAATTGTTAGTCGCAGCCTTAGAGGGCATCATGCTGAGTTCAGGGTCTGCTGGGTGTTATATTCTGTATCTGACCTTAAGTGTGGAGATGACTTCGTCCCCCTTCTTGTTGATTGTTATGGAGTAACGGGGGTTTCTTTCAGCGTCGATGACGGTGTCTCCTCTCTCCCAGCGGATGATGATGGGCTGCTCGCCCCGCGCTGTGCAGTTCAGCTCCTTGGTCTGGCCCTTCCTCGCCATGGTGGTGTTGGGGTGGCTGGTGATCATGGCAGGAACTGAGCAGAATTGCAGACATATGTCAGTGTGACGGATGGTATTATATGGAGTAATGAGACGAGGGAGCAGGGATGTGGTATTGGAAACCGAGGATATATTACAGATGTATAGACATCTCTATTTCTGCACTTCGTTCTCCATTTTCATTTCACGCTTCAAGCCTCGCTGGCCCTCTTGCTCTACCTCCTCCCTCTCCGCCTTCTTCTCCTTCTACTTCTGATTCTTTTCCACCTCCTTCCCTCAGACATAGATTATTGATTGAAGGGGTTCCTGCGGTTTTGTTTTCATCACTAATTCATCAGCCCTTTTCCCCACCAAACATTCAGGAGCACACAGACCTGCAGCCGGAACACATCAATCAATAGCAAAGATACCCCCAGTTAGTGATGCGCAGGACGGAGACAAGGTTTTGTTGGGTTCAGTACAGGCTGCACTAGCCTGGGGCTAAAGTGCATCTTAGAGGAGCTGATTCCCCTCCAAAAAATAGCTAAGGCTTGTCTCTGTGTACAGTATGTGTGAAATCCAGGAGATATGGTTATGAAAATGTTCAAGCCAAAGAGAGTATGATTGACACTTACTCTTGACAGTGAGGATCATGCTCTTACTGATGTCTGAGCCCACACCGTTGGAGGCCTGACAGAGGTAGTACCCTCGGTCATCCTCAAGCACGTGTCGGATGAGCAGAGAGCCGTTTGACATGATCTGGATACGGCCGGTCAGGGGGACTGGGTGGTACTGCTGAGGGTTTCCTACACCTGCACCACACAAAGTAAATGCATGTTAGTGCTTGATTTTTCCTGGATTTTGTTTTTATGATGTTGTAGCGAGGGATGATGTGACCTTTGGCATGTTTCCACATGACTTTTGGAGGTGGGTAACCCTCCACAGAGCAGTTGAGGACTCCAGCTTTGCCGTAGATACAGTCTTGATTGTTGGGCTGCACCACGAAACGCGGTGGCACTGAGAAACAAAAATTATGCGATTAACCTAAATGGAAGTATTAAAAGAAGGTCTTACAGTAAAAGGTAGTTCCTAAAATAACACATACAATTCAAAGCTCCCTCTGCACATCAGATATCACATCTGATCTGACCTAATTCATCATCACGCCATTCTCCCTTCGCTCAATCCCTCACCAGTAACAATCAACTGTCGTTCCCAGCTGACAGTGGCGGCGGCGTTGCTGGCAATGCAGGTGTAGTTTCCGTTGTGCTTCAGTGTCACCTTGGATATTTGCAGGGAGCTCATGAACTCTTTGGTCTCGATTGCGACGCCAGAGGCGGAGCCTGGCACGATGAGCTGGCCGTCTTTGTGCCAGGTGATGCGTATGGGCATGTCCCCAGATGACACCACGCAGGCGATGTACATGAGCTTCCCCACTGAGGTAGAGGGGATATCAAAGGGCTGGATGAGCGGCGGCACTGGAGGAGAGAGGAAGAGCGCAGAGAGAGTCAGTGGAAATAAAGGTAGCGATAGACGTGGAAGAGTGGCAGTGTGGCCATCTGGAGCAATGCTGAGGGAGAGAGAAGGTCATTGGCCAGTGGGCCCCCTCTTCTCCACCCCCCCTTCAGTCCCCATCTCCTGCAGCCCATAATAGCTGCTCTGGTTAGAGTCCAATTGGCAGGAGGAAGTCATTCCGTTGCCATAGTAATAGAGGTTGGGGTGGGGGTACTACAGCTGAGACATCTGGGGGATTTAATCTAGGCTTCATTATTATTCATCTAATTAAATCAGAGACACACTCGCACGCAGGCACATGCACACACCCTTAAACACCTCTGCAGCTGCCCCGCTACCATCGTTACCCCCACTCACAGACTAAACAAAATACAGATGCACACTGGAACATAAATCAGTCCTAAAACACCATCTACCTCTGTCAAGCATTACTGTAAAGCAGCACTGCACAACTTTGAACGTTGGTGTCTCCAACTGACAGTATTTAGGTACTCTGATGTTCAGAAATCTCTTCTGCTAACATCTTTAACCTTCACATACTGTAGAAGAGAGAAGAAAGGCAAAGAACTAACATCAGCTATATTTGGACAGATTGCTTTCTCACTGTTAAGAGACATTTTGTATTTTGGATACAGTTATGTGTGCAAAGAAATGCTCACAACAAGCACCTCTTTTGGGAAAATAGGGTGAAGCCACAGTACGTCCCAATCAGTCACTGGTGGGCCACACTATCTGGATGTATTCGATCTAAAAACATTGCCCAGTGCAGTTTTACTCCTTTGAATCCATTCTCCTTTTCACGCTCACCTTTGACAGTGACATGAACGGTCTGGTTGATTGACACCTGGGGCTGGATCAGGACGCTGCACAAGTAGGTGCCCTCGTCCGCGCCCTTCTGCACGTCCGTCAGCCTCAGGGTGCCGTTCTCGAACACCACTTGACGATGATTATCGGGCAGCTGCATGCCGTCCTTCAGCCACTTGATGGAGTAATACGGGTAGCCGATCACGCGGCACGTTATGTAGGTGTTCCTGCCCGCCACTGCGGTGATGTCCCGCATGGGTCTGATTCGGGGTGGACCTGGAGACACAGGGAAGAGAGGGAGGGGATGGAGGGAGGAGACAGAGAGAGAGACAGAGGTCGGAGAAAGGGGCAGATGAGGTGAAGGAGGTCATGGCAGAGTAAGGGAGCAGCCACGGAGACGAGAGGTGAAGAGATAAAGGTTGAGGGATAGAGTGATTGGGGCAAGTTGACAGGTGGAGAGGGAGGTTAGTTATGCTCCCTTTACTAAAATCTGATTGAGGATATTTGTGGATTTTAATCTAATCAAATATTTTGTGTATCTAAATGATTGTTTTTTTTCTAAAAGATAGAGATAGATAGATAGATAGATAGATAGACAAATAGATAGATAGATAGATAGATAGATAGATAGATAGATAGATCTAGACAGGCAGACAGACAGACAGATAGATAGACAGACAGACAGATAGATAGATAGATAGACAGACAGACAGACAGACAGACAGACAGATAGATAGATACATAGATAGATAGACAAATAGATAGATAGATAGACAGATAGATAGATAGATAGACAGATAGATAGATAGATAGAGACAGACAGACAAATACCGGACAGACAGACAAATAGGTAGGTAGATAGATAGATAGATAAATAGATAGATAGATAGATAGATAGATAGATAGATAGATATCCATAAACAGATAGATAGATATAGACAGATATATAGATAGATAGATAGATAGATAGATAGATAGATAGATAGATAGATAGACAGACAGAGATCGTAACTGTGTGTGAAATGTAAAGTGATCTATGGCCTCTCACTAGCCCTTGTGTGTTTGTATAGAGTCAGGTGTAGAGTGCATTTATATTGAAAAGCAGACAGGCACCTCTTACGTTTTATGCGCGCTTGGTACTCGGCGCTACCGGCCGAGTTGCGTGCGACGCAACGATACACTCCCCCATCTCGAATTTGCGGGCTGCTGACGTTGACGTGTGACACGGTCAGGCCGTCCGACAGGGTGTACTGGCTGGTCTTGTAGGTGGAGTCTCGCACCACGGGCTCGTCATCCAGCGTCCAGGTAATGGAGGGGGGCGGGGCTCCTTTGGCCCCACACATGAGGGAGAAAGGCTCGCCGGGGTTCACCACCCGCTCGCTGAAGGAAGACACGATACGAGGAGTACCATCTGAGAGGAGACAGAGAGAGAAAGATGAAAAATAAAGACAGAGTGGTGGAGAAGTTCAGACATAAAAGCAAAGCAGCATGTTCAACCACTTTAGATCTGTTCATGACCTTCTCTATTATACTGTATATATCAATGACATTTGCAATGGCAAACAATTTATGCACCAGTAGTCAGATGAAGAATAAAAGTCACCAGTTAAAGTAGAAGCTTTAAATTTAAAGAGCATGGTTTCCCGTCACTCTGCTATTACGATGCTATAATAAAATGCGTGCTGCAACCCTGTTTATATAGAATGTGCACTTGTTCAGTTCCCCGACAGGCTCTGTCCACATACCCTCTAGCAGAATAATGGAAAAGTCCTGAGCAGTGTGGCCCTTTCGGGAGGCGAAGCACTGGTAGGCTCCGGAGTGGAACTTCTGTGCTGCAGTGATCTGCAAGGTGTCGTTGTGTTGCCCCTGGATGGAGATGTGCTGGTCGGGGACGATGGGCTCTGTGTTGCTGTACCAGTTTATGGTGTATTCTGGAGAGCCCTCCACGGTGCAGGTGAAGAACAGCGTGCTGCTGATGCCAGTTTTCAGGTTCTTAGGGGACAACGTCACTCGTAGTGGATCTGAGAGAAGAACGCATGTTGTTTGTTTAGAACAAAGATGTAAAAAAAACAAAACTCCAAAAGATACATTTTCTGTGTTATGGTTAACTGAAAAGCAATTTGTGAAACTGCTTTATAAAGGAAATTATTATTATAAGTATGTGTTTCTGTTGCTTGACTTTTATTTTCCACATGGCATTAACTAAACTTGATATCCACAACTTTTTAAAAATGTTTTGATGTTTTTTTACTCATAAATTAAGAGATTACAGCATGTTATGGTACGACTGTGCAGTACTGTAAATCATAATTATAAAGAGTTTATTAGTTATTTGTTAATTTATTGGTGATAAAAAAGCTTCACAAACCAGTAATCATCCATCAGATAAAAATGCATTTTGTGTTTCCAGATTTGTGAGTAAATATTTGAATTATACTCTGCTAATTTAACTTCTGTATCTACACCTTAGGTTATTACTAGTGCTGTCAAAGTCAAACTCGTTTTAACGGCAGTAATTTCTTTAACGCATTAACGCAACTTGCGATTTTTAGGTTGTAGCGGGCTTAGTTTTGAAGCTAGAGTGAAGATACTGGTATCATATGATACCGGAAAAGAACTAAAAAACCTAAGGAATCATTGGTACCAACCATGTCATGCTAGCATGTCAGGAAGTAGGCTAAATGACGCTCCAAACTTGCGGTCAGATTTTGTCGAGGAAAAACTGGCATTGCCATTTTCAAAGGGGTCCCTTGACCTCTGACCTCAAGATATGTGAATGAAAATGGGTTCTATGGGTACCACGAGTCTCCCCTTTACAGACATGCCCACTTTATGATGATCACATGCAGTTTTGGGCAAGTCATAGTCAAGTCAGCACAATGACACACTGACAGCTGTTGTTGCCTGTTGGGCTTGAGTTTGCCATGTTATAATTTGAGTATATTTTTTTTATGCTAAATGCAGTACCTGTGAGAGTTTCTGGACAATATTGTCATTGTTTTAGTGTTGTTAATTGATTTCCAATAATAAATATATATATACATTTGCATAAAGCAGCATATTTGCCCACTCTCATGTAGATAAGAGTATTAAATGCTTGACAAATCTCCCTTTAAGGTACATTTTGAACAGATAAAAAAATTTATGATTAATCGCGATTAATCATGGACAATCATGCGATTAATCGCAATTAAAAATGTTAATCAATGACAGCCCTAGTTATTACTCATTTGCAAAACCTGAATTATTTATTTATTGATTTACAAACACATTTTGAATCCTTTATAGTATGTTTTATTGTCAAGTGACACCAATTAGTCTTATGCATTCATACACTTACAGTAGGCGTTTACATTCATAGAGACGAGGAGAGAAAGAGAGAGAGCACAATCAACGGTAGTGACTCAATCAGTTCGACGCACTCATTAAAAAAGCAGCTGGAGATATCTCTTCACATCTCCGTCCACTTGTGTGTGTGTTTTTGTGTGTGTGAGAGAGAGAGTGTGTATGTACATGTGTGTGTGTGTGCAAATGTCAGTGAGCAATAAGGCAGCTGGTGGTGTGTGCTGGGGGGCATTGCTGTGCCTCCCAACCCCCCCTCACCCTGTCAGAGTCACAGAGTGTGCTGCCATGATGTGCCCACTGGCAAAGCCTACCGCCTCTCTATTCTCTGCCTCTGTCTCGCCTCCTCCCGCTCTTTGTTTTCTTTGTATACTTTACACAATGTACATTTATCTACGCCTCTCTTATTATCTTGTTATTACATTGTAGATAATGTCATTCCAGCACTGTCTGGATGTCTGATCGTCCCCTCTGTGACCCCTCGTATTTATCTCCGTCTTCCTCGCCCACCCTCCTCCCTGATGGTGAACGGCGCTGGCAGCTGTGTTACGGATTCAGTCTCAGTGAATTACCGCCCTGTCTCTCTTTTTGAGACCTGATATGACGGGGCATCATACAGCTCGCACATGTGTTTGTTACAGACACAGTTGAGGTGCGACTTATATGTGTGCCTCAAACCAAAAGGAGAGGAGTTTGTGAATGTGTCCATCTGCCAGGCTGATTCACCGAGAAGACAGCGTGGGAGTCTGTCAGATTGTTTAGCGATGTGTGTGTGTGTGTGTAGTTGTACCTATAACGTGAAGCAGTCCAGACACCTCCTTTGAGCCAAAACTGTTGGTGACCTCGCACGCGTAGCTGCCGCTGTCTTCCTGCCTCAAGTCGCTGATGGTCAGCCCTGTCAAACGCCGTGTCCAGCGGGCATCCGAGGGCAGCGGGCGACCATCTTTTAGCCAGCGCACGGTGGGGCTGGGGTACCCTCCACGCTGTGCATGGGAGCTCAATGCTCTGGCCTGCGTGCACCTCCCCTGCTTGGAAACTGTCCAGGATAGTAGGTGAGGACTCGTTGGGGTCTGGAAGGCAGAGATGGGGTCATATTTTTATCACGACAAAGAGAAATATCAGACTAACATGAGTAAACTGACAACACCGAGCTGCTCACCATTACAGAGAGCCTTGCTCCATTGCTTTGGCGCGTCTCGCCGCTGTACTTGTGTTTGGTGATGCACCGGTATGTGGAGAGGGCATCCTCCTTCTGAACGTCAGAGATGTAAAGAGCCCCGAAGGAGGTCAGCGAGAACCTGTTTACCTGAGGAAGGACACATCCAGTAAAGACTTACATTAATTTCCCCCAAAGGAAAACTGCTGACAGACAGAAACACGCAGTAAAAAACCTGCACTGAGATGATTGCTCTGGTACAAATGCATTGTGCTCATTGCAAAACCGTATTGTGCAAAGAACAAACAGCTGCCTGAAACAGTTGGCACTACCTCCCTGATAATGTTGCTTCCCAAAACCTGGCACTCTTTCAAGGCCTGGAGGACACGCAGCGGTCATTTTACACCACCCATAGACGGAGCAGAGGCAGATTTACTGCCCCTTTACACACAATGTATGCACCATCATCACCAAACCATCTAAACATTCTTCCTTTCAAGTATGGTGACAAAAGTGGAAGGCCAAAGAGAGCTGCCTGTTTGCTTTCATAGCATTTTATGCTACTCAGAGAACCGCAGTTATGTAAATAACCCAAAGTTTCATGCTGTGCCCACTGATTGGAGGACGAGAGGGGAACCCGAGGCACATTGATGAAGCTGTACCATTTCAACATATCACATATTGCAACAGCATATTTCAAAATGGTTGCCGCTGTACAATAAGGTTAGTTTAGGTTTGCGAACATCTTTTGTTTTCTTTCAGCATCCAAGCCACAGGCCAGCAGCTGGAGCGGTTGCGTTCAGGTGCACCCGTGTGTTATCAGCATCAATATTTTATCTACACGCTCCGTGTTTGTCGGGGTCTTGCGGAGGGGTTGTGCAGGAACACTGAAGGTAGCAGTTATGGACTGTGCATGTGTTTGCATGGAATATACCGCATGACCCGAGAGGGAGGCACAGGCTACAATTTCACAGCAGCCTTTGTTTGCCCCCCAGAATGAAGCCTTACAGGATAATGAGCACTTTAAGACTGCTACTCCCACAACACCGACGACTCGCCTGTCACAACACTCTGACATAGGCAGGGGGAGAGAGAGAGAGGGAGAGATAGAGAGAGAGAGAGAGAGAGAGAGAGAGCCAGCTGGATCTGTCAAAGCCACATTTTCTGTCTTCAGCGGGGGGACGGAAATCTTCCCTCTGAAACAACACTGATTAAACAGCACACATCACATTATTTCCCTTATTATCTGTCCATCTTAAGTGAGTAGCTTTAGTATATCAGTTTATCTTCAGTCGACTCTCTTTGTGTAAACCCTCTCATCGTCTCACTCACCCTTTTCCTCTCTCTCTCAGTCTCTAAGCAGAGTGGCAGACAGAGTAAAATATTAATTACTAAATCACTGTGCTCCCTCAGCTTTTATTCATGCTGACTTGACTAGATAACGAGAAACTGAGCCAATGTGCATTATACACTCTCACACACACACACACATACATAGACATGAACACACAAACACACACAGCTGAGCTGCAGCAAAACATGCAAACATGCATGCAGGCGCTAAGAGTAGAAAACGGCTGCAGTTGTTAGTGTTGCATAATTTGTTTTCCAATTGTGCCACATTCATATGATACCGTACCATGATACTGTATATGAAATCTGTAGTTTGTCCTCCATTTTAACTCATCCATATTAGGAATATGTCAACAACATGGAAGAACAGCCCGTTCTCATTCCCAGGGTGTCCAATACCAACGCTTTGTCACAGCCGTCGGCGTTGGATACCGACGCAAAAGGCACCCTTTAGCGTTGGTATGAAACGTACGAGGCTTTCCATTAACTACAATGTAAACCCATCCGCGTGAATATTAAAGGAAAGTGCTGTGGTGACGTAGTTTAAACAGCAAAAGAGACAAACAGGGTGGGCGGAGGGGAGGGGATGTGGACGGGTCAGTATATGGCGAGTGGGATGAGAACGTGTTGGGAAGAAATACATGTGACCAAACAATCTCTGCAGAGAAAGGCCCTAGTTGGGACGCCTTCTTCCTGTTAAGCAACAAAGGAAATTGCTGACCAACTGTGCCATCAGACATTGTAGGCCGACTTCATTCACATGACACATTTCTTTATGACAGACTTTCACCAAAAACTGTATAGACTGAGAGCTGTGTTGATCCATGTTTTAATAGTTATCTTTAAAACCATAATGTGAGCTTTTTGTTTTGCAAAACGCCACAAACTTAGAAACCAAAAGGACCATTAGGTAAAAAATGGAAGCACTCATGGATCCTCCAAAAAGCTCTGAAGGAACCATTTGGAGGTTTAAGTATTTTTCATCAACTATAAATGGCTCTTTAAAGAGTTCTTTCACCCAGAAGGAAGCTTTTTGAAAGAAGCTGCATTGCCCTAGAGGATGTCAACATTGTTGGATTTTGTATGAGTTTGGTCAGAGTCTCAATGAGACGCATTCATGGAAGAAATTGTGCAAAATGGTTTGTGTAGTCCTGATGCAGATGGGGTCCAGAGGGGAACTATTGTAATGTTAACTTGTAAGTGCTGGATCAGGAATACGATGTTTGTATTTGACAGGAAAACAATGTTATTAAAGGTAAAAAAAAATAATAGAAATTATTCTAAATTTTTTGCAAATAAACAATTTTTTTATTAATCATTTTAGAAAATTTGATATTTGATAATTTTCCCTTGATTTTTTCATTTTTAATTAGAAAATATTTTGATACTAGTAATTGCTTTTTTTAAAAGTAGTTGACAAAAATCCAACAAAAATGTGACTTTTCAGTGGCAGTGCTTGGCAGCAACTGTATGCTATGTTTGTATGTAACGTAAAAAAGCGCCATTATGAATGAATCATACGGTATGTCCTTAGCGAACCTCTCGCGTGTAATAAAGGTTTCTTTCACTTTATTTTTTTTAATCCAACTAAATGCCCACGGCCTCGCCGACACACAACAGGCCAGACCTGCTGCTGTGACAAATTCCAAAGAGGAGAAAAGAAAAAGGAAAATAATGGAAGTATAAATGTGCGAGAGAGAATAGGAAAAAATAAAAGCGTGATAGAGTCTATAAATAGGACACATACTGTAGCCCGTGTGGGTCCAAGAGTTGTGTGTGAGTGCACCGTGTGTGTGTGTGTGTGTGTGCGTGTGTGTGTGTGTGTGTGTGTGCGAGTAAGTAGCAGCCTCATTTTCTCACATGCAAATGAAGGCGTCGGCGCAAAGATAACGAGGCCCATATTTCCACCTCCTCAGTGGGGCCATTATTTATTGATGTTCTGCATCTTTCCCCCCTCCCTCCCACTCTCACGCTTTCTTCATCTTCTCCCTGTTGCTAGGGTCTTCTCACTGCCATCCTGGTACGATTTCCGTGTACTTTCAGCAATTATTAAAGCACGACGAGTTTGCAATCACCGAGGACGAAACGGTGAAACCCTCTGTGATGTGTGAATGCGAAAAATCATGATGGTGAATCGGTGGTAGAAGTCAGGGACATTAATGGGGAAAGAATAGCATCAGTGTGAAGTTGCTAAATATAGCTTTTCAGATGCAAGTAGGTTTTGCATCCAATCACAAATATTTTCCACAAACATACGACATAATGCGTTTTCTTTTACATTTCCTGAGTCTGAATCTAGAGTTTGCGGGTTTGAAAAGCAGTTTAGTTCAATTTGGTGCCTTAAAATGAATAACAGGAACTTCTTTAGCTTTTAAACCCTCAGGACTCAACTACTCACAGAAAATAGTTAAAAACTTACATGGGGTCTGTTTATATGTGCAGTTCGGAAACTAAGTTGGACTCCTCTACCCTCAACAGGAAACTAATTTAGCTCTTGGATGTGAATCTGACCTACATGCTTTAGAGGGGCAAATTTCAACACTATCTAGACTAATCTATTTCAGGACAGGAGACAACCTTTTTCGTCTCTCAGAAGGAATTATCTCATGACACTAACCTGTCCAGAATACAGCTTTTCCTGTGTACATAGCAAAACTAAACCAAAAATACAAACTGACTGTATGATCGTGCAGCACTCATAGCTCTGAGTGAAAACCACTGGTGTTCCTGTGGGAGTTCCTAGTATGGACCCCATATCTCATCAGTTTGGAAAAGGCTAATGAGCTTATCGAACTCCCATCCCTGTTTTCCTTCTGGCAGAACACCACAATCTGATCCCTGGAGTCTCTGTCTTACTCAACACCGTTGACGGTCAAAGGCAGTGGTTCCTTGCCTTGAAGGGCTCTCCCAGTTAAATGAAGGTTAGCGTATTTTCACTGCTCATTATGACGACTAGAAGCTATCACAAGGAGAAAATGTGCCAAAGCAGCGGAGGGTCAGAGGCTTCACTCCTCCACAACAACAACAACAACAGTATAAATCCTCAGATAGATGCCCGCAGCACAACATGTTTATCCATTAAAGAGATGTGGTCTAGAGTTAGAAGGAAATTGACTCAAAAAACCTCATTCAAACGGATATCTTTACGACTCAAGAGAAAGAAGGGAAGGAATTTTCACTGTCCATTTCAGAGGGATGCTGAAATTCGAGCTGAAATATCTACACATCACTTGAGGCTTTAATAAGAGACAATACACATCACATATTCTATTACGCATAGACCTATTTTGTGATATGAAGAGTGAATATAAATATAAAGGTTGATGTGTCATTTTCCTCTATTTAAATTTGTTGATAAAACAGCCATGTACAGTTGCTTAAAATGAGTTTGATGTGATGAAGTTTAACCCTGTAAACTAATTTATTTTCACCAATAAACCATACACCGTTGGAAGAGGAAACATCTATAGTAAAAAAAAAACTTTAATGATAAAAAGAAATACATATTTTATAGAGGTTGGAATCACCAGAGACCCCACGATACGATATTATCACGGTATTTAAGTCACAATACTATCTTATTGCGACTTTAAACATTTTGCGAAATGCTGAGTATTGCGACAAGATGTGATTTATCACCTTCTTTCAACTACAAATTATGCAGTTTGTCAACATCTGTATTATCTAATAAGATACAGTTTTCACTCCGCTCATCTCAGAGGTTTCATTCACATATCTTGAGGTCAGAGGTCAAGGGACCCATTTGAAAACAGCCATGCCAGTTTTTCCTCGCCAAAATTGAGCGTAACTTTGGAGCGTTATTTAGCATTTCTTCATGGTTGGTATCAATCGTTTTCTATGATACCAGTATCTTCACTCTAGCTTTAAGACAGAGTCTGGTACAACCTCTGAAAGAATAGCGGCCTGTTAAGAGGTAGTTTATATAATAAAAGATTGATACTTAACGTCTGTGTAACGACACAATATTGCCACGCAAAATATCGCGCTACTATGCTGTATCGATTTTTTCCCCCATCCCTAATATTTTATCTACATATTTGATGAGCGCAGCAGTGAACTGATTGTAAACATTTTGCTCTAGTAGAGTCCTCATGTGTACTGCCAAAGGTAACTGTCTGGTTTGAGCTTCAAATATTCCCAAAACTCTGATACACACAAACACAAATGAACACATACGGCACATGGACGTCAAAGTTTAGTCAGTTATTGTAATTTAGCGAACAATCCTCCGAACGTCGCGATAGAAAAAAGTGGCCGATATTCTGACTTTGACGTTAGAAAATATCTCTGCCTTATACCCCGGCTCTCAACGGCAAGTTGCAGAGAAGAATTTGAAAGAAGGTGAGAAGAGAGAGGGGCGGAGGAACGGATCAAAGACTTGTGACTGTCACAGAAAGAAGAAGAAAGAAAAAAAAAACGCAGTATATTCCGGAGATATTCTCTGCGGTGCTGGAATGTGCTTGGTGGTGCTCACAAATGCAGACATGCCAGGCACAAATACACACAGAAACACCTACCGGGCTTAAAATAGGACAAAAAAATGATTTCCCGGCTGGAATGAAAAATAATAAACTATGTTATAAAATTAGCACAGTGGAGTCAGTGAATGGCAGTGGTCCAGTTTTTTGCAGCAGAGGAATGTGTTAAAGCGGAAAATCAGCACCGTTGGGCTGAATGACTTGATTTAGAGAGGAAGAAAAGACAGTAGGGGAGAAAAGCAAAGGGAAAGATGGAGGGTAAACTGTGGAGGAGATAACAGTCCATGTCTGTGTTCTCCCCTCCTTTCAAACCTCTATGCAAAAAAAGGGGTGTTGCATCTGTATTCAAAGCGAGAGCCCACTCCACCCTCCCTTTGCTCTCTCCCCTCTCTCTGCTGTGTACATTAAAAGCCCAAGTAGAAGCAGGTGTCAGCCAATTAAAT
The DNA here is from genome assembly GCF_015220745.1 of Sebastes umbrosus. Lineage (NCBI taxonomy): Eukaryota > Metazoa > Chordata > Actinopteri > Perciformes > Sebastidae > Sebastes > Sebastes umbrosus. The sequence goes on from NC_051285.1 coordinate 19,443,098, forward strand.
ATATACACTTTCCTGGCTTTTATTCTGCCGCACACTTACTTAACATCTATGAATGGCGCCCTCTTAACTCCTTTCAATTCACATTCAAAGCAGGTTTTATTGGCACAACTGATGTGTAACAACTAATTGTGCAATGGGAGCCCACCCCGCTGCATCTCCTCCATAAAAGAGACTTTGTTAACACGACCAAACTGTTCAGACGGAGCACGAGTCACGCTGCCAGTTAAGACTAACACTGCATGAGCAATATCTGAATCTCGGCATTCGATTCTCTCTTTTTTCCCCCCTCTCGCTTCTTCTTCTCTGTCGCTTGTTCATTTTTCTGGAAAGGGGGACGAGACGCAAGACGTAGAAGGAGCCGCGGCTCTGTCATGTTTTCATTAAAAAGCCACGCTTCACTGTCTAATCCTAACTGCTGTCCTCTTTCCTAACCAATTCTGACTGCTTACCTCATCTTTCAATCATGTTCTCCCTGCCCTGCCCCTTTGCCACTGTGCTGTGTTGTGCACCGGCTCGCCCCGAGTGGAGAGGAAAGTTGAGGGGACGGAGGTGAAGAGCGGACAAAGGTGGAGGTTGAGGAGAGAGAGAGGGATGGGAAAGAGCAGACAAGACAGGGCAGAGTCCAGTTTCCATTGCGATGGGACCACGTCTCTTCTGCTTCACTTGACTGCTCTGTCCCAATTTGCCCTGTGTGACTTTAAACAGTAAACACTGGGGGAGGGGAGGATGCGGAGGGGTGGGTGGGGGGGCGGCCCATCGGGAGGCTGAACGGCCAGTCGAGGGCAGGCATAAAACCGATCGTATGCAAAAGGCGTCGTTTGCGTGGATATAACTCAACGCAATGCTGCAGAGACGCCATGTTCCCCCCCCATAAACCCATCCTAACCAGACAGGCCGACGATGCTGCATAAAGCTAAATGGACCATCTCAGATAGAGGGAGCGCCGAGGAGATTAAGCATCAGTAGAAGCATCAGAGGAAACGAGGGATGGAGGGGACGAGGGTGGGAGGATAGGAGAGAAATGGGGAGAGATGTAGAAATAGGACTCCATTATTCATGACGTGTGTTTCATGTGCTTGGTGACATCTGGGACAGCAGTGATAATGAGAGTCCCGGGAGAGAGAAACCACATACACACACACACACACACACACACACACACACACACACACATACACACATCCCGATACACCGCACTATACAGAAGTGTGCCACCATGGTCCAAACACCTACCCTTCAACTGGATATCCCATTAACTCGTATTGAACTGTTAATCGCATGAGGCTTAAACACTGAAGTAACTCTGTTCTTTACTCAGTCAAAGTAAACATCCAGCTCCTGCACCTTGTTTTGATTTAGCAGGAGATAAGAGAGAGAGTTGGATATACGGTGAGTGTCTGCCATCATATGTGTGTGTTTGTGTGTGTGTGTGTGATGCGGTGTACTCCAGCTTAGCCCATGGCCTGGGGCAGTGAGCTGCATTAGCGGGACTGAGTGAGCGGCCTGGTCCCTCCCTATTAGAGTGCTGGTGGCAGAGGAGTGTCACTGCCCAGCATGGAGGGAGGGAGAGAGAGAGAGAGAGAGAGAGAGAGAGAGAGAGAGAGAGAGAGCTTAACTGCTGCCACACACACACACTTACATTTACATTGTTTACCAGAAAGCACAGTTGAAATCCCGAACAGCACACCAAATGACCATAAATACATGCAGAATCAAAGTATCAAACATCACAATCTCACATCACCAAAATTAAACCGCAGAAGCCATCGACATCATCACCAACAATAGGGACATCAACAGTAACTTGCCGGTGGAGAGCGGTGTGCAAAATGTTCTGTGTTGCACCTTAGAGGCATTTACTATTACTGATGTGAAGATGGTTTTAAAGTGAGTGCGACACCCACTGGTTACTGCCTCAACACAATCGCAATCATCCAGTTGGTAAAGTACAGCAGCAAAAAGAGTACTTAGATTCTTTACTTAGGTAGAAGTAGTAATACCACAATGTAAAACTACTCTATTACAAGTAAAAGTCCTACATTAAGTAAAAGCAGCATTTTTAATGTTGTAACTAGTCAAGAGGGAGCTCATTTTAGCCACTATATACAGTTGGGTAATTTAATCTATAATAATCATATATTTTGTGTTAGACTGTTGTCATACACCATTCATAGCTACACCTATGAAAAGCAATGCACTGTAATTCGTATGTACCCCACAAAATATCGTAAAAAAAAAAAATCGTAACAAAAAGTCAACGTTGATTTATTTGTAATGTAACTTCATTCTGCCATTAAGTTCTGCCACTTCCAGAGATATTTAAACCAAAACCTACGATCTTTTCTTAAACCTAACTAAGTAGTTTTGTTGCCTAAACCTAAGGATGTTTTTTCCTATGAAGACATAAGTTTATTTTGAAGAGACTGTATGCAAGTAATGAGAAATTGACACGTGTTGCTGGACATTAGCAGGAAAATGCATGACAAATTAGGAATAACTTTTCATAAGATATCATACGAACGGTTGTATGAGAATATGTTGTTTGTGTATTCCGGATTTTCAAATTAACAAGTAACTACAGCTGTCAAACAAAAGTAAGTGGAGTAGAAAAATACAACATTCCACTCTGAAATGTGGTGGAGTAGAAGTATAAAGTAGCAGAAAATGAACATGTGTACATTAACATAGACAAAAATGATTTGCAGGAAACCATTCCTTAGTTGCATATGCACAACATTAAACTTACATTTTGTAGTGAAAAAGACCCTGCTTTACAATCAGTTATTGATCCACAAAGGAAATCGTGACTGCTATTTGCTCTGTATCATCCCTATTGTATATACAACATGCTGCACTGTTGACTGAAATATTAACTGTAGAGAGAAACATAGAGAGTAAACAACTCCCATGCTGTAACCATGTTGAATTATTGACTTGCTTACACATGATATTTACTGTGTACATACTAACCAACAAACAACAGCCGAGAAATATCACAACCTTTTCCTCAGACTTTTCTATCACATTAACCCATTAAAGCAGCGTTCCAGATCTGCTCACCTCCTTCACCTCCCCGCCCACCGCCGTCAATCACGGCCCGCTGTGTTGATCTGGCCTTTATGTGTGTTTGGACAGCTAATAGTGAGGCGGATCAATAGGTCTGATTGAGAGGTCATGTAGGAACATGGCACTTGGATGACCACCAGGGATCCCATTTGATCCCTGATCATGTCTCCTCGCGGTCCCCGGACTACCAGCTGCATTCACAGAAATGTCGTAAAAAATAAATCTCCCCATCAGGGTCACTGAAGGGTGAAATCTATCACTCTATACTAGAAAAAAGAACAATGTGGAGGGCATCTATTATGGGCTGAATCAAAAATACCTGATTCTTGCATACACTTTCAGTTTCTAGGGTTTATTTCCCTTACACTTTATATTTTCTTTTCTAAATTATACATTTAGTCAGAATTATACTTTTAGCATAATCATATATATACTTTAGACTATTTGTAATAATCCCATAAAATCGGATGGGAATTTAATGGAACCACACTTAACCTCTTAAAACTCTTAGAGCCCACCTTCGACCTAGGGCATTCAGAGGATGGATGGCTTTCCTAGGTATACTGACAATGAGGGGATTTCTGAGCAGTTTCCAGAACAGAAGTGCTCGCCATCCAATCGCCGAAAAATGCAATTCTTGTTTTTGAAATCAAATCACAGCATGGCTTTTTCTATGGTGTTCCTCAAGGTCTTGGTGTCTTAATGTGGTTTTTTGGAGGGATTATTGATAATTCTAATCAATTTGAGTGTTAAAAAATGGCTAAATTTAGCAGCAAATCTTTGTAACAAATGATATCGATCCAAAAATTGCTGCAACAATTTATGAGAGACATAATAGAGCATGGGAATGACCATCATAAACTTATATCATCATGTTCTATGGTGTAATACACTTTCAAAATTATTTTTTTATTGATTAATCAATTTATTAATCAATTTTTATTTCTTATTAATGACTAGAACAACTTGATACACAGTACTGAGCTGCATCTCAAATTAATCTTCAGGTTCCCTGCTTTCAGATGATGGACACCACTTCTATGTGGCATATACTGTTGACTATTTATCTACCTCTGAACATCCCCTGTCCCCCCACAAGGGGAATGGGTTCAAACCAACAAGTTAAGACATGTTATGACATGTTTTGAGAGTAAAGATAGAAATGAGGACTGATGGAGAAAATCAGAACCAAACTTCTTGCCTCTAGTGCGAGCTACTGAGTAAAGAAGCATTTCCTTAAATACAATTTCTCAGTAGAGCCTGCTGTAATCTCCTCGCACTAATCCCTCTCTCGCTAGCCTAAACAAAAGAGTAGAAGAAAGCGGGAGGAAAGTGGTAAAACCTCTTTACTGAAATCCTATTTCTTAACCCAATCCAGGCCACATAAACCCTCCAACTCTTTTACTCTAAGCCTTGACACAAGCCCTCCCTGCTTTCACTTTCCTCTGGATGTGGTTAGCAGTGCAGATTAACAACTATCCTTCACAGAACCAGCTGATAAAATACTAAAAATAAAAAATCACAGTGATGAGAATGCGGTGATCACAAGACCGGACGATATGACCGGAAATGTATATGAAGATAAAATGATCACATTACCTTGATAACAATAAACTTTCATACGTCAGTGCATGTGCTTTCTATCTCATTAAATAATATATAGTTAGAAATAAATATTCGGAAGTTAAATTGTAGAGTTGATAATGTCTTTAAATAACTGTGAAACTCTACAACTACTGAAGATAATTAGGGCTGTCAATCAATTAAAATATTTCCATGATTCCATGGTCCATGATTAATCACGATTAATTGCAAGTTAATCGCCCATTTTTTTATCTGTTTTAAATATACCTTAAATGGAGATTTGTCAAGTATTTAATACTTGTTTAATACTCGCTTGCCTTATGCAAATGTATGTATATATTTGTTATCGGAAATCAATAAACAACACAAAACAATGTCAAATATTGTAAAGGAAACCCTCACAGGTACTGCATTTAGCATAAAAAATATGCTCAAATCATAACATGGCAAAGTGAAGCCAAACAGGCACCAACAGCTGTCAGTGTGTCAGTGTGCTGACTTGACTATAACTTGCCCCAAACTGCTTGTGATTATCATAAAGTGGAGGTCAGAGGTCAAAGGACCCCTTTGAAAATGGCCATGACAGTTTGTATTTGTCAAAATGTAGTGCAAGTTTGGAACGTTATTTAGCCTCCTTCATGACAAGCTAGTAGGACATGGTACCAATGAATTCCACTAGTTTCATATGATGCCAGTATCTCCTTTCTAGCTTTAAAACTGAGCCCGCTACAACCTCCGAAACATTGATTGTTATAATGCATTAAAGAAATTAGTTTTGTTGAAACAAATTTGCGTTAACGCGTTATCGCATTAACTTTGACAGCCCTAAAGATAATATAATAATAATAATAATAATGATAAACTTTATTTGTATAACATTTTGCTTAACAAAGTTACAAAGCGCTTTCTGAGGAAAGGAAAAAACAAAGGAAAGTTAAAACTAACCCCATAAATCATCTTTTTTTCTCCCTAGTTTATTATAACTCAATCTGATTTTAACAGGTTTGGCCCATCAGACTTTGTTTTAGCAATATTGTTGCGTTCCCAGATCTCAGCAAGTGCCATGTTATCATAACCAATAGAAATAATGGCAAATGCAGAAAATAAGACCCCAGTTTTTAATCAACTGTATCTTTTAAGCCACATGATTAGAAATGTGTGAATCCAGCCCAGACTTCCCCAACTCTTCTTCCTCTCTCTCTCTCTCTCAGTTGATATATTCTCACACAGCCTGGCTCGAACGGTGAGATAGTGGCCAGATTTCTGTCAGAGTGATGTGCTCGCAGGGGCTTCCCCATCTCTCCCTTTTACACTGATTGACACTGATACACTGATGCACTGTAAACATGCTCATACTGCATGTGTGTGTGTGTGTGTGTGTGTGTGTGTGTTTGATGGAGACACAAAGAGAAAAAAAGGCAGGGGAGAGAGCGACGACGGCGGCGGCGGCAGCGATAAGAGTGTGTACGTTCCTGTGTTATGTGCACGTGAGCAGGCGTGTGTAGTAGTGTGTAAATAGTCAATAATAGGCGACACTTGTCAGCCCTCTGCTCTGTACACACAAAGCCCGTGGTTGAGCCATTGTTGAACTCCGCCTCTCCATGCTGGCCACCCCCCGCCCCCCCAAACTGGGCCTCTCAAGCAGAGATAATTATGCCTATTGTGCCCCTTGCACACGCACGCACACACACACACACACACACACACACACACACTTGTTTGTGCTAATTCACACACCCACCCACGTGCCTACTCAACCTAACTGAGTAAAAGATGGCTGCCAGCACCCCATCTGTTCCTGCCCAGCTCTCAGTCGCTCTCAGCACACTGGGGCAAAAGTGAGAGGGGCAAAAATATCCAGAGTAAAAGAAGAAGAAACAGAGGTGAATAAACTGCAGAACGAAGTGTCGCATTGGAAACTGGATGTGAGAGGTTACAAATGAATACATTTCCATGCTGTTTTGTCATGAGGATTTTGCAAGAAGCTGCTCATTGTTAGGTGTTGGTGTGACCGCCATATGTTTGCATGTGTATGTACTTAATAGCGGCACCTTCATCTACATGATTTAGTCTTTAATGTCCCCCTCTAACCCTCATGGCCCATGCTGTGTGCCATGTGGGACAGGGGCAGGAGCAGAGGAGGGAGGGATGGTGTGTGAGACTCAAAGGTGGGGGTGAAAGAGGGCAACAGTCGATGGGGTGTTCAATGAGCCCTGGGGACGCCACGTGCTCCCTGTCCTCCTCTGTCACACCACGTCCTGCTGCACCCCGTCAGCCCGAGCACAACAACAGGACAGCCGTCATACAGCAGAGCAGAGCCTTAATGTATCCTGAGTTAATGTTTAATGAGCGTTCCATATTCAGGCAGCTTCTTGCGAAATCTGAAAATGGCTTTATTGTGTTACTTTTGAAGGGGGGGGTGTGTGCGTGTGTGTAGGGGGCAGACTTGTACATTTGTACTTTGCAGAAGCGAGTGTGTGTGTGTGTCAGACCGGTGTTTACAAGAGTCTGCTGTGTCCTAGACAAGTGTATCTATTAATGTATTCCTGCTCTGAGTGCAAAAGCACAGATTTACAAACAGACATCGTGTCCTAACACACCACCGCTCGCCATGAGGTCCCTCTGCCTTTGTCACCTCTCTCCTTGCTGCACCTGCGCCGAGCCTTATGACATTAACTTTTTAATTACTGAGAGCACATGCTGCTATATGTGTGAAGATATATAAATAAATATGTACAGACCCAGTCAGCAATAGCTCAATATTGCTCGAATAATAATAGCTCTAATAATCCATGTAGTTGACTACTTTTGTACTTGATGTGCTGTAAACTAGGCGTGCCGCGATATACCGGTATTGACGATAACCGTAATATTTAAAAAATGAAATATTGACATCATGTTTATAATACATATAGGTTAATATTGTGTAAATAATCCACCGCCTCCTAAATCATTTTACATATAGAGTTTTGGTCACAGACGCTCTCCACCTCCCAACACTCGTATTTTGAGTGTAATTCATTTACCAAAAAACAGACAAAACGCACAACAAACAAAGTTAAAGATGAATTTGACTGATAATATTATACATATATTTTTTTCACATTTTCTATAGATAGAGATAATATCATTATCTTGAATTCTTTCGGTCACGATAATCGCGTAGTGAAAATCTGATATTGTGACGGCCCTAATTTGAACTATTCATGGATTGCGACTTTAAACCGACCTTGCTGAATTGAGAGCACTTATAAATTATAAACGCCACTAAGAAGCAAAATCTTACCATTGGCTTTGAACGTCTCTGTATGCTACTCTTATATTCAGTATGTGACAAATTGATTCTCATATTCAGTTACTTTGATTATTTGCTTAGGACACCCTGGTAACGACGAGGGATACAACAATCAGTCGCTTGACCGATTAGTCAGTCGACCGAAAATTGACTGGCAACTATTTTGATAATCTATTAATCATTTATGTCATTTTTCTGGCTGGTTGCAGCTTCTGGAATGTGATGATTTGATCCTTTTCTCCGATTTATATCATTGTAAACTGAAAATCTTTGGGTTTTGGAGCATCAGTTTGACAAGACAAGGCATTTGATGACGTCCCTTTGCAGTGTGGGAAATTATAACGGGCATTTTTCAGACATTCTTTTAGACAAAACAATAAATCTAGAAAATAATTAGCAGATTAATCGATTATGAAAATAATTGCTAGTTACAGCCCTAAATATAGTCGTCTAAGTACGAGAAAAGTGGAGAAATGGAGCACCACTCAATCCATCATCTTCAAACTCAAGTTGCTGCAGTTTAGCTTAGTTACTGTAACTTGCTAATCCAACAAATTGATAAACTCAAATGTATTTTCCAAGGTGTTCCCAATTAACCCCTATGTGTGTGTTTATGTGTGTGTGTGTGTGTGTGTGTGTGTGTGTGTGTATATGGTTGTGTCTTTGTTGAACCGCTTGACTTCCAGCAGGGACCCCAGGGGCAGAGGATTGATCTGTAATGTAGCCTGTAAGTGACCTCGCCATCCGGTCACACCCATTAGGATCCAAGTTCACATTAAGGCCTGATAACTCAGCATTTACACACCGACAGGTTAAACACAGGTTAAATCCACCTTACTTTCAACACAACAAGGACTTAACTACACTGATGAGATCAAATACACTTCTCCTCTCACAGTTCTGGAAGAACTGTGAGAGGAGAAGTGTATGCACACAGTATAAGCGTTGTCTGTCTGTCAATGGTCTATATGCATGCAAAACACATCTGTGTCTTGTACAAGTTGACCTCGAGGGAGTAGAACAAGATGGAGTGGAAGTTTGGAGAGAAAATGAGAGGATGGGAATAGAAAATAGTATTAAAAAAAAGGGTACAAAGAGAGAAAAAAAGAGTACACAGAGTACTGAGGATAAGTAGGTGAAGTGTTGATGTGAGTGAGCAGACTTTTCTAATCTTGTTTGTTTCTAATCTCCTCCATAAATTGAGATTTTTTTGAGTTGCTTTCGGGCACTGGGTTTTATGGGCACGTGCATCAAATTACTGTGCAAATACATAAACAAGGCCAAACTGTGTGGCAGGTGGATTAGATGGAGCATGGTTGGGCATCTTCTGTGGACCACCATGTGGCCACAGCCATCTGCTGGTCCAGTCTCTATTCATCGGAGCCACTCATTAGCTTTCTGCTGGTTAGACTGACGGCCTCGATCTGCAAGCTGAACCCTCTCTGTGTCCCACTGTTGTTTTTATTCCCGTCCACAAACCCTCCATCTCTCTGTCTCCGTTCCAGCTCTCCTCCTTCAGATCACTGCTCAGACTAGCAGGCCTCCATTGTCTCATGAGGGTCACACACACACACACACGCACCCACACACACATACAAAGCTTAACTACAGAGATGGCATGGGATGGGGAAGTGAGAGGGAAATAGGTCAGTCTGCCTGCACCCCTCCCCTTTTAAACCCAGTCACTGTCCTGGCTGGACAGGAAAGTGGGGCAGGCAAGGGGACACACACACATAAACACACGCACACACACACACACACACGCACGCACGCACGCACGCACGCACGCACGCACGCACGCACACACACACACACACACACACACACACACACACACACACACACACACACACACGCACACGCACACGCACACACACACACACACACACACACACACACACACACACACACGGCTCCAGATGGGGAACATGTGTGTTTGACAAAATGGAACCTGTTGGGGTTCAGAGGGCAGGGCTGTGTTGTGTTATGTCATCAACTCAACCTTCAGACCGGTATGTGATCCTGCTACTGATCAGAGTCGGCACATAATGAGTCCTCCGTGCAAAGGCACGGGTATGAAGTGAAGATGAAGTAGACAAAATCAGATTCACTTTTTCTGTTTTAAGTTAAAGGAAAGTGGGCAGTGTAGTCACTTTTGTAATCTTATTTATTTATTATTCAGATGGTGGGGAATCAGAGAGGAGATACGCAGGTAGGAATTGTGGGGGGATTCAGCCTCAGGTCTGCGGTGGGACAAATGTGGATTTGAAGGTAGACAACTTGAATGCAGCAACTAACGATTATCATCATTATCGATTAATCTGTTGATTATTTTTCGCGATTTATCAATTAGTGGTTTTGCCAAAATAAAATATCAGAAAATGGTGAAAAATACAGATTTTTTTTTTTTTCTTAAAAAATTACTCAAACCGATTAATCGATTATCAAAATAGTTGGCGATAAATGTAATAGTTGACAACTAATCGATTAATTGTTGCAGCTTAAAAAAAAAATAAACTTAAAAAAAAAAAATAAACTTAAACTTAAAAGCTCTTGTCTAGCACTCTTAGTGCAGACACTTGCAGCTGGAAAATAGAACCGATCCTATTTTTTCTTTTGTGTTGCAACGATACAACCAGCCAATCACAGCCTACCGGAGTGTTTTTGAAACTCAAAGAAAGTTCAGTGACGGTCGAGTGCTTCGACTTGCTGTTTGCAGTGGATTTCAGCAGACAATGTCCCTCTTTATTAATACAACACCGGACAACATCCGAGTTACCACAGAGACAGCTAATGTGGATTTGAACAAAATAAAAGACAAGTCAGTTGCGTGACTGTGATTGTTTGTCTCTCTCTCTTCGCTGTATGATTGACCGCTGATGGTCCAGATTGTTTCCCTGCCTTCTACCCAGTGCATGCTGGGATAGGCCCAGTAACAGGAACAAGCAAGTATGGAAAATTATTTAATAAACATTTTTGATCAAAAAATACAGATGCATGGAGTAACTTGGTAGCCAAGAGTTTACAGCTAGGGCTGTCAATTGAATAAAATATTTAATCGCGAATCTACTATAGTTAATCGCATATTAATCGCACATTTTTTTTCTGTTCAACATGTACCTTAAAGGGAGATTTGTCAAGTATTTAATACTCTTATCAACATGGGAGTGGGCAAATATGCTTGCTTCATGCAAATATACAGCATGTACAGTATATACTTATTATTGGAAATCATTTAACAACACAAAACAATGACAAATATTGTCCAGAAACCCTCAGAGGTATTGCATTTAGCATAAAAAATATGCTCAAATCATAACATGGCAAACTCAAGCCCAACAGGCAACAACAACTGTCAGTGTGTCAGTGTGCTGACTTGACTATGACTTGCCCCAAACTGCTTGTGATTATCATAAAGTGGGCATGTCTGTAAAGGGAAGACTCCCATTTTCAGGTCAAGGGATCGCTTTAAAAATGTGCATGCCAGTTTTTCCTCGCCAAAATTTAGTTTGAGCGTTATTTAGCCTCCTTCGTGACAACCTAGTATGACATGGTTGGTACCAATGGATTCCTTAGGTTTTCTTGTTTCAAATGATGCCAGTATCTTCACTCTAGCTTTAAAACTGCTACAATCTAAAAATCGCAAGTTGCATTAATACATTAAAGAAATTAGTGGCGTTAAAACAAATTTGCGCCAATGCATTATTATTGTGTTAACTTTGACAGCCCTAGTTACAGCGCATGCCATATAACTGCAATGTCCCAGGTGCGATTCCAGCCTTGGGACCTGTTTTGCATGTTTTTACCCCTCTCTCTCCATCTCCCCAATTTCTACTATGTCATCTGTCAAATAAAGGCAAAAATGACCAAAAATAATCTTTAAAAAAAGACAGATGCATGTGTGCACAACCATAACATATATGGATTTACTCACTCGAAATCAACTGCAACTCCTCCCGCTGTGTTTCTTGAGCAAAGAAACAGTGACAGGCCAGACAGGCAACCACCCACTCGCTCGCATGCAGAGAGCTCTCAGTCACAAAATCAATTTTAATTTTCACGTCTTCATTAGACCTATCCAGACAGTCCTTTGCTGGCCAAGCAGGGGGCAGAGAGAGTTTGACCAGTGATGTTAGAGAAACTCAAAGAGATGGTTAACTGAGGAGTTGGATATCAGCATCAATAATGTTTCTCATTGTACTGTTTATATAACAGTATAGGGATATTATTCACTGAACGTGTATGTGTGCACGGTTGCATAGTTGTTATGTATCCATGTGAGAGTGCTCTTACAATATTCAGATTATGAACTGTTCTGCAGATGTGTTGTGTTTTAGAGGTCATGTTATGTATAAGTGACTGCATTGATTGGCTGAAGGATGACAAGGTCACTATGTTGATTAGCGCGGGGGTCGGGGGTCAAGGTTGAACACGGCATTGCGAGTGCTTGTTGTGCTTGTGTGCGCCGCTGTCACAGGGAAACGAAAAGTTCAGTGACCATCATGTTCAACATCTGATCCTCACACTCACTGCTCATCAACTGACCTATATTCCCCTAATTACACACAGCAGCCTCATGACCTATACACAGCAACAACCCATACATAAAGAAAAACATAAATACACACACAGAGGACTGGCACATCCAAACCAGATCAACTGGTATATTTATGTTTAGTAAACACAGGAAGTCATGTTGTCACTGTGAACGAAACATGACGGGAACTCTTAAGATAATGAGTAGGGCTGAAACTAATGATTATTTTTATTGTCGATTAATCTGTCGATTATTTTCTCGATTAATCGCTTAGTTGTTTGGTCGATAAAAAGTCATAAAATGGTGAAAAATGCAGATCAGTGTTTCCCACAGCCCACGATGACATCCTCAAATGTCTGGTTTTGTCCACAACTTAAAGATATTCAGTTTACTGTCATAGAGGAGTAAAGAAACCAGAAAATATTCACTTTTAAGAGGCTGAAATGAGAGAATACGGACTTCTTTTCCTTAAAAAAATACTCAAACCAATTAATTGATTATCAGAATAGTTGGCAATTGATTCAATAGTTAACTAATCGATAAATCGTTGCAGCTCTAGTAAAGAATGACTGCAGAGGAAAGATAAATGCCACCACTCTTAATTCTAAGGTGAAAACAGCAAATCAGAATAGAGAAATAATTAAAGATTTAAAATGTAAGTTGAAAACAACAAAGAATAAAAATAATATACGGAATAAAAATCGCATTCAATAGTTTTTATACAAGAAAATGGCTGGCTGGTTGGTGTGTGTGTGTGTGTGTGTGTGTGTTTATGTACAATAATACTTTCATGTATTTAGCTAAAATGAGAAGTAATGTGCGGAAAAATAAGAGAATGTCTAATCAAACTGAATTTTAAAAAAGCTCATACTGTCTAATATCCTCCAGTAATGGGTGAAACACTTTCCAACAACTCACAGGAATTTATAACTTGGAGAAACAAGATTTCTTCAGATATCTTCAATTAAGAGCTTACTTTGACAAGAATGTGCCTGATTAATATATTTGTTGATGCATTTAAAAGTAACATCAACAGACAACTGATTTACAGGATCTATTCTTTTTACAACTGGAGAAGGGTCTTTCCACAATGTTTATCAAATTAAGATGGGAGAAAGAAGCTAACAAAGAGTTAACTGAAGACAACTGGTTAAACATATGTAGGACACAATCCACCACCTCAAGCTCAAATCTATGGAGGGTATTTATCTGGAAAAACATTTTAAGTGTTTTTATAACTCCAAAAATCAAAGAGTCACAGAGTAACAAACCTGAACGTGGTCAGTGTTGGAGATTATGTGGTAATACTGTAATGTATGTCTGCTGGTCATTTTCACATCTTTTGGGAATGCCCTAATATTTTTTTTTCTTACTGGGTAGACGTCACGACGATCAGATCAATAATTAGCTCAGAGCTTGATTTTAACTTCAGTGTTATATATTTGGGAAACGTGCCAACTGGGCTGAAAAAGCAGGACAGATACTTATTACAAATACTTTTAGCTGGTAGTAGAAAAGCAATAACCAGGAAATGGTTGAATAAGGAGTCCCCAGCAGTCCTTGAATGGAAGGAAATAGTTCAGGAAATGTACAGTATGGAACAACTGACTTATTCTCTGAGACATGCCACCAAAAAAGGTGAAAAATACTGGAAGAACTGGAAATCTTATTTGAACATGAAGTGATTTGAGATGAGAAGTGAATTTATTTTTCATGCATTTTGTCGTGGAAAACTTTGCTTCCTTCTCCCAGGAATAATGCTGGACTAAGGGGACCTCTAAGACTTTAAAGGACAGAGACAACCACAGACTTGTATACTGCTATGTAACCCAGCTTCTTTTCTTTTTCTTTCCTTTTTTTCTTGTCATGTATATATTGTCATATGATTTTAAGCATTCCACCTTACTCAGGATGACCCTGTCTGTCTTTTGTTGTCTTGATTGTTTGTTTTGTGTTTGTTATAAAGCATAAAAAAAATAAAGTATAAAAAAAGCGATTTTTGTGAGTGATTGTAGCCAAAATTAAAGCATGGAAATACACAAAACATGTATGTAATACATCGATCAGAGTTTTAATACACTCTTTAAAGTGCACCACAACATGTGTTGGTCCTTAAAATAGCAGCTTTCTGCCAGGATGGTAAATGAAGACGAAAAGTATTACAAAGTACAGTAAAACACCACAATACTGTACCTGAAAATTAAGTTAAAAAAATACGCTGAAATGTCTGAAAATAACAAACTACTGCAACCTTGGTGTATGTGTATGTGTGACACAGTGTCTGTGTGTTTTGCATACATATAATATAAAACGCCATCTGCCAGGACCTGAGGCCGTTCTTGCCCTACTACCCTCCTTGCTTCTCTTCCTTTGGTTCATTTTTCTCCTCTACCTCTCATCCCTCTCTCCTACATTGTTATTGCAAGCATTTTAAATGCAGAAAAATAATCATGTCCAACATACATTACACACAATATATAATCACATAATAAAACACTCATAATGTATTCACAAACAGACACAAAAAGACTGAACACTACATTTCTCTCTCTTGCACACACACACACACACACACACACACACGCACACACACACACACACACACACACACACACACAAATGAGGTTAATGAAGATGAATGTGGGGGCACAGTCCTATTGACATCCTATGTCTCTAATTGTGGCCGTGTTCTTCAAGGACATGGTGGTAAGACAAGCAGGGTGAGGACAGGAATAGATCTGATGAGGGGAAACTGTGGAATAGTCATGCGACTCGGAAGAGAGTCTGTCTAATGCAGCGTCAATCACAATTAAAGGCAGGAAAAACTGTATGTGATGAGATGTAAAAGCAGTGATGGAAGAGAGGGAAATGTGTGTGAAAAGAGGAGGAAGACGAAGGAGAGTGAGGGAGGAGATATTGAGCAGGGAGGGAGGGAGGGAGGGAGGGAGGAGGAGGAGGAGGAGGACCAGATCAGTGATCCAGAACAGTGAGCAGACAGAAGACACGAGTTAAGAGTTCGGTCAAACATAGAGCACGGCGGTGCATCAGCCGTCCTCGCACACAAACACACACACCCATACACACACACACACACACACATAGAAGATAAAGACATACCTAAATCCTATGAAATGAATCGACCTGCCCACCCCAGGATAATCCAGATTCACTCATGTGATGTCCTACCTGGTACGATGGAAACAGTGTCTCTCTCCCAGGACACGACGCTGACGTACTCCTGCACGGCAGCGGGGATGAGGCACTTGAACACGGCTACGTTGCCCCGCATCGAGCGCTGGTCCGCCACCCGCACGGTGTAGGGCTCCCTGAAAACTACAAAAACGCACAAATCATAATGAGATAGCGGATATCTCAAGCTTTAAAGGGCAAGATTATTTTCCTGCCATTGTATAGTGGAGGTGCGGTGACCCATGATGGTGTAAATGTTGTTTGAGAGGCTTTTCCAACCAGACACAAATACATTTCAGGATATTCTTTTTAAGGAGTTATTATTTAAAGATATTATATGAAACATCTTCCATCATCCATCCAGAGGATGTGTTGACAATGGATGAACATCATGAAGATATCATCACATTGTAAGCCTTTTTGTTCCGAGATAAAAACAATAATCTACTTGTGTTTACATCATCAAAAACAACACATTAACACTCCAGAGCAAAACGCCCTTTCATCAATTACCACAGAACGCCACATTTATTCATCGGAAATTACTGGCCTGCTCTTGTGTTGTTTGAACTCCTCTAATTCTGCGTCTGCTATCACCATAAATGGTGCGAGCCACCATTAAGCAGGATAATCATGGAAATTATTTTCTAGCTTTGGCGTGACATCATCATGAAACACCGAATCTCCTGTGTTTTTGCACAGAACTTCATGAGGACACAACAGAGTAAGCTGCACATTCAAAGTAAACTGAAGGGTTATTGGTGCTTCCGTTTATGCAGGTTCATGCAATATTTTACACTCTGGTGAATGAGCAGGGACTCATTAGCAAAATCACATGAAAGCTAGGACGTATCCGAAGGTTGCTAAGAAACTGGTTCGGAATCCCTTCCCTGGTAACAGACACGATGACAGCATGCATACATTCCTGCTGCAAAGAGGGAAACACATGCGAGCGCACGGAAATTTACATTTTCTTTGAACAGATGAGTAGAAAAAAGCAGATCTGTCAAGTTCTTATGAAATAATATGGAATGAACCGTCAATGATGTGAATTTGTTTAGAAATTGTTGTTAGCCATGAAGCAGTAAGGGTGATGATGAAAACCCCTGTCATTGTTCGATGGCAGGGCAAGTACAACACGGCGGCCATAAGACTGAACCCCAAGACAAAGCGTACGCATACTGTCCGACCGTAACCTGTACACCAGAGCTGCCGAGGCCCGACAGAGGCCGCTGGCTGCAGGATGTTTGGTTCATGCTAATCCCCCGCCTCCTGAGGCCAGGCTTTTGGGTCATGTGGGAATGAAGGCAGCAACCGGCTGGCATGCAGCTCAGGGCCCTGGCTCAAATCCTCAACTTGGCGCTAGTATTAGTATTAGAATGAATATGAGTATTAGTTCAGGTCGGCGTTGGGAGGCAGAATATGAAAACAGATGTTGATGGCAGGAGGGAAGGGGGAGGGGCCGACTGGCCTGAATGAATGATGGGAAGGAGGGGGGGCGGGACAATAGATGCAGTGTAACTAACATCCAGCTGTAGCTTTGTTCCAACTGCGGTTTGATGTAACTGTTTAGTGAAGTATCTCGGCAGGTTCTAGAGCTGCACGAACCCAACCCCCCCGACGTACTATTTTACTTTAGATGAGGTCTCGCTTATTAAAGGAGCCTCACGCGGTCCAATCAATGGAAAACGCCAATTAGGTTTGTTAATGAGAGATAATTAAAGAAGTGTGCTGTGGCTATATTTAGTCTGGCACAAGAGGACAGTTTGAAGAACGAGGGAGCAGGGAGGAGAAGGAGGACAGAAAAGAGAATATGATGGCAACAGAGGCAGCTTTTGGTCAAAATGTCCAAAAAATAGACTACCTATAGTATCTACTAGTGTTTATCAATTGATTATTTATTCTGACGCCTGCTAAGAATTAATTTCTTCTCATTTCTTACTGAAAAGAGGCTTGAGATGTTTTTGTATGTACGGTAACAATATACTAAAAAAATATTGGCATATAAATTAAAATGACCCTGTTTTAGGTTAGCATACTGTACATACTGTAGTTGTAAATGATGGTGATAAGGTCACCGAAACAGCCGTATCTCCTTATCACTAGGTGTTGAATTACTTTTCTCACCTTGCAAAGCTTTAAAAAGCCTTCCTTAAAAAATATCCAAGTGGCTGCCAGGTTCCTGGTGCCCTTTATTTTACTGGCCTTTTAAAAAGTGAGGGACTGTCAATGAGGATGATGCGGTAATGATGATATAACCTATTGTCACACTTTTCCCTCCTCATCTGATTTGGTTCATCTAAAAATCACATTGGAGTTGCTACTTAACTCTGAGTACTGTAGGGGTTGTGTTTTGGGTTTCATCCTACCAGATGGTGCCAGGCTGTAGATGGAGCTGAAGGGGTTATGTCGGTATAAAGTGCAGTGGTTCATCACTGGCTCCGTCAAATAGGTGTGAGCGGAGGCCGAGGCCTGGTGTAGTATGTGATGCAGATGTTCTCTCTGTAGACTGTGTTCTAGGTCAATCTGTGTTCAGGTCGAGACGGGCTATTTTAGGGCAGGTGATTCTGTGTGTGGGTAGGGCTTTTTGCAGCTGCCAATCACATCTGCTCTACTTTCACAACTGTCTCTTTTAGCTACATTACTCATCATGTTGTGTCTCACTTAGGCCTTGTGATCCATAACCACCCTTTTGTTATCTCAATCTTCCAGATCCTTCAGCCTTGCTCTAATCTTAGGCCCGAACCCCTTCCCGACCGTGCTCCCAAACTCACCAGCTTTGATGCGGATGTTGGGGCTGCGGATCTTGCCAGCTTGGTTTTCGGCAGTGCAGAAGTAGTCGTTGTCGTGGATGTAGCTGTTGTAGGCGGAGGGCGAGAAGGGGTACAGTTGCAGGGTGCCATTGGCGTGCACGTGGCGGATGTGGGGCACGTCATAGATGTCGTCGCCGGTGGCCAGGTACCAGCGCAGTATGGCACTGGGGGTGCCCCCTGCTGGACAGGGCAGGGACACCCCCACCGAGCTGGAGTAGGTTACCCTCTGCAGGGAGGCATTCACAAAGTACAGCCTGGTGGAGCCCACATCCTCACTGTGTACTGCAGGGGCAAACAAACAACACAACATCACTTAACAGGCCAAGGTGGAGGTGAGAGGTCAACGATGAGCACCTATTATGTGCTGCATACACTGTGTAAACACACAGGATTCCACTGATTTAAAGCATCACATTAATGGACAATAAAATGGACAGAGTGGGAATGTCCTTCAAATGTGATGCGAAATAATCATAACAAATATATGTCAAATGTCCAGCTGCAAACATCAGTCATGTGATCCAGAAAGCCAGGGATTTGGGCTAAAGCCTGTGATGGTTTAGATGGATCGGAGGGAGGAGGAGCCTGTTACCTCTGTACAGCGAGTGCACACATACACAAACAAAGACAGAGAGAGGGAACTCAATGATAGGTTATGTGATTGGAATTTCTATGCCAGACGCAGAGATTTAAGTCTATTTAATCTCCTTACATATTTAACACACACACACATGCACGCACACACTCACAGCAGACACACACATACAGGAATGTTCTTCATTGGCACTCAGATTAAACACATACAGCTCCAGCAGAGAAAGGAGAGTGAGAAGAGGAGAGGAATAGGTCTCTTAAATTTGGGGTCATAATGGGAAAGATTAGGAGAAAAAGAATAGTGGGGGGGAAACTGCTGATGGACAGATGTGGATGTTAACCACCACAGCTTCTAAATTATATGATCTAATACACACTACCCCACGCCACCACATATTCACTCTGTTAATGTTCAACAGTTCAGCACAGAAAGTCTGTAAAACTTCATGGAAGATACTAAGAGATACTGAAAGATCCAGGATTTTGATCCAAATTGGATGAAATTAGCACTCAGTATACTTGTGGTCGTTCTTAAATCATGACTGTTATTTTTTCTTTCATTTTTTACAAAATGGATCAAATTGATTTTTCTTCTATATTTTTCATCCATTAAATAATGCTGGTTGGAATTGTGGAATTTTCAAAACAACATAAATATTTATTACAACAAAATAAATGCAAATTTTCAGTGGTAGAATCTACAAGTTTTAATATGTTGTTATCCCATTTTTTTATTGACTTAATTTAAAAATGAATGTTTAATTTAGGGATGCATCGATCCAACGCTTTCAGTTCCGTTACCGATAGAGATACCTGAGCTTTGGGTATCGGCCGATACAGAGTACCAATCTGATACCAGTGTTTAATTAATAAGCTGTATGCCTCACTGTGTGGAAGTGACAGGGTTCATTCAATTATGTGTAAGGCAACATCAGGCTTGACTGAAACATCGTTTTCCTAACTTTGTAAAACAAAATGTAACAAATAAATACATAGACATATATGTACTAAATTGTTATTTATTATTAAAGTAGTAAATCGTACACCAACAACTTGGCAACATTTTTTCAAAATGAACAGGAAGTACAATTCAGGTGTAAACCATTTTAATGCAGCAACAAATTGGTCAAAACTTAAACATCCGATCCAGCTATTTGAGTCGGTGTCGGCCCGATATCCGGTCCGGTATCGGTATCGGTATCGGTGCAGCCCTAGTTAAATGATTTAATTGTTATCACTGACATTCGATAATATCGCAAAATCTAACTTTTGACCAAGCTTCAGTGGTTACATCAGGGTTATTTTTGGGAGATGGTCTATGTGCTTTTATACTTAATCCTTACTAATGAGCATTAGTTAATTTCATAAACTGTTTCTGTTACAAAACAGATCTGATCATTTTTTTTTCTTTTTTATAAAAACTTAAATTAACAGAACAGATGAAAGTCAGAGATTCAAATGTATTTGAAAATATGTCCAATATGTCACAGTTCAGCACAGAATGTCACCAAAATATCATGAAAAATAGATCTAGAGATATAACTGTAAAATCGATAACACGTAATAAGTTCATAAAGTATGTATTCATGATATAAACACTGGAGCTGCAACTTTTTTATATAAAATTATTAATAATGTATGTCGATAAAATGTCAGGAAATTGGGAAAAATTCCCTTCAAAATTCACTGCAGCCCAAGGTGATGCCACCAATTTGCTTGTTTTTCTAACCAACACTTCAAAACTCAAAGATATTCAATTTATTATCAAGTAATATAAAAAAAAGCAGGAAATTCTCAAAACTGAGAGGCAACAACTCGAAAATATTTGGCTTTTTAGCTTGAAAACGATTAATTGATCATCAAAATAGTAGCCTATTTTTGTTTCCGTCAACTTATTGATTAATTGACTAGTAGTTTTTGTTTTTTTTAAATCAAAAAGGTTTTGATTCTCCTGTGGTCAAGATCATCTGTTTTCTGACTTTGCAATAACACCAGCTAATTGTTAAGGTAACTTTAAATTGCAGTGCTTCATGTAACATACAGTAACACCAATCACAGCTGCTCCCTGCACTCAGTGTACAAAAATGCTATTATGTTCTGTGACACAGAAGTACAGACATCTTCAATGTCTGCAGATAGAAGTTTCAACACTTAGATTGATTATTATGTTAATTGTCATTATCAGCTACCTCTTTACGATGGCAATTGTGCTGTACCCGCTAAATGATGGTCTTGTTCAAGTAACTTTGTCACATAATTTTTGCATAATCACAAAATCATGAAATCATGAAATCATATTATGTTTTCACAGGTACACGAAGCACAGTGCCCGAAATAGTTGTGACAATCAAAACCATCTGTGTGAACAGTGAATACTGAGTTTGTGATATATTTGTAGACAATTACAAAGCCCATCAGAAATGACCTTCTGGATTACTAAAACCAAACACAAGAAATCAGGAATGAGAGCAAATATTGTATCTGATCATCCAAATATTACGACTTTGTTTAGGCCATGTCTTTAATGAAGCGTGGCTTTAAGCTACTGTATGGGTGATGTCTACAGAAAAACATTAACAGAATCAATCACCTCCATCAACAGTGTCACTGTGCTGGCACTAAGGTCAGGGCATCAGATCGAAGAAAGGTGCAGCGAGGTTCCTTAATAATTCCAGTTTCCTTTCAAAGAAGTGCTTCAATCCCTAGTAGACTAGAGATTGATAAAGCTGGGCAGAATGTTACAGATGGTATATAAAAATGTGTCTGGCAGTCCAGTGGTGGGCTGCAAAAACCAGGTCAGACTCCCTCCCCTCTGCAGATTACTGATAATGGCCCCTGAGCATAAAGCCCATATTAAAGATTGCAATATCTATAATCTCCCAATGGGGGGACAGGACTAAAGTGGAGGAGTGAGGGGGTCACCCTGAGAGCTTGGGGGGCGGGGGGGCTGGGCAGCAGGAGAACCTCTCATACAGTAGATTATATGGCCTGGGGGCCCGGGCACTGGGGGGCTGGGTAGCACTGGGACTGATGGAGTGGGAAGTGGAATAGAAAGGGGATCAGAGCAAACTCCAACCACTCAGAGCCTGTCAAAACCAGGCGATCCACACATGCACATGACACACACACACACATGCATACACATAAACACACACACAGTCCAAAAGCAGCTCTCGGCGCTCAGTCACACTGGGAGGAGACAGAGCAGGTTGCCATGGTGGCGCTTGCACTTGAAAGCTGTGACTGAATAAAAAACAATGCAACAATTTAACCTAACAACAGTGACCCACTGAACAATCTAAATTTAGAAACTTCAAGTCACCAAACCCCAAATTCTGTCACAATGTCTCGAATATTTGCAGGTTACAAAAAAAAAGCTGCTGAAATGAGCAAATGTTTAAATGGCATAGAAGTGAAAACATAAAGTGTATGCAAATAGTGTTCATTTACAGTCTACAGTTTGGTAAAAATAGTGTGCAAATGTCTAGCATGCCAGGTCAGTCAGTGATAGGATGAAAAACTGCTGTTTGGCTAGGTGTGGCCAGGCACATCACACTGGTTGCGTGCCAAAACTCAACTGGCACAGTCCTGGTTTGTGCCAGACTGGCAGACTTTCCACTCCATTTAAAACCAACAGTTAAATCATTACATACCACCTGTGCCTACCTGTATAGACGGCTTGTGTGGCAAGAAAACAAAATGCCTCATGTACCAACAGTGAGGTAAACGACAGAGACTGCATGGTAAACATAGGGCTGTGTATTGGCAAGAATCTGGCCATACGATACGTATCATGATACAGGGGTAATGATTCATTGCGATACTGTAAGCAAGGTGATATTTTGCAATTTTGAAAATTTAGCGTACCTTTCAAGCGTTATTTAGCCTCCTTCACGACATGTAAGTATGACATAGTTGGTACTAATGGATTCCTAGGTTCTCTAGTTTCATATGATGCTAGTACCTTCACACTAGCTTTAAAACTGAGCCCGCAACAACCTCCGAAAGACAGAACGGCGGCCGGGTCCGCTACGCTTCTGCAACTACACTATGGGTCGGGACAGCGTTACTGTATGAGCGCAGTGCAGAGCGGCAGCCATTTAGCTAGCCAGTGGGAAACAACAGAGAGACTCCACATCTAGTCTGCTTTAATCAAACTCTGGTGCAGTTCAACCCTTGGTGCAGCTCGTTGGGGAAGTTGTGAACGCAGTAATTGAACTCTGGTCCGGACCAAAACAACCGGTCTGAAACTGCTTGCGAGAGGCGGTTTCCGTTTCCAAGCGAACCAAAACACAGGCTGCCTGTGTGGGCATTTGTGGAGATGGACACAGGTAAACTACAGGTTAACATGAGTAGGAGAGGATTGACCTGGACTTCTGCGTGAGTCTGATGTTTGCATGACATCTGGCCCGAAGAGAGCACACAGAATATTCTAAGTAAAGTCCACAAAAACAGTGACGCTTATAAAGTCACAAACTGGAGGAGAAAGGATTTGTGCACAGTCAATCAGTGCCGAGTCAAAATGAAAAAAGTCTGTGATTCCCTGCATAGAAGTGACAGCTCTTGAAACAAAAAAGATAAATTTGCTCCTTCGAATACGCCCCTCAGCAACTTATTTTTTAAATTTGGTTCGCTTCGATTTGTGAAAGCAAACCAGACTAAATAGAAAACCATAAGTATCAATTTTACTCGGACCAGCCAAACAGACTGCGGCTTGTGAAAGCGCCGCCAGATGCACTAAAATGATGCACTCTAGCCAGCCCAGCTGCTTAATTGGCCCTTTGCTAAGTCCCGCCCCTTCGAATGCAGACAGGCCAATCATAGCGTAGGATCGACCAGCTCCGATTAGTGTCCGACAACTATACAGCTCTGATCCATAACCTCTCATGCAATTGTTTCAGATTTTCTTCATTTTCAGGTTGGTTTTGTGGATTTCGAGCAGCCTATAGTGATACTTGTTACCTGGTTACCTGGAGAGGTTGGAAGGAGTTTCCAACACATTTCTATATATAAAAACCTGTGGAGCTAACAGCAGAGAACATTACCACATCATTAACTAGCGACACTTCTACACCACGCAAGGTACTGAAGGTATAGCTACTTAATGTATACACATGCTACTTTTGCATTGGTGCTCTATACCTATCCAGAGCATTAATATAGCATCACACAACTATTTGCTATGTAAAGATATAGTGGAGTAAAGTCTACCTGTATGTCTTGTAAACCAAGTTTCTCCTTGCTTTGTTGACAGCAAGGCCAGCTGCTTTAGTGCATGTTTGTGCATGTGAGCGTGCCCCACTGGCTAGATGCCGGCTGCCGCTCTACACTGCTTTCATATGGCGGTTACAGCTGATAATGGGAAGCGTAACAGCCACCACCCAGTTCCCCCCAGGTTAACACTGTTAGCTAGCTTTGTCAGCACTGTTAGCTGTTGTTTTCACGTTTAGAGCTGTTAGCACCGTTAGCTACGAGCCGCCGCTCAGCCGTTGCCAATGTTGACAGCTGTGGAGGCACCTTTAATGTAACAGTGAATAAAGACCTACCCAGCTTTACAGGAACAGTGTTGTAGCCCCTTCTGTATGCTTCTCTCTGATAAATGCTATAATATTTGTTCAGGGAGTGCAGTTAGCGACGGTTTGGTCTCCATGGTAACTCTGACAGGTTGATGGAGTAGTAGCGGGGGCGGGGCTTATCGAGGACCCACCCTACTCTGCCTCTGATTGGCTAGTACTCGTTACCACCTTGTTCATGGCCATGCCATCTAACCATCATTGAACTGTTTTTTTTTTTAGCATTTTAGCATTATATAGTTTAATTTCTACCAGTCAATTAAGAAAAACTTTGCTTGACAGGGATCTTTAGGGAAATGGGCAAGATATGTGTTGATTAGTCTTGACAAATGAAATGCGACAAAAAACAGTATAGTTAAAGTCCTGTCAAACCAGCATTCTACCATACTACAACCAGCCACTCCAGTGCATATACAGCAGGTAATGGTTAGTATCCTTACACCTCTCTGAATTCAAAACATAACTTACACTATTTGTCAGTTATAAGACTGTTTTTCACTGGTAAGATCACACAGGTGACAAATAGAATCAATTTATTGTTGTCAACTCATTGGTTACTCTAAATTAACAAGAATAATGTTACATTTGGACTCTAAAACTGCCTCTTAACCATGTCTAAAAGTTCCGGCAGGTCACATTCCCACATTAATAATCTGGGGCTGCAAATGACAAATTAATTTCATTATAGATTAATTTTTTTCATTCTATTTTCAATTAAGTTATCAATCATTTAGACTTTTAAATGTCAGAAAATAATAAAATAAGGACAATCACAAGTTCTCAGAGTCCAAAATTAGGTCTTGTTTGGTCCAACCAACCATCCAATACCCATATATTCTGCTCACAATGATAGAAAACAGAGCAATGTGGCAAGTCTTCCCATGACAGAAGCTGGAAGCAGAGAATATAGAGCTGACTCTATCGCCAAAATAGTTGGTGATTCATTTTCTGACAATGACAAATTTTAATTTAAGTAATCGTTCCAGCTCTACATTAATCCATGCTGATTTCTTAATAGAAATACAATGAAACCTGCAAGTGGGCTTTAACAATCTGAGACAACTGTATGGTGCCCCTGTTCATTTCAGTGACTTCACCTTTCTCAGTGATGCATAGCCACAAATATCTGACCCCAGCAGCGTGTGGACAGTCGGTACCCTGATAGCAGTATTGACCAAAGCTGTAGGGGCTCCTGTGTTGATGTTGCTGCTGCAGATCACCTGCACCCAGGAGGCTTAATCAACCTCGTTCAGACACAGCACTGGAGAGAAAACCAACCCTCACACTGGAAGGTGTTGGAGCAGCTGACGGCGCTGCTGGAGCTAAAGCTTAGGCTGTCAGAGTCGCAGCCACTATTTTATACATCCTGCCAGAGAGCCACGCATGAATATGTATGTCAGGGAGGCAGAAGTCATAACCTATGCAAGGTTTCATCATGCATAATGCAGCTGATCTACGCCTTCTCCAGGATGTGAGTGCGCACAGGAGTGCACACACACACATACACACGCACACACAACGCTCACAACTGTATTGTGATGAGGAGGTAAACAAACCCCAGAACCCCCAATGTTTCACATGCACACATTCTCACACCCAGAGCTCCCTGTGCCCAACCAGAGGCATAATACCTCCGCATGTTCTTCCTCTTCTTCCCTCACACATCTCCATCATTCCAATTCTTTCTCATGATAAAATAATCTTCACAGCATTTCATCCTTATTAGATTTAGTGATAGGAACCGTGGTAAAGGTCAAAAGGATTCAACTTAACAGAGACAAGACATGCTCATCACTCAGCCATGTGAACTGTCACACACCTCTCCTCTCTCTCCTCGAGTGCTTGCTATTTTGGAAACAGCTTCATTTCCACCCAGACTCTAACTCCATGTGTTCACTCCCTTCCTGTCCTGTCCTGCCACCTCTCCGTCACTCATACTTCAGGTGTTTTTGGGACAGAAAATTTTTGATAAGATGATTGAAACATACAGCAGCAGAAACATGCAGCAGCAGAGGAGGAAGTGGGAGGAGACACACTGTAAGAAGGGGTGTGAATTGAGTATTGGTGGGATGCAGGGGGGTGAAGATAGGTGTAAGCTTATGGGTAATCCTCAGGGGTCTGCCATAAGTAGGTGGTTGATGGGTGGAGAAGTGTGGGGGTGGGGGGGGGGGGGTTGTTGGGGTTACATCTAATCAACGAAGGGGTATCGCCGCTCCCCACCTACTGTCTTTCCGAACACCCTGTCCCAACAATCTGCTCCCCACCCCACCCACAACCAACACCCCCCCGGCCTGTGCTGTGTCAGTAAAAAAAAAAAGTGTGCTACTTCAGCAGTCCCCTGGGACCTGCTCCCCCTCACATCAAAGCAGCCAGTTTCTCTCTTAATGTGAATATCAAATCTGTGGATCACAAGTCCCAGCACAGTCTGCATAAACTGCCCCTCCCCCAACCTTTAATTCTGCCTAGTGATGAGGGAGAGAGAGGGAGGGGAGTTACTGCGAGAGGAAGCGATGGAGGGAGGGAGAGATGGAGAGAGAGATGGAGATAGAGAGAGAGATCCAACAAAAACAACTACTTGCTTCAGAGATTTGACATTTGCTGAACGCACCCTCCTTCTGAAAATGTGCCGCCCCAGCATCCAATAAAATTTGGAGGAGGTCTTGCTCAATTTAGCAGTTCTTGCTGGGAAAAAAAAAAATCTTACTGTCGACGGTGTTCATTTGCATCTTTTTTTTCTCATTGTTGTTGTTTTAAATGATTAGTTCTTATTCATAATCTCGTTGGGATTTATAATAGATTTTAAGGACGAATTGGAGAGCAGGGACGCCAGTGACAGAGCTGTGACATCCTATTGGGGAGCTGGGAAGTGCAATGAGCTCCGTTTCTCTGCTGACAATCTTACACCAGCACACTTTGCCCACCATTAGGCAACAAAATTTATCAAAATGTGTGTATTTGTTAATTTATAGAATAACTGACATTTCTGTCATTAAATAATATTTATCTGCTGTTTTTTAGAGTGAAAAGTGTATGAGATGTAAGTTGTTTCATCAATCATCAGACCTTGATATATTCTATTTTTAAAAATGGCCAGTTCATAAGAAATTTCTATATTTTATATTATTGTTGGAGCACACTTCCCTCATTTTAAATGAAAAGAATCAGAATAACCTCACCCCTGAAAGAACCAAATTGCAGACAAAATCACACCGAGAGCTTGCTATTTCTCCTTTAACCCCCTTTAAGATGGGTGTTTTTGTCAAATTAAATAATGCCAGGGTTGAGCTGGTAAAAAAATGCAGGCCTGTGCCCTGCCTGAGTAATGATTGGCACCCCTGTGGACCACACAGCTCTGTCATTGAGAGCTGCCTATAGCTCAGATTGCAGCTTTAATTGTGCAGCCTTGCAAAGGCAGCACAGGGAATTGGACTGGGGAGGTGAGAGAGGGAGGGGGATTTTTTGCATATTTCTATTTGTAGCGGGTGAGCAGTGGAGAGGACACGAGTGTGTCAGGGTGAAGGATCACCTTATTGCTTTAAATTAAAATTCAAGTTTGAATGTTACATTAATCCTTTTTTTATATTTAATTTAGTGAATTCGATTTTAAATTCAAAGCTCTGGATAGGCCTACAGCAGGCCTGTATGTCAGAGTGAATTTTATTCACTGCTAATTAACACAATTACAGTAAATATAGTCTGTGAATTTCATTTAAAATGATAGCTAGAAGAAAACACACGTTTTTTTTTGTTCTGAAATGACCAATTAAAAATCACAACAAAATCCTTTAATCAGGTATAATATTTGAAATGACTGAAGAAAAATTATAGGCATTGTGCTCTAATTGGTTCTCTTATTACCCTTCAAGCATTTTTTTTTTTAGATCCGTTAATTACCCTGCACCCTGATTGCCTCCTAAACCTGAGTGTCTCTGACATAATCTAGCAAGAATTTGTTTTATATGTAGAATTTTTTTTATATATTTTAAGAATCTTGCAAATAAATAAACGAGTGAACTTCCAGTTTAGCTCCTGCAGAAATAACATCCCCTAAAAGTGTCCAACATTTAACAGCAAAACCAAAAGGGGTGTCCCCGTCACTTCCCCTCCTCCGCGCGCCCGCCAATACACACACACACACACAGAGACAACACGAGCAGTGACGCACGCGCTGGCAAAGGCCGCGCGAACACGTCCGCGGGGTCCAGGTGCGCTATTAGTGAGGAACATGACCGGGCAAGTCTATAATCTGCACCCACACGCCCCTGGAGTTTCTCATTTGATGAAATAAATTTGCGCATATTAATATGATTCCGCAAAAAAACAACGAAGAAGCTCTAAAAAGCACAGCTTTCAAGTTGAATGATTGTTTTAAATCAATAGCAAACATTTGGAGTTGAGGAAAACACAACATGGACAACAAATATGTGACTAATTGCTTATTGATATTCACCGATATTTTTTGGGGAAAAAGAGGCTTATCCAGTGTGAGAAAATGCCAGAACTTAAAATGGCCTATTTTAATCAACTCGTTTGCATCGAGAACAGCCATATTTCTGCTTCCAGACAACATCAGACTTTTTACTAAATAAATGTGGGCCCTAAATTAGGACAAAACAATATGTAAACATGTTTCCAAACAGGCAGGCTACACACACACAGGCCTATAAAAATGCTCTCGTGTGGAGATAGTGTTGCATTTCTGTTATTTTCGACGCAGATTTGTTCAGGATTATTATAATGCACTGTAATAGCAGAAGATCAACTTTGTAGTATGGGTCGGAGATTTACTGCATATACTGAACAAAAAAAAAGAAACAAATACCCCGTCTTTATAATTATAAACACAATTAAACAAAAGAAAGAAATTGAGGAGAGCAGATGAATTAAATAAGGAGGACAAATCTGAATGCACCAATTATGGCCTTTATGTGGGAGTAGATCTATTAAACTAATAAGGCCGTTGTGGAGAAAAAAAGGGTGCCTTTTATTTGCCATCCTAATTTAAAATGGAAACAATTTGTCATCACACAGAAAAAAGAATTAAAAATCCTAAATAAATAAGAGCATCTGTGTGGAATGGAGCGCTTGTGCCCAATATAGTCCATGAAAACAGCTGCAATTAGCAAAAGGCTATACACAATGAAAGCATCAAGATATCCAAAAATCACAAGAATTCCCGTCAAAACTTTACAGGACTGCTACGTTTTTGAGTGAATTTGTTCTAAAATTGGTAATCAATTGCTATAATTGCAGGCCGATGCATGTTTTCATTTCTCTGTCACCCTCCCTCTGTATTCGCACCTCATTCTCCCTATTCAGCCATTTTACATATTCATAACCGGGAGTTGGTAATGCGAAAACAATCCGTGCTATCAGCACCATCTGAGGCCGCTGCATAAAACCACTAAAACAGCCAGGTGGAAAAAAAAGAAAGAAAAAAAAATCACTTCACACCTTTACTTTCACAATATTTCTAGCAGTTCAGCTCCAGATGGTTTATACATTTTTGATTTAAAGAATCATTTTCAATCAATTCCTCATCACAAGACATCCGATGATACATCAAAGCAGCAGCCACACACACAAGTCTACCATTCACCGCCAGAAATCAATTGAGCTTTCGATTGATTATCACTTTTCATTCAACTTAAAACACAGTAAGCACTTGGATTTGAAATATTTATTTTTTCCCCCTCTTACCTTCTTGGAGAGAGTACAGCAGGAGTAAAGTTACAAGCCACATGCCATAAATAGCAGGTCTATTTTTCAGGAATATTTGGCAATCCTGGCAGGTGTGAGGCGCGGTTTTTTGGCCAGGCGGGTCTCCGTGCTGGACTGGCGACTGTGCTCCCCGGAGGTCTCTCCAGCCCTGCTGCCCAGCGTAGCATGGAGGAGAAATGAGAGGCGCTCCGGCCCCGCCCATGTCCCTCCTCTCTTCCCAACACTACTGGGCATACAAATCCATCCTCCCTACACTAATCAAACACCGCGGAACGATGCAAATCACAGCAAAGCCGAGGCTCGGTGTGAGCTGAACACTGGATTTTGAGTCCAGTTGGGTCCAAACTGGCAGTTTGTGTGAGCCGCTGGAGCTGCGCAGACAGACCCGTTGGCACCTTGGAGAGAGCGCACCCACCTGTGCGCCCCTGATCACCGCCTATCTTTGCGCAATATGGAGCTACAAAAAGCCGCTCAGGCTGCTGCGAAAACTCTCAAAATGTATTAATGTCTTTTTCCTCAGAGTTTTGACCTTAATCTCAGGGACGCGGAGCTGCACCACAGACTAATGACTGCTTTTCTTTGTCTTTTGGAGCCATGGAACGTGCGTAGACATTTGCGCACAGATATGCACTGCAGATAGAGAGGAGGAGGAGAGAGAGAAAGAGGGTATAGCGGGGTGTGGAGCATGACACTGCCACACAGCAGGTGAAGAACGCAGCAGGTGAAGCAAAACTAAAGGTTTCAGAGAATCCTTAAAAGCATGAGCAACTTTCTCTATCGCTATTCTCCTGTTTCAGCCTGCTGTCTGTTGCGCTCCTCTGCATAAGCATAAATTAGGACGGCGAGTTGCAGGACACTCCCAGTTCATAGAATATTTAAAGTCACTGTGGATGCCAGTGGTGGATCTGAGAAGTGATCGTCTGCTGCAACAGCCGTACAACCACCAGGCAGAGAAAGTAAACCAGTAAAACTAAATAGGATTCAATGTTTTAATTCATGTTCATTCAGTGTAATTGTGGGCGAAAAGTTGTCTGATTGATAGTCACAGACGATTGAGAGAGAAAACATGTGTCTGCCACTGCTATGTCTTCAATAAAATATATTTTAGGTTCCTTTTATGTTCATCGTCTTATAGCCTATTAATTATTGCTTTGTTCACAAGTCAAATAAAGCTCAGACTGTTATGGGATTAAAAGTTTTCTGCTCACATTTAAGAACACATAAGCCTGTAGCCTTATAGCAAACAATAAAATAGACATCCAGACATGTGTATCGCTCATTGAAATTGGTTGTCTGTAAACTTTAACAACTTTAAGAAAAGGTCAGTAGCAGCATCACCTCCTCTCCTCTCCTCTCCTCACGGCGCTGCAGTCTGATGCTCTGATCTGACCGGAGGTTCAAGCCTCTGACTCCACATGCGGGTCACTGCTGACATCTGCTGGTGAGACTCACACATGCAAGTGGGCCCATTTTTGCACATGATTTGTGCACAATGACTTAGTGTTGTATGACCTTAGATGTGGATGTGATTATGTTTGTGGCACTTTCTATTTGGAATTTTTCAAGACAACTTAAAAAATAATAAATAATTTCAAAATGAGTGTCAAAATAACACAATGTCTTAGGCCTATGTGAAGTAACTGCACTGATAATATAAACTGGAAAAATAAGTTAGGAAACTTGTGTTTGGTCGATTATTTCTCTTTTGTTACAATGCTAATTGGCATTATATTTTACATCATTGGAAAGCCTGTTTATTTACCTTCACAATGATGTCCAACTTGTAAGGATCATGCATTTATGGGATGAGCAGCACAGCTGATTATGTGGGTAACGCCCAAGAAAAATTTGCCAAAATGCTCTGCCAATGGTAAACAGTGTATTCTCCTGTTGGTATTGACTCTTGTTTTGAGTTGTTTGGTGGATTGGATGATTGAACTCTCTATCAGTAACAAGGAACAAACAAGACATATTGGCTATTTTACACTTTATTCATTTAATACACCGTCAGGAGCCTCAGTAGCGGGTGGAAGATCCATACGCAGCCACAACAGCCTGGCACCCCCTCTTCATGCTGGTCACCAACCTGGTCACATGTTGCTGTGGGATGGCGTTCCATTCCTCAACCAGGATTCGTTGCAGGTCAGCCAACGAGGTTGTGTCAGTCACTCTAACACGTACAGCACGCCCAAGCTGATCCCACAAGTGTTGAATTGGGTTGAGGTGTGGACTCTTGGCAGGCCGTTCCATTCTCTCTACTGCCACATTGTGGAGGTAGTCTGTGATAACCCTGGCTCTGTGGGGGCGGGCGTTGTCATCTTGGAGGATGAAGTTAGGTCCCAGATTGTGGAGATATGGGATCGCCACTGGCTGCAGAATCTCATCCCGATATCTCCCTGCATTGAGATGGCCTTCAATAATGACAAGCCTTGTTTTGCCAGTGAGGGAGATGCCGCCCCACACCATGACACTGCCCCCACCAAAAGCTGTTACTCCATCGGTGCAACAATCAGCATAGCGTTCTCCATGTCGTCTCCATACTTTGACCCTGCCATCCAACTTTCGCAGAAAGAACCTGGACTCATCACTGAACATGACATTCCCCCACATGTTCAGGTTCCATTGTCTGTGTTGTCGACACCAGCGCAAACGGGCCTGACGGTGAAGGGCAGTCATTGCAGGCTTCCTGGTAGCCTTATGAGAATACACTGTTTACCATTGGCAGAACATGTTGGCAAATTTTTCTTGGGTGCTACCCACATAATCAGCTGTGCTGCTCATCCCACAAATGCATCATCCTTACAAGTTGGACATCATTGCGAAGGTAAATAAACAGACTTTCCAACCATGTAAAACACAATGCCAATTAGCATTGTAACAACAGAGAAATAATCCACCAAACACAAGTTTCCGAACTTTGTTTTTCCAGTATATACAGTGGAGGAAATAAGTATTTGATCCCTTGCCGATTTTGTAAGTTTGGCCACTTACAAAGAAAAGAATGGTCTATAATTTTAATGGTAGGTTTATTTTAACAGTGAGAGACAGAATATAAAAAAAAAAATCCAGAAAATCACATCATATAAAAGTTAAAAATTGATTTGCATTTGATTGTGGGAAATAAGTATTTGATCCCCTAGCAAAACATGACTCAGTACTTGGTGGAGAAACGTTGTTGGCAAGCACAGAGGTCAGACGTTTCTTGTAGTTGGTCACCAGGTTTGCGCACATCTCAGGAGGGATTTTGGTCCACTCCTCTTTGTAGATCATCTCCAAATCCTTAAGGTTTCGAGGCTGTCTCTTGGCAACTCGAAGCTTCAGTTCCCTCCACAGATTTTCGATGGAATTAAGGTCCGGAGACTGGCTAGGCCACTCCATGACCTTAATGTGTTTCTTCTTGAGCCACTCCTTTGTTGCCTGGGCCGTATGTTTTGGGTCATTGTCGTGCTGGAAGACCCATCCACGACCCATTTTCAGTGTCCTGGCTGAGGGAAGGAGGTTGTCGCCCAACATTTCACGGTACATGTCCCCGTCCATCCTCCCTTCGATGCGGTGAAGTCGTCCTGTCCCCGTAGCAGAGAAAGACCCCCAAAACATAATGTTTCCACCTCCATGCTTGACGGTGGGGATGGTGTTCTTGGGGTTAAAGTCAGCATTTCTCTTCCTCCAAACACGGCGAGTTGAGTTGATGCCAGAGAGCTCGATTTTGGTCTCATCTGACCACATCACCTTCTCCCAAGCCTTCTCTGAATCATTCAGGTGTTCATTGGCAAACAGACGGGTCTGTACATGTGCCTTCTTGAGCAGGGGGACATTGCGGGTGCTGCAGGATTTTAATCCATTACGGTGTAGTGTGTTACCAATGGTTTTCTTGGTGACTGTGGTCCCAGCTGTCTTGCGATCATTAAGAAGTTCCTCCCGTGTAGTTCTGGGCTGATCCCTCACCTTTCTCATGATCATCGATACCCCATGAGACGAGATATTGCGTGGAGCCCCAGACAGAGGGCGATTGATGGTCATTTTGTGTTTCTTCCATTTCCGAATAATGGCACCAACAGTTGTCTCCTTCTCACAAAGCTGCTTGCTGATGGTCTTGTAGCCCATTCCAGTCTTGTGCAGGTCTGCAATCTTGTCCCTGACGTCCTTAGACAGCCCTTTGGTCTTGCCCATGGTGGAGAGGTTGGAATCTGATTGTGGACAGGTGTCTTTTATACAGGTAATGAGTTGAGACAGTTGTCTTTTATAAAGGTCACGAGTTGAGATTCGGAGTACTTTCTTAAAGCGTGAGGACTAATCTAACTGGTCTGTGGGGGACAGAATTCTTGCTGGTTGCTAGGGGATCAAATACTTATTTCCCACAATAAAATACAAATCAATTTATAACTTTTATATGATGTGATTTTCTGGATTTTTTTTATATTCTGTCTCTCACTGTTAAAATATACCTACCATTAAAATTATAGACCGTTCTTTTCTTTGTAAGTGGGCAAACTTACAAAATCGGCAAGGGATCAAATACTTATTTCCTCCACTGTATATATATATATGTATATATATATATATAAAAAAGAAATAAAAATGCTCCAATTCTGGTTCAGAAGATTTCCTTTTAATGCAATTTCATATTATACATGATGCTTTGTTTCATATAAAGTATAAAGAGAGAAAGGAGTATCTGTGGTGATCACAACAGGCAGTTTGATACACAATTGACAGGATGAAACTCTCTAAGGCCCCATGTGAAAAGGTTGCCTTTCTCTGTTCTCACTAGCTCCTGTTCCCCAAAATTAAGTGTTTTTGTGTCTGCCTGATTATTAATTTCAGTTCAGTGTTTCAGTTTATTTGATACATTATAAATAAAGGGGCATAAATGACACAAAGTCGTTTAGTTTGTTTGTTTTATGGGTTCATAGGATTTTTGATGTTCTGCCTGGGATGTTGGGGTAGATCAATCAAGGAAAGTGCAAACAAGTTTGTCTCATTATGTCTTCTTAGCAGGGCGGGACTGGGAACTGTTAATATGTAAGATTGGTAAGATAGTTCTGCAGTAAATGATTATTGACAATACTTGGTGCCCCTAGACAGATTGAGATGTCAGCAGTAACTTGTATTAATGGTCTGTTCATTCTTCTGTGGGAATTTGGATGCTTGCTTGGTTTAGTTCACCCTATACTTGCGTACCTGGCCAGGTTCCAGTTAGGTGAGGTCCATAAGATTCACTGGAGTAAGGGGGAGGGAGAGTCGTCAGCTTGCTGTGAGGCTGCAGCTTTCTTTTGTTTGGTGTTCTTTTCATTCAGTTTAACTGTATTTTTATTGGATTTTTTGTTTCAGTGCACTTTTCTTAATAAATACCACTTTTTTTTGCACTAATCCTATTTATCAACCTCGCTCTTCAACATCCCTTTCAAAGTTTTCCGGTGCCAAACCACCTCATCTGCCCTCTATATTGAGTGGCAGCACTACACCACAAATGCACAACATTTTATTTTTGCATACTGTGCAAAATCCCTTTACTTCTGCATGCAACATGTTTCATTGGACAATTCATGTATTTCCAATGGTTGAACATAACTATTCCAACCAATAATATAATCACAGATTTCTGAGCAATGACTCACTACTCCACCCCTCCAAATATCAGAGGGGCCGGAGGCATTATGTTTTCGGGTAAAAAAAGAATGGTAAAAATTGACGCAGCAAAGGCAGAGATATCCTGACTTTTGGTCCCTAATATGGGCTCCAAAAACACTGGATCCTACACTTCCCATAATGCAACTTGATAGTGTCTTTTATTAGACCTTCCCTGAATGCAAATGCCCACGTTTGTCAAGCTCCACGCAGTTTATAATGCAGGCTTTCCATTAAAGGTTTGTAGTTTCTATGCCTAAACTGAGATGACATCATCAGAGGATATTTTCTCTAACTCAAAAAGAGTGTCCCTTTTAAGTGGGCATTTTTCAGCAGGGATATATGATAGAGGCATTTGCTTTGTTGTACAGGTTTTCATTGTTCTTCCTCCCTCAGCCCAACAGGAGGCAGTGCTGCCAAAGATCTAGTGTTGCACTACTTCACATACAAACAGCACGACAGGACAGATTTTATTCAAAACTTTATTAGATTTCATGTTTCTATAATAAAGACATTTAGAGCTGATGTGCACGGATGAGAGGTTGAAAATGGAGACATCATTTGAGGGCGAGCCATAGCATTAAAGCTGTACAGGAGGCTATATTTGTGTGCAGAGAGCAGCGGTGGAGCATGACTTGGTGAGTCTAAACGCTCTGCAGGGTCTGATCAAGTACAGGGGCTCCGGTCCACTCCGTGCTCCTCTCTGGATGTTCCCCATTCACCTGCATCCCATCATCACAACTCCTACTGTTGTATTGCTCACAGAACTGTCACAGTAACTCAAAGGTGCAGTGTGACAAACTGTCACTTCTGTTGTGATTTGCATAGAGTTGCTTGTCATCATAAGGCCCTCACTGACACAATGTCAACATTAACCCAAAGCTTTGTTTTCTCACTTCATTGATTCAGTGAGAAGGTGATCACCTTTTTTTTAACCAAGTCTAATTAGACAACAACTGACAGAGATTAGCCACTCAGAGAAAACCCACTCTTTAACAGTTAATTCAAATTATTGCGATTAAATGATTTGATCGTATGATCCTGCAAAACACTGTCTTCATGTTTCCAAAGTCACAGGAATAGCCCTAGGACCTGATTCCCTGTTCCTGTTCAATTCATAGTCCTGCACCAGGGTGGATTTTCTCTTTTAAATCAAACAAGAATACAGTAAACACACATATGAGAAATGTATATTACCCATAATATTTCTTACACCTTATACCTGCAATATCTTTCCCAAAGATCCCATGAAATGGGATGACAAAGTCATCACATCTTTTTTTTCACAGGCTGTCAGTCTTATCAAATATCATTTTAGCCCAAATAGCCCACTAGTTAAAGGCACTGTCACACATGCACACAATTAATATTCGCCTCCCGTTCACTTCCATTCTATACAAGCAAAGGGGCGAAAAAACATTTGCTTCTGATTGCGTTCGAAATGCAGATAACTTTGGTGTACTTACAATTCGGAAATCGCCTCGGCAGGCATTCGCGCCTGCATTCACACGTGTGACGGTGCCTTTATACTTGAAGGAATAGTTTGACATTTTGGTTGGTTAGCTTAGCTTAGTAAAAAGGACTTGTAGCAGAGGGAAACAGCTAGCCTTGCTCTGTCCAAAAATGTAAAAATTCTGCCTACCACCACCTCCAAAGCTCACTAATTAACATGTTATATGTTGTTTGTTTATTTCCTGGAGTGTTGCCAGGCAACCAGCAGAGAATCCAGGAAGTCACTGCTCCCAAAAAAAAACATAATTTGTTATTTTTACATTTCAGATTAAAGAAATGAGATATAACATGTTCATTAGTGAGCTTTAAGGCGTTGGTTGACAGATTTTGTTAGCTTTGGAAAGAGCCATGCTATAACTGTTTCCCCCTTTCCAGTCATTATGCAAAGCTAAGCTAACCGGCCAGACATGTGAGTGGTATCGATATTGAACTCTCGGCCAGAAAGCAAATAAGCAAACTTCCGAAAACGTCAAAACTACTCCTTTAAGACTGATCCCTCGCCATCTAATGCTTTCAACAGGAACAATATAATTTCATGGGACCTTGAAGAATCTTAGCACCCTGAATATTTCCTCCTGCGTGCTGTTTGGTTTCTTCACTCACTTGGATGATCAATGTGACAAACCGACACTGATTTGCATTATACATACATGAAAATATACATGTTTTTAAAGTGCGCAACACATCCTTTTTATAATATTGCTTCAAGCCAGTGACTGTAGTCACTTTAATGTGGAGGCACATTATTATAAACATAACAGTGAACTTCAGAAACCACCAGAAACTCACACTTTACTTACAGTACGCTCATCTAACGCCTGCTGCGACTGGGGAGGTATGTTATATATCCAACCTGACCCAGTGCTTAGCCACGCATCTGTCCCACTCTCCAGAGGTAATTCTTTTTAAAGCCAGACATTCAGTGTCTTGAATGTGCAACGTGTGTATATTGTTATTTATTATTTGAGTGTAATGCAGATACATTCATCTCCTAATATGCTGCTCAGTATGAATCTTTCCTGTTTGTCAGTCAGTGGGCTACACTGAGAGCATCACATGTCTTATTTCCTGCTTGAACAGAGTTTATACTTGAACTACAGCCCCCCTACTACAGCCTGCTATCTGAGACCTGATCCCATGATCATTTAGAGTATGAATTTATGGGTCATTTACTGTATGCATGGGCAGGGAAACCAGGTTGATCTTTTTCACTGCAGAGCAGCAGGTAAAGATTATTTATTGCAAAGAGTGAATGAAAAGTGTTTGGCAAAAACAAGCCTTTTGCACAAAGAGGCACAAGCAAATATGTTGAGTCCGATCCAGGCATACAGTATCCATGGCCACATCACCGAATATTGCTTAGACTTAGCGAGGGTTAGCACAATGAAATTAGCATGGTAATAAATGGGATTTACCTCAGCGCTGACTCTACCAGTGTTAGTACATTGGAGCATGTCTTTTTTCCCCAAAAATATGTATTACTGTTTTCAAGCATTGTGTCTAAAATCTGGCCCATGTTGCACATGCTTTGCTTAAAATGCATTGGTTATTTGTCTTAAAAGCAGCATCATCAGAGGGTCATTCATTTTCTAGGGGGTGGGCAGGGGATTGTCTATCATGTCAGTTCAAAAGCTTGTTTTATTATTACTGTTTGCTGAGCTTTATAAACTGCTTTGCAATATGTAGTCGTCCTCGCTGGCAGAGGAGCATAGAAGCACTAACAGGCACCTGTGTTTTATATCAAGCAAAGAGAGGAAGGTACAGGATGAAGAGCTGGGCTGAATCCTACATCAGTTCTATTTGTGTTAGCGCTACTTAAAGCACCTTTTTACGACAGTTGTTTGAATAAATTAGATAACATACTCCAGGTGTTTTGTGGAAAGCAGCCACAAATTGCTAAGTATATCCGCGAGATAGATCATTTGATTTTGATTTAGTTGACCCGTGTTATCGAGGGCTACCGTGAATTTGGTGTTAGGATTCAGCCCAGCTGTAACTACATTGCATTATTTCCTGTCAAAAGCACTTAAATAAAAGTGTTTTTGTTTTGACTTCAAATAAAAAACAGTCAAAGTTTACATATTTTATGTACTCTGGCTGTGGCGACAGATAATTATTGATAAATCATGGCTACCAAGCAATTTAAACAGAGCACAACTGTGCAAAATGATACACAACTGCTTTTTTTTTGTGAATAATAAAGAAAATCTACCAGAGACACTTGGTTTACTGTGTATCAACAAGCAGTCTTTCACTTAGCTTATACTCACTGCATAATACCTGTAAACACACAACCATTAGCAGCAAGATAAGCAGCATTTTAAATGGTCTTTCTTTAAATGCATTACTGTACCTTTTTGGGGGCTCCATGATGTATTTAAAGTAACATCTAATGGTCAAAGTACAAACACAAAGCCACAGAAAACAATGTTGAAGGACAGGTTAACCTTCAGTTGTTGCTTGATGTGGATGTATCAGATGTGTGGGAATCATTAGAATGACCAAATATCCACCAATAGATCAACAAATCTCATCTAAATTGCATATGTTTATAATATACAGAGCCTGCTGAAACATTACAGATCAGTGTGCTTTCATGTACTGTCTATAATGAACTGTCCCACAGTGCAACCAGAGACAACTTGGGAACAATGTTTTCCATAGAGACTTTTTGGACTTGATGTTCATCAGGCCCCATTTCATAAAGGAACAAGTGCGCACTAGCTTTACTTGTCAAATGTTTAACTGTTTAATCAGACCCGGTTATTTAACCTTGCATGGTTGCTGGATTCTTGCGATGTCACCAGATCAAGCGAGAATCGCAGAATCACAGGATCACCTCTCACACGAAAATCCATCTTGTTAGGCTTCAAGTAATGCGTCTGTGTCACGGATGTATAAAGAG
The DNA here is from genome assembly GCF_015220745.1 of Sebastes umbrosus. NCBI lineage: Eukaryota > Metazoa > Chordata > Actinopteri > Perciformes > Sebastidae > Sebastes > Sebastes umbrosus. Next base: position 19,483,515 of record NC_051285.1, read on the forward strand.
AACTGGCAAGCCAGAGCAAAGACCAATCAGCGTCCTGTGAGAAGCTACTAGCAGCTACAGGCGTGGCTTAGGTGTGTGTGTGGTGACACAGAGAGGTGACTGTTCATTCTAAACATGATGGCGGCTCCTAAAGAGGTTAGCTTAGATGCTGCAATTACATCAGTTATATCAGAACTGGAGAGTATTGCTTCATGGAAAGAAGAGCGAAGAACGACACTGAAGGCTTTTTCGATGGAAAAGATGTTTTGGCTCTTCTCTCGAGTCCGACAGGCCGAGTTTGATTGACAGATTGTTCATCTAATCACCTGCCAAGTATTTTTTGAAAGTGACTGCCCTTTTCCAACAGCTTCTCAGATGGTTTTGTGTAATAAACCATCTGGCGGGTTAGGTTACCAGTTATTGTCCATACCCAAAAACAAAGATAACACCTTTAATGTGTTTTTTCTGGTAATGTGTTGACCCATGGAGGTAGATATATGGTAGACCAGGTGGGAGGTGGGATGTTAATATAAGATTAAGACATTAATCCTAAATAAATCAAGTGTCTCTGGTAGGAACAATTATCCTTTAGATGTAAATTATTAAATTATGAGCACATTTTAAATAATTATGTGTGCACGGATTTGCACTCTTTAGTTGTATATCATCTGCACAGTTACTGTTCCGTGCACATGCCGTAACATTATGTGGACATGTATATATTCCCCTTTGAAGGCCACAGCCAGGCAGTTTTAAGGATCCCAACTTGAACATAATGAATTTGCTTGTGTGCAAACACAATGTGCATATACAAATATATGCAAGGAAGGTACATAAATATGAGTACTGATATAGTTTTATGTACATGCACTTTCCTCATTTCTTTTTTGGTGTTGGTTTTGAATCAGCTTTGGATCCTGAGAGGCCATTTTCTGTGTTGTCGATCCCTGATGAAGATACAAGGCACTCTTTTCTGCAGTGGCGTGAGAGGAAAAAATGAAGAAGACAAAGTTAGAACTGTGCAGTACATGCACGGCAGCTTAAATAAACATCTCTAGCTCACTCCATTTAAAATTCAGCATGTACAGTATCTGAGCTATGCAAACATGCTGCCAACAATGTGCTCTGATGAAACAGTATGAAATGGTTGCATTGCCGGTAAATATCCAGGTGGTTGTGAAAACTCACTTTTTCTCCTCCATCTTGGCAAGAACAAAGAGAGTGAAGTTCTTGAGCAGCATGAAGCCCATCAATGCTGCGATGCCTCCGCCCACAGCTGAGGCTATTATGATGGTCAGTGTGTTGTCCACCACCCTCACTGCAGACATTAACAAAACACTAGAGGAATGATGATGGGAAAAGAAAACCTACATAGAAACAGTTTAAGGAGAGGTTCCAGAAAATTTACATTTTCCACAACTTTTGTGCTGTTACAAAGCCTTCTAATTTGAGAAAAGTTGTTGCCTCTACGAGAGATTAAAGCTGTAGTGTGGTCTCAGCTGCAGCCATCTCCTACGCCTGACACACCAAAACATAGATTTAAAATATACACAGAATGACGGGGAGGTCATCTTTTGTGACCTTTGGTCCTTGTATGCTTTCCTAGAACCATTTTATATAATATTTGGTGAATTGTCTTTACACCCTACAGCTATCTACTTTAAACACATTGTGATGTTGTTCCAATTTTGAGGAGAGACTAATTTGTTGGTTTATTTTTATAGGTTTATTTTTCTAAATAATTTCTTATCAAAACAGCACCGAAGACCGTTTAAAGTGACAAACAGCATGACTATAACTATATTATACTTAAAAACTAGAGAATGCTTATAGTTTAGTTGGAAAGAAGGATTATCAACTCTCCTGGATTGTGTGTATTTGTGTGTGTGGAGGAGCAAACCTGACATATTATAACATAATTAACTGAAAAAATGCACAAAGAGAATGAGCTGAATCTGTCATAAATTAATCCCACATTCTGTATTCTCTCTTTTACTGTCACCTCAGGATTTATTTCCCTTCTGTGGATTATTATTATTTTTTTTTTTAATTTTTCCTCAGCAGTACTGTCCTTGTAATATTTGGCCCGGTTTATCTTATCATCAACATACAAATTAATGCATGTTCTATTTTATTTTCACTTCAGTATGCATGTTATGGGGCCATAAAGCAAGCCCCAATGAGTTGTCCCACATTTGTGATTGGCCAATATACAGTTTGTCAGTTAAACTAGGAATATCTATTGGGATGTGCTGTCAGATTGGACAGTTATCCACATAATTGGGCTAATTTCTGTTGCTGAAAGGGGCAGATTTATTTTTCTTTTGCACAGGTAGATGAATGATGGGCTAGTTTAAGATCATTTGGGCAGGTTTTTAAAAACTATGTCTACTGCATTGTGTCTATCAGTGGTTCCCAACCTTTTTCCTTAGAATACCTTTTTCCATCATTGAGTTAACTGACAACCCTCGACTAAGTGACATATGTTATGGATATTTCATATTATATTTAATGCATAATAATAACAGTACAACTGATAAACTGTACAATTAAGCCAAATAGTGAACACAATAACTGCAGGAGGTTTGTGTAAAATGAGCGATTTGGATGAATTTTGAGCAGATTATTTCATGTGAATATTGCATCAGAGATGAGTTTTCCTGTTATTTTTAGGGACTTATAATACCATTCTCTGTATTGTGTATTTTTTAAACAATCATTTGTACTTAATAGGTTTCTTCTATAGACTTCTTTTTTGACAAATTTTGTTTAATTTTCTTCTCCCTGACGCTTGGCCATTGTTCATTGTTCTCTCTAGCTATATGCTAAGCTATATTCAAAGAGGGAATGCTCTGTGAATATAGCTTGTTTTCAGGTCTTCACTGTGTCCTTATCCTGTTTATATCTTAAATAATAATCCAAACTTTTCTTACTTATCTCATTCTGAGATACAGCCCAACTGTATAATTTCAAAAAAGCCGTCTTACACCCCTTAAAATCAAGAAGGCCTCGCGACCCCCCCCTGAAGCTTTGAAGCTTTGGCGCCCCCTAGTGTTTGTTGGGATCCCCAGGTTGGGAACCAGTGGTCTGTATAACTAAACAACTAATAAGAACACCATTTCTACTGGAGACCCCATGACCCCTCCCTCACATTTATCAGTACACATTACCAGCATAGATCTTGACCACTCACACTCGTCCACCACGATGAGGTGGAAGATGGCACTGTGGTTCCTGCCCTTCTCTTTGGGGTTGCGTCCAAAACACGTCCACTGGCCTCCGTCCTCGAAGGTGATGTTCCACAGCCTGATGGAGACGTTGTTTTTGATGTTCCCCCCTATAAACTCCACCCGTTCTCGATATATACTCACATGTGGCACCACCCCCTCATCCGCTATCGTTGAATCACACACCTGACAGGACAAAGAGCTGTCAGGCATCCAAAACTACCAAACAAGTTACCTGATCATGAATCTTTCTCTCAAACAAGAGGGGTCTCACCTTCTGCATGGTGCCGTTGTCATTGAATTGCCAGTTGAAGTAGAGGTCCTCGATGCCGATACAGCTGGCGTAGGTGCACGGCAACATGACGGTGCTGCCATTCACTGCCTGCAGGAAGGGAATCTTCCCCACAAACATCTCGAGGGCCTGAACAGACCACACGCCTGAGGAGGAGGGGGAATAGAAAACACAAAAAGATAATACACAGGGTATGAATCAACTTTACAGTGCAAGCAATAATTCAACATTTTGTGAGATATGCTTATTTCCTTTCTTGCTGAGAGTTAGATGAGAAAATCGATACCCCTCTCATATCTGTTTGTTAAATATACATCTACAGTCAGCAGCACATTAGCTCAGCTTAGCATAAAGACTGGAAACAGCTCGTCTGGTTCAGTCCGAAGGTAATAAAGTTCACGTAAGAGCATCTCTAAAGCTCACTAATTAACACATTCTATCTCATTTGAATAATATGAACAAAAAAAAGAAAAACAAAGTGTAAAAACAACAAGTTTCAGTTTATCGCACTTTATCGGACTATTTCTCGGCTGGGAGCAGTGACTTCCTTAAGTCTTGTCGTCATTGTAAGAAAACAGCAAATACTTTGGGAAGTTACTGGGTCAAGAAATAGTCTTGATTTTGTTACCTTCGGACAGAACTAGTCTAGCTGTTTCCCCTAGCAATTCCTGATTCTTACAAACAGTCCCTTTAATTAAACCTGTGTTTACCCTGCAATGACATGTCAAATGGCTGCCCTGAAAAGTGCCTATACTGTAACCATAACCTTTCATTTTTGTGCTGGTAGAAGAATGATTGAGTACTATATTCTACATAAGCCATTCACAATGCCCTCCACAATATCTGTCCTGCACTTAAAACAAACTAAAAGCTTCAGACTTTGCACTTTGTTGCTGAGCTCCTTGGACTCGTTTTGTGGTCACATCACAAAACAAGTCCGCTTGTCTGCTCATCCAGTTACATGTGAACAATGACAGTAGGTTCATGGACAGTGATAGTAAATCTGGCTAATACACACCAAAACACTGGACTACAAGAGTTAAAATGTCTCTTATGCATGATTAATCTCATGAAATCACCTGATTATTCATGTCTTTTAGACCATTTTGATTTTATTTTAAATAAACCTACTCACCAATACTGTGTAAGTACAACATAATGGGCATACATCATAGATTATTTATCCCATCGACCATTCAAGTTACTGTAAATGTTCATGATTTTAAGAACACATTATAACATTACATACATGTCTATTATTGGCACTTGAAACTTTCATTAACATGACACCACAAAGTCCTTGCTGTGACATTACTGTAAATAAAAGAGGATGCAATCTGCTGTGCCCCTTGTAAGAACTGTAACTGTACACCGGGGACCACAGTCAGACAGCATCAGGAAGTCCCAGTGATTACATCCTCCAAACAAAGCAGATGGGGCTGGGAAACTGCTGTGTCTTTTCCTTTTCCCCTACTAGTTATAGACCAGAGCTGGTATTCCACCTTCCCATTTATGTGTCAAGGTCACAGGTAGCAAATCTGTTTTCTCCCTCTTTTACACTATTAAAGCTCTGTGTGCTTAATGCTTCCATCTAGTGTGTGAGGTGTAAACTACATGCCCACAAGGTGCTGTGCAGAACAAGTACACATATGCAGAGGTCATAGAGAGAAAACACAACACCTGGATAAGATGAATGGTTTCGGCAGCAGCTGTATTTTCTTCACTGTTTCTAACAATCCCACAGTTCTGCCCTCTGTTTCGTGCACACTGTGTTACGCTTCACTCATAACGCGGTCAAGGTCAACGTCTGACACCACTGCAGCAAATAGGAATAACATTGCTAAGAGAAGTAGATACGGCTTCCCGAGGCGAAGCTTTGGCACACTGTTTGTGGGAATGTCATCGATTCATCTCACCCTTCACTATCTGGCAAAACTCACTCTGTCCAATCTTTTTCCTCGGCTGGTCCAATGCAGCACAGTGAGCTTGCAAAAACAGTAATAGAATCAGTGACGAGAGAGCAACAGCATCACCCCTCCCGTCTCTTTCCTCCTGCACGTCACTTTTTTTTATCAACCTTTTCCAATATTTTTTGTAATATTCCATTTTCATTCTTTCCATGTTGTGTCTCTCTCTCTGTGTCCTTTTTCCTTAGCAGTATCCTGTTTCTACCACTGAAGCTGCTGACAAGACATCAAGAACAAAACAAGTGAATGATTAAATATCTGTTCTTCTTTCAAGAACCTTGATCTCCTTGTATTTTGTCTCTGACAACATTCAAATGTTACTCCCCCTTAAATCAGAAGCCTTCTGACCATTGTCTCTTTTTTGAATTTCTTATTGAGGTTTTTTTAATTAAAGTTTTCTTTTTCAAGGTAAAGTTTTGGTGCTTGAGATAGAAGTAGAACAGTGATGCTCCAGTTTCTAGCCTATATATGTCAACTTTAGAACAATACTTTTTTTATGCATACATACAGTATGCTCTCCACATCATTTAGAAAAATATGTAGTATATCCAAATAACAAAAAAAACTATAGACCGACCAAAACTGGATTTTAGAAACCCGATACTAAACTAGATATTTGGGAGCTTAAAAAAAATCAGATAACGATACATCAGCTGATAATTGTAGTAGACAGACAATGTTGAAGCGAATCCCTTTTTCCTGATTGTGATCAAGACACATACTGAACAGGTCGTTTTACAGTTGAAAAATCTTGTCAGTGCTCTCTGGTGGATAAACTATGTAAAACTGCTTCTAAATGACCTACTTTAGCATTTCTGCACTACATTTACACCAATACAGATATATCTGCAATAAGCTAATATTGGCTGATATATCAGTCTAGCTATACAATAAACCACCACCAGCTATTATGGAATCCAATGGTTGACCATTTAGGTTTATCAGGGACAAGAATTGATCTAATTCATTAGAGATCAAATGTGTAAAAGGAAACATATTCTGGTTTTGAATGGTTAGAATGCCGAAAAATAACATTAGATGTCTCATGTTGTCTCATTCAACATGAATAGCCTACGTTGGAAAACCAAAGATCACCACAGCACTGTCTCTTCTGCTTAACAAGTGTAATGTACAATGAGGTACCTTCTTGACCACCTCATAGTGTATTATACAATGAAGAATGTTTATCCACATTCCACAATATAATAATGGTGCTTAGATGCAACTGCTACTTGTCCACCTGCATCTGCTAATTAAGTCTACCTTGCAGATGTTTGTTATAGGTGGCCAAATGTTGGTTGTTCATTCTAAATAAAGACAACACCTGTGAGCAATAAAAAAGCCATTCTTGTTCTGAAAGTTACATTATAATGGCAAACCAATTCCACTGACAAATCAATTTATGTGTGTAAATGGGAGATAGATATTTTAAATTTCTTGAGGATTATCAATGTGATCAATTTTACTAGACCAGGAATGTCATACGGTAATTTTAGAGCCTACAGCTCCTATACACAATGTCACAGACCATGGTCTCGTGGAGGTCTATCTTTTTAATGTGTGCTGCACCATGGCTGTACTGATGCTCCACACCCAGAAGTAGGCTGAGAACATTCCAAGAACTATTTACTGTAAGTAACGAATGTCGGAACAATATTAGAAAAGGGTATTAGATACATACATATTCTTTACTCAAAATAGTTCATTGTCAGATAATAGCTAATGCAGGCTGAATGCAGCTTGAATGCAGATGGCAACATGTATGCAAGTGTACACAGGATATATGTGTCCACTATGACGGAAATTGGATTCTAATGGGATGCTTGTTTTTTTCAAAGATGTTAAGGAAGCTAATCTACGCTACTCTATATCCAGTCTCAGATATGCGTTTGAATTTACTTGAGACAGCAATGTCACATCTGAATGCCTACTGTGCTGTTACTGTGCCGTCACTGCAAAAGTACTCTTGATTCAGGGGTTCATCACTCAAATAGAAATAAAACTGATGTTTTACTGGACACTGCTCCGAATGACTCTGCTGCACTATTACTGCAGATACACCTCCACTGTAGCACTCTAGACCTCTCGTCTAGAGTGCCTATAGTCTGACACAGCTTTTCCATCCCAGGGGGCACTATTCTGCTGACATTTCTTTTTGTGGACATACAATCCCAATCCAAACCAATATGGATAACTATCGTCCACAGACTTTATTCTAGAACAAGCCCATTTTAATATAACCTTCATAGTCCTTGTCCTTTCTGTGTTTTCAGGCTTCAGAACCAGCAGCACATTTTGCTTATGAGATGAAACACGCAACCTCCAGAAAAAAAACCCGACTACTCATCACGAGCAAACTAGTCCTGTCAAAGCAAAAACCTTCTGCAAAACCTAGCGTACTGATAAATGCCCTAAACACAATTGCAGCCAACACCTACGTAGGTCGGAAGCTGATGAAGGTCAATGTCAAATTTGAAAAAGCCACAGCATCGTCATTGCTCTGCATACAACCACACTGATATTGCCACAAGCTTTTGGTATTAAATAACGAGTGAAGAAAAAAAAGTTTTCAAAAAAGAGAGATGAGGAGGCACCGTGCACATCAGCTGTGGCATAATGATCATGGAGAATATAAAGAGAGGTGACGTAAAGTGAGGGCCAGACATTACCAAGCAGCATAGAGAAGATCAGGCCGGTGGCTATGCGTGGAGGGCCCGGCCTCGGGAGTTCAACCCCAACCCACTGGACCTCCATGGCAGCCAGATCTGCTCCAAAACAAATACTGCTGCAGGATCCAGCAGGGCCCTAGATAGCTCGTAGAATATCCTTTAGCACAACTTGGCCTCTCTGGAATGAATCTGGAAGCGGCTGTTTGGATGTCTGGACTCCAGACGACGCTGGTCCCAGTCGTGCACCTACAGTAGTCCCCGAGGTAGGGAGCCTGCCCGCCAGCCCCCACAGCACGCCTGTGGAAGTGACTGTAGGTTAGACAGAGGGCAAAGGAGGAGGAGGAGGAAGAGGAGGGGGAAGAGATACAGAGAGAGAAGGGAAGAAGGAAAAAGTTAATCAACTAAAATAATATGATAGGACATTAAGTCACTGTAAAAGCACAGATAGTACAGAGAAAGGGACATTCTTCAGATACAGATATACAATGCATGAGTCTACATACACATACTGCATCTCTTTCCCTAAATGTAAAAAACATAAAGACATGCACAGTTCAGGTTTTGTCATGCTTACCTGCTCCGGCAGCCGGTGTTCACTCAGAGGCCGGCAGGCTGCCTGCACAGCTGAGTCAGTGTGGACAGGACAGCAGCAAACACTGCGCACAGTCAGGGTTCACTCAAGGAGAATCCGCCAGCCAGCACTTTCACTGCAGAGCCAGCCACATTGCAGCACCGGCCAGGATGATACACAATTAGAGGGGAGAGGGGGAGACAAACGGAAAGACAGACAGAAACGGAGAGAGAGACAGACGGGACAGGAGGAAAAGCTGCTGCTCTCATTCCCCCTCAGCAGAGCACCAATGACGCCGACTCTTCTCCCTGCCCGTCCCTCCGGCTACCTCACAACTTTTCCCTGTCCTCTCCGTTGGCTGCATGCCACCTCTCTCTCCCCTCATCTCTCTGTCTCCCCTCCCTCACCTGCTCCCACATCCCTCTTGTTCTCTTTCTCTCCTCCATCACCCCCATTCACTCCTCCTCCCCTCCCTGCCTCCTCCCCCTCCTCCCCATCTCCTGACTCGGGGCGTGTATGCAGACTCAGGCACTTTTTGTCAGAGTGTTTGCGAAGATCAGAGAAAAGTTCTGCAGTGCAGGTTTGAGGAGGAGGTTGTGTAATGCAGCCCCGGGGCCGGGCCAGACAGTCCCACAACAGAACTCTCCATTCATGAATAGACATGTTCTTTCACTGATAACGTCACTTTTCAGGTATCAAAACTCAGCATCACAGAATCACAAGTGGGAGGGGAAACAGTACAATAGTTACCCTCTATTCTACTTACACAATTTAAAATTGCAGATTTTTTAACTGACTTTCATATCTTTTATTTTCTATATCCTATCCCAGATAGTAATATTTTTCTACGACTCTCCTCTCCTCTTTTGTTGAAAGGCAGGGACTTAAATTCCCCTGGCTCAGGATAATCAGCCATCGGTGATGTGTGCATACACGTCCCATTCAATGCCTAGAAGGTCAAGCTATCTTGTATATCATGAGGCATTCATTACTCTCTTGTGATCAGTGCGACGCAGCTGCAAATGCATTATGATATGAGGCGGCGTGTGCAGTCATGTTTCACAACGGGACACCTCCTTTCCCATAAACGCACAAACACATCAGTCACCAATGGCTGACCAACAGCATGCAGCTGCACTATCCACTGCAGGACATGGCGGTGGATGTGCTTAGCTCAGGGTTTCCAGATTTGATTATTCAATTTTAGACCTGGCTAACGTTGCATTCATACACTTAAGACTATATATGTCTATCTGCCAAACTCCATCCATTACTGGAAATAGAAGGAGACTGCATGGAAATTATATGGCTTATTGTTATGAGTTCATTAGAAAAAAAGGGTCTGGTAAGAGGTTAATCAGAGCTTCATATTGAAAAAAAAGGGAGAATTGGGAGTGTTAACTGGATGCATCTGAGACCATGTGACAGAGCGTGTCATCTGAGTCAAGGTACAGTTACACAGGCAGAGGACAAGAGGACAGCTACTGTACACATCCATTTTGGACTTAACCTCCTGGTTGTTTTTCTCTGCTTACAAAACTCATTCTTTTACAGGAGAAGAAAAGGTAAAGTTTGCAACTTTGAAGGGCTGTAACTGAAATTTACAAGGTTATGCAGCCGTATACTGTACTTTACTTACTTTGCAAACACTTAACACTGTGATCTATTATTCATGGAGCAGGTTATTATGCACATTTGCAGATGCTATGCATCTTTTTTCTTATAGCTCGTGCAAATTGTACGATACTATCATGTGTCTTGTGTCAATTTTGTGAAATGTGTCTAATTCAGATATCAGCTGTTATACTCTTGCATTTAATATTATAGGCAAGATTCAGTAGAGCTGAATAGTGAGGGGAAAAAGATGGCCCTGACACAACTGAACTTTACAAACACTGCAGCGATATCCAAATTGAAATCAAATATGTGTCACAGTATGATGAGTTAACAAATTTAATCCACCCTGTGTTTAATTAAGCAGTATGAGATTGTTTCCAATTAGAATGTGCAGGGCCTGAAAAAAAACTGGCCAGAGGACTACAACATGCACCAACAGTGACCACTAATATGGTTCATAATGAGCATATACAAGCAGATGAAGTGTGGTGCGAGGTGACAGTAGGCGGTGTGTGTGTGTGTGTGGGGGAGGGAGGAAGGGGGGGTTGTTTGACGGATGTGGAGCTCTGAAAGTGAGAGATCATGTGGCTGGTCTGCAGGCTCACTGCTCTCCTCTCCAGGCCCCTCCACTGGCGTATCAATGCAGCAGCAGTGGGAACTCTTCCAGAACTGCAAAGAGAAAAAAAAAAACAGCATTTTGCTGCAGAAAGGCATGATGCTGCTGCAGACCTGTGCAAGGCAACTGTGACTACACATAGAGAGTACCCATGGACAGTCACACACACACACTTAACCACATGGTATGTACTACACAGATATAAATTATTATGTGTCCCATATTACTATTATTCATAGATGCCATGTAGGTGCACCCTCAGCTTTTAAAAGCACGTAGGCGCCATTTGCTCTTACTGCAGCAAAATGTGTACTGCTCCAAAGGAAAGAGACAAGGACACACGTCTCTGTAGATTAGTGAGTTAAAGCAATACAAGTACTCACATAATGAAAACATAAACTCAGTGTTTGAAGAAGTATTCAGATATTTTACTGAGGTAAAAGGACCATTAAGTCTCAACACTGTAAAAAATTAAAAGTAGTCTTGTGGTCTCTGTGATTTTACAGCATTTTACAGCAACTACTGTACAGTTAGATCAGTTAGTCCTTTAGTTCAGTGGTAGCCAACCTCGGGGGCAAAGGGTTACAAGATAAATCTGGAGGGTCATTAGCCCCATATGTGACCTGGGCACTCCATACACCCCTCTCAATACAAGTCTTATGGGGAAAATACAAAGGTTTCATTTCCACCTGTCATCCTGCAGCATCCAGTATATTAACCAGGTATGTTCGTGATCATAGACGTGTTTTCAGTCTGCGCCCAACTTCTCAGAAACAGAACCACAAACCCACTGTTCTCAACCTTGGCTGTATGAGATGCATGCTACATCCGCAACATCACTTTAACAAACCGAAACTTCACTCACAGCCTTGTTTTTCGCTACAAGCAGCTGTTTTCAGCGAACAAGCTCTAACCCACCGTGTAGCCTACAGTTGGGGACCGTTCTCTAAATACATCCATGTTGGGGATGAGCTGGTGAACATGGAGTATTTAGCTAGCAGCTAGCTAAACAGCCTTAGCAGCATACTTCAGGTAAAAGAGAGTAAATATTAGACTTACAGGTGGCCAGAACCACCACTCCAAATTCATGATAATGTTGTTGTTCCGTATAACTGCTGGATGTGTAAATAAGCAACTGTTTGCTAACATCTTCAACATATCAACTTAAAAGGTGATGATATATCAGTGTTAACTTATTTCTGCTGCCCCCTGGCCAAAAAAAAACAAGTTATTGCAGGTTTAAATTAAATATTTTAGAGGGGAAATGACTCTGTGGTGGAACCATAGACATATATGTATGTTTATGGGTGGAAGTGCTAAGTTTTGACAAAGAGTATAGAAGCAAAGAGACAAACTCCGTTGTTTTTTTGACAACAGCCGCGGCCGCCATTTTGGACTGAAAACGCTTAATACAGCTATAATATTTTATTATTCAACACAGGCCAATTCAGTAGAATATGACAATAGAACAGAAATAATTTTGTTATACTTTTGTACGGCACTTTTTAGGCGGACGTTTTACTGGCGAACGGTAGTCGCTTTCAGTCCAAAATGGTGGAAGCGTAGCTTTGTTTCTGGGTGCTGAGGTTGGAACAGAACAAACAATTGACTTTCGCTTCTTGGCAATATAAGTTCTTTGGTACTGATAAACATCTGAAATGTAACAAGGGGCCCCAACTAGGCTACACATTGCAATTCTGTGAGGGGTCACAAGCCAAAAACATTGGATACCACCGGTTTAATGTGTAACAATTCTATTCTTTTAGTTTATCAAGCTTATAAAATACTTACTCATAATATGTATTATGTTTTATTATTATTTTTTAAAAAGGTAAAATCTTAAACTAGTAGGCTAACTACTGATGTCAGATAAATGGATTGGATTAAGAAGTATAAAGTATCATAAATACTAAAGTTTGATACAAGTACCTCAAAATTGTACTTAAGTAGCCTACGATAGCCTCCTTGAGCAATACTGTTATGTTGCACCACTACAGGAATGACAAAATGAGACTGAATACTAGATAACAAAAGGTATTTCTTTTTGTGAGAGATAAGTGGCTAATTCCCTCCAGTGCATTTCACTGTGTACACACACACACACACACACACACAACTAAACCCAGGCCCATTTGTTATTCAGTAGTTGTTACATACAGAACACTAAAGAAAAAAGTGGGGACTGCCGCTGGCAAAGCTTTTTAAATGACTGTAACCCAAAGTGCTTTATTTTTTGCCCATTATCAACTGTTCCTTTCTCTTGCTGATCATTTCCTTAAAAAACAAGTTAAATGTCTGTAAGTGGGTTTAAAATGATCTCTGTATCTGTTAACTTAATTCAACAGGGCAGGTTTTAATTCCATAAGAAGTATAATGTAGGCAACACTGAGAAGAAGAGTCAGTGTGGAGAAGCTTGTGGCTTATTATGACAAGTTTGTGTAATCCAGAAAGGTTCCCACATGTCCCAGTTTAGACTCTCTTCACTCAACAACTGGTCTCTATTAACTGCAGTTTTTTTTTTTTTTTTAAGAGAACGGATATAAAAGCATGGATTGTCTTTAAAGTAAACAAAAAAATAGTAAGATACCACTGAACAATGAAAAAAGGGAGTTTATCATACCACCAGGGGGTGATGTGTCTTTCATGCCTCTCCTGTTGTTTTTATGGATTTATGCTCCAATCACAGCAATGGAAAGGCACTCAGATTTTCCAGTAAATTGTTGAGTGACATCACAGTAATGCCTGTGGCATTTTCATGATTGTTCAGTAGGTGTTAACTGATCCTTAAAATCTTTAAAACAACTCAAACAAATGAGATTATTTCAACCTGTTTACGATTAAAAACAACTTGTTTTCAAGACAGGTAGCTCCATTTTTACACAGTTAGATCAGAAAAGTGAATAAACTGTGATCTTTAGTCTGTTTTATAGGCCAGGAAGTGTGACTGTAACTCATTGTCACATAAAGGAGTGGCTGAGGGTTGGTATTTCACACTCCCCCACCCAGTCTCTTCTCCTCAACAACTGATCTGTTACCACACAATCAACATTTTTTATCAACATACACGTCATGCTAGTTAATAATTTCAAAAACAGTTCTTTATTCCACAGTTACTTAATAGAGATAGATATGACAATATTTCAGGACTTTTTTTTTTTAAAGTGTAAAGATCTGCTTATTTTACATTATGTACAAAATCTAAATACAAAATCACTTGTGCAATGTTGCCAATGCAGTAAACACCTTGCTTTGTTTATCACTCATAAATCTTCACAATGGACTTTCTGGGAGCCAAAAATATAACAAAAAATAATGCACTATGACACAGTTTATTTCTTAAAATGATGATTTGTCTACTCTCGGCTGATGCTTTTAGAAATTGAAGAGGAGAATCATCTGGCAATGCCACAGTTCAACAAACACTTTCTGCACTGGTATGGGGTGGTTTTAGCAATGAGCCAAATTAAACTGGCTCTTCTCTTTAAAAATCTATAGTCCATTAATTCAACATGAAAATTCATGAGTTTTCACAACATTGATCTAAGGCAAATAGCTTTCCAGCAGCAGCGGTATGGAAATCCAGTCAGATTAGCACAAAGAAGCAAAGTTAACAGCAGTCATGTACAACAAACTCACATCCATCAATCTACATTCATAAAACATAGAAATTAAAGGGGAACGCCGGTTTGCACATCAAAGTCTGTTTACAGGTGTTGGGGAGTACCGCTGCATATGTGACTGTATTTGTGGCTCCAGAGGGAGCCTAGTGAAGTCTGATACTGCCTCACATGATGTTACTTGAGTCAGCGTTGGTTGGTGCTGAAGACTCAAAGTTTGAAAATGAAATCAATCTTGTTTGGAGTTACAAAGAAGCGGCCAGACCTCTTTGGCTCTGAAGCTCAAGGCTACATTAGCCGCTACTAGCATAAACACATCCGAATCTCTTGCTGCATTCCATTTACCTCAGAAATTGGAAGTCAGAGCTGGGAATGACGTCACACCCGAGTTGACCGCATTCCAGTACAACAAGTCAGAAAACTTAATGGGGTTTGCTCCAGCCAGGTTAGCCATTATAAGCTATTGTTGGCAATACCAGTTGATAACATGCATTACTCTGGTATATTGTGCACACAATCACCATAGCAACATGTCCACAGATAGAAGCTGGACAGTACTGTGTGTACGACTGATTTAATGAGACTCTAATATGACAGAAGTGCTATAAATAGTACATTACTAAAGCTTTTTGTAGTGTTGATGCACGGAGCAGCCATCTTGGTTTTTGAGGTCGGGGTTAGTGAGGTTTGTCTGACTTTCAGAGTCTGAATCCGACTTCAGAGGGCGGTCCAGTTGAAATTCCAAATAGGAACATGGACATTCTGACTTCCCAGTTCAAATGGAACACAGCATCTGTCCGAACTGTCGGCAGTCGAGTTGCATTGTGGGAAATGTAGGTGCCAGGTTTTAACAAAGAAGAATGTGTTTAATAAAAAAGACGATATTTACGGTAATATCTGCTGTAATTCAGTGACCATAATGCACTGAGCTCTGAAGAATAAATTACAAGTTGTTAAATCATGTTAACGAATAGCAATAAGGCTGATGTTGTAACGGGATAGGCAATTCTAATCAATCGAGTGCGTCCAATTAATCATCACCACCACCACCATCATCATCGTCATCGTCGTCGTCATCATCATCATCATCATCATCGTCGTCGTCATCCTCTTCAAGGCCTTCCTCTTCCTCATCATCTCCACTGCTGGGTTCAGACTGTTCATCATCTGAGCTATCAACTTCTTTCTCCTTCTTTAAAACTGTCAGATGTATAGCCTCTTCGGGTGAACTGACGAAACCCCCCGCAAAACAAATTCAATCACACACACATGCATACAGAAACACACACAAACACACACACACACACGTAAACAATGAAACAGGATACTCATGAATGTCTGGCCGCATGGAAAGCGCAGCAAATAACAAAAGACCCACGCTAGTTACCTTAGCCAACGTCCATTGCCAAAATAACAGAGATACAGACTTTAAGGAATACAATACCCAGAATCCTAAGCTTGAAACGAACCCAGCCAGAGTACCACAGAGAATTGATGTACTGCGTCCTTCCGCGGACGAAGATGACCAAAACTATCAGTTCATGAGCATTTCTCCACCAAAACCAGTTCATGGTTCTCTGGGTCCTAAAATTCTTCACCTGTATTCACAAATTAAAGCGGCACATACTATGAAGCAGCAGTTGTTATCGCAGCTGTTTTGCCAGGAAAAAAGTTCATCAGCTTTTATCTTCCATAGCTCCAAGACTTAAAACCCTCAATAGCAGGCAATAGAGAGGATATAACTCAATTCACCGCAGCAGTATCATGTATGAAGTGCTCTTTGTGCTGTTTAGGGATATAATCAATTATATGTTTCAAGTGAAGATTCAGTTAAGGCTTAATTCTATAAAACACATCATAAAATAACTAATGATTTTGAAAAATCCCATGGTTATATGATAAAAGAGCAAATCAATAGAGAAAACTGCAAAACAGCCTTATTGGTGCAGTGAGCACTGCTGCTGTGAATTGAGGTCAATAAACAAGAAACAAGCTCCAGCATGTAGTTAGAAAACCCCCCGCCATATTTACATCTCCTTTTGAAACAACAGTTTAAAAACTCTCAATAAAATTAAGTTAGTAATGACTCACAACTTTTGGTAAACACATATAAAAGTGTATAACGATTTGGCATTACAACAAATACATTACATTATATCTCTAATACTGAAGGAAATAAACTATAATAATATCTTATCGGTTCACATTGGAGGAGCAAAGATGGAAGAAAAAGATGCGTCCCCACCCTCAACTTTCATTTGTCTTTTCCAGCAGAGTGGACCCCCAAACAGCCAATCACACTCCACACCAGTCCCGAGAAGAAGAGGAGCAGCTCCGGCTCCTGGACCTCACCACACGGTCGGGTCCTTCCACACTTGTTCCCGCGGCTGCATCTCGATGTCGGGTTCCGTACGTTTTTTCCTGTAGAACCTCACCGCCACGAAGATAGCGAGGAAGATCAGGATTACAGCACAGGCACCTCCGACTGCCGCTGCCAGGACGCTGATCTCAGAGAGGGAAACTAGAAACAACAAGGCGCAAAATCAGTGATAACTGAGAGACCCTATGGAAAGGCCTGAGTAATACAGCAGAATTTCTCTACAAGGTCAAATAAATAACCACCTTCTAAATACATATTGAAAATGGTAATGACTGAAAAGCAAAAATTAGATAAAAGCTCCTCCAATATTTTTGAATTTTCTCTTGCTGTAGTACATGTGATGCTGATGAAATGTGACAGACTTTTCCCCCAAGCGTGCCGTGCTGCCAGTCTGACCTTTGTTGACGACACTGAGGACGATCTCTCCGCTGCTGCCGTGCACATCTGGGGGGTTGCGCACCTGGCAGCTGTAGGTGCCATTAAAGGTCGGAGGCACCTCATGCAGGGTGATGGAAACGTCCCGTCTCATAATATCTCCTGACCACACCGCATGGCCTTTAAAGCGCCCTTCCGTGGGAGGGAAAGGTTCACCCTGGTAGTAAAACACCTGACAAACAAACACACACAGACCAGCAAAATTGCAAAGAGTGTAGAAGTCCAAACAAATTAGCAAGCATGAGAAAATTCTGCTTATAGGAAACCTACAAAAACGCAGCTGCTGTGGTGACGGCAAACATAGCGTCGTATCTACCACAGCTCAGCTTGGAGCAATAACTCAGGAACAGTGGCATTGATATCTGCAGGAACTGAGGTGTGTTATTGCCATGTATGTTGCCAGCCTTTTGAGTGGCAGTAACCTCATGTTTACTGTGCTGCGGGATAGTCCACATGTGGCTACCAGGAGATATGCATCTCATGTTGTTTAAAAGCGAGACATAAAGTAGTGTACTGAATGTATGTGTCACCATAGCAGCATGCCAGCCACTGGCTCCTCTCTTCTGCATTTGACATGTGCATACAAGACATTATTTATTATTTTCTCCTGAGAGTTGCTACCCCTGTTTGAATTCTGCATAAGTGTGGAGGAGCCAGCTATCAACAGTTTAAGATTGTTACAATGAGAGCTGTTAAAAGAGGGCAAATATATTGAGTGGCTATTGTTACAAGAATGGAGATGAGAAAATGATCCAGATGTATAATTATTTATCTGAAAATCTTCAACACTTTAGAGGCTCTAGAAAAATCACGAGTGGATTTCATGAAAGGGACTGTTTGTAAGAATCAGAAATGCTTGTTAACAGCGACACCTGTGGCCGTTAAGTCAATGAAAGTCAGCGTCGGGCTCGCGCTTGCTCGCTCTAAATAGACATGAACGAGCATCGCTCAAAACAGTGAGGCGACACACATCAGCTAAAACCACAATATCACTCTATAATTCACCTGCTTGGCAGTAATGTTAGCTGACCAGATGGAGGTCTCTCCATGAATCAATGCTGATCCTAGTGTTGGCTTTTCCTGCTTCAGCCTCCCGACCGCGGTGGGAGGGAGACACCGGCACACGGTGGGAGACGATAACGTTTCTCGCTGCGGAGCCCCGTCACAAGACACGGGAAACCTCTGGTGGTCTGGAGGAGCTGCAGCAGTTATTTTTGCACAAACGTCCACTGTACATTCACAAGATATTCTCAGAGCTTCACTAGATATAACTTTGCAGTTTTGGTGCTTCCGTGTAGTTTGTGTTGGAGTCTTGTCTGAACAGCGTAGCCACACGCAAGCGTGCATACGCGAGCGCGCATGGGACACCGACCCGAGTGATTTATACGTGTAAGAAGTTACAAACAGTCCCTTTAATAATGACATTAATGAGGACCTATTATGCTCTTTTTCAGGTGCATACTTGTATTTTGGGCTTATACTAGAACATGTTTACATACTTTAATGATCAAAAAACACTTTATTGTTCTCATACCGGCTGTGCCGCAGCACCTCTTTTCACCCTCTGTCTGAAACGCTCTGTTTGAGCTCCACCCCCCTCCCAAAAAAGCCCAGTCTGCTCTGATTGGTCAGCTGGCCCACTCTTTTGTGATTGGTCAACTGAACCAAACTCTTCGGACTCCGCTCCTGCTCCGCTCCAACTAGCTTTGTTTGAGGGCGTAACAAACTATGCGCTAGTCAGGTAATACGCAAATGTTACTTGGTGACATCACCACGTTACGGAAGAAAAGGCGGGACTTCAAGCAAGGCATTTCAGGAGCAGTGTTTCTGTGGGGGAGAGTAACTCCCTTTGGCGTAGACTTTAGGCTTTGCAACTTTGCAGACCTTTTACATGCACATAAAACTATATAACACACTAAAGGAAATGGAAAAGGCACAAAAGCATTATAGTTCCTCTTTAAAATACAATACAAACACATTCAAAGCTTTTTCATAAGAACACAATTTCTACACACCGTCTCATCAGATCCTGAATTTATGGGCCGGAAGTTCCAGGCCACGGTGAAGGACTTAGTCGACACTGGGTGAGTTGAAGTGAAGGTGCACTTCAGTTTCACAGATGTCCCGTTGACCGCTTCCAACTCTTTTGGAGTGTATATTTCCATTCCACTGACATGTCGAACCCCTGTAATAAAGACAAGTAAACGAGAAAGAATGCTCATCTACATTACCATAACCTTTCACACAAACCTCCATTACTTGACTCATTCATAGAGCACAAAGTTATAGCTCAAACTGCTCAGGTTTTCTTATTTCACTCCTCAGTTTCAGAGCAACTTGTTAAACTATGCAAACAAAAGCAGGGCTGTTTGCACCATAGTTATCATTACTTATTTAATACAGAAACATCCTTGACAGTTGAGAGCAAAGTGACAGAGAAAGCCTCAGATATATCTGGTGTTCAGTCTTCGTAGCCACAGTATAAACTGTGAGTCCGTTTCTTGTGACGACAGCTGCCCCAATCTATTCTACAGCCACTACTTGAGATTGTAAGACCTGGTTTTCCAGTGAGTAATTCAAATAGCAGCTACACCTACTACGGGTTAATGATTGCATGTATGTTGCGAGTACAGAGGGTTAGATGGGCACCGCCTTTAGAGATGCCTTAAAAACTCAGGGATTATTAAATTATGTGAAAAGAGCAGGTTTGGATGTTTATTATTCAACTTCTTATTAGTGACCTAAAATGAACAATGTTCCATCATGTTTGACTTGAAACCATGGTTAAGTGTACTATATTTGACAACTGTTCATCTCCTTCAACGGGTCTAGTAAAGTTAAATATTTGAACTAAATCTGCATCACACTGTCAGACACAGTGATGAGCAGACCTGCGGATTAAAGCATTCCTTCTAATGAACCACAGAGAAGAAGAAGCCAAGAATGTTCTCTAATCCTGGACAGGAAGGGATAAAATAAAATAAGTATGACTGTATCCAACTGAAAGATAAAAAGAGGGATTCATTTAACAAATCGAAAACTAACCCATCACTAAGATCTACTTTCTGGCATTGGACAAAAAATAGGGGATAAAAAAAATCTTAAATATTTCCTTTAAGAAATTTCAATATTTCTTTCTTCTAGCAATTAAGTTCAGGTGTCAGCCAATGAGAGATCCTTTGAAATACCTCCAATGATTGAATACTTTAATGTAAAAGTTTAAATTCAATTTGTAGACATATGAATTCCTCCTTTTACTTTCTTTGTCACTTAATCTATTTATTAAATCGGGTCGTCCACTAATCGGAAGATCGCTGTTCGATCCCGTCTCCTTCAGTCTGCATGTCAAAGTGTCTTTGGGCAAGATACTGAACCCCAAATTCAATTCAATTCAATTCAATTTATTTTGATATAGCGTCAAATCATAACAGAAGTTATCTCGAAATTGCTCTGGAAGACCGTTCCAACGGTGTGTGATGTTACATTAGATCCTGATGGGCAGGTTGGCACCTTGTAGGGCAGCCCCTGCCATCAGTGTATGAATGTGTGTGTGAATGGGTGAATGTTGGCATGTAATGTAAAGCACTTTGACTGGTCGGAAGACTAGAAAGGCACTATATAAACGCAGTCCATTTACCATTTACCAAATAGATTATTTATTCATATGTTGCTTATTAGAAGTCCATTTAGAATGGGTTTCTTTGTCTAATGCCTGTTTGGCTCCAACATTATCCCTTCCTCTTATTGATGCCTTTACACACGGTTGTAGCCATAGAAGGAAAAATATGTTTGAATGGGTCAGTGTTTTTGAGCAAACTGTGCCACAAAGGACAAATGCTACATTTGAATGACATTCATTTCAACAAAGACTGTCAGCGATATGCAAGCTTTGTTTGGAAACCATAATCACAGCGGTGTTGTTTTTGTGATTATTTTAGGGACGCGTGCATCCAATACTTATGGTTAAATCCATACAGGAAGCCTCAATAGCACATAATATTTCTCCCTGAATACGAAAACCTAAATGGCAAACAGATGTTTTGCAAAAACAATGTAAATATTCTCCTATTTCATCTATTTTAGATCATATTTGTTAGATGTAGGCTGACAAAGTAGTTTGATAACACTAGTGATTCTTTTTCTACTATATTTTTTCTTATATTATCATGTTAGTGTGGTTTCCTGTACAGTGGACAGTACAGTATTTGCCTAACACAGATTGAGCAGCTAAACTGAAACAACCCCATAAAACTTGTATGAGCTTGTTTAACAGCTAACATCGTATCAGGAAGGAACTGATAAAGGAACGAGATGGATGAGCAGAATCAAAACTGGAAGTGGGATTTATCAAATGCTTTCAGTGCCCAGCAAAATTATTTGTAACTGTTGTAATTGCCCGATTATATATCAATGATAGCAACAATGGCTTCTGAAAAGCTTTCCAACCCTTTCCAAGGCTTTGCAGGTTAACGCTGCCAATAAAAACAGGTTTGTGCTACTTTTAGTTTAGTTTCAGTTCTTCCACACTATCTCCCTCACTGAAAAGAGCCTGGGAACATTGGGAATGATTACTTGTGTTACAAAGCCTGCTCCAAGTTATCTATCCGTTGTGACGCCATGAGAGTGCTTATCGGACAGACGGCCTTAAATGTAACTATGTTCAGATAGCTTCTCTCATGGTAGATGTTCTATGAATGACTGGCTTCAACCATAAGTTTAAAAGTTTACCATTTCTGCTATTGACTTTGTCTGTAATTCCAGCAAAGGGAGAGCCACCATTCAATCATAATAATCATAATAATAATCATAAACATCCCCCACCACAGCCCAGAACACCATGCCAGGTGTTTCCTCTTTCTTATTCACAACTGGAAGGCTATTTGAGCAAAACTAAATCTGATGTCAACACCACAGAAAGATGTGTCTTCCTCAAAGCCAACAAGCTGTATATCAATGCTCACTCATCATGCAGTTGGACCCATTTTTTAAATTTCTATGAATTTTGACAAAACGTATTGTATGACACTAAATAACACGAAAATTGCCACTGGATTTCAGTCCTTATTATACCAGTCTATACCAACAGAATATGTTGGCACATCTGGATTTGTGGTATAAATTATAGGATTTGTGAGGAATTATATAGTTGAATAGTTAACTAAATAGTAATTTGTGCCCTCAAGTTCCACAGCATTCCCTCTATAGTGACCTCAATATACAGTACAAACATATTTGTAGACTTTGAAACAAAAGGGATTGATCATCTAACCACTCTTCCCTCACAAACTTACAGTGATCAGCAAAAGGGAGGGTGCATCATTTCATTCCTCATCTGGGCATAGAGACCAGCTTTAAGTATGTATCCCTACTTTCTCTTTGGTAAATTAGTCTTCCAGCTTTTGCCAAATATTAATGCCTCCATGGCATAACTTTGCAGTGTTTGGGATTAATTCAACAGCAATTCAGGCTGTTGACATATGTTACCTTTAAATGGTGATTATCAAATATCTATAGTAAAGCTGACACATTGAATCTGTAGATCACTGTGACTTCCTAAACGCAATTTTTGTTCTGAAAATAAATAAATAAATAATAATAGCCTAATAATAATTGTAATTCATTGGGCCTTTATATCTCCAACACAAACAGCGATCTTTGCTTAAACGTAAGAATATTGCTGAAAATGTTTTTACTGTACGTGATGACCAGTTATTATGTATTGATGATATATTATAAATATAATTTCGGGCTGCCAAAGTTAACGCGCTAATAATACGTTAACGTAAATACATTTTAATGCCACTAATTTCTTTAACACGTTAAAACAATAGATCTCTCTTGTAGTGGGCTCAGTTTTAAAGCTAGAGTGAAGATACTGGCATCATAGAAACTATAAAATCTAAGGAATCCATTTCACCAACTATGAATACTAGCTTGTCGTGAAGGAAGTTAAATAGAGGAAAAACTGGCATGGCCATTTTCAAAGGGGTCCCTTGACCTCTGACCTCAAGATATGTGAATGAAAATAGGTTCTATGGGTACCCACGAGTCTCCCCTTTACAAACATGCCCACTTTATGATAATAACATGCAGTTTTGGGCAAGTCACAGTCAAGTCAGCACACTGACACACTGACAGCTGTTGAGTTTACCATGTTATGATTTGAGCATATTTCTTTATGCTAAATACAGTACCTGTGAGAGTTTCTGGACAATTTGTCATTGTTTAGTGTTGTTAATTGATTTCCAATAATACATATATACATACATTTATAAGCACTCCCATGTTGGTAAGAGTATTAAATACTTGACAAATCTCCCTTTAAGGTTCGTTTTGAACAGATAAATATGGTATAAATATATACAGTGTAATGTAATATAGATAGATAGATAGATAGATAGATAGATAGATAGATAGATAGATAGAGGAAATGTGTTTCCATATAAGGGTAAGAATACAATATAAGGAAATAATCCATGGCCTCAAACACAACCATATACTAGTATGTGTAGGCTACACATAATTGTACACATTGGGCTCTAGTGTGTGACGCTTGTATTCATGTAAAAGGTCGCTCTCTAGGCCAACTGAAACTAAACCAACACCCTACACACTTTGTTATGCTTCTTGGTGTCCTGAAGTGAGCCGTGGTTCATCATAAATCACTCTTCAACACTGTTTTAGAAGACAAGGTACGATGAGAAAGTAGCCTACTACTCTCTCCAGGAAGTAGTTAAAACCCACCTGGTAGCGCGAGTCCTCCCAGGAGAAGCAGAGGCCATATCCGATACATGAGAGAAAACATTTGTTCTGCCTCGACTCCAGCCGGTTAGTTCCTCTGTAAAAGTCCCTTCATGTACTTTTATTGAACGCAAATGTCGCCGCACACTGTCGGAGTAAAAGAGCCCGTTTTAGTGAATCTTCCTCGGTGGTGACAATGTGAGTCACTGTGTGAGTACACACCTGATGGGCGGTGTTTCCTCCCTCACCTCTTGCATAACCTGTTAGCCTACCTTCCTACACTACCTGCCTCTCTACACCTGGACTGTTCCGCCTGGTTTCCACCCACACAGCTTTATAGAGTGGATTAACAAACATGATCATTCGGGTTTTGGTCGATAATTCAGAGCTAATAACTGAGGGTCAAGATACATTTAGAATTATAAAGTTTATTTTCTGCTGAGTGGTGCCATCTTGTGGCCACAGTATAGTATCATAAACAAGTCCAAATAGTTAAACCAAATAGTTGGCCTGGTGTTATATGCAAGTGCTTTGTGGGCAATAAATATGTCTAAAGATGTGTATTTTGTATGATGGCAATAGTATTATATAGTGGCCTGCAGCTGACTGATTTCTAAAGATATATTTGTCACAAGGCTTATGTCATAATAAGTAAGTATCACAGTTATTTTACCTTTTTTTTTTTTTTTTTAGCTCATAATAATATATATAGATCATAATATAGATTCTGAGTTATATGCTAAAACTGTCTGTTCCACCCCGAAACACTTACTGATTTTCCTCTGAATGCCTCTGAAGAAGAAAAAAGATACTCTGAATTGCTTAATTTGATAGGTAGGCTATACCTTAGATTTCATTTCTGCAGGAATAATAGGACTATATGCAATTATGGCAAGGTTTGACGAGAAACATCATGAGCCACTGACATTTGTTTGAGATGTACAGTGATGTTCGAAAGTGTGGACATTTAATTTAGTTAATTTTCTCAGTTATCACACACCTGAATATGACATATCACTTTACATTTTAAAATTCACTCATTCATTCATTTATTTACTTAGACATCCCCACCAGATATGGTCAAAACATAAAAGTTTGTTGGAATAACAATTTGTGTCTGATATGGTTTTTCAACAGAAAAAAAGAGAAAAAAAGACATTGAGTCCCTTCCCCCTGTTGAATCTATGAATATGCAAATATTTCTAAAGTTTATCTGCTGGACATGGGATGTCTCCTACTTCACTAAGAAGTCCATTCTCAGTGTATGTGAACTGAAGATTTCATGTTTAAACATCACACATATGGAAACAAGTCGCATGTTGAACCATGATTGGCTTTAAAACTCTTGTGATGTCACAAATCGTGCATACATGACTTTAACTCAGACTGAAGGTGAGAAACTTTCCTCCCTCAGCAGGTGAATGTCAAACTCTGCACATACAGTATACCATTCTGCAGAGTGAAGCTCAAACTTCCAAGTGATGTAAAGATAAGCAAAACACATTTTTGAGTGGAGAGGACTTTGATTTGAATCAGTTCACGTCACAAAAATGTTGAACTTATCTGAGTATTTCACACTGAAGACTGTGATAAGTTCACATGCTTCCTTTGACACTGATGCACAGTGAAGCAGTGCATGAACCACTACAGGGGCAACTAAACCTCTATTGCAGGTTATTTCAGAAGTACAGGATTCTGCTTTGCATATCATGGCTTTTCTAAAAGCAGGTCTAGCAGTGATTTATTTTCTCAAGATGTTGTCTCCACCTTAACAAAGCACATAACTTCCTTTTCAATGACATCTCAGACAGTGGAAATTGCAAGCAGGCAGCATGAAGACTCCAAACAATTAAAGCTCTCCCACCTGTCTTCAATTGGGCCTGACAAGTCAGTTAAGTTTGGTGACCTTAAGAGATTGAGTAAAAGCAAATAAAAAGCGTTTTGATCACGGGTCACAAACAGAATGTTCCTCAAAATCTCAATAACTAATACCCTCTTATAAACACAGAATATATTACAACAAAGAACATTATAATGGTAAGAAGAGAACTGACACAACATGGGCTCAGAGGAATTAAAAATCACACAGATTTTCATTCCAACAGAATATTTATTTAGAAGTCAAAGTGACCGTCTATCAGGTTTATAGTCACTGTTGTACATGAGATAGAGTAGATCCTCCACTTATAACACAATATTGTACCTGTGCCTTGTTTGTAGTTCTAATAGGTCTCATAATGATACTCGGACCTGGAAATTTGAGTCACTAAAAACTCAAAAACTACCCTGCACCCCCTGCACCAGTTTCAACAACAGAGCCACCAACAAGTCATATGGGTCAAAACCTGCATAGGAAAAGAAGAGGAGAGATAAGGGAACAATAACTGTTTAAAGTTGTGTCCCAATCCAGGAGTCTCTCTATTAAAACTACTGTATGGCTTACTATGGTGACAGTGTGAATATCAAAATGTCATTAGGGTAGAAAAATAGCCTACCTGTGGTCTAGTTGACGACTCTGAGAACAACCTCTTTGTTTTCGCCGTGTACGTCTGGTGGGTTGCGCGCATGGCCGGTGTAGACGGTGTAGATACCATTAAAGGCCGGGGACACCTGCTGCAGGGTGATGGAGGCATCTTTTTTCATAACATCCCCTGACCACACCACATGGTGTCTAAACCGCCTTTGAGGCGGAAGATGGGGCTTCCCAACATAGAAGAACACCTGAAACACACTCAAAATACATTCCATCCATGTCTCATCATTTGCAGACTATATACTGTAGATTTGAAGGATAAATAACATTGAAACACAATAAAAACATCTGTAGAACATCATCATAACACATCCAGTGCCACACACACCATCTCCCCAGGTCCATGCAGGGGTTGGAAGCTCCAGGTCACTTATAAAAATTGTCAGAGACACAGGAGAGCTGGAGCTGAAGCTGCACTTCAGCATCACATCCGTCCCGTTTACTGCTTCCGCCTCACCTGCAGTGTAAGTTTGAATCCCCACTGACTCTATCTAAACAAGAAAACATGTTGACACAAAGCAGCTTTGAAAGGCATATAGTATCTTCTTATTTTCATCCAGTAATAAAAGAAGCCCCAAATTTCTTGTGTTCTTTGTGATCCGTGCCTACGGATCGATTGTATACCACCAGGTAAGGTCTGAAATTTAACATCCACATGAATCATCAGCATGAGTTTGAGAAAAAAGCAATAACACAAGGGATGGTTTTAATGCCTGCATTTTGGTCAGTGCTCTCCTTTAGTCACTGCATGATTGTATGGGTATGTAGGGTTCAGAGGGTCGACTGGACACTGCATGTGTTTGACATATAACACTGATCAGCCTAGGTACATTTTTTTATTTGCAGAATAGTAGAATTAGACATTATTTTTCATACGCTGTACATTGCCGAAGCCTGAAATACTTAAAAACAGGGCTACATATTCAAATTTTATTTGTCAGATACTCAATCTTAATAGTAAACTGCGCAGTGAAATGCTAATTGTTACCGTCTCCATTATGAAATTAAGTAGTTAAAACAAAAGGGAACAAAAGAGAAAATATAAATGTGCAACAAGTAACAATACGTTAAATAAATTCATAAATTAATAAATTTTAAAAAATTACATTACATCAAAAATGAATTACATTGCTCTGAGTCCAGGTTCTATATCTATAAAATATCACAGAGTATTACTGTTAATCTGTTATTACATTTAGGGAAGATGCAGGTTGTTTCAACTCAGCAGGCACCAAGAATCCTCGCAGGAGAACAAAAAGCAGAATCATCTGATACATGGTATTAAACATGCTGCCTAAAAGTCACTTCATTGGAAGTAAATGCATTGTAACAGCTCATTGCAGCAGACTGGGGGAACTAAATAATGGTGGGTAAATAGTTCCTGATGGGCGGAGCAGCATTCAGCCTATAAGGACACTTTTTCATTACCTGTTATTGTGCTGTGCTTTCAGGGCCTGTCTGCACATGTTTAGTAGATGGTTGAGATCATCTCATGATGAATATACTGGAATTAACAAATGTCCTCATGCACTTGAACAGCACAAATGATGATCGGGCAAGACTGATCACATTTTTTTTTAAATTGCACAACAGCAGTAGATGCTACAACATTTAGGCATTGCATGCAAATCTTCACAAAAGGAAAACACAATAGCCAGTTTTAATCCGAGGAAAAAACAACAGGAGGCAATTCAAAATGAAATTCAACTAAAACAAGAAATATATAGGCTATTATATAAAATTATTACATATATATAAACCATAGAAGTACAAAGATTAAAAAATATTAAAAAGGCATTTAAAAGGGCATTTTAAACATGTCTTATTACAAATCTCTGAAACAAAAAATACAAAAATGAAAAATAAATAAATGAATGCAAAACTAAATAAATACATAAATACATAAATAAATAAAAGGGTAAATTAAGCAGAGGAGTAAATAAATAAGGTAATTAATGCAAAGACAAAGCAATAAAGAAGCAAATTAAAACAGAAATATCAATTTATGTTACATTTTATCAATTAATTAATGACTACATATATTTTTTACATAATTTTTGCTACATTTAATGACGTATATTTATTAAGTCATTTAGTTATTTATTTTTTCAGTCCTCCATACATTTCTGCTTTACATGATTCATTTGATTCCCTCCTGCTTTTCGTCCTTATGCTAGTCTCGGCTAAACGCATCCCAGACCAATTCTGTACTGGACACAGAGATGAAAGTGATATCCATCTTCTCATATGACTGAGTAAGATGTAAACAATGTCATTCCCACAATGTTGGACTGTTTCTGTAATATAGATAATTCTCAGTATGAAGCAACACTTTCTAGACCATGAATGAAGCTTGTAGGTAAGATACACTGAGTGGCCAGAAAAAAGAAGCATGTCGTGGTCGATGTGAGGAAATGCAACACAAAAGCCCTGTAATAAATATTCAGTTTTTGTTGACACTTCAGTTGCTTTTGTGTTGACTTAATTATGTTTTTAAATTTCAATTGAATTCAATTATGAATTTCAGTGTTTCAGGAAAATTCCTGTCTGTGCTTAATGATCTTATC
Source organism: Sebastes umbrosus (assembly GCF_015220745.1). Classification (NCBI taxonomy): domain Eukaryota; kingdom Metazoa; phylum Chordata; class Actinopteri; order Perciformes; family Sebastidae; genus Sebastes; species Sebastes umbrosus. Next base: position 19,512,726 of record NC_051285.1, read on the forward strand.
TGTATAATGAGATGCTACAGTGTAAAAATACTTTGTTACGTAAAAGTCTTTTCGAAGTCTTACTTAAGTAAAAGATCAACAATATTAGCATCAAAATATATTAAAGTATCTGTGATGGAATTTTCTGTTAATTCCTCTCTCCTTGGTCGGGAGGTCAGAGTGTTTCTCAGAGTGTCCCTCTGTTGACATTATTGGGTTGGAGTCCTGTCTAGGGGAGCCACAGTTATCTGTACAGCTGTGTCTGTAGTGGGGACCATAGAGCCAGTCACTGGGGCAACCAGGGTCAGAGATGCCAGAGGAACCGAGTAAGTATATTTATAAATTATAACAATTGGTCAACTCCTTGTTGATTATATTTTTTACCATGACCTGATGTTAAGCCATAGGCCTATTTAATAATATATGTAGCTAAGTGTTGATCTATATAACCTTAACTTGATATAGGCTACAACAAGTTTTTACAACAATTTAGAAATTGGCTAGATTTGTCACAATATCCCACGTTACCAATTGAAGGAAATGGTAACACAGTTGAAATTGTGAACCAACCACACATTATATCACCACTATGGGTGTTTCCGGTGATATGGCCAAACCATTATCAAGAAAATCTAAAACAACAGTTGAAGGCTCAGATGTATTGCACTCATTTTTGATCTCCGAAAAGTGTCCCATTAATTTGATAGGGAGAGATTTGCTTTGCAAATTTTGTACATCTATTTATTGTACTCCGGACGGGTTATACAGTATTTAACCGTCCTGGAAGACAAGACCGTGCAGGTAATGCAGTTTCTAGAATCAACAATTGATCGATTGTGCTGCTGGACTTTGCCAAATTTTCAGATGATGGACTCATTTATTGTCTCCAATATCCAGAAAATCGCAAAGATATCACCAACCTGCGCTACATTGATGTCTGCTATGAGGCCTCACTTACGTTGTGAATGCACTGCTGTTTTTAGCTCTTCACAGGAATTCACTCAATTGGCTGATACCACTTTAAACACAAAAGAAAAATTAGAATGCAAGCAAATTTTGTTTGTGGGTCCAGGGGGGAGTACTCTTCCAATGCTGTTGATGGCATGCTCTGCCAGCAGCCTGCAGCCACCTCCACCTGCAGATTCTGGCAGACAGCTGCAGGCCAAACCTCCATCTACATCTTCTGCCGTCAGGAACTTGCAGCCGCCTCCACCTGCAGATTCTGGAAGACAGCTGCAGCGCGAACCTCCATCGACGGCCTTTGCCAGCAACCTGCAGCCGCCTCCACCTGCAGATTCTGGCAGACAGCTGCAACCCAAACCAACCCAACCCTCTACCTTCAGTCTTTTACAGGAACCTGCATCGCCGCCAATACCTGATGATTCTGACAAAGTGCTGCAGCCAGAACCTCCACCTCCAGACTCTCACAGCATCCTGCAGCCCCCGCCTGTCACCCAGAGAGCCCTTAAAACATCATGAAGATGCAGAGGTAAGAAACACATTTTAAATATTTGCAAGATGAACGGAAATTAATTTCATGCATCCTTATTAATGAATAAAGCACAAATTTCCTCTTTAATATTTATAGATAAATTAATTTTTTTTCATGGTGAATGAAAGTAATCGTGATAGTGCCGAGGAGGAACTATCCTATCTCCATGTAAAGACCTAAGTGGAAGAGCAGAGGCCAGGGACACTCTCAGTATGGTAAAATATAACATTTTAGATAACATGCAAATAGATAACTGCGTAATATTTATACAATTGACTCTGATTGTAATGGGATTTTTAATGTAGGTTTGAAGCTGTATGATATTTTCACACAACACATTTTCTTTGAGGTATTTCTTCAGGCCCTGGTGGACTTCACAGATGTCCTTGAAGAGGGAATCCTCCTCTGTTGTTCTTCCTGAGATTTCTTTTTGGGGGAGTTTTTCCTCATCCAATGAGGGTCGCACTCTAAAGGACAGAGTATCCTGCACAGATTAAAAGGCCTCCTGGGGCAAATTTGTGATTTGTGATATTGGGCTATACAAATAAAATTGACAGATTCCTTAATATTTAACATCTTTTTGTGATTTTAAACACTCTTTTCTCATATCATATAATAATAATAATAATAATAATAGTCAAATGTTTGTGTACTTCAAAAAAGCCTTCCAATTTTTCAGTTTTGTTTAATGGTTAAGACATGTGTTTAAGAAAAGTAAACTGTAGGCTGCTTTTCACAGTAAATTCTGACAAGAGTTTTAAATGAGATCCTATTTATGTTAATTATATTGAGTATTATATCTGTTGACAAAAAGATGTAGCTCACATTGTGCTTCAGGGGCCTGTTTCACAAAAGCAGAATAAAGATATCCAGGATAAGAGCGAAAGCGAGGGTTGACCTAGACTAGTCAATTCATCCTGGCTTAATTGGTTTCACGAAGGCCAAGCCAGACTGAGGAGGAGCGACTATGTTGAGCCAGGCTGAGGAGGAGCGACTAGGTTGAGCCAGGCTGAGGAGGAGCGACTAGGTTGAGCCAGGTGTTAGTAATTCAGATAGATGTGCGTTTACTGTTTTCCTCAATAGACCCACGAGGTCGATCACAGATCTACTGATGCTGAAATGGAGAAAACTTGTTCCGCATACTTTAAACCAAGTGAGAAACAACTTTTAATAAAATATTACGAGGAAATTAAGCATATAATATGTAGAAACGGAGACACGTCTGTCGGCTGCTGTAATAAAATAGCGAGTAAAAACGTGGCAGACAATAGCGGACCGACTCAATGCGTAAGTAGCCTAAAAATATACATTCACTCACCACTGCTGTTAACTGAAACCGTCATAATGAAACCATTCAAGGAGTTACTGTCACTTTGTCTTACGTGAGCGGTGGAAGTTAATATATTATTTAGGAAATTTATTATGAAGATTAATTACAACCACTAATCCACAATGCAAGAATACAACGATACCATATACTGTATATATAACAATGATTAATACATTATATTACATACTGTACATGCTTACAGTGTGCACTGGAATGATCACTTACTTCTCTTTTCTAATTCCCTCAATGTCTTCGTTTTTATCTCCAGATCTCGGTCCAAGTCCTGCAGGATTTTCTTTTGTGGTTTTAAACGTCAACTCTTTTTAAATAAATCACTTCTTTCATTGATATTTGCACCTCTGCAAACTATATTTGCTTTTTAAATGTGTGCTGTATGCCTACAGACATCTGACAGTAGGTGAATTCTTTAAAACCCATTAATTAGCACAGCAGGAATTGTGCATGGTGTGTGCCATATTACGACCAGTATTTATACAGAAAGATAGAAAGAAAGAAAGAAAGAAAGAAAGAAGGCTGGATGCAGCCTACATATCAATCTAGTGGAAATACTTATTTAGTCCATAATGGATAAGAGGTCAGTGATGTGGTGCTCATGGAAAACATCATTATTAACAGGACCCAGATACTGTACAGCCTGAGAGCAGCCTGGCATCGTAGTGAGTGTAGGACATCCACACCATGCAGAGTTAAGAACTGTGTTTTACAGAATTCACAAACTGTCAGATGTCTGTACAGCACACACTGAACAATACAAACTGAGGGTATTAGAAAGAGAATTACGTGATAATTTCAATGTACACTGTAAGTATACACAGTAACAGGGTTTATTAATCATTGCTGTGTGTTTCTCCCCCAGCAGACCAGTGATCCAAGAGAAATAAAAGGTCAAAGCATTGTGGTGTCCTCTCCCTGTTGTTTCATGAATATACAGATCACTATATAGTTACTGGTCCAGTGAACTTTATCAACCATTTCTAATCAATAATATATTCCTCAAACCTCTAACAACAAGATGAACATTATTCTTCATAAACACAATATAACCTTAATAATGATTATCACATGAATGATTATAAAAATAAAAATGAATGATAATCACAATGTTAAAATAACTGTACTTAACCGAATGATGGTATGTATTCAGTTAGTACTTATTTTTATTAGCCTGCATTTAAATATGGTATTTTAATGCAGGGTAATAAAAATAAAGCAAAATACATGCATAAGATCATGGACTAACTGTAAGAAACACATTGGTTTCTGATCTGAGTGACTGCTGACTGAACCGATAAGACACCAGGATAAATCAAGCCTGGCTGTTAGCCTGGTCTGGAGCAGGCTAGCTGCACAGAATAAATCTCCATGGTAATTTATGTGCCACTGCTTTCGTGAAACCGAGTCAAGGCTAAACTGAGCCAGGATAACTGGAAAACCCTGGCTTAATCCGTTATATTTGTTTCAGCCGAGCTGAGGGCACAGATGTCCAACTTCAACTACAATTTTAACTACTTTATATACTGCTGGGTAACTTAACCTGTGGCAATACATCATAATTAATTAGTTGATTTCTTTTTTTGATTTTCTATGAATAATTTGTCTCGGGAGATTTAAATAGGCCTCATAAATGAAGTTTCAGATGCTGTGCCACGTGCGTAAAATGCGCACAGCGTATCAATGTGGAGACGCACATATCGGTGCTGCTGCTGTGTGACGACTACAAGTATTTACTAAATTCAAAGGAAGGAATACTAGATATAAACAGTTGGCTACACTTAGGCCTACTGGTAAACTCATTAATTGAACCCATTACAGACTTAATCACACTCAAAATAGTATTTTCAAAATAGTATTTTGACGATCATTTCAATCTGTAATGAAACAAAACAAAAAAGCCATAACTCAACTACATGTTGGCACCTCTGAGGCCTTTAGCAAGCTGACTGGATGAAACTTTAGATCACAGAGGTGAGACCATGGGTGAGACGTGACCAAAGAGTATAGAAGCAAAGAGACTCAACTCTGGTGTGTTTTTTTTTTTTTTACAATAGTCGCTGCCTCCATTTTGGACTGAAACGCTTATTATATTTATTAAATTGTATTGTTCATCACAAATCATTTCGGTAAAATATGACAATAGAATAGAAATAATGTGTTTTACTTCGTACGTGTTACTTGTACGGCTCTTTTTAGGCGGACGTTTTACTGGCGTCCGGTAGTCGATTTCAGTCCAAAATGGCGGAAGCGTAGCTTTGCTGCTAGGCTCTGATGTTGCAATGGAACGAACAATTGTCTTTAACTTCCTGGCAATATATGTTCTGTGGTGGTAGTGAGAGATCAGTACGTCAAACAGCAAAGATGTCGGCAGTGCTGTACGGTGTCTAAACTAAATGATACTCATAGCTGGTGTCTGAAGCCCACTGAAGTTACATCAAAGGACGAGGAAGAATTCCGTCTTTTGTCAAGTAAAACGTTTTATTCGGAAACGTTTTGGATTTTTTTTATCCATTTTCAAACCAACGACCCACCCATGATTCATTGCAGGATCAGCGCTTGGAAGGTTTTCCCAGTGGTTGTACTTCTGGTTTTTCTTGCCCTGTGGCTGACCTCTCAGGAAAGAGCACTTCCAATTTATGGGTCGCCCTCAACAACCTCCATAAATTACAGAAGGTATGTAGCAGTATTTTGGTTTATGCTGCATATAGTTAGTTAGAATTTGTATCTGGGAATGTATCCAGCCCTACATGCATTATGCAGCCAGTAAGACATGGCTGCCTGACAAGCCTTTCTCAGGGTAAAAAATCCCATCTATCCGTAGCTGACTGCAGTGCCCTCCAACGGTGTTCCGGCCATGGTTACGGATATGGTAGCAGAGCGGCGCTCTCCTCGTGTAGACTCTCTGTAGTTTGCCTTCTTGACACACCTTTTGTTGTCTCGACTAGCTAGAAGCGGCTAACGGTTGCTAGCGAGCATCACTCGCTTCGACTACCCGCCAGCGGTGAAGTGAAGTTGGGGCAAAAGAGTTACTCTGAAGCCGAGGGAGCCGAGAAGTGACGGCCGACACCCTGCCAGGTAGTTTGTCTTGTAAATTAAGAACAAAATAATTTCTGGAAATGTTCATGTTAACGACGGGCGTGTGAAACGTTTAGTATCAGAGATGCAATCTCCACTCATTAGCAGTCTAGCCAGCTAGCTAGTTAGCGAACAAGCTAATGTCAGATAAACAGTAGAGTTAAACCAGCCGCTTTAATGCGATCTGCTTTGTTATCCATAAGCACCCGCCGTGAAAGCGAAAGTAGCCTTTATCCGTATTAGGCCATACGGCCAGTCTGTTAAGCTGCTGCATCACAGCAATGCTTTCTGCTAGCTGCTGCTGATGATGCTTTCCTCTCTAACGCTATACCGTACAGTAGGTAGCACCGACTCTAAACAACATTCCTCCTCTCATCAGAAGCGGCATGGCTCTGTTCAGCTAGCTGTATATGGTTTGATTTGTGTGTGTGAATAAGTGGTGGTGTCTCCTGTAGGATGAGTGGTGATGAAATGAACCCAGCTGCAGTGGCTCAGTCAGTGGAGGATGTACAAGGAGATGACCGGTGGATGTCACAGGTTGGTGCTTTTTGTTATTAGTGTAGGAAACATCCAAACTTTATCCCCATGTATCATTTAAAAAAATACTATATTTGTTCCCTTTGTGTAATGCATTACACCACTTGGAAGTTTTACATAATTTCTCAAAAGGTTTGTCTTATTCTTGGGCTTATCCATGCTTTTCCATGACATTAGTTACATATCAGGACACATTTTATAAGGCAGGAATAACACATTGAACATTGCATTTGATTCCTACAATGTTTACGATTGTGCTGTGATCCTTTAGCTAGAGGCTAGATCTGCGCAATATCATGAGGTGATGTTTTGATGGTATTCACAATAATATTAGTTACAAATGTGGGGTAAAGGTTGATGTAACCATTCCCAAGACCTGCATTTCTTTCAGAGCACCACTTTATCCAGCTCCTTCTTTAGTGGCACCTCCTGGTATGGTCATGCAAGGTTAATCCTCCAAAGCTAATAGGACTGAGACAGTCTGCTTTACTCCAAGCTCTCTGTCAGATGGGGCACCAGACGTGTCTTGTGGTGTGATGAGCTTGCAGGATTTTGTTTGACTCTGAAAGCTGACGAGTATTATCCTAAGATTTAGAAAACTCATAACACAAAGGCATTAACTCGGACTGGTATGCCTAATATTGAATTGATTCAATTGTATGGTTTTCTGTGAATGTGAAATGTATATATTTGTTATTGTGTTATTGAGTCTGGGTTTATCTCTCTCTTTTTTTTTTTTTTTTTTTTTACAGCACACAAGATTTGTGCAGGAGTGTAAGGATGCTGAACCAGACGTGCTTTTTGTGGGGGATTCTTTGGTACAACTAATGCAGCAGTATGAGGTGAGGCAAGATATTTACCTTGTCATTTGACTGCTCACTTGGCACTAGCATCTTCATATTTTAGTTTTTCTAAATCTCAATATTTTCACAAAATACTCTAGATACACAGTGTAAATACGTTTATGTTGCCACACTGCTATTCCTATATTGGTACGCATATCGTCGTAATGCATTTTGTTACTCATTGGCATGCTTTGTTTAGCTTAGCATGAGCGCAAGTTATTTGATATTAGTCACCAAAGTCAGAAATTCTCTTTTATTTTGTGATCAAATTTAATTGGTTATAAAGATATGCATTGGAAATGATCAACAACAACAAAAACAAATTACATTATTGAAAACAAAACAATCAATAATAATAATAATAATAATAACAAGAAGAAAGAACTATAAGAATAGTAATAATATAAAATAATAACATAAATTAATAAATATACACACACGCACGCACGCACGCATGCACACACACACACACACAAAATAAATAAATAAATAAATAATTAACTAATGGCGACTCCCACCCTTCAAATAGATCCCCATTTATGTTATGATACAATTAAGGTACATACATTCTTGGACTTTTACTTAAGGCTCCTGTCCAGGATAAGATCGTTTCTCTTTAGCACCATGCATCCTAGCTACTGAAAGTTCCATACTTAAAAAACTTCAAAATATCAAAGTAAGTCAAAAATTCTCATATGAAATGCAGATTTCTGGTTTCCTGTCCACAGGTCTGGAGGGACGTATTCTCTCCTCTTCATGCGCTCAACTTTGGCATTGCAGGGGATACCACTTGTAATGTGCTGTGGAGGCTGCAGAACGGAGAGCTGGAGAACATCCGTCCCAAGGTGAGACGAGTCTGCTAAGATGTTTAGAGAAAGACAGTTTAGGTCAAAATACATTTATTACCTCACACATACACTCCTTTACATCTCAGGTGCAGAACAAACTCTGCATACACATTTTACTTCTGTTATCCACAAAACAACATGTGCTTACACTTTTTTTCTACCTCTCTGACACACAGAGAACTGTTGCACTTGCACAAGTCTTGCATGTATCTGTCCCTGACCTCCTCATCTTGTTGGATATAGCAGGGGCAGGTGGCCTGATGGTCCATGGTTGTCAGAGAGGAGAGTTTGTGCAGAACAGCTTTTGTTGTGACTCCAGCAGCCATGTTGTTAAATTGTAGTGTGCCTTTGGAAAATATTCTAGCGGCAACAGTGTGTTGTATCCCCCTCTTACTGTGCTTATTGTCTGTGCTAATGATATAGACATCAAGAACAGCTTGTACTGCTCACCCATTACACAGATATCTACTCATTCTCTCAAAACAACTAACAGGATGTTGCTTGGTTATTACATGCTGTGATCGCACTTCTGGAGATTAAGAATTAGTTCAGTGAAAGTGAACAAAGCATGTATGTCTGTGGTCTTGTCCAGGTGGTGGTGTTGTGGGTAGGAACCAACAATTACCAACACACAGCAGAGCAAGTTGCTGGAGGAATTCTTGCTATCGCGCAGCTGCTCACCTCCCACCTGCCCAAGGCAAAGGTAGTTGTACTGGTAAGTAGTTAGCTTTATGTCTTGTCTTTTGTTGCATCTAGTTTGTTTTTAATAGGTTAGTTGACATTTGTTGTGTTGTTGTTTCATATTAAGACAAAGTATTTTTTTCCAATTTGAACTATGGTTCAGTATTTGGTAAATATTTAGCATTGTTATAAAGATCTAGTCAAAAAACACTGACACGTTAGGATTGGTCAAGTACCTCTAACGTGATGAACATTGCATGATATAGAAATAAGATAACCATACTTGGTGTGTAACCCAGTTAATGTTGGTCATCCTCACAAGTCGCCAGTTTTCAAATGTATTATTTCACCTCTCGATTAAGCAAAATGCAGGTACCAGTCAAATGAACAAGCACCTGTATTGTTTTCTATAAATAAGAAATTTAGAATATAAGGTGAAACAAACTCTTTCACGAATCTGTATAATTTATTTGTAAAATCTAGAATTTAAATTTGTTTGTATAAGTTATAATTCTAATAAAATTAGAAAAGGAGTATAAATGAAAATAAAATATAAAGGATAAAAATATATATACATAAACTAGAATAAAAGTGTATGTAGATCATCAAGTATTGTCTGTTTATCAGGTGGCTCAGTGAGCTTTGTCCTTGGGTTTCAATGGGAAATGCTAATGATAGGCCAGTAATTGTTAATAGGCTCGTTTTAGAGAGTCAAATTTAGGCTCACTTGCCCTTTTTTTAATTTTATAAAAACAACCAAATAAAACACAAAATATCAAGGTTTAACTCTCAACACATTGACTTTTTTGTGGGCCTCAGGGTTTGTTGCCTCGAGGAGAGCGACCCAACCCATTGAGGGAGAAGAACGCGGCGGTTAATGAGTACCTGCGCTCCTGGCTGCCACGGCTGGGCCGGGCTCAGGTCCTAGATGTGAGCGGGGAGTTCGTTCACTCCGACGGAGCCATCAGCCCGCAGGACATGTTCGACTTCCTCCACCTGACGCCGACGGGTTACCGCAGCATTGCAAAGCCCCTCAGCGACCTGCTGCTTCAGATATTGAATGAGACGCCAGAGGAGCGGCGGGCGTCGCTGGTTTGAGGGGGCCACGGCCGAGCAGCACATTTATCCAGGGGCATGTCTCACCCGCTGCTGTGGGAGACGGGGGAGACATGTCCCTGGTGTCTGGAGGAGGATGGGCTCACTCATATGGGGGGTTGGTGGGGGGAAAGAGGCACCCTGATGTGAGTGGGCCCAGGAGGGGTGTGGGATCACATTGATGAGCGGAGGGTTGGGTGTGGAGAGGATGCTGAGGAGGGAGAGAGACCTCACTACAGACGTAGACACTGTGATTGCAGTAGTAACCTCTACTGCAGAAGGATTTACAGGGTCAGACTACTCTGAATCATAGACAGATATACTGAGAAATCACGTGGGACTGGAACACACACGCAGATTAATCTTGGCCTGTGGAAAAAATGAGTGTTTCCCTCTGTCACCTGTGCCACGGAGATACGATACAAATAGAGAAACGATCAAATTTCTTCCTACGTGTTTTGTTTGACGTCAGCAAAACGGTTAGATGTGCGGCCTCTCTATTAGCACATGAGAGGTCCAGTGCACAACATACTCACAGTAGGCAGCAACGTTAATCTAACATTGTACAATGTTATGAGTCTGACCAGTATGCTGCAGAGCAGTAGTTCCCAACCCAGGGGTCAGGGCCCCCTAAGGTGTCACAAGAAAAATGTCAGGAGTCACAAGATAATTTAAAGGATAAGATGGAGAAAAATATTGCTGTTACATAAAATTCTGTTTATTTTTTCTGACATTTTGCTATTTTGTAATTTTAATTAATTTTAGTTAAGTTTTAGAATTTAATTTCTTTCTTTTTTTTTTTCTTGCAAAACTCTGAACACTTTCACCTCTTCAGGCCAAATTGAAACAATGTAAAAATCACTTTATGGTGTGGAATTGTTTCCTTTAAAGGTCCACTAGTCAGAAAGGTTGGGAGCCACTGCTACAGAGGGGCTACTGCTGAGATGCACACTATGTATTGCAGTGAGCAGTATTTGAAAAATATCTCTCACTATTGGACGATTTTGCTGAAAGCATAATCCAGTGAAGCAAATGTCATATAAGATAGTTTACACAGATTTACTATGATAGAGTTTTGTCTCTTTATGTGTACTATTTCCTGTACTCCGCAAAACAAGGAGCACTTAGTCTTCTAAATGTTCACTTTTGAACTCGGTGTGTGTAACTAATTGGATGTTTTTTTAAAGTGTTGATCAATATAAAATAGATCGGTGTATATCTGGAGAGTTAACTACTTTTCCACAGACCACGCATACAGCTGATCACTACTCTCTTCCTGTGTCACCTAAAACCATCACCGAACTAAATGTTCAACTCAAACCTGACGGCGGTGTTCGCCACATGCATGTTTTAAGACGAGCCTCCGCTTCGGTGTAGAGAGTGGGCCAACGCTTCTGTATTAAATGAGTGAATAATATCAAGTCAAAATCATGTACTCATACATATTCATTCGTGATGTTAGCATTTACTTGTCTCATAATCTACAAATGTCTTCCAAACACCCCCAACCCTGCTGCTTATACATGCAAAACCTCTTTCACAGTGTATTTGCATTTTACTTGTAGAATTACTTTTCATCAGATAAATCTACTGTGACATTTAATTTTAATGTCCAAAAAAAACTAGTAGGTTACACATTAAAAAATGTTTTGTATCGCCAAACTAAGACCTGCCAGCTATTTAAATTGTACGCCGAACAACTTCTTGACTGTGTCCTTGGTATCTGTTGGACATTTTTTTAATAGAAAAAATATTTCAGTGATATTGTCTTGTGTGCACTGTTTTTCAGTAGTGTTGCAGACAGTGCTTTGATTTTATTTTTCACCTCACCTTGCTACTCATAACACAATATTCCTTAACTACACTATATTAAAAATACAGATTGATTTGGGACATTTCTTTCTGCGTCTGTATCTTACACTAATATATCCAAATATTCACAGTCTGACACTTTGACCAGGCTCTCTCACGGTCTCTCTCTCTCTGTCTCCTTCTCCCTCCTAAATATATACAGTATTTTCTCTTAGAAGCACCTCTTTATTCCGTTTCCCACCTCTTCTTTATTTCTCTCCCTTGTTGTATTTGTCGTCGACTCACCCAGCCCTGCAGCCCTGGGCCCTGACATCTCTACACGGTGTACTTACTGAATATTTTTAGGAATAAAAAGTAGCCACGTGGTTAAGCTACTGAACACAGCTATACTGAATATCGTCACGCTAAATGCTTAAAAGCAATCACAGGTCATGTAAAGAAAACCATTCGTCTGTGAGCTTCTAGCTGTTTCTTCGTGGCTCGGATCTGTTCAAATTGTGACCGAGAGCATCAAATTATCCGACGTTACTGCTGTCTTAAGCTCTGCGCATTTGCGTGCTATGTGTTAAATATGAAGTGTGTGTGTGTGTGGGTGTGTGTGGGTGTGTGTGTGCCTTAAGTGTTAAAGGGGACGGTTGTGTGTACAGTATGTGTGGTACTGGACTGTGTATGTTGGACGTATGAGAAGTGACCCCAGTTGTATATAAAACGTGTGAAGCTTGAAGAAATGATGTTTGAAGGGGGGTTCAGATTGTGTTTTGGTGCGATACGGCATTTGCACTGTTTTGGCTCATTGTCACATTATTGAGGTAAAGCATTCTAATAATAAAAAAAACAAGGATCTAATCATTTGTTGGGAGTGATCTTTTCTTTTTTGCTCATTATCAAAAATCTGGCACTTGTGATGAGTGATTTATATTATAAAGAAAAGGAGAGGATGCACAAATCTCAGTTGTGGTTCTGCAATCAAGAATTGTGATTTGCAGCAGTGTGTGTTACACACTCACCATTAGAGGGAGCCATTTTATCAGACAACTAGATTGAAAAGGACACTAACAAGGCCCATTGCTTGGTCCACGCCTCCTCTCTTTCAGCCAGAGTTCCTTACTGCCTAACTAGAACGTTTGTGACCCAGCTGGTCAGCTGAGGAAAATACCAAGCACCGCCCACCAACTGGAGCAAACTTTCTCATTTTACAGCTAAAGAGTACACTACAATATGTTTCTTAAAACATTTGAGGCGAGAAACAGGCATTACAGTCACAGAATATTGATTCATATTTGATCAGCACTGCCTAGTTTGAGAGTTTAATCGGAGTTTGCGAGTGATTGACAGCTACCTCCGTTGAATGAACAGCCAATAGAAACGCTCTCTCTGAAATGACTTGTGATTGGTCAAAGGCTAGATTTTTAAAGCCTGAAAACAGAGCCATGAGGAGGTGCAGAAGTCTTTTTTGCCTAATGATGCCATACATATTCTGCCCATTGCTGCTTTAAACATGTAGTTATGCATGCTGGAGTGTTTGTTGGCAGGTTGTAAAACACCTAGTTAATAAACCATTTGCTCACTTTTAATGTTGCTCTCATTAATTTTAACTGTGACCCAAAACTGTCCCAGTGCAGCTAAAATAGTCGGTCCATCTGGAGGCCCGTGATGCAGACTGAGTGTCAAGTTTGATGCACTGTTAACACGTCGAGCTCAGCCCCAAAACTTAACAACTTCAAGTAATGGCTGGATTCACATTACAAGCTCATGTGTCTGACGCAGGAATGATTGAGGAATTAAAGCTGGTATTTTTACTAGTTTTTCCATCTTAAGAGTTGTGATGCTGTAAAAATGAAGGTGCGCAATCACTGCACGTCACATAAATCTGCATTACCTGAAATGGTAAAACGTTGAAAAGCACTTTCCTGTGCGTACATTAAACTAGGGAAATAAAGCTTCCATCTAAACTGTATATGTTTAGACTGCCAGTGATCCAAATCTATGCACTTCATGTTTTTAAAAGTCTTAAAACTGCCCTATAGATCAACATTTGACTGCTTCTTCTATCAACACACAGTTTGAAAATGGTATAACTTTCTAATCCCGACAGGCATTAATAACAGAAACAGGCGGCACTGGCAGACTGGCTACACCCTGATATAATCTATATCTGGCCTTGTGTGTTGTTCCTGCTCTATTGACCTGTTTAAAGTTTGGCTTTAGTTCAGTATTAACAAGCTGGGCAGTGTTGGGCATCTGTAACACAACATCTAATTAGGGTCTGTATGAACAGGAAAATCCTGATTATATATACGTTCTCACCTATCAAGGGGTTATTTTATGTGTGAACCTGTGGGGTCAAGGTTTGTAATACGCTGCCACATGTGATAAATGGTGCAGTTTGAGACCTATAGACCGATATGACATCTGCTGCAGATGTGACAGGGTCAAAAATGACTTATGCATGTTTTATGGTTGATTTTATTCTATTTTGCATGTTTTATGGTTTTTATTGTATTGTGTGTTTTATCCCTGCATGTTGGTTGTTTGGATTACTTTTAATACGTAAATTGAAGTGTTTTTAAGTCATGAACTGGAATGAGACCCATGGACAGCCACACCCCCAATCAAAGACTGATTAGGAGAGGAGCGGCAGGTGTGGCGGAGAGCCTGCAATTAGCAGGATGCAGCACAGGTGGAGAGGACACAAAAGGAGAGAACGGCTTGCAGCAGAGAGGAGATCTTCAGTCAGAGACAGTCCAGAGACAGCAGTGCAGCAGAAAAGCCCTCCTGCTACTACCTACCAGCCCAGCGACCTGAGAGTCCTGTGAGACTACATGCAGCAGACCGTGTCCGCCAACGCAGATTCACTCAAAAAACGTAAGTACCCTTTTGGTACATTTACGTGGCGGACACACTGAAAACAGACCAGGATAGCTTTGATCTGGAGTCGTGATAGCAAAGTAGTGGAGAACACACTACTGGTCCTGGTCTCTTGTTATTTCACAGTTTCGGACGGTGCTGGAGAGACGGCCGAGACGGGCAGACGGCTGTTGGAGTACGGGAGGAGCTAAGACGCGGACACGAGGAGGATCGCTGGATTGGATTAGACTTGATTGGACTGGACTTTTTATAGGGTTTTTAACCTTGTTGCTAGTAACATTTTATTCCTTTTAGCTTTTAGATTAATCATTCATTTTTAGACCCATGCTATTTTAATTGCAATAAATCTGGTTTTAAATTGATTTAAACTTCTGCCTGTGTTTTTAACTCTGCTCCCCTGATGTAAAAGAACCTGCATTTATCAGAGTCCTAGGCTCCAAGTATTTCCTAGGTGGCGTTGTCGGCTCTAAGCAAAAACATTAATTGTAAATCTAACTGGTACTTTAAGTTGCGGCCTTGCCATTGGCTGTTGGGCCCGGGCCACACAGACAGTAAAGGTTTTATAGTGTATCTAATAATGCAGCACAGGTGTAGAACACAAGTTATTAAGCATTTGATCCAGAGTGGAAAAAAAGTGTTCACATAATGTGAATGGCCGTACACAATGCTGGTGTCCTGTTAATGTTCTTCGATGTCCTCTGTGATCATATGTTCCAGAAAATCTAATTTACTTATTTAAGAATTAGTGACTTTCAAGTCTAAATTAGTCCAATTTCACTCATGGTGTGTTCACTTTCTTTGATCACCATGCAATGTGACGCATTTTCTCTCAGATGTCATGGTTTCATATATGACGAGCGATGTATGTATAAGTGCATATTTGTGACAGTGCCATGTGCTGTGGTCCTTGTGATGTCGGATTTCTCGCTCAACAGTCAACATAAGTCACACATAAATCACATGCTTTAACTTCACAGATCACATTCAATACTTTCAGAGGAAATGAAACACAGAAGTTGTTAAAAGCAGAAGTTTAGAAAATTCAAAACCCCCCAATGAAATTTAGCCATTTTTTGTTTTAATGATTTGCAGCAGAGCAATTATTTTACATCAGAAATCTGCATTTGAAACTGTGGTATTTTTACAGTATTAGGTGTTTGAAATGTGCATAGTACTACTAGTAGTAACCAGTATCAGCCAGTTGAGGGCCCTTATTGTTGCCAGATGTTTATATTTTTGTCTATCTGTGGACAGATTTGTGGACAGATTTTGGCACCGAGGCAGAGTTCGAAGATGGGTGTGGTCTGAGCAAGGGGGCTGGAAGTAGGAGGCTATGGGAAGTGGTGAAGGGGCCATTAGCCCCCACTTTATGACCCTGGCCTGATTTGGTGTCATGGCTGGTGTGATCCCATCAAAAGATGGTCTCTAGCTATTTTTAGGGATGTCACGGTACTGATACTGAATCAGATATCGGGCCGATACTGACTCAAATAGCTGGATGGGATATCGGCAACAATGGGGTCGATGTACTAAATTAAATTCTATGTCCAAATCATATATAAAATATACTGGAATTTTAATTCCTGTTTAAGGTTTGATCAAGTTGTTGCTCCATTAAAAAGTTTAACACTTGAATTGTAATTCCTGTTAATTTTGAAGATATTTTTACCAAGTTGCCAGTGTACGATTTATTATTTTAATAATAAATAACAATTCATTAAATGTACATCTATGTATTTATTTGTTACACTTTGTATTACAAAGTTAGGAAAGTAATGTTTAGGTGAAGGCTGATGTTGCCTTACACATAAATGAACTCGGTATCGGCCGATACCCAAAACCCAGGTATCTGTATCGGGACTGAAAAAGTCGGATTGATGCATCCCTAGTTATTTGACATTTTAAGTTTGATTTTAGTTTTAATATCTACCGTATATGATGGAGTGATACCTCAATTATTGTGATTTTATAAAGATGAATATGACAATAAAAAACGAGAATGTGAGGCACACTCTCAGGCACTCGTAGTAACATATTGAATCGAGCCTCGAGTTTTGTGAATCATCGTATCTGTTGAAAGTCTGCCATGTCTGCCACGACCCTGATGAGCTCAATCTGCCCTCAATCAGTGCTCTTATAACTAAGAGGAGGATCATTACTGCGTCTAAAGTGAGTTATTCTTCAAAGTTTATCAGTTTGATAATGCCATGTGTTCTTTAGTTCAATTTATGACTAATTCCAGTGTTTAATCGATGTGTTGTTAGTGTCAATGGTGATACTTAAGATGGTTAAGATGAGTGAATGCATGGAACTGATGGCTAATGTCGTATATCTTTCTCTATTTGTGTAATTTAAACAGACCCACCACTTGACGGAGTTAAAAGGGAAGTGCATGTCAAAATAAAGTCCCTTTTTGGTGAAATCTGCTAGCTCACTGTCCCTACAGTAATTCTGGTACCTCATGTCCGATACTTGATGTAACTAGACTCCAGCCCTCGGCAATTAGGTTACACCTAAAACAACAGCGCCCTTATATTCAGAATAATTCAATTTCAGTAAAGTGTATGTGTTTCTATAATGTAATTTTTTACTTGTGTCTGACAGAGGCATTTTCATAAATCAACAGCAAGAAAAATATCCAGCACATGATTTTACATGACTGCGAGTCCGGGATGCGTATAGAAACTAAAGACCACATCACTTTCACTGAGGAACTCCTCCTCCTCTGCACAGAGCACTTTACAGCTTCACTGTAGCAGATAAGGACTGCCATGATTGGTTGATAAGTTGATTAACTGCAGCACCAAGCAATATGAAAACGTGGGTTTTGGCAGGTTACGGAAACGATGGTTTAAACAAAGGCAGCATTTCCTCGATTGAAGTGAATATTTAACTGCACGTTCTGAGCTTTCAACTCGTCACGCTGCCTTAACAGCTTTGTCCTCCTCTCGTGGCGTTTGAATGCAGGGTTCAGATCTCAATATTTGGCCTCAAACCAACAGTTTTCGAGAGGGAAACATCTGCTTCCTTACTCCGATTACCCACCATTTACACCTGATACTCTTGTGACCTACCTTTTTCACCCTTTTATCATGCAGTGCAGCCACAGAGAGAGCTAATGACGCATGCATGTCACACCACTGCACCTTCCTCTGTGGTTCCTGGATCAACCGTATTCATGCCCATGAGTCATTCACACACACATATTCAGTCTTCATGTTAACCTCAGCCTGGAGGCAATGTTTGTCGCATCTGATGTGATGCTTAACCATTCTGAGTCTCCAAACCTGCAGCTGAACGCCTCTCTGTTTCATAAACACAGTTGCTTGTCACCATTTTGAAAACCACACTCATGCTAATAGAGGATCTCCGCCGCAAATTACACCTCTATGAAACCTAATTGGAAGGCAAGTGAGTGGTGGTTACAGTGCAAAAAATTACAACAAATCTGGTTCATAATTTGCTACTGGAGCTGCCAAAAGAACTGTTTTACCTCACACTTAGGCTTGTGTAACACCATTTCTACCTCACTCCAACAGTGCAGAAGAATCCCAGCGGGTCTTTCTACTCCAGGTCATCGAAATTCATTTATACCCATTGATTTCTGCACTGCACCTCTCGATAATTGTCTTGGTCTTAAAGCTAATTCAGCAGGTCTTAGGTCAGGGTCAGGTTGTCCTATTTACTTCCCCAGCCTTTCACCCAGGGCAATCATTCCTTGACTGCCGCCTCGCCTCGGTCCAAGACTTGGACTGAACCAAACAGCCTGACATCGCTGTTGCTGTCAATTAATGCCTGTGTGTTTAAATGTAGTTCAGAGCGAATTACTCAGCGGGACAAGCTGGCCTTTGGCTTATTCTCGGTCCACAACCAATCATCATGTCTTAACCAGGCTGTTTTTCTCAGCCGTATTTAAACTGCTACAAATCAGTTTTCCACAACTCATCTCCCTTCCTTTTAAGGTGTACAAGCATTGTGACTTTTGAAAAGGGGGTGTCACTCAGAACCTCAGGCCTGACGTCATACAACACCATACAAAAAGAAAATTAAAAATCCTTCTCGTTCATGGAAAGACATCTATTGTAAGACAAGATTGTCAAATGTGTGACATTCAAGCCTACAAACAACCTCTGTAATAGTGCAATTGGTGTGCTCTTGGGAAAAGGTGTAAATAAAGGAAAATCACTTAAATCCATCATTGCTTGTGCCTGAAAAGGGTGCACGAATGAGGCCATATGAGACAGCGCAGACAAATCAGCCAGTATGAGTCACTGGTGCTGCGACTGGCTTCCCACTAACACTGCCAGTTACAACAAATCCTCCAAATTAAACTACAAAGTTTGTCCATGCCCTCTAGAACAACACATATAAGCTCTTTCCGATTTGATGCCGTTAACAGCCATTTGTCACTTGTAAATGTAAACTGGGGCACTGATGCTGTCGTTCTTCTCGGGAGTACGGCCTTGGCAGTTGTCTTGCAGGCCAACTAAATCAGAAGCCTCACTGTCAGAGATTGAAACCAGGTCTCTCCAATAGCGGGCGATAGCTTTTTCCACTATGTCACTCAGATGCCTTAATCCAGGGATTCTTAAATTCTTAAATTTTAGGGGCCAAGGAATTTTTTTTCCAAGGACCCCCTTTTAATCTTAACACCGATATGCTTACTACCATTTGTACTCTTAGATTTGAGATCACTGCCTTAATCAGTGTCCTACTTTACCAACTTCACTAACTGTAGCATTAGCACTGATAATCAGACTGAAAGGCCATTTAATGTGATTCTTGAGGTCTGGACCAAGCGACCGTAGCTCATCCTGACTGGTTCAAATTTGGGCCTTAAACTAAACCACATTACTTTGTATAGTGGCTCAAAAGGCTCATTATGTGCCTGTTATGGTACATATATTCGTAAAAAAAAGTACTTCTCCTGCACCTCTGTTTTCAATTGTGCAACATCCTTCCTCTTGCGACACAACTTGAAACTAAATTTGAGAACTTTTAAATGACCTTCAAATGACCTTTGGGTGTTAATGGAGTCCAACCCTCTGCTGGAGAAGGGATGTGTTATAAGAGCTGGATACCGGACCCCAAAATGGTGCCTATTCAGTCCAATAAGAATTATATATATATATATATATATATATATATGAATTTCTTGGCATATGAAGCATATGCCAAAAAAGTTTTCTAGCTTTGGGGTTTACTTCTGGGATATACGGCCCACTGAATATGCGCAGTAGTGTTTCTCCCACCTCCCGCTTCACCCATAGACTTTACATTGTGTTGACGTCACAGATTTTAAAATCACTTTTCTCGGCTCGAGGAAAGTTTCACAAATATAAAACTTCCATGGATCAAAAATTCTGAATAGAAAGAGTCATTATCTACCTTTTTTTCAGTTCGAGGTGTCCTGTCAACAGTTTTACAGACAACTCTTTTACATTGGTGGTATATGGGGAAAATGTTTTTTGGGCCGCAGGGGGATTTTTCGCTGCAAGTGACCACTGGGTAAAACTGGAAGCAATGCTGAGCGCTTAGACTGTATATAAGAAGTGGACATAGTCACCATGACGTCACCCATTGGTTTGCGGACTGCCGTTTTGAAGCCTTGAGTTTGGCATTTTGGCCGTCGACATCTTGGTTTTTGCAACCAGAAGTGACACGAGAGGGTGGAGCTAAGTACAACCGAACCCTGAATAAGACATTTTTAGGTGACCAAAAAGGTTATAGTTAACTGTCATGAACTAAAAAACACACTGTGAAAGGGTTGAAGTTCAAAGACAAAAACATGGGCAACCCCCACACCGGACAACGCCGTGGTAGCGACCTGTCAAGGTACAAGGTACCCACACCCTAAAGCATACCCTGCTTTATGGTCTATTTGACTCTAAATGGGACCATCATTTACTAAATGAACATCATGCTGTATTGAAGAAGACTTGAAACTAGCGATTGAGACCATAAACTCATGTTTACATTGTTTACTGAGGTACTAAATCAAGTGAGAAGTAGGCTCATTTTCTCATAGACTTCTATATAATCAGACTTCTTTTTGCAACCAGAGTAGTCGCCCCCTGCTGGCTATTAGAAAGAAGGTAAGTTTAAGGCGCTTCCACATTGGCTTCACTTCTCAGACCCGGAGTTACCCAGTTCAGTTCTTATTATACTGTATATCCATGTACTGGAGCCATTGGAACAGTGGGTCCTCCACCCCCTAACCTTGCTCAACAGTGGTAGGAGAAGGTGTTACATCAGCTTCCCCATTCACATTTTCACAGACAGGAAGGATTGAAACTGGCATCTGTCCAGTCATAAGGCAACTTCTTTAACCTCAAGGCTAATCGTCGCCCCCATTATGCCCCTGTATGGCAGCAAAGTGCATTCCACTGCAGTGAGGCCAGTGGTGTGTTGGTGTTTCCACGCTTTCTTTAAAACCCTGATGGAATGAAAAAAAAATAGCTCCTGTATCAAAAAGGCCAGGCGCCACTGTGCTGCTAAAAATTAGCTGTAGAAATGTTTTAAAGGTCAAAACTGTGAGATAAAAATAAAAAAAAGGAGCACAGAGTGATTTGTTGTACAAAACCTCATTCCTCATATTAAAAGAATGTGTTTTACTGAGTAGCACTACTGTAGAGCTTTATGAAGTTACGTACCTTGCCTGCATATAAAGAAGACAATGATTGTAGATTGCTTTTCTCAAGTCTCAAATGATAAATTAATGATAAATTAATTCTTAAAGCTTCAGCAGGCGGAATATTTTCGGCATCATTGGGCAAAAATTCCATAATAACCTTTCAGCATATTGTAATTCAAGTGTTCAAGTCCTCTTGGCTCTGTTTTCAGGCTTTAAAAAATCTAGCCCCTGACAGGAGACTTTGGCAAATCACAGGTCATTTCAGAGAGAGTGTTCCTATTGGCCGGTCATTCAACAGAGCGAGTGATTGACAAATCACTCCGATTAAACGGTCAAACTAGACAGCGGTGATCAAATATGAATTAATATTCTGTTACTGTAATGCTTATTTTTCGTCTCAAATGTTTTCAGAAACATCTTGTAGTGTACTGTTTAGCTGTAAAATGAGAAAGTTTGCTCCGGCTGGTGGGCAGTGCTTGGTATTCCTCAACCGATCTCAACATAGGTGCCGGGTCACAAACTTTCTCATCAGTCCGTGAACTCTTGCAGATGCCATTAGGAGCATTGGAGGACACAGAGGCACATGATTTTTTTCAGATTACCTGTCTCATGCACTACTGTCAGGATATAGTGACCGTTTTATAAAAAATTCTACCCACTTCAGGTTTTACCATTCACTTAACTGATTGATAAATTCATCATTAACAAGTTGCGCCTCACTACAGTAAACAATAGCTGATAAGATTGTAGAGTCAGGGAGTCAATTTTATATGCCAACGGTTGTTAGCTCAGTCAATAAATGATGAAGTAACAGGCATCAGTGCAGCAGCGCTCCTGACAGAATTAATCATAAAGGAATTACAACTCTCAGCATATCAGCTTTTATCTCCTCAGTGATAAAAGGTGAGGAAATGCATTGATATCAAGATCCTCCAGTGATTACAAAGGGATTCATGACACCAATAAAAAACAAAAATGTAAATAATTTAAAGGTCAGATATGAATTCAAATAGATAATTCTATTTAAATCTGCTCTGTTTCATTGACTTACAGCAGTCTGGCCTGCCCTGCCCTGCCCTGCCCTTCTAATGAAACATAAGGGGTTTGGCAGTGATGTTTTGCTGGAGATACTAGTGACAAACAGTAAAAAGGAATCAGAGTTCCAGTGTAAAAATGTCTTGCAGTGACACAGAGCTGGTCCGTTATGTTAATGTGTTGAGTATTGTGAGACTCAAGGAGCTCACTTATGCCAAAACACATCAGTTAGTATTGAAAGTGCTAATGTTGGTATAAATATTAGTGTCGAAACACTTTTTGGCAATCATGATTATCTAAACTACAGTTGAGGAAAAACAGCCGCTGTCCTGCAGAGACTAATGTCCTGCAGTATCATCAACAGTAGAGCTTTAGTATTGAGGACATTAAAAACAGCAAATGATCTCCCTCCATCAAGACGCAATAAGGTGCTATAAAAAGTATTTATGGAATGTTTAGTATAAGTTTGACTGCACAGTGATCAAGCATGTAATGAGGAGCAATTTTCTAATGCTTTTATTGTGAAAATAATAGATTATAACACCACTTAGACAGAAGACCTGTTTACTGTATTGTTTTCACTTGTCTTAAATTCATACTTGTTTCACATGAATTTACGATATACCAACTTTCCCCTCTGTGTGAACACTTTATACACACAGCTTCCTGTGAACAGACCGAGAATAAGAAGGAAGAGGAAAAGGAAGTGTTTTGTTTGCCCTCCCTCTGCTATGATCACTCCTTTTTTGGAAATGTTCTCTGATTTCTTAGGTTCTGTCTTGACCTATTCTCCTTTTGACCCCAGACACCTTCATCCCCCGTGCATCTGGACATTTCTTTCTTTCTTTTTTTTAAAAGTACCACTTCTTCCTGTTGTTTCTTTATAATCTCTCTCTCTCATCAAACCTAACTTTATTCTTTCTCTGTCTTCTCCTTTCTGCTTTTCTTTTCCATCTCTGGCCTTTTTCTGAGTCAGTTCATGCTGAACAGCTTAGTTGGTACTCAAGCAAAAACACAGTATAAACAAAACCTTGGCAGGAGATAGTGATAGTCCTCCTCTGAATCCCCCTTGTTTCTCTCGTTCCATCAGACCAAGCACAGCTCGGCCAGGAAAAATCCAGGCTTTATCCCCACCCATCATCACTCCCTCCCATCATGCTCTCTCTCCTCCCGACTTTGGGCAGATTGTCTCTGAGTGGAGTACAGCTCAGGTTTAAAGCAAACAAGACTCCATGTTATGTTACCGGCCGCAACTCTGACATGTGTATTATGGGTTGCTATGTACATTAGTTAATCTCTGTTACTGTTTACCTGGTGCCACCAGGCTATGAAGAATCACACTGTGCAATCAATATCAGTAAATGCGGACAAGGCCTTCACTATCTCGGTTAATCTATTCATCACACAAGAGGCTTTTTTACAGGTAGATCAAACTTTATTTCAAAATCATCATCATTATATGTGATGCATTAAACTCTAAACAGAAGGTTCAACATCTTGATTAGAAAAACTGAGATCTAACTGCAGATTGTGTTATGGAGCAGGCAAAACACTGCATTTTCTGTTTTTCTTAAAAAACTTTTTTAAACCAGGCAATTCACTTTCTAAAATGACTTATACTTGACTGTTAACTATTAACTCCAAATTTTGTTCTTAAAGCGGGGGTAGGCAGTATGTTTTTGGCATCATTGGGCAAACACTTGAACCACTTGAATTGCAATATGCTGAAAAGTTACTATGCAATTTTTGCCAAATAACACCGAAAATAAAATGCCTCTCCCAGCTTTGACATTATTGTAAACCACAAATCTACATAGCCTACACTTCTTACCTTCCACTTGTTTCAATTAATTCCAGTACACAACAAATGAGACTTGAAACCTGCTTGAGGTCACGTTATCTATCACGTTTAACAATTAGTTCAATTCTTTCTCTTTAGCGTTCATTTTTGTTAATGTTGTACTATAGCAGTGTTGCAGTTGTGAGCCTTTGCAAAACTCTCCCTAGTGGTGCATTCAAGTACACCCTGACGTCCAAGAATGAATAGCTACATTGTCAGAAGATGATACACAAAAAAGCAAACAAGGACACTGTGAAAGATAAATAATGGATTTGGTTTCATCCATTAAAAATTCTCAAATGTCAGATATCGGAGTGTCCTTGAATGCACCGATGGATAGAGTTTTGAAATTTGCATGCTGCAATGATGTAGCTGTTGAAATAAATCAAACTACATGTTGAATGTGATGGAGTACTTCTCTCAAGCAAGTTACAAGTCTCTGCAAGTAGATTTTTATAGTGAACTGAAACCTCTGGATGTATGGAGGATAAGAAATCAATCTAAAATCTTATGGTTTGCAGTAATGTAAAGCATATTTGATTTTTAGGTAGTGGGTTAAAACATGCAAAACAACTGGAATGATGAAAAAATATCATTTACGATTTACTATGGTAAATGCTTTACTTACACTGTTAAATGTATCTATTTATGTATGCATGCTCAACATGAAGTATGTGCACGTGTTCTCATTGGTCCCTGTTTTGGTCCAGTTTAGCTTTGAAAACAGTCCGGTTGCATTTCTCCTCGCGGTCCTCGCTGGCCTTTTAGAGGTCGAGTGTCTGGGAGGAGAGTTTAAGTGCTACTCGGATTCAGGGTTTGTTGATGATCTGCCTGGGTCGCCCGTAACCGGTCATTCCAGCTTGAGATGCTCCTCTGTTTGTTCCCATTTGCAGGCCGATGACATTTTTGCCTTCGGTCAGCTGTTCCTCTGAGAATTCTCTCTTGTTCTCTTGAGCTTTCCTGCACACATACAGACACACATCTCTCAGTCACAATCTCATTCCTCAGCACTGAAATGACACCTCCTTTGTTTTACCAACTTCCCATAGTCACTAGTTCATACATAGGCAGGGGGAAACACTCAAACTTACTTGTGGAACCAGTTGGGGTCTCCTTTGTAATACCCATCGTCCTTTGTGAAAGCCAAACAACCCAGAGTCATCAGGGTCCTCTGGACGGCAGCCATGTCCTTGCCTGAAGACATGCAACAATCACACATGAACAGAGCACACAGCAAATACAGGGAGGGGACACTGAATACAGCTTCATTTCCTCACTTATATTGCGGTAAATCTGGAAAAAACTTAAAGGGCCAGTGTGTAGGTTTATGGGGGATCTATTGGCAGAAATGGAATATAATATTCATAACTATGTATTCATTAGTGTATAGTCACCTAAAACTAAGAATCATGTTTTCGTTAGCTTAGAATGAGCCCTTCATATCTACAGGGAGTGGGTCCTCTTCACGGAGTCCACCATGTTGCTCCGCCATGTTTTTACAGAAACCCAGAACGGACAAAACAAACACTGGCTCTAGCAAGTGTGTGAATGTTTTTACATCAACTGAAGGCCACCGTAGTTCTCCAACACACTTGTGAAAGCCTCCGTCTGACTTCCGCTGCCAGTAAAGTAGTGTTATTATGGTAAGGATGGCCTCTAAGCAAGGTGAACGGCGTTATCAGGGTTTTGCACTCAGCGGCTAACGTTACCACAGTCAAAGAGTATAGAAGCAAAGAGACGAAACTCTGGTGCTTTTTTGACAACAGTTGCTAGATGGCGCTGCAGTAGCGCTGTCGCTTTTTTGGACTGAAAACGCTGATGAGTCCATGGCCATGGATGTATAAAGAGACATCTGTAAATCTGAGGATCATTTTTTTGGGAGGTAAATCAACTTCCCAGTACGAATACTTAAATAGCCCTCATTTAAATCGAAAAGTTGTAAAATGAACAAATAGCCGAATCCAGAGTTATTTTTCTTATTTTGTACAGGATACAGGATACAGTTAGGCTATTTACTAACAAGCAGGGCAAAAGCACAGGACACAACCTCTTATACAGTACATCCATGGTCTGTGGTCTATTGGACATCAATTTTGGAGGTCCTTTCATGAAAAAGATTGAGATTCCACTCAAAATTTGTGTGCTGGATTTTTCTAACTTTTCTAACGATTGCTGACGTTGCAATCGAACGAACAATTGACTTTCATTTCTTAACAGTACGTTCTTTTCCGCAGTCTCAGTTGCAAATCTGCAACCACACCGCTAGATGCCAGCAAATCCTACACACTGTAGCCTACCTTTAACTCTGCTGTAATAATACGGATGAGCTCTACTGGTTGTCTTACCTTCAAAGAGGTCTACAGTCTGAAACATGTCCATTTTGGGGATTCCATATTTTTCTGCAGCGGTGAGGAACAAGGATATTAGTTCCATCTGCTTAAATGCCATGCCAGAGCTCTTGAAGGACTTGATTGGCTTGTTGTCTCCATACAGGCTGTTGATGAGCTCACACAAAACCTAGATGAATGAAGCAGATCACTCTAAATAGACTGCACATAATGCAAATTACAATACTGTTTTCAAATTACAACACTCACACATCCATTCTTGAGCCAGTTTTGGAATCCGGTCTTGCCTGCCTCAGGCTGGCCGACAGACGGACACTGGCTGGCGATCCACGCCGACAACTTTTCCTCCAGTTCCGGGTCATATTTCTTTTCAATCTTACTCTGCACCTCCCGGGACAGACCAAAGCTAGGACCACAGTTTGCCATTCTGATCCTGTTGGGAGGGAATGTTAGTGTTAGATA
The DNA here is from genome assembly GCF_015220745.1 of Sebastes umbrosus. Classification (NCBI taxonomy): domain Eukaryota; kingdom Metazoa; phylum Chordata; class Actinopteri; order Perciformes; family Sebastidae; genus Sebastes; species Sebastes umbrosus. Next base: position 19,539,622 of record NC_051285.1, read on the forward strand.
GGCAGGTACCTTAGCAAACTTAACTTCTTGGCAGCACATTGTGTCCTTTTCAATATGGATATTTGATGGATGACACAGCATTCACATTCAAATCCCTGCCCTGCTCACAATCCTGGCCTGCAGTCAGAACAAATAGGACTTCCTGATGTGCGTGAATGTGTTTCTATTGCGTGTTAAAATTGTTTTTTAGTGAGAACTTATTAATTTCAAACTTTCAGAATTAAGCCTTTTTTTTGGCTGGTCCTCACTTGTTCAAACATTGGTTGGTTAAAGTTAAAAATAGGTTTAAGTCAAAGTTAGTTCAAGTGTTGAAATCAGGCATCTAATGCTGATGCTTAAAGGAATAGTTTGAAATTTTGGGAAATACTGTTGTTCACTTTCTGGCGGAGAGTTAGATGAGAAAATGATACCACTCTCATGTCTGTGTGTTAAATGTGAAGCTACAGCCAGGTTAGGTTAGCTCAGTTTAGCATTAAGACTGAAAACAGGGGGAAACAGGTAACAAAGTTTGCTAACCAGCACCTCCAAAGCTCACTAATCAACACATTGTATCTTGTTTGTTTAAAGGTGCTAAATAGCCTATGGGATTGGGAGCATATCTGTTGCCTTTCAACGGCTCTCAACATGCCGACGGCGAGCCGCGGCTTGCAGCTAATGGTGCTAACAGCGCTAAACAGTGCAGACAATGGCGAAAGTGCTGACAGAGATAACAGTATTTACCTGAAGGGGAACCGGAGGGTGTGTGCTATACTTCTGTGACAGTTATCAGCTGTAACCGCCGTATGAGAGCAGTACAGAGCGGCGGCCATGAGCTAGCCAGTGGAGCACGCTCACATGCAAGAACATGCACTAAAAGCATGCGTGGCGGGCCCGGCTATGTCAACAAAGCAAATAGAAACTCTAATTACAACACACACGGAGGGAGAGTGACTTCATTCTCTGCTCAGGTAGATATTACTCCTCTATATCTTTACATAACAAATAGTTGTTTGTTGCTATATTAATGCTCTGAATATCGAATTTAACACCTTTAATCACTGCAAACAAAAAAACCTGAAGTGTAAAAACTACAATTTAACTCAAGGAAATCACTGCTCCCAGCCAAACAATGGCACATAATCCCCCATAAAATAATATATTTTATACTCCTACAAATGAGACATCACTTGTTAATTAGTGAGCTTTAAAGGTGCATTTTTGTTACCTTTGTTACCTTTGTTACCCTAAGCTAAGCTAACTGGCAGGGCCTTATGTTCAACAGACACATATGGGAGTGGCATCGATCTCCTCATCTAACTCTCCACCAGAAGGATAATAAGCGTTTCAAAATGTTGAACTATCCCTTTAAGGCGATAGGGAAAGAGGCCAAAGAAGAATAGAATGTGTGTGTGCTTTACTATGTGACACAGCAGGGCACATTTAATCCTAACGGAGTCCTTCATCTTCTTCATTAAGCATAATGATGAATGATTGAAGCTTTGTATTTCCATTATCCACACCATGTCAGTGTCTTTATTTAACAAAGACGTTTTGTACCTTGGAAGCTGAAAATACTAAATGTCTTAAGGAATTACAGGCCTGCTGTAAGTAATTATGGTTGGCCTATCTCACTTATTAATGCAGTATGAGCTTCCTGTTGGCTTCAACAGAACCGCCCCGCTCCCTGCATCCTGTTTGCTCATTCGGCTGTCACTTCCTTCCTCCCTCCCTGACATGTCCTGTGTACAGGACTCTAAACAAAACAACACACTGCTGCTCACCATGGGAACGACCTTTAAGCAAAAAAAAAAAATCTCCATCAAGCCTGTTAAAACATGAAAGTATGTACGTTGTACTTTTTAACCGCCAATCTGCAATTATTGCTTTAACAGATCTGAATAATTGAGTTACGCAATTCAATGAGGTTTCTGAAGAACTAGGAAAGCAGATAGCATATGGAGATGTTTAGAGCCGATAGGAAAATACTCCGCTCTTACTTTTCATTACTTCCTGCCCAAGCATATGCATTTCTTGTATGTATATGTTCTGCAAGTATATAGAAATGAAAAGGTCTGGAGAATTGTATGCAGTTTTATCCTTGAAACTGGGTTTAATATAAGCAGAAAGGCACACCTAGTACATCTCTTACACAACAGAGGCTTCTCAGTCTTACACAATATGTGTTGATAGTTTGATAACTCATCATTGTGTCTACACTGGAGCCCTTGCTGCACATAGATCACATTTGTGGCTCTGTTCATTGTCTGAGGTCGCAGTGGTTATATGGGTATGTGGAGGAGAAGCGACTTCCTGTCCGCTAAGTGACTCCAAAACCAGTTTGTCACAGCAACAAGGGTGAAATAAATATCTAAACATCCGACACTCTTGAACAGCCTTTTTCTCAATCTGCTTTGTCCTGACACGCCCAGAGAACATCCAGCAGCTGCAAACATCAGGACTTACTTCTGCCTGCAGTGAACGATAAGGGATGATGAAGCCAGAGAGTCTATCAGATTAAATCTAACCTGCACTTTGATCTCCGATGTAAACCGCTGTATGGATCTCACAAGATTGGGTTATGCCACTGTCACTCTGCACTCAGCATATCTACCATTTGCAGGACTGATTATTTTTTACTGTGAAAGCAACTGCCAAATAGACTGCAGGGCAGGCACATCACATGTGTGTGCAGGTGTTTGAGTGTGTGTTTAGGAAGATTACGTAGACCTGTACACTTAAGAAATCAACTGGGTGCGGCTTAGTATTTACTGGGAACATCTTGTAATCATAGAGTCCCAGCTACAACACCCCCACAAGATGTTGTTGAGGTCACTCGATACGGAATACAAGTATCATAAACTGGTTTATGCATTGCTCATACATGCTTTGGTGAAGAGGTAACTGTGGTAACACATTTTTATTTCCAGTCAACATAATTGTGTCTTCAGTCATTTCAAACCTCCACATCTAACGTGTCTAAATGTGTTGCAATGACATTATTATTCTGCAGCTTTTGTCAATGAACCTTTGCTCTGCGTACTTCAGTGCTCAGTGTCACCACATGGCTGGCTTCCGTATTTTGACTATTACTATTCGTTATTTATTTCAAGGTAAAAGTTGAAGCAAACTGCCTCAGCTGCAGTGCAAATCACACTGTAATCTTTTAATTTCTATCTTTTATTTTTACAGTTATTATTAGAACAACAGTTAATTGAAAAACTACAGTACGCTGATGTGGCTGACTTTGTCATTTTCTCACTTATTATTTAGTGAGCTTTTCCATTAATCCCCTGCTTGTGTCTTACTCAGATGCAACTCCAGCTGTTACTCTTATATTCTCACCCCTCGCCCAAATTCTTCAACTTTTGTATCTAGCTTGCAGGCATCCATTACAACATGTTTCACAACTTTCTTGTTATTGCAATAAAATGAGTCAAACGAGTTTCTGAGTCAAATGATCTCAACTCCTCATAGTTTAACCTGTAATTCATTTAACTCAGCAAAAGGTTAAAGGTCATTCTGAAACCTTTGTTATGTGAACACAATGGATTAACTAGCTCACACGATAATTTCTCACAGTGTTCGTGGCCATGTTTCCCTTTACCCCGCACAGTCCCAACTGCTGCTGCTGCTGACCTAGACTGTTAATTCAGCACTCTGTGTTTCTACCTTATCACTGAAGATAGTGAGAACAGCCCAAACATCACCCGAAGTCACAGTCTATAAGTTACCTCCCAGTCTGCACATAAAACTTTACCATGGTCCATAAATGTGACAACATATGTGACACACACATGCATAGTTTTCCTGCCATATCCTGAGCCAGCAGCCGGGTGTTCAGAGCACATATTAAACTAGAAAATGACATATTATTAGACAGCACTGGCTCCATGTTGAGAGATTTGTCTGAGGCTGAAGATATAGGGGCCTCATACATGAGAAGAGTGCTGAGAGCAAAGGTAGATAAGAAACAAGATTATATAACAGAGGAATTTTCAGACTAGTGGGTCATTCAGAAGGCAAGAAAAACTATAAAATAACTCTGTGTATGATTAAACACGAGCAAGAGGGAAGGAGACAGAGCGAGGGTGTGACGTATGATACATTACACTTCTTTTCCTCCTGTTTCCTGCATAGAGTTAGGCACAAGCTTAAAGCAACAAAGACTACAGCGAGAAACCACAAAGAATGTTAAATGAGGCTGAGAGAAAACAACAAAAAGAAGAACTTTACTTACTTTGTGTAAGTAGCTTTCAGGTGAATACAGGTGGGTCTGGGCTTGTGTTGCTGTGTTCCCGCTCCTCTTCTTCTTCTTCCTTACAACACTGTGCAGAGCGAACCATACAGGACTGCCAACATAAATACAGAAAACACCCTCCTCTGAAATATATGACTTCACCACATTCAACAGAAAGAGAGAGAGAGAGGGATATGCCTTCACGTCCTCCTATTTCACTCTAGGGCCCGCCCCTTTGCTCTTTCTCTTTTTCCTCACTCAAATTGTAATTCCTTATTTAGGAGAAGGAAGGGAAGGAAAAAGAGGGCATGTGACTGGATAGTTTGGTGTGGTCACTGAAAAGAATTCTCCAAATTTCTGCCTTTACCACTAAAGAACGACACAGGATTAGGAAGGAGGGAGGGAGGGATGATAAAAATCCTCGAGAACAGAGCAGTTTGACGGAGCACAGGAAGGGAGTTACAGTAATTAGAGAGCAGCGAAGAAGCACATGTAGGAGATTATTTATTGCTTTAATTCAAACTGGTGATGTTTGTGTCTGAAAGTGAAACAGGCAGCTGTGGAACGCCTTCTTCTCTGTTGGGTTTCATGTCAAGGCACAATAAAGAGGAAGGAGAGGAGCAGGTCGTGACACATCACAACATTTTTCTATCATAGTTGAAAATGTAATTTTGGAGCTGCCTCTTGTCCTTGTGCACAGTTACAGCATTACAGTTGTACATGCAGGCGGTTTCCATGACAACAAAAAGAGACACTCCCTCTGAGGTATTCAACCCTCGTCGGCCTCGTCGACAGGAGCAAGTCAGGACCCGGCGGGGCTTTGAGATATAACGATGACATCAGATGTGATAACAATGTGAGGAGTTGGCAGTGTGTGAAGTCATCGACTAAGGAATATGTATGTGTTAGGACACGTTCATGTCAGCCATGTTTTGCGTCATTTCAACTACAGGACTAATATTCAACCAGCAGGACATCTACAGGGTTAATGATTATCACAACCTGAAATACAATACTTCCTCTTTCCTGCACACAAATTGTAACCGCATGAAAGTTCAGGAGCATGTTTTCATTCATTATTTGAGTTGAATTGTTATTATAAGTAAATCATTTACTGTATAATCAATCAAGTCAAGTTCATAAGAACACAAAATGAAGAAGAACAGGAACACATAATGAAGACTTGATCTACTTTTCTTTGTTTGTAAATATATAGCCTACATTAGCCTTTTAGTATGGAAGATTTAAAATGCCTAAATTGAAACTAATCAAACAATGAAATAAAGTGATGCTGCCCTCTGTTGGACAACACTGCCCTCGCCTTATTGTCTGTGTTGTGATTTGATTTGAATCATAGACTGTATAAGATACGGATGTAGTCTCTGTGACGTCAGCCATAGGTTTCTGAAGAGCCGTTGTGAAGCTCAAAGTGGGTGGCTCCAGCCGTCGCCATTTTGGCAGTGACGACACAGCCTAACTCACGGCTAATCCAAAAATGGGCAAAGAGGTGTAGCTGCGGTGAAGCTGAGGCGGGCCGGGTAACGCAGCAGAGCAGACAGCTAGCAGCTAGCGACCTGATACGGCACCCACCGGTCACTCAAAGTGGCAACGCACTCATTATGTCTAACTTTAAGCCTTAGTATAATTTAAACGGATGAGTAATTTAAAAACGTACCCCTGTACAGTTGTCACAAACGGGGAAATTAGCTATAGAGACCGAAACAGCTTTTTGTACCAGGTTGTAAATATGTATATTTCTGCTGTAGTCTGGCCTTTTAACATGGGGGTCTATGGGAATTGATTCACTTTTGGAGCCAGCCTCAAGTGGCCATTTGATGAACTGCAGGTAAAGAGAAAAAAAGCTAAATAACTGTCCTTCTAACATAGACACTGTATACATAAATAATATATTTTTATATAATTGTGATAGTACTAACTAAGTAATACAATACTTAGAAAGTGCCCATTCTGCATAATAAAAACCTTTACCTTTGATACTTTAAGTACATGTTTTTGGTGATAATACTTTTATACCTCACATTTTTTTAATCTAAGACTTTTACTTGTAATGGAGTACTGTTACACTTTTATTTAAGTAAAAGATCTGAGTACTTCTTCCACTACTGGTAACAAGGCTTTTCTAGTAAACATAGGCTATAGTGAACTGGTTGACCGGTTGGGTGGGGTGTGACTCGGAGGGCTGCTCTTGTTCAACCAGATGACAGATAGCTGTGTGTGTGGGAGAACATGGGGAAAATTATCCAGCAAACGTGTAAATGGTGAAAATACACACAGACGAGAAATTCCACATGTGGTTGAGCTCTGGGCGAAACACACACCTTTTTTTTCCCAATCTGAAGTGGTAACAGTTTGTCCTTTCTGGCTTTGCATTTTTTTTCTTCCTGGAGCCAGATGTACCTGTCCTGAACTTAATGCCATGTCGTGCCATACCTAACATCAGTCAAACCATTTCTTGTGTTTCAACTTTGCATCTCTAAAATGCTGCATTTGCAGGAAGTAACAAATAAAGCTTGTTTTGCAGTTTTTTTAAATTCCAGATGCCGACCAGCCCTCCTTGTGAGTCTCTGCAGGCTGTTCCTGCACTACAGCAACATCTGGTGGCTCAGGGGGACAGATAACAGACATCCACTCATTGCTGCTTCCTCTGTGGTGTCGATTTAACTCCACTGCAAGGGAGCAAACAACTAAAAGCAGCAATATGTTCCTCACTCAGCAAGCTATGTTTTAAACGTGATTTTGTTTCTACAGGAGGACAATTTGACGTATTATACTTATTGTCCTCTAGAATCAACCTCGTCCTGAGAACAGATTTAACAGTTTTATTTCCAGATACACGCTGCTGGGTGTTGATGCCCGCGCTGAGAGCTGCTAATTGAAAAAGAGCTGCATGGCGGACGCGACACGGTGATTTCACCGGGGTGTAAAATCTGAAGCTGTTACACAGAAAAAGAAAGGAAACAGATGGAGAGGTATAACTGAGCACCAAGGGGGGGACCGTCAGAGAAAAGTGGTGCAGGTTTTTGTTGGTTTGAGCCTCAGAGCTGAATAATTAAAGTATGAACCTATTTTAGGTCTAAAAACCAAAACAATTTTTGATGCTCCATATAATGTGTCTCAGTGGTTTCTGAATTTTAGAGAGTCATAAATACTCAAAGTGTGCTGATGTACATATCTTGAGGACAGAGGTCAAGGGACCCTTTTGAAAATGGCCATGCCAGTTTTTCCTTGCCAAAATTTAGCGTAAGTTTGGAGCATTATTTAGCCTCCTTCGCAACATGCAAGTATGACATGGTTGGTACCAATGGAATCGAGTTTCATATGATGCCAGTATCTTCACTCTAGCTTTAAAACTGAGCCTGTTACAACCTAAAAATCGCAAGTTGCGTTAATGGGTTAAAGAAATTAGAGATGTTAAAATGAATTTGCGTGATTATCGTGTTAACTTTGACAGCCCTAGTTAGGTCAGAACGTAAAAGATCACACTTGTAAAATTATGATCTTATATCTTGCTCTACTGTGAAGAGAAAAATGCAATTAAAATAATTAGAAAATGTGATTTGTACAACAAAGGAGGTTTGGTTTGTCCTTCATCTTAAAATGTCATGATGCTAATATTATGAAAAACATGTGCATGTAAGTTGAAGCTTTACCTGATTATCAAGAGAATAAAATCATTAAATCTTAATTTTTTTGGAAGTAATCCAAGGATGCTGCTTATCCTTTTAAACCTTCATTAATGTATTGCCTCATTGTATTAGGCATGGGACTGAGGTCCTGATTATGTTTGCATATTTCTGTAAAAGCTCCTGTGGCCAACTGCCAGCTTGAAACTAAATGCTAACGTGATTGTGTACCATGGGTCCTTGAAACTGGATCTCCACATACTGAGGAGTGTGTCAGCTAAAAGGAAACTATTATTTCAGTGTCCTTTCTAATTTTTCAGAACAGTTCATGCATAGAACATGTCATATTTAATGTCCTGCAGTCTTGTATTGTGTGATGGAAAAGCTACCATCACGTCAAATGATAAAGAAAGGATCTTGCACATTGTCAGTGTTGTATTAATAAGCAGACAATGTTTTGAGCCAGTGTGCAGGATCACCTCTTTATCTAGACAGTTCATGCACACAGCCACAGATCATCAGCAGCGGTGAGCTGTGGGAGGTGGGATGATGAGATATGTGGATGAATAAAGAAGTCTAGATTAAGACCACAGGTGGTCCTGCAGTGCCTGATCCTTTAGGACAAAATACCAGTTAGACGCAACAGGGAACATCTGTTTAAATTCCTCATTTATTCACAACCTCCTTTCCTCTTTGAGTCTATGAATCTGTGCCTCTGTCTTTTTCCCATTTTAGACAATTATATGACAAGTAATCTTAACATACAGTACTGCAGCAGTTTTAACCCAGTGAAACACTGTACTGTTTGAGTGGTTAGATGGATAACATCTGTACAGTGTGATCTCAGATGTAGAGAAGAAACGTACTTGATGACAAATGGGGATTTGTTTTCTTACATGAGAGCTGTAGTGTGCAGTTTGGTCCTCTTGGAGGCGCTGTGTTTCAGTGTGAACCTCACCACTAAAACACAATATTCACTCTGCTGACACCCAGCCTCTAAACTGTGACCCCTAAATGTCCATATAAATCTTCTGTTCTGCACCTCCCCCCTCTAATAATGCTATGAGACGGGAACCAGCTGTGCAGAAAGAAAAGGATCCACAGTGCAATTCACATGTTCAAGGTGGAAGTGGTGTGTGTTAGTCACACACAACAGTAATCAGGTAATTACTTGTTTACATTCTAGCCCGAAGCACATGACTGCACCCTCAACCCTTAAGAAATGAGACTGCATGCCAAGGTTTCTGTAAAATGTCACATTTTGAATCACCTGCAGTGAGAACATCTGCATCCTCTGATATGTTGCTACCTGACATCATTGCACACATCTGATGGAGGCAAACGGCATGCCATCTAGTAATTACAAAATAAGATTAGACTTCCACTTAATTTATGTGACCTCTGTTTATTGATCCAGGAGGCTGAGGTGCATGGGTGGGGGATGGGTGTAGAGGGTGAGATTGTGAGCCAAAGGTCCGTGGGCAAATCTGTGAATTTGGATGTGTGTATGGACCGATCATGCTGCACAGGAGTCCAGCTCATTGGGCCTCATGCAGGAAGTGATATACAAACACATTTTTATCCTATTTTTGTTCTTATCCACAATTTGTTATATTTAATATATTTAATTTCTTATTTTGTCAGTACCCATTGATTTCTGGGAATCACCAATGTTTTGTTATTGTTGCTCTTCTCTTAGGTAAGAGAACATTTTGTAGAGTGGTCAAGAGCACTCTTACCAACATGAAGAAAAAAATGTTGTAGTGTTTATGGGGCGTTACCCATGCTAATACCCATCCTTATATGTTGTTTAGGGGCGTTACCTAATGCCCATCCTTATATAGTGTTTAGGGGGCGTTACCTAGTACCTGTCCTTATATGTTGTTTAAGGGGCGTTACCTAATACATGTCCTTATATAGTGTTGAGGGGGCGTTACCTATGCTAATACCATCCTTATAGGGCATTACCAAATACCTGTCCTTCTATAGTGTTTAGGGGGTGTTACCTATGCTAATACCCATCCTTATATAATGTTTAGGGGCATTACCCTAATACCTGTCCTTATATAGTGTTTCGGGGGCGTTACCTATGCTTATACCCATCCATATATAATGTTTAGGGGCATTACCTAATACCTGTCCTTATATAATGTTTAGGGGGCGTTACCTATGCTAATAATAAACGATCGGCCACAAAACTCTGATTCACGATCAAGTGGAATTCATCATTCAGCACACCTGGGTAAGAGCAGATTTGGATGGTTAAGAACGTTTGGTGCATCTGGAGTTAACTTCTCATATCTTTTTCTCAGATGAAAAATGAAAAGAAAATAGAAAAATTCAAGAGAATGTTGCTGCATGGGGCCCATTGTTTTGGAGCATAAAATGTGCATTTCTGTCAGTTGTATATTTTGTCCTTGTGCTTCTAATCCAGCATGGCACTGGATAAAATGAAAATATCTGTCCTCTTTGTGTGTTTTAAAAATGTTCTCTGGTTGCTGTTCAGTAGATGTTTCACTCTATGTGTCTCAGAGAACGGATGCAGCAGGAGCAGTATGTTGTTAATCCACGTTATCTGTGGCCATAGGGAGGAGCTGGTCTATTACGTAAGAGAAGGTGTTAAACTTGCTTGTGGCTTTTTCCTCTAAATCACAACCTCAGGAGATTTGTATTCGAGACGAACGCAGACATCTCCTCTGCTCAGATCTTTACAGAAATACAGTATCATACTGATATAGTGAGACTCACAAGCATGACTTCCAGAGCTGTTAAACCGCCCGTAAAACAATTTCAGCATTATAGTAAAATTGTATTCGTATGCAGAGGTTTCCATAGTTTGACAGTAGAATTCATAGCCATGCAGAATTAGAAAAATTAAATGAGCATCAAATGACCCACGACTTCTCACATCATCAACCTTTAGAAATCACTGGGCGAGAAATGAAGGAGCTTCATGTGATGCAGGTTTATAGGTGCTCCCAGTGCAGGATTAGGTGTTCTTAAACTGGATCTTTTAAGATATGAGGGGACCGGTCGTACATGCATTTTCACACATCATCCTTCAGCTGTGGAAGGATATATTTGCTTTTAAGCTGCACAGGAAAGCCCATCTTACCAACATCCTCACACTGGCAAATCATTTTCTGTTGTACACTTGCTTTTTGGTGACCACTTGCGAGGGCCAAAAGTGCAATATCAGTAGTTGTTGAAAAGATTATTGCTGGATTTATTTTTGCAGCACTTGACCTGTGATTTTAAATAGACCAAAGTAGAAACATCAATCTGAAAAAAAAGCACAATACAGTGCTCAGTTTGTCACCCATGTCATGAAACTAAATTCCCAGAACAACTGTATTAGAGCCAGATTTGTGCTGAGTGTATTGTCGGGGGTATTTTAGAGATATACCCCAAATCTGTCTCACACACAGCGAGCTCCCAAAAATGAATTAATCCAGTGAGATGGCTTACTAGTCATGACTGGATCTGGAAGGATGGACACTAAAGAAGCTTTAAATAATACCATCAAACAAAACTTGTCTGCTCCACATATGTCATATTTCCAGGATTAGGATGGGGAGAGAGACGGGTGAGGTGTCAAGCCAGCATCAGAAGAGTTATAAAAGGAGATAATGAAAGCTGGTGAGCTGCAGGGAGAAGATGTCTCAGTTTTTGTGTCAGCGTTCTCTTTGGAAAAGGAGACAAAATCCTTTGTGGTGGGAGAAAAGGGAGGAATCGGGGTCGAAGACAGTTTAGAAGAGAGAAGAGGGTGAGGAAGGGCTTTCCTGCAGTACTTTAGCTTCAGCCATTCTGACAGATATAAACAAGGAGAGAATTCAAGTGAGACCCAGGTGGAAAAGCCAGAGCGGGCCCACATGAAAGAGGACAGAGAAGGTCAGAGGAAGGCAGGAGGGCAGAATAAAATGTGGAGGTGGAGGAAGCAGTGGAAAGAGAGAGGAATGAGTCAGGTGGAGGAGGAGAGGACCAGATGGAGACAGAGAGAGAGAGGAAGGGCAGAGAGGCTGTGCCAAGCAGGGCTATCACGCAAGGAGACCAAGTCACTTGCAGAGAGCAGAGTGGAGACTGACACAAATTGATGGGCCGAGACACTAAGAGGCTAGAAGTGGAGCAGGCTCCAGAGAGGAATAAGCCAACTCCAATTTCATCTTTATGAATGAATGAAGAGGCAGAGAGGGAAATATAAGGAACACGAGAGAGGAATAATGAAATGATTCCTCGCTTATTGCTGTCTTATCACGGGGATAGTAATGAATCAGATGAGGAGAGTATAGGTTACAGAGCAGATGAAAATGTGATGAGGAGGCAAAGGTGAATCCCTGTGAATCAACGTCAATCAATCTGCTAACACAAATACATCCTTATAGAGGATAAATATATATTTTTTCTAAATTAGATTTATTTACATTAGGTTAAGGTCATAAAAAGAAACATTGTTGAGCATTACATTAAAGACTTACACAAAGATGAAATTTGGTTGCTCAGATTAACAAAACAGTGAAAAAGTGATTCTGATGGCAAGCATCAGTGGTAGATGACTCTAAATTACCTACCTATGGCTGCTATGCATATCCGAAATAGGAGATTTCGAGCAGCTGATGTGCAGACTTCCTCAGTGCAGCATCAAAGAAATCAATAAATATTTGTGTGTAATTTTGTAGGTCTAATAGGTAAATAAATATGAAGTGGTGTATCTTATAGGTATTCATTTTGTTTTACTGATGTTTAAATATTTTGATGTTTTCAAGCTGAGAAAAGAGTTGCTGAGTAATATAGTGAGTCAGTGTTACATCAATATTCTTGCGCAACATGTTACAGTGTTATGGGGTGTAAATCACAGCATAGGGTATATCTACACATAAAAAGATTTAAAATATTGCAGTTTTCATTTCAGCCACTTGAGTGGAGAGCAGAACAAGAAAAGAACATTTTAGAAAACAACACATCAAGCACTCTAAGGTAAAGCAAAGGGGAAAGCAATGTATGGTTATCTTACAGCTCATAACTGGGTTAAAGGGACAGTGTGTAGTATTTGGTGGCATCTGCAGCAGCTGTGTGGTTGCAGATTGCAACCAACTGAGTACCCTCCCACTATCTCCTCCCTTTCCAAGACTGAGGTAGCAGGCTTGGTTACACCGTTCGCCTCACTCAAAGGCCATCCTGACCATAATAACACTACCTTAAGCCAAGTTCACACTACACGGCTTTCAAAGGCCATCCTGATCATAATAACACTACTTTAAGCCAAGTTCACACTACACGACTTTCAAAGTCCTCAGATCGCATATTCATCGATCGATATTTAGCATGCTAGATATCTGGAATGTGTCTGCGAGGCATCTTTGCCAACATCGATTTGCCTCTGATCTGGGGCTTTTGTTGGGGAACACCAAAATCAGGGCTAAAGTCGTGTAGGCATTAGGAGCAACAGCAGTTAGACTGTTAGTAGTTAGTGGCGGTACCACGGTTTTGCACTCTGTGGCTCACGTTACCGCAGTGTCACAAGCGTGTCAGAGAACTACAGTGGCCTTCAGGTAACGTAAAAATGCGAAAGTCTTCCTCTAGAGCCAGCGTTTGGTTTGTCCGTTCTGGGCTACTGTAGAAACATGACGGAGCAACATGGTGGACTCCGTGAAGAGGACCTGCTCCCTATGTAGATATGAAGGGCTCATTCTAAGCTAATGAAAACGATTTTTAGCTTCAGGTGATTATACACTAATGAAAACATAGTTATGAATATTATATTTCTGTTAATAGATCCCCCGAAATGTTACACACTGTTCCTTTAAATGTATTTCTTAATCCACTGTTGTGGAAATTATTGGTGCTGAAGCCAGCATATGGCTCATATGTTGGGTTACACCATGCTTGCCCATCCATATTCTTTTGGACAGCACACTCGTCTGTTGTAGAATAGTTTGCACAGCAGGTCGGTATGTGGTTTTGTTTTGTTTTTTGGGGAGGGAGGCATCTCTCTACATTTTGCTCATCTGTTCTTTTTGTCATTCTCAGTCTAGAACGTCAGCTGCCCTACTAATGTATAACTTTGTGAAACGCCCCGAACCATTCCTGTGATTACACAGTGCGGTTAACCATCTATTTGCATGCTTTGATGCATGAGTAAGCAGGTAGGATGAACTCCCAAGTTGTAGCTATGCATTTGTGCTATACTTAATGGACTGTACTGTGTGCACAAATGTGGATGTATGTGGGCGTTGAGTGGCAGCTCTGTTTATAACTATGATCTGAGCATATAGAAACACCTGCATATCTTTTCCAGTCAGGCTATCACTAGCTACCAGTATAATAAGTGTATAATGTATTGTGATAAAGTTGAAGGAGGAGAGAGGCAGTAGCCATTAAAGTTTATTTTTCTAACTATGCTGTGCTGCACTGCATCTGATGGAAGAACATGAGGTGCATACATTTAATGTTAAGTAGTTTAGTGCTGTAAAAAAGCTTCTCTAACTGAAATGCGAACATTTCCCACTGCATTAAAGGTGCTCTATACCAGTGGTTCCCAACCTATTTTTTTTTAAGCCCCCCTACTTGTATCTAAGAAAATCCTTGAACAAAATCCTCTCCAGTTTGAATGAAGCGATTCAGTGTATAAAACAATTTTTTTTTCTGATAAATCCATTTTCTTTAATGAATATAACCGGGCAGTGCTTGCCTCCCTTTGTGTGCGGCAAGTGGGAGAGCAAACAGTTTTTTGACCGCATTGAAAATATTGTTTTTGAAAGGCTAAACATCAACAAATATGGATTGAAGCAGAATATTTCATCAGATAAAACATGTTGTGAAAATAATTACATCTATCTTTTTTCAGTAAATGTTGACTTTTGGACTTTTCAACACTGGAGTTATTGGAAATGTCTGGATCACACAAGTCAGAAACAATCCTACACAGCCACCACTGGAATCTAATTCTATTAATAGTATAATACTAATAATTACCTCCACCAAGGCCAAAGGCGTTGTTTGTGTGTTTGTTTGTCTGTTTGTCTGTTTGTCTGTCTGTCTGTCTCAAGGATGTCTCAAGGACGTTCATTCCTATGAGAGTTGCTCAGTGGCACATGAAGCCTAAATGGCTCGACTTCCGTCTGGAAAAGTACCCGGATCTTGGGCACATTGGACATGCGCAGTAGCGTCCGCTCGATCACATGACTCGGTCATGGGGTCCCAACGCCACGGGGTCCCAACGCCAGAGGGTCCCAGCGCCCAATGCCACAATGTCCCAACGCCACGATGTCCCAACGCCACGATGTCCCAACGCCACGATGTCGTTACAGCTTGCGCTCCAGTCTTGGTCTGGGTTTCACTCACATGAACGGAGGAAGGGAAATAACTATTTTTTAACTATTAGTGCGTTTTTACAACTTTAAAAACTTAATTTTTTAAATAAGCACTATTAGAGTGTTCGTAATGGGAAGTTGATTCACCTAAAAAAAAATGTTCTCTTTCCCAATGTAAGTCTATGGGAAAAAGTCTTTTGGGCCAAATGGCATCACATGACTGACACGGAAGTTGCAGTATCGCCGTTTGGCCACTATGAAAGTCAGGATCGACGACCGGCACACTTCCTGGGGGCTTGGTCTGTCTGTTAACAGGATTACTCCAAAAGTTTGCAATGGATTTGAATGTTATTTTTTGGAGGGGTGTAGTGTAGCACAATGAACAATCCATTAGATTTTGGTGGCGATCCGGATCATGGGTATAACACATGCGCAGTGTAACTGATGACGCCTTAATGACGCATGACCACGCCTTCTTCCTCCTTCTGAGAGCAGAGAGATACGTGTGTGGATGTGTGGCGAGACTCCGAGGTGTGGGAGCTGCTGTCCGTCCGCGGTTAGAAAGAAAAAAGCGGTAGATGACGGGATGAGAGACAACGTAGTGTAACGCTATACAGACATAACAAGGCTGCTGAATGAGAGAGGCAGCCGCCTACACGTTACACGGAAACACACCGTGTTAATAATAAGCTGACCACCTCACTGTACTGCCAGCTGTGAGCTGTGATCTGTTTTTAAAGTCATGCACCTTGACGGAGGTATGCGCTCTCCGAGTGCCATTATAGTTATTAATAATAGTGTAGCCTAATCTTTATCTGACACTGGGCCCAAATACGGGATTTAAACAGAATGTGGCCCACCAAGTAGCAAAAAAAATCTTTTAAAATTGACATGAGCTTTTAGTGCATGTTCGTGCATGTGAGCGTGCCCCACTGGCTAGCTCACGGAAGTGTAGCCCCCACCTTCTGGTTCCCCCCAGGGTTAACACTGTTAGTGTTGTAACTGTGTTGCCTTTGTTTTCACTGTTAGCACTTTTAGCACCGTTTGCTATGAGCCGCCAGCTCAGCTGTCGCCATGTTGAGAGCCGTGCGGAGGCAATAGAAATGCTCCCAATCTCGCATTCAGCACCTTTAAATTATGTTAATTGTGGCTTGATCAAGATCATATCACAATGTTCATTAAAAATTTAGAATTAATACACTTTTTATAAAGCAATCTGAACATGGAAAACTTGACTCTAAAAATGGTTGCAACTCCTGTGGTAAACAGTGACCTCGAAGGAAACTTTTCATTAAAGAGGACCTATTATGCTTATTTTCAGGTGCATACATGTATTTGGGGTTTCTACTAGAACATGTTTACATGCATTAATGTTTAAAAATGCTTTATTTTTCTCATACCGGCTGTGCTGCAGCACCTCTTTTCACCGACTTTCTGAAACGCTCCCTTCCGAAAAAAAAAATTAGCCAAACCCTTCAGATTCTGCTCCAGCTCCGCAATAACTAGCTTTGTTTGAGGGCGTGCCAAACTTGCCGTTATGCAAATGTGTTACTTGGTGACACCACCGCGTTACAGAAGAAAAGCCAGGACTCCAACCAAGGCGTTTCAGGCAGTTCAGGAGCAGTGTTTCTGTGGTGGAGAGTAACTCCCTTTGGTTTGGACTTTGGGCTTTGTAACTTTACAGACCTTTTACATGCACAAAAAACTATAAAACACACAAAGGAAAGGGAAAAAGCACAAAAGCATAATAGGTCCCCTTTAAATGGTAGGCTTTCTGTAATATTATGGGGATAATATTATAGGGTTTTGTAGTTTCTGTTCCTTTACCCATACTTCACAACAAATTATTGTGAGTTGTCATTATAACTATATCTTTGGCAGACAATTGCAGTACTTACCTGTTATTTTACTTGTACTGCAGCTGCAGAATAAAGCACAGTACAGCATGCATTTAACTTTCAACATGAATGAGTCTGAGGCTGCTGTGGAGCAACGGACTGAGAGATGGTGCAGTGCTGTTTCTGCCCTTCACTACTGTAGTCTCTGAGGTGCTTAACATCATTACTGTCCCCCTGTCACCACAGCAACCGGCCTGGTTACATCCTCAGAAATGCTTTTGTTTAGGCATTTATTGACTCTCTATCTCTCGCTCTCTCTGTGTGT
Organism: Sebastes umbrosus; assembly: GCF_015220745.1. Lineage (NCBI taxonomy): Eukaryota > Metazoa > Chordata > Actinopteri > Perciformes > Sebastidae > Sebastes > Sebastes umbrosus. The sequence continues at coordinate 19,556,955 of NC_051285.1, forward strand.
GTGGTTGTTGGGCGCTTGTTGATGTGAATGTATATCAACACACAACAGTTAGTCAATCATGGCCACCCACATGTCAATAAGAACACAGCGTGGCCTTTAAGTGAATGAACAATGACGAAATTCATTACTCTACATCCTATCAGACAATCAGATTTATTAACACACCTCACCATCATCATCACCCTTGTCCCTCTTCCTATTGTGCCACTCTGGTCTCAGTGCTCCCCAGGACATGGCCACATGATGCTCGAAGGTTTAATAACACTAAAAGGTTCATCGCCCCCCCCACCACACACATCCCTCCTTTCTCCCTCAGTAACCTCACTCATTACTGAAATTATCAGGTCCGCTCTAATAGCTTACCTGCCTATGAGTCACGCTGAGCCTGAGAAACAACAGTGTGTATCAGTGTCATTGTGTCAGTGACATTTTACAGTAAAAAATACAATTCCACTGCAAAAACATGGGAGTGGTTAGTGTAAATGTGCCAAAACACATAGGAAAATTCTTGCATGACACATTTACTTTAGTCAGAAGTGTAAAATACAGGTTAAATATTTATAATTTAGCAGATTGTGCACTAATGTATCTCTCAGAGATGTATCATTTCTCAGCGCTAAATAATAAATGTTAAAGCAGGTTTTGAATCTGTGCAGCTGAAAGCACTGCATTGTCTGCACATGTACTTATCTATTATATACAATAAGCTACTGTATATTTTATGTTACAGTAATACCACACTGCCATGTACAACACCAGTGTTGGAAAGTAAAGAAGTATATTTACTCAAGTACTGTAGCTGCAACCCATTCTCATTCCCAACTCGTCACATATGGTATGGACGCTTGGTCAGGACCCCTTGGCGTCACTTTTTAACGTGTTGGTCAGCCCTACGCGTCAAACTATGATGCTCCACTACGGTCGCAGTTTTAAACACATGGTTAATGTTGTGAATTTTAACTACTTGGTTAGCTTTAGGAAAACATCGTGGCTTGGGTTCAAATAAATATGTTTGTTACGTAAGTTAAGTTACGTATCCTATGTAAGCATAATGTCTGGACAGGTCCCCACAGCAATAATCATGTTCATATAATCATGTTCATGTTCATATATAAGCAATAATAACCAAATTTCATTTTTAACCAAAATATTCACCATTAGGCCGATTTATTTAAACAGCAAAATAAACATTGTTTTTATTGTTGCTTTCGTAAAATGTAGCCTGTTTCATAATGAAAACCCCCTCTCCTGAAAATGGTAAGTCTTTTTTTTTTTTTTTCATAAACAGGTGTTAAAGTTTCAGGCAGAATATTTTTGGCATCATTGGGCAAAAATTCCATAATAACCTTTCAACATATTGTAATTCAAGTGCTCTGAGTTATAAATCTAGCCTGTGACGGGAGACTTTGGCCAATCACAGGTCATTTCAGAGAAAGCGTTCCTATTGAGCGTTCCTATTGGCTCTGCTCCGGCTGCCGGGCGGTGCTTGGTATTTCCTCAACAGTTCTGAACATGGCTGCCGGGTCAAAAACGTTCTCCTTTTACAGCTTAAGTGTACATTACAAGATGTTTCTGAAAACATTTGAGGCAAGAAATAGGCATTACAGTAACAGAATAATAATTCATATTTGATCAGCGCTGTCTAGTTTGACCATTTGATCTGAGTTTCACGAGTGATTGACAGCTGCTCAGAGACGGCAGGCTCCAGCTCGGCTCTGATTGGTTGTTTTCCTCTGGCCTGTGAAATCCTGCAGATGCCATTAGGAGCACCAGAGGACACAGAGGCACATGATATTTTTCAGATTACCTCATGTATTACTGTCAGGATATAGCAACCGTTTTATAAACACATTTTGATGGGGAAACAGTGCTGGACACAACACCTTGCCCCGCCTCCTCCTTGTGCAAAGGGCAGTGCATCTATTTGTCTGTTTGTGTCTCGCTTGCTTGTTAGCCACTTCCAGGGCTGTTCTGTGACTTTGTGCTTTACAAAAGTGAGAGTGAAACCTGACTTTTTATTATGTTTGATAAATGCCAAGGGTGTTTATAAACTGCTGCTTGGAAAAGCTATAGGCTATAAACATGCGTTCATATGTTCGTGCACGAAATGTAACTTGCGCTTTCCAGCAGTAACCTCTGTTTTCACCAGTCCAGACAATACATGGACGGCCTCATAGCTGCACATAGAGTTTTAAAACAAGACAATGATTATGTGACTCTCAGTCAAGGTTTAGTTACAACTCTGGACTAACGCAAGATGAAAAGCATTGGATTGACATTGACTATTGATTAAATATTGAATTTACAATGTTGATTAACTGGGCATACTGGGCAATATGGATGCATATCGCTCAGTAAATAATTACCATCAAGTATCCAGCCAAGCCAAAGTATAAATAGTATTTCATATTTAAACATGTTTAAAAGGAAATCTGAGGGAGCCAGTTTGAATAGGCCTGATGCAGCTGATCAAATTAAACTAATAGCATTGTTATCTGTAGTTTACAGGTGCTCTGCAACCATAGCCTACAGGCTTGTGTTTACATTGTATAGCCAAAATATAATATTATGAGGACTGGACTAATTACCAGGCAGATCTAAAGATCAGTCTTATATTTTATTATTTTCTACATTTTATATGTTTATTAAACTTATCCTAAGATTCCACTGAAAATATTCTATTGAATAAATGTTTGTTTTTACCTCATTCTGCTCTAAGACTGACAGATGGAGCAAACCATTTAAAAGGAGGAAGGATTGTAGTGGGAGCACTGGGGTGGCACATGACCTGAGAGATTTACTGATCTAAAGTAGCTATTAGTTAATGTTGGAGTGAATTGTAAGTAGCTCCCATCACTGAGTAAATCTCTCAGTTTACATGTATGTGTTGTTTAGTAAGAGAGAGAGAGAGCATGTGTATGCGTTTGATATGCCTAAAGCAGATTTCACCGGACCATTTCTGTGGATAGGCCTGTACGTAGTCAATGTTAATAAGTCAACACTGACCAGACTTCGGAGCACTTGCTCTGAGCGTCTAATATTGCCGCGGAAGGGTTTACATTGGAGATACTTGGGAGCCCGGTGCGTCACAGACAAGGGTGCCTTGTGCATCAGTATCAGACGCCGATGACAAAGCGTTGGTATTTGACAACCTGGGAATGTACGGAAGAGGATTAGGGCCACATGTGAAAGATTTATTATGAATTTAAACTAAGAACGCAAATCAATTTTTCACATGTGGCCCTAATCCTTTTACATAGAATTAAGTACATTTTAAGGTACTTGAGTATTTACAGTTTCTGCTCCTTACAGTAATATTTGGTGTGTAATATTGTACTGTTACTCTATTTAACTGATCTGACAGTTTCATAGTTCCCAGATACAGATTTTATATACAAAACATAATGATGAACTGCTAAAATAGACTTTTGATAATTGAAGTACATTTTGCTGATAATACTTCTGTACTTTATTTAAGTACCATTTATGTAAGACTTTTACTTGTAATAGAGTATTTCCACATTGAGGTATTAGTGTAGTGACAGTAAGATTTCTCCAGTATGTGTAACTGTGATACAGTTATTTATATACACCATATAACACTCACAACATCCTGATAACAGTAAAATGGCAGCATTACACAGTAATTATTACCACTTCTTTGTTAAACACAGCACAGCCAAAATCTCTGTTTGCATAATAATTTATTCACATATTTTTTTTCACATACTATATATTATTATTATTGCTGCAGTTCTGGAGCCTTTTCTCTTTCAATATTCCCACGACGGGATTCTATGTTCATATCTCTTTATATTTTTCATCTTCATGCATGCTGAGTAGTACATTTCACAGGAGCAGGATGCAAATAAATAAAACAGTCTCTTTTTTAAGTTACATGTCATAATCTATCCATTCTAGTAATGCTTAAGTAACATGCCTTTTTCAAAGTCCATAGGGGGGGAAGGGATGGGGTGGGGGGGACTTTTCGGAACATATAATCTCCATTAGAGGGCGAAAGCTTAACAAAGGGCACATTAATAATACATATTGTTAAAGCTGGCAATCTATGATTAATCTTCATTACCACCCAAAACCCTGCTCCCCCATCCAAGTGAAGCCCGTCTACACCGCATAGGGAAAAGGCTAAGTGTAATTATTACATATCATCTATGTACAGTAACTTTGAAATATGGCACCAAATCTGCTCGTGAAAAAAAGCTTGAGGTTACATGTTAAAATATTTGTGACTACGATACTTTTTCATAACTCCGTTCAGCCCCTTAGACAGCGATCGCACTTCACGAGCCAAAGTGGAAACGCTGGCACACTTTTCTTGCCTGTTTTCAGTTGGTTCTGAGAGTAAACAGCGTGCCTTGCAGGCTTTGGGAGCATTGTGGTGCGTGACACAGTGTTGGAAAAGTAAATCTAACTCATCTTCAATGCACCATGTGTCTCACTTTGAACAAAAGCTCCCGGGCAACGTCAGTCTGCCGTATGATTGGCACCTTAGAATATCAAGAAGAGTGACAATTTTAAGAAAAAAAAGTCACTGACGACAAATACTGTGTTCCAGTTTCTGCTAGTGCTGTTTGGTTTATGTTTGACTTTGTGTAAGTTTCTTAGAATAAAAAGGTGCTTGTTTGTCCGCCGAGTGACTTCACTTGAAGATCACGGACAATGAGAAATAACATTATCTATCTCTCAGTAGCTCGGTTTAGCTTAGCATTCAATTTTCTGACTTAAGTCAGATATTGGCTTTTTTCCCCCACACACATGCGTATGCATGCACACGCTTAAGCTCTTGCATATGCACACATAATTGGAAAATGAGGGGATTATTTCTGACCTACAGCAAAGGCAAATAATGAAGAACTTCAGATAACTCAACCTGAGGCTATCTTTACAGTATTTTAATATTATTAGTAATTGCTCAGTTTTATCTGTTGGGTTCTTTGAAGGCACCTAGTGTCACCTAGGCAAAGCAGAACTCTCCATCATGTAAGCTTTGTTACAGCGAGACAGTTTCCTTTTTAGGAGGGCGATTCTGCCCTCCTGAAGTGTCTTTTGTGAATTGATGCTTGATCATGACTACACAGAGTCTGTCTGTGCTCCTGAATAATAATGCAGTGGTGAGTTTTGTGCCCTAATGATCGGGGGTCCTGGGCCAGGGAAAAGCTCTTCTCCAAAATGAAAGTGGTCCTTGAGCCCCCAGGCAGAGAAGCCTCTGTCAGACGTAGGCTGACTCACTAGACTGGGTCCTGCCCAGGTTCGGGGCCTGGGACAGGTGCGAAACATCCTTCTTGCGCACTTCACAGATGGACTTCCTTCGGGCCTGCACCCCTCGCATGGCCGTCTTTATCTTCCTCCAGCCGAGGTGGTTGAGCTCAGCCAGGTTGAGCAGCACGCATATGCCGCTCACCGCAAACATAAAGACCAGAAACACGGTCTTTTCTGTGGGACGAGACACGTAACACTCCACCTCCTTCTCGCACGGGTAGCGATCGCACTCAAACATCCCCGGCACATTGAAGCCGTACAAGAAGTACTGGCCGGCCAGGAAACCGATCTCCAGCGCATTGCGGAATACCACCTGGATAACGTAGAAGCGGGAGATGCCCTCCTGCCGTCGCACTTTGGCGCTCTTGTGCGTTTGAGGAAGTCCCCTGGGTCCGTTGGGGATCTCCTTGACCTCCAGGCAGTCGTGATCCTCCTTACTGCTGTCGGGGTGCACCAGGATGCCGTTGATGTTGCGCGAGTGAAGCTTGCGAGCGTGGTGGTCGTGATGGCGGCCGTGGTGCCCGTGACCGTGGCTATCCATGTAAGGATGCAGGAGAGAGTAGCTTCGGTCACGCGCTTTGGCAGACTGGTGAACAGAATACGTGATGAAGCACAGGCTAGGCGTGCACACCAAGATGATCTGGAAGACCCAGTAGCGGATGTGCGAGATGGGGAAGGCCTTGTCGTAACAAGCCTGGTTGCAGCCGGGCTGCATGGTGTTACAGTATGAACATGATTTGCTCATCTTCGTACACCTTCTCCCCACTATGCCTACTATGAGGATACGGAAAATCACCACCACTGTCAGCAGGATCCTGCAGAGAGACAGAAGGAGAAGGAAAGGGCAGGAAGGGGAGCGGGTGAAAGGGAGATACACAATGTCAGTTAGTGAGGAACAAATGCACAGAGATTTAGGAAATATCTGGATATGAATTCTGACTATTTCAATGTTGATTGCAAGTCTTGGCTCAAAATAATCTAACAGGTGATTGATGCTGCGTTGTTTATGTTCACGTTGTACCCTAAAACTATTTCAGAGCAACAGAAAGAAAACAGTTTCCAGGCAAGTTGTGGGGACCTAACAATGTGTCTGTGTGTGTTGTTCATGCATGAATGTGTTGTGTGTTTGTGTGATATCACTCAGCTGCTGTGACAAACAACACCGCAGGACGGTAGAGTTGCGCTCTAGATAGCATGCACACATGAGCTCACTAATCATGAAACGTGGGGGGTCGTCAGAAGATAAAGGTGATTTCACACTCATCTTCACTGCTGAGCTGAAATGGAACAGCACGTACATGGACATCAGTGTGATTGCACATACATGCTTAAACAGTGATTGCCATTCACCAATCCATAGATGTAAGGATTAGTGTTGTAATATTCATTGTTTAGTATTTTTCCAATACATGAACTCTTGCCTTTCATCGTATTCTATCATAAATCTCCTCATTGTTGCAAAGCTTTTTAACAAATATTAAACTGTTGTGCAAATGACCTCTTTTTGACCTCTCTTAGACCCCCTTTACACCTGGCATTCAAATGTGTCTCATATCCAGATTGTATCTAAATATGATTTAACCTGATTGCATTTACACCTGGTATTAATATGTGTCCTCCAGCGTCCACATTCAGATCCAATTGAGATCCCGATCGCTCTGTCTGAGAGTGGACGGCTGCGTACACGCAGGCTTGTAGCCGAGCACTGCGGACAGAAATGGCCGTTGCACTGTATTGATCACTCGGACCCATTATATCCAGATCTTTAGCTCCGTCTACCAATGCTGTGCAGCATGGTGAAGAAAGACTCAGAGACGATCAGATACAGCTAATATTTTACACCTATTTTTATGCTGAGGTGCAGGAAATGTGGCTGTCTGAACATGTGGCTATAATTGCGCTCTTAACAGGCCAATTCTTAGAAGCCTGAGGTGTATGGCTTTAATATGAACCACAGCACAAGTCTATAACCTCACAGAGAAATACAGTAAACCTGCTTTAAAGGACAAAACAATATCTGGTTTCAGCTGTATGGCGTTGACACTCTCAGTACTAGAGGCAGTTATGGTTTAGGAGACAGTTCACATCAGGACATAAAGCCCCTCTGTAAATGATGTGGATCTGAAGAGCCATGATGCTGAGGAGTCGAGGAGGTGATTAGTTTAAGACATCAGCATCAAGCTAAAAACGGAGCCGTTTAGGGGAAGAGGGCACGCCATATGCGACTTGGTGGGATGACTGCACTCGCACACCACAGAGGGATGAGAGAGGTGAAACTGAGCAGCGACCGGAGGAGTGCTGGAGCACACTGCAACCCTGCCAAAAACTGTTACGCTGGACAGCCTTAGCATTACATATTTCCGCCCACACGTAGTTGTTGTGTGTGGATCGAAAAAAGCATTTGCATTTACACTTGTGTTCATGTGGTCAGAATGCGTCCCTGAACTCCTCCGGAGGTGGTTTGGCCGATCAGATCACCAACAACAAACCGTCCTCGTTATGGGTGCATTTTTCTTTGTACCAAAGAGTATAGAAGCAAAGAGACGAAACTCAGGTGTTTTTTGACAACAGTCACGACTGCCATTTTGGACTGAAACGCTTATTATATTTATAATATTTTCTTGTTTAACACAGGCCATTTTGGTAGAATATGACAATAGAATAGCACTAATGTTGTTTTAATACTTTTGTACGGCTCTTTTTATGTGAACTTTTTACTGGCTCCGGTAGTCGCTTTCAGTGCAAAATGGCGGAAGCGTAGCTTTGCTGCTGGGCGCTGATTTGCAAGGGAACAAACAATTGACTTTCACTTCTTGGGCAAAATACGTTCTTTGCCTGTACTTTCATGTGGTTAAGCACTATCCAATTGCAATCCGATCACCCAAAACGCATTTTAATGTCAGGTGTAAAGTGGGTCTTAGGAGGCTGCCCCTGTTCCCAGGGTCACAGTATAATTGATGATTATCAACTTAGTGCTGAACCATACAGGTGGCATCTTCTAAAAACTTCCCATTTGAGCTCATTAGTACATTGCTGCAGTTAGAGAGAGCTGTGTGTCCGGGGGCTGGGGATCTAGAGAGCAGTGCGGCTGCTTTTCAAGGCCTCTGAGAGACTGGGGTGCTGCTTCTGTTATCTTCTGGTGTCGATCCAGCGTGAGCAATGCGGAGGAGGACTGGGGCTTTATAGAGCTGCACTGTCAGCTCTTTCTAATGAGCGAGGAAAGCCTGCACATCATGGGGCTCCCTCCTGGTTATTTTATGCCACAATGCAGTGGTTGTGGATGCTCCCTGCGTGTAGGAGCCAATTACTTAGAATACACTTGTTTCCAGGCACAAGAGGGGCACCCAAGGCAACTGGAGGGAGATAGATGGGAGGTGGCCCAGGTGGGTTAGAACAACTGGGGTAAATGTCAGCGATGTATGACATATCCTTTCATTCAGGTGTTGTAACATAATACGATTTGTTTTAAATATGTTCATGAAAAGTTGGTCTTTCTTTCTGTTCGCGTTCCATGGCCAGTTACCACAGCAACCTGCGAATTAGTGAGAGGTGAGGATCTGGAAACAAGAAAGAAGATATGTGTAGACACCAAGGTATGGAGGAAAAAAAGGTATAATTGTGAGAAAAGTTTATGTTTTCCTTTGGGGGTGAAAACGTCTTTCAATGGGGCGATTGAGGTGACGGCTCGTGAAAGGTGAGCAGAGGAACACGTGTTGACGTGAAACAGACTTAAAAATAGAGCAGCGCGCCGCTGCAGGACTATTCCCGCTCCACCTGCGAAGAGCGTGCCTGTGTGTGATGCAAGACAGACACGAGGACACAGAGACAATGAGGGAGAGTCATCCATGTGGGTGACTTGTGCAAAATGGCAAGCGTGTCCGGCACGTCCAGTGCTCAGAGCAGCTGTGAGCACACACGCTACGCTGACTTTCAGTATGTTTCGGAAATACAACAGAATAAAGCTTCTCTGCACCTCTGGTCTTCCTAGAAGTTAAATGCAGGTCGTGTATGTAATTTACATTCAGTCACTTTACGATCCTTTGTTCTGAGCTGGATGCATCTGCCTTCAATGGGGGGTTTGTCAGCAGTGGATTTGACCGAAGGGCTGATATTGATGGTTCTCTGCACCACAAGGAGTCATTTCACGCATACTGCAGAAATCGGTGATCGACACTGCTCATTTATATGCAAATAGTTCTTTAGGAAATAAGAAACTAGCTCATGTTCAGTGTCAGTGTGAGAATCCTGCGGCTCTGGATGCTGATTTAAAACGATGTAACGGGATAGAAAGCAGCTTACAGCACATCTGCATTCACTGTCTGTTTCTATTCAAGGTCGCTTCTTCTCGTGCCAGTGATAATTACTACATCATAATAGCATTAACTAAATGTCACTAAGTCTGCCTGCTATGCACATCTCTGTATAGTGACACAAGCTCACACACTGGACAGGTCTTTCATGGTAAAAAAAAATTCTACAATAACACTCCTAGTTAAATTTCTCTCAAATTATTTTTTATAAATTCAGACCTAGCAGATGGTTTGTATTTTATTATTTACAGATGGAATCTTTGCAGATTAAAAATACATACAACACCTCTGTATGAGTGGAAACAGGCTCTTCTTTATGCTCTGGTCAGAGCAGAGACTAACTGTCTTTACCCACATGCATGGTATCCCTTATATCAGCGCACTACTCAGCTATAAGTCGGAGTTATCATTTTGTCAATTTGATAAGTATAAAGCTGAGTAGAAAACAACACGGCACACCACTTGTCTCCTTTGTGGTGCAGGGAATCAATTTCCCCTGAAAATCCAATTCCAAAGAAAAAAGCCAAATCCCGCACACACTTATATCGCCTCTGCATTGATTTATTAAAGAGTCAACGTTTCGGTCGCAAGGATACCTAGGATATGTCTTGAGAATGGTCCTTGCAACCGAAACGTCGACTCTTTGATAAATCAATACAGAGGGGAGAAGTGTGTGCGGGAATATTTTTTTTCTTCTTTGAAATAAAGCATATAGCTGCCAAGAACCCCAAATACCAGAAAAATGACACCGTTCAAGGTTGTAAAAATATTGTTTCACTATTTATACACACAAATACAGCAGAAACACACAAGAAATAAAACTATATTGCAGTCTATTTACATGTAAAGCAATTTTATTCCAACTCGTTTTGGTGCCTTTTTCATTGAAAGTCTATGAACACATCAGCACATTCAACTGGTTATCTCTGCTTGTCTCTACATGATATATAAATACAGTTAAGTTACTTTAAATAAAACCTGCTCCGTGTATTCACCCATGAATTGACAGACTCCAGAGGGTTGGACACGACCGACGAATGTGTGGCGTTTTAATTAAGGGCGGGTGAACCTGTGAGACAGTCTACAGGACTCATTGTGGAATCATTGCTAAATAAATTTCACATAAACCAAAAGTAATGACGCATCCAGACACTCCTCTCAACTTGTTAAAGGACCAGTGTGTAGCATTTCGGGGAACTATTAGCAGAACTGGAATATAATATTAATAATTAATGTTTCTTTAGTGTATAATCACCTTGAATATAAGAATCAGTTCTCCACTGAAATACCCAGTGGAGAACTTGGTTGGGACAGTTTACGTCATTGGCATACGTCACACAACTGGCCACCACAATTAGTGTAAATAATTATTGTGACAGTGGGGATTAACAACACAAGAACCATGCTGCAGCATCCTTGCATAGGTCCATTTCACGCCATGTTTTATTTACAAGGGACCACTGCAGCTTTCTTCACCTCAACAGTGAGAATTTGTAGTCGTTATGGACTTTCCTCGATAGAAACTTTTTCTTAAGTACTGTACTGCGGATATTCTGTTCCTATACTTGTTTGTCCGGGCAGATTTTATGTCATTAAAAAAATCCAAAGACATTGCAAGTATTGAGTGTTGTGACTGTGTGTGTGTTTGCAGGCTTGCGTGTGTGTGTGTGTGTGTGTTGTGTGTGTGTGTGTGTGTGTAACACACTCTACTGCTGGATAACAGGATAATCAGCACGGGGCAGATTGCTGCATTAGCAGAAAGTAGTGGACGAAGGTTATCTGCAAACATCAGTGTTTTTAAGTCCTGCAGAGCAACGAGCCAACGCTGTACGTTGGAGCAGATTGGGACAGGACAGCCTGAACCTGCAGAATATTCAATAACCGCCATAATTATGGAAAAGGATTTTTGATTTTTAGGAGCCTCATCAAACCTGAGGGCAGAATATCAAAAAAAGGCCACTGGCTGCCTGGAGTCAATTCAAAAAAAGACAAAGATACAGACACTTCACTTCACAAAAGTCCCTTAAATGGCCAGTAAATTATCTCAACATCATCACGTCATTTATTCGCCCACTCTGCTGAGGATCTACCTTCAGACTAATCATTACATTTATGGAGACTTTCTAAATCCCTGACACTGTGCCAGAGATTTAATAACATTTGGAAGAAAATGAATCTAGTCTGTATCCCTGGATTGGGCTCACATGTGGAAGTTATTCTAGAATGTTCATAATTTCCTTGTGCTGCATTAGTGACAGCTTGTATTTGTCATAAATTGCAAAGATCAACAAGCTAACATTGAATGTCTAGAGGGACGACGAGAGGAGGAAGTAAAGATAAGGATGCGATACTTCGCTGCTGTGTAACTATACAGAACTGACCTGTAAGCAGCTGATTGACCTGTGAGGTTGTGTGTATAGTGTAATGGTAGCGGCTCTTCGGCTGGTGTGTGTCGGCTGGACATGCAGGCTCTGTCTATCCCAGAGCTTTCACACACACACACACACCCACACACCACACACCCACACACACACACAAGTTCATTCATACAGCAGCTGCTTGTCGCCACGGCCTCCAGGGACAACAGTAGCCTCAAGCACAAACAGCAGATCCACACACACACAGACACACACACACACATTGTGAATATAAATTACCCTTAACTGTATATGAGTCAACAAACAGTATAAAGTATATCTGCACATATAGGCGCACTGACTACAGTGTACACTGGCAGTCTCTGAAGGCATGGCTAAGTACAGTATTATCTGTAGAGAGACCCTGAGTGAAAAATATTCTTCCCGCCCGTATGCTCCTAATAATAAGCTCCACTGATTGCTGTCGCAGCACATAATGAATAAAGACTTTACCAGGCGCTAGAAATTAGGCAGCTTAATATCAGAGTGCAGACATTCTTTCCTCCCACCCCTCATCCACTGCTCCTCTCTCAAACTGTTTTAATAGTTTCAGGCCTTGCCACGTACCCAGGCAGACGTGCATGACCGCCCGACGGTGCCGCTGAGAGTCGGCGTGACGAATACATAATATAAAGCTAAAACTTGTGTGGTGGTTCACTACTCCTGGCCTCTTCTTTAAATACTCATCAGCGATATTTTTACTGAGTATAACACATCAATGGTTTAAAAATACTGTAAGTCTCTTCCGATATTGAGATTTTACACAAAAACCATTAAGGCCTTTTCCGAACTGTTTTCCTTTGTGCCACGTGCAGAAATTTAGTATCTCACTTGTTCATTCAACAACTCTGAACGAAATGACTTCCAGCTGTTTTAACAGCGAAAGTTAATTGCTCTAACTCTATACTAACTCACGTCCCCGCCCTGGATTCTCTCGCTATTAATACGACACTTGCTCAGAATAACTCCACGCCACGCGTGGGTTTACATTTGAGTTAGTTGAAAGCCCGGTTCGTCACATACTGTCGCTAAAGGGTGCCTCTGTGCGTTGGTTTCCGATGCCGAGGGCGCTGCAAATCGGCGCTATTTGACGATGTTGGGAGTGAGACTGGGTGTACAGATTAACTGCCTCAATTACATCTAGCTGAGATAGACATGAACAGGTTTGAGTTATCATAATACTTACCTTAAAATGTGCTAAAGTCTTCTTTTTTTCTTAAGCAAAGCGGCTTTGTTCAAACAAATACATACACAACTATCCCCCATAGCTGGAGGATATTGTGTTTGAAGAAATTTCTATTAGCTCATTGCACAGCCTAACCATGCTTGGTGATGATGTCAGTGTATACCAGATGCAGCGTCCTCCATCCAATTTGTCTTGATGTATGCATCTAAAATTACACCTTTCATCTAAAAATTACCCTTTTGTCTCAATTCTAGCTAAGGGATACAAACATTTATACCAAAGCATTTTTTTTTTTTAAATCACTTGAAAGTTGAAAACCCTTCAAATGAATGATATCAGCATTTCCTTTGATTCCCAACCAGCGTATTTTGCTGATTGCATCAACTTGCGATTTCGAATACTCCACTAAATCCACTCTGCGGCTCTTCAATATTCGGAGCAATGACAGGTACATGATCAACACAAATGCAGAGGATGGGTTTTAATCCAGTGTAAGGTACAGCGTATTCAACCAAATTCATCTGCAGAAAGGTTCTGCATAGACTCACACACAATGTGCCGTATAATTATTATTTAGATGGGCCTTTGATGAGGGAGTCAGCTAGAGAAAAATTATTCTATTTTTGCAGTGGGACACAGCAGACTTAGCTTATTTTGACTCAGCCCATCATTTTATATCTGAACCCATTTTAGTTCACGACATATACGCTTTTGATGTTACTCTGCATTCAGGCCCTAAAGGAAAAATAAACTCCCCAAAAATTCAAACTTCTGGTTCCCTTTCAACAGGGCTGGACTTATTGCAGGCACCTTTGTTTTGGCATAGCTACAGGGAAGGTTATTAATTAATTAAGTAATTAAATCGCCTCTTGTAGCTGCATTGCATTCGGGTCTACTGAAGGACATATGCGGGAATCTCCGCAGCTCTGGCAATGACTCATACACAGTATATGATAGTTGATGGTGAGACTAGAGAAAATCCCTTTCTCTTTTGATTCGGACGGACACACAAATGCTGATGTTTCCTGTTGAAGATTTTGAATACAGCTGCAAATGTAAACTGTATTCAAAATCTTACTGCTGGTCTTTACAGTATGCTTGGCAAGTTAACCGTTAGAAAACAAAGACACAACAACAAATTGGACCCAGAAATTCAAGGTGCATCATTTTGTGGGGGTTTTTAGTGCAGATTTTCCTTGATGCGTTTAACATTTGTTTCACCTCCTTATGAGAATTGCTATCATCCTACAGTGACAGCTCACCAAAACTGATCACAGATTTGTATGAATTTTATGGAATCATACACAGTACACCTGAAACAATCAATAGATGATGTAATGCAAAATGTTTCCCAGGTGAAATTTCTGTTCTTGGTTACATATAAAGTTATTTTTAGGGCTGCACAAATCGCAATATGGCCTACTGCAATTTTCAAAATCGCAGTATTTGTTAAAATCGCAATATTTGTCAAAGGCGAAATGTGTGTCAAAATACCATTTTACATTAAATATTTGGTTCTGCATTGATGTCCTGGCCTGCACATCATATTCTATATGCTAAAGAAAACATCTTTGTTTGTACAGATCGCCGCTAAAATCACACCATAATCATTTTAATATGTTTTTCAATGAAAATGAAAATAATGATGTAAAAAATGTCTCCTTCCCTCTAATATCCGCAAATCATATCGCAATTGCAATATCAGTCAAAATAATCGCAATTGGATATTTTTCAAATGTTCAGCCCTACTTATTTCACCAAGCATTTCCCTCCCTTTCATTTGTGGTTAACTGGAATTACATGGGCTAACCTCACAGGTTGATGTATCATGTCTGCTGGAGTTGTTGTCATGATTTATTAACAAGTTTACAAGTCATGTGATGGAGGCTTTTAAGAGTTGTGGTTAATATTGTTGTGGAGTGAATGTGATGCAAAACTGCACTCATTGAATATACTTTGATCATTATAAAAACAAGTGTCTCCATCTCCTTTTTGCAGTTTTTTCTTAATGTCCTCAAATAGCTGGCAGTTAACCAGAAGCTCATGATGGAACTGACACGGCTTCACCTCCTCAGCTATGATGGTCAATGACTTGGCTGACTAGGCATTGGCACACTTGGCCAGCTCGTGTAGAACAGAGTCAAAGATGAAGGATCAAGGATGTAGAAAGAAATCTGATCTGATTGTGAACATGAAATGTTAATAATTTTCTTGGTCCTGAATGAATTTCTACATAATCTATCACTATATGTCTGATAGGTCAACTGTCAATTAAGATTGACACATTGGTAAGCAATTATCAAATCTAGTTGAAATGTGTTTGAACCGATCACACTGACGAGCAGGTATGTGATAATTCTCTGAGGTTTCGTCACTATGAGCGACCCCTTACACATTACACATTGTTTTTTGATCCACTTACTAATATAAAATGTTGATTTGTGCAACTTTAAAAATATTATTATATATAAGATGTCTTCGGATGTAAAGTAAGTTGGTTGTTGCTGCTAAAACATAAAGTTTTGACTGAAGTGAAAAAGTTTTATGGCCACCAGCCCTGTGCAACAACACCTGCTTCCCTTATTTTGCCAACTTCCTGCAGATTATTCATATTTCTGCCAATGTGATACAACCTGGCTGTGGCTGATAATTGATGCTAGAACTTTCTTCTTGGCTGTGAATTTCTGTGTCGCACATAAATTGAGTTTGATACTTTTAAACTCATCATACTTTTATTTGATTGGCCACCCTCCCTGATTTAACTCTGGTACGCAGTGTAAATTTTAATTAGCAATCTACTCTGAAGATTAAAAGCACACTATACAAAGAAAGATTATACAAAAACACATCCAGGCCCTGTGGATACTGAATTCCCTCATCTAATAACTTACTGTAGTTGTGTACTATCATTATGAAGATAACTCATGTAATTAAAAATGCATTCTGAATTAATGAACTGCTACGGCAATTTAAAATATATGTTTTCATTGTGGAATACAAGAGGAAATGTATAGTAAATATGTTGCCTTACATTCTCTTTATTTTTCAAATTGACTTTTATTTAGCCCTAATTAAAAATAAATCTATATTGATCAGCTGCATTGATGTAATTGATACATGGATTGGTGTTCACTGGATCACATTAATTATATTATTGTTTATTGCAACAACCAACAGATCTTAATTATTCGTCTACATAAAAATGTTAACAACTGACCTTTAACTTTTAAGATTTCTATATCCATATTTATTGCAAAATACATTGGTTTTAAAATCATATCTCTGTACTTGTAGCTGCCTTTGTGATCTTGAAAATAGAGCCATAAAATAAGGCCCTAAACATTGTACAATACTTCTGGGTTTAAGAGAGTTTTAGTATCTAAAAACGGGCTCACAGGCAATAATAGGTTAAGAAATCCTGTCCTAACCTAATTAAGGAATTCTAACACATTGGAAAAATCATTGAAATAAGACAATTAAGATATGAATAGGGAAACATTACACGCCTGGTAAAGCTCATACACACACCATCAATATGTTGCTGAAATGAATAATAGCCCGCACTGAATGAAAGCTAAGCTCAGCTTTTCTGGCAAAATCCCCCCATCGAACAGTATAATCAATAACATTCAACATCGGGGATTGCTACACAAATAAACTAATGACAGCTCCAGATGGGCAGAAAAAATGGTTTAATTTGAATGACATTCCCGCTTCTCGCCAATGGATGATGGATTACTAATCCTGTCAAACGCTGAAATATTGCCTCTATTGTTTTGCTTTGCAACACAATCTCCCCACAGGCAGTATAGATTTTTATCCAGGAAAGCTTATTATTAATGATACATGAAATATGTTCTTGGTTCACTAGTAGTGACAGGATGATGCTGCCCTCAATTAAAGCAGAGCATTCCTACATCTCAAATTATTTCGGGAGAAGTAGGGTGCCCTTCTCAAAGTAGGGTACCTCCTCTCGTTGTGGATATCCTGACCATATTTAGGCAAAGTGGAGAGAAAACACAAATATGTGCTCGGAAACTACAGAGCAGAAAGTCATCTGCATTTACTTTTAGAGCCAGCAAACAGGGATGCAGATATATTTGGTTTCATGAAACCTTTCAAGACTGTCCATTTGAGTGCTGTTGTTTTTACCATGCAAACAGAGTTAAAGAGCAACAAGGTATTTTATACACCACTTTGTCCATTATATTAAAAGGCTGGACAAATCTGCATCCATTTTTAATGAATGATTTGACATCAGTAGCAACTTGCAACAAGGGCCACATAACATTTATTACGATTTTATGAAGTACTTGTAATGCTAAAGTGGTGAGTGATAGATGTTAAATAATAGATTTCACTCTGTTACGCAGGAAAAAACAAGTAAAAGGTGAATGGATATAGATTTGTTTTTATAGAGTACATCAATTATATATGGACAAAATTCTATTTTATAAAATAATTATTCAGTTTGAAACGCAATACGTGAAAAGTATGCAAAATACATGATGAGTTCATTACACCTTTAACAACAGAGAGCGTCTGCCTCTTATTAAAGGTGCTGCTTATTCAGCCAAACCTGCACTACTGTGTCTGCATAAATTGTGAATATTGCATGTAATTTCTCTCAGGATTGTACATCACCTTTTATGAGAGCTACAGTTAGAGCATTACATTCAGATGAATGTGAAATTAAAAATGGAATTGTGTATTTTTAGAAGTCCTCATCAATGCAGAGGACAGAGACTGTTTCCTCAGCAGCAGGGTCAGTCAGCAGCTCCAGAGGAAGGAGCTCTGACACAGATTCTTAGCACAGAACCTCTGCAGAGGGAAAACTTCTCTTCCTTCCTCTGTCTCCTACTCCCCCCCACCTCCCTCTGTATCCTTTTTTGTTTTACAGCTCACATCCTCTCCTCTCTATCCTTCCATCCGGCAGCCTTTATTATTTTATCTTCCTTAGATCACTCACTCTAGTCCTCCATTATCTCTGCCTCTTTTTTCTCTCTCTCGCTCTACTTGTCTTTGGCACTGACCTCACTACAGCATTGCAGTGTAGGGAAAGATGCATCAACACACTTCCTTTCTTTCTTCCTTCCTACCTGCAAGGTGTATAACAAACCCAAAGGCTTCATCCTCTCATGGTAGAACACACATACAAGCACACCTGTGGTCTGCAAAACACCTGAGCACCACATGTGAAAAACGAAGTATGTAGTATGTCGTGTCTTAATGTACCGTATGTGTGTGATACGTTAATTGCCCTTTGCATCACATATTTATGTTGTTTAGTTTTTACATACAGTATTTAGGGCAGTCTGAATAGTTAAATAAAAATGTTTGCAATTTTATCTAAAGAAAATAAAAAGACATCTAACATGGAAATGATAGTCTACCTGGTCTGACCCTGCAAATATACATGATGGGATGGCCCATGCTACACAAATGCCGTCAACATTAAATTGTTTGCAGTGTTGTGTGGGCAAATCTCTGATTTTAGCAGATAGAGTATTGAAGCAGTTGTTTGTCCCACTGGATATTTTCGAGGTTTTCAAATACTGGTCTGATAAGCATTAGGGATGTAGGAAAATATCGAAAATATTATTAAACACTATCGATTTTTAATCAATAGTTTACATGAAAAGATTAACTCAGTCAATACCTTAGTTCATTTGCAAAGATATGTGCCCTCTCATTGTATGTGCCCTCTCAAATTAGTGTCGTGATGTTGGATGTTAAAGGGACTGTGATAAATGCAAATGCAGATCCCACTGTTCTGATTGCATAAAAAAAATTAAGCTTGTTTTAATCAGATTTTATGCATATTGTGATGCGTTCTTTATACTATGACAGTTTTCCTAAAATTAGATTTAAAAAATCACAATATATCACCTTGTTTACAGTATCATAAAATATTGCAATATATTGACACCCCAACATATTGAACCCATGTATCATGATACATATCATATCGCCAGATTCTTGCCAATACACAGAAAGTAAATGAATAACGAATGTATCGATTTCAATTGTAGAAACAAGACTTGACTATTTGTACATGAGTCTGTTGTATAGTGCTACACCAGACATACCAACAAATTGCGATCTGACAGGTTAATATTTGTTGCAAACCTATTGTTATGAAAAATATATTTACTGTACTAAGTGTAAATTAGACATTATGTGTACAACAAGACATATTAGACAACTGCAAATATTATCAAGGCTGCTTGTGTTATATTTTAAACAAATACACCAGTGTATTGTCAGCATATCGACACAAAAACAATTTAGTAACTCAGGTATGTAGTCTACAGAAAGTATTGTCATCTATAGTTGCTGCGCAACATGCTGCTTTGAAAGTCTGTCAACACACAGTCTCTGCGAAGAAATATTTGTGGGAATATTTGCAACAAGTCTGAGTATGTTCCACTACAAATTCTCATCGAATAAGCCCAAAAATCTTTGTGAGGTTGTATTTTTATTATATGCACCAAGTATATACGATATAGCCCTTGTTGGTGTCCTCAACAGTTGGCAGCTTACCTCTGCCCATCAAGAGAAGAAACTTAATTAATTACTTTAATTAACACACTGAGTGAGATACGTTGAGACATTTTATAGGCCATACTGAACTGTCAGCTATCTAATGCTGAAAGCCCCAGGGTCATTATAACTGTGAATATACAGTCAATTTGGTTTGGGCTAGAGAATGAGGTTAATGCAGCCTTGACAATGATTTCTTTCACTGTGTAATCATGATTACAGTCATTGGTTATCCATGCACACGCTATACCTTGCCCAGTTAGAAGTCAGGCGTATGGAAAACACAATACACACATTAATCTTTGAATGAGTCATAATATGCAAGCAACCTGTGGTTAGTCAGAGGCACAGAAGCAACTCTCAATTTGTCTTTCTCTTTCAAAGACCGTAATTAAGCTAACCTATGCCACTGTATAGACGGTCCATTTCTATTTTTACCACTGTTATGTATACCTAGGCTAATTATCTATCCTATGCCAGGGCATAGGTTAGCTTAAAACCTACAATTAAGAAACAGCTTAATTGTAGCTGAATTAGACAGTCTAGACATCCGACAATGCTATCTGACAGTGTCTCATGGTGGAGCTACATCCTCACGTTGCAAGAAAGAGGGTTTGGCACTCAAACAGATGACTGACATGCAACCATGTTCCAAAGTTTTGATGCAGGGGAGACTTTTCAGCCATGGGGAGACATCACTGTTCTGTTCTTTGGAACGGCATCCTTTGGACTGCAAGCGCACACATGCAAACTCTTTCCAAAGAAATGTTTAAAACTACACACAGGCTGAACATCCTACATGTGATGCCATCTAGCGGTTGCTGCATGCTCCGGCCACACCCCCGTGAAGTGCAGGACTTCACAATGCACAACAGTGCAACGCTACATCACAGTAGGTTGTGTTCACAAGTGCAACGGACCACACCTGACCACACCCAACCGGGATGTTGGGTGTGGTCAGTGGTGCAACAGACTTGAACCTTTCAACCCATAGAGGTCAGTGCAACAATTTTGACTCCATACATGGTTTAGTGTGGAGTTGCTCATTAACAATCTAGGAGGCATCTGCACAGCACAAAACTGTGCCAGTGGTGAACAATTCTCCAACTTGCTGGTACATCCAAAAACAAAATTCGGATCATTTAAATGTTAAGTGTCTTTGATTTCCTGACCATGCAGACACATGCTTAGGATTAGGAATCAAGTCTTTATCTTTAGTAGTTGTGTGTTATTGCTAAGATTGTCTTGTCTAATGTCTGAAAATGCCTGTCTACAGGTAAAAAGCCAAGATCCGGACCACAACTTCATGATAAAACTGCTACACCCTAACCCGAGGTCTCTCTGTCCAACAAACTGCATAAGAATTCTCCAATACGTTTAGTGAGATATCTTGCAAACAAGCTAGCTAACAGGGACAACATTAAAATTTGGGGTAAAAACAAATTAAGGGATCTACAGCCTACAATACTCACAAAATGCTGTACAAAGTGATTCCAAAGACAAGCAGAGTAGAAAGAGGGAACCTCATTGGAAAGCAGCTAATGTTACAGTTAATGCGCTAGGGTCAACTAGAGAGCCTTGTAGGACAAACACAGTCTGAGGGAAGCCTAAACACAAAGGTATCATTTACAGAGCATTTCACTGTATTCAGCACAGTAGCACATAGCTGGTGTCCTGGGCATCACACAAACTACTTACTATATGAGGGAATTATTTTTACTGGTTCATATCATTCCACTATCTAATGTCATGTAATTTTTGACATTTTGACACAGCGGGTAATTAATCTAGTAAATTATATTATATGATGAACAAAAACTGGTGCACAAATGACTATTCTAAAAATGAAATTAATTAAAAAATAAAGTGTATTTTAGGTATTCAGAGAACCCTCTTTAATGTTCAACCAGTGAAGTGTATGACCAACAAATAGCTCAAATTAAGCATATAAGAGGAACCCATTACATCATCAGAGTACTCATGACTTTTGAAAGAGGTAGCAGACAAATTGAGAGTTGCTCTGTGCCTCTGAAAAACTGTAGGTGGCTTACAGTCATTGAATCATCCAAAGATTGATTTTCAGCATTCTTTGTGCCCTGTGCTCACAGGGTATCACTGATTCAGCTGCCAGGACTGGATTTTAAAGCTGCATTAAGTAATTTTTGACCACTAAGGGGCGGAAAGACTCCAGAACAAGTTCACAACAGTTAGCAATTAGCTTATGAAGTTGTTATGGCTAACATGTTAGCAAACAGTTGCCTACTTACAAATCCAGCAGAAACAGAGCAACACGGACATCCCTTTGGTCTCCTTTTTCTGGCCACCTGTTGAATGTAATTCCAATATTCACTGGCGTTTAGCCCCTGTTTGGTCTTCCGGCGCGTGAGAAAAATATCGGGACTCTTTTTGGCTTCTTAAATGTTCAAGTTTCTTCACCAGTTACTTCGGCTCTTTGCCATTTCGCGCTGGACGGTTAGCGTACAATTAGCTTGTGTGTTGGGAGCGGCTGCCCACGGTCGTATACGAGCCGATATTGTTTTGGTTTTGTCGCTCCGGGAACCAAAACAATGAGCTGAAAATGGCTGAAAGCTGCATAGAGCTTCATAGTGAGATGTTGATTCTCAGTGATACCGGCAGTACTACCAATCCCATAAGCAGGAGGGAGTCGTATAATTAATGGCACAAAATATTGCTTAATGCATCTTTAAATCAAGTCAACATGCTCTAATATATGCAGGTTTTCATTCCATCTGTGGACTAGACCAGGTGATTTCAACACAGAGGAAGAACTCACTGAAATGACTTGGTGTAGTGTTTGATTGGAAGGAAAATCTCCATCGCACATGGCTTCAGATCCCTGATCAACACAAGTTTTGCTATAATGCGGCTCACATCATCTCTGTTGCTCTGATGCAGTAACAATGTCACTGATTTTGAAGGATATAGTCTAATGGTTCTGTGCACTCAGGGCTTAGTGTAGTCAATAAAGACATGAGCCAATTTTCACTCCTTTAACTTACACACACAGCAACACACACACACACAAAAACCCACTGGAGCAGAGAGAAGGTTAGGCCATGCCCTTGTTGCGGACTACCTGAGGTCTGGGTTAATGAGCACAGCAGTGCAGTTAAATTCATAGTCTTTCGTGGCTTTGTTGTGTTTTTTTCTGAAAAGCTATTTTCGAATTACAAATCTAGACATCCGGGATTTCACTTTGGCTCACTTTTCCAAATGAGCATCCCAGCGTGACATTTGGATTGTGCTTAATGGGTGGAAAAAATCCACTTTTGCATTTAATTAATCACACAGAGATGATGTGGAGTCCATTTTTTCACACACATTTTACAGCATGTCTCCATGGCGTGTCTCCACTGCTAATCAAACTAAAAGCTCATCTGTTCAACCCTCCACCACGAACCATTCTCACGCAAAATATGAGAAAAGATCAAATCTGTCTTTCGCTATGATGCAAATAAGTGCCTTCTGATGAGAACAAATTGAATGAACTTGTTTTTTGTCTCAAGTTCACACAGTGTTCAGAGCCATTTGATCCCCCTTTGATTCTACCTTCCACACCTGCTTGCCCACCATCCTTTCATCTTCCGCACCTCTGCTCTCCTCTCACTCCCACTCCCCTCTCCTCCTTCTGTCCTATTGGTCTGTGGCCAACAGCGTCAAGCGTTATCTATCAAAAGCTGGGCTATTAGGTAGTATCAACACAGGAAACTCTCTGAATTAACCATAATGCCCAGTAAAGCCTGCTATTGATTATGTGCAGTAAGTTTATCCCTTAACTAATGATGGGTGTGGAGGATAAGGGTGAGGAGGAGGAAAGGACGGGGGAGGTAGTGATGACTGTGGGGGACTGTAGAACAGAGGAGAGCACTGGGACAAGCCTGAGGAGGGGGGTTCACATACAGAATAACATACACTTTACATAAAAACACCCAGCTCATCAGTATAAACAAAACCAAAAAATAAAACCCACAAAATCCATCAGAGTCTTACCTTCCAATCATAGTAGAGTGCTGCTGGACAGCCGCCTCCAGCAGCCTCTCCAAAATGGTCCATTCCCCCATGGTGATGGAGAGGTGGCAGGGATGTCAGAAGACTTGGGGAGCCGACCCCTCTTTCTCCGGCGGACTCTTTCTTCTTCTTCTTCTTCTTCTTCCCAGGACCGGCCCGCGCTCTTGTGGACCTGCCGACCAGTGGGGGTACACCCGACCCCCGTCCACGCACCCGCTCTCTTTTGACCTCTACACGTTGACCTGGCCGACCGTCAACGTGTCTTTGAGTGTGTGTGCGAGAGTGAGCGTCCTCTCCTGGGCCCGTCCCGCTGTGCTTCTCCTCCTGGTGGAGGAGAGGTGCTGAGCTGATTGCCTCCCCCCTCCTCCTCTCTCCCTTACTCTCTTCCCTTCTCCCCCTCCCCTGTGCGCTGATGCTTGTCCTCCCCCTGCCGCACCACTCTGTTCTGCGCTACAGCATATGCTATAGCTCACTGTATGACAGCCATGATCACCCTCTCTTCTTCACTTGCCTCCCTCCGTCCCCCTTGCTCTTTTCTGCGCTGCCTTCGTCCTCCACCCTACCCCTAGGGCTCTCCTTGTACTTTACCTGCACTCCCTGCCATCAGTGCTGCTCTGCGCTCGTCCTTGCATTGTGTAGGATCTTTGCCTTTGCTGCACCCTTGCTATAACCTAAACACACACACACCGCATATAGCTGATCCTCCTTGGCTCACCTCAGCAAACAGCCCTGTAAACACACACTTGCGCTCGATGACAGCTCTGAATCCCACTTCTCACTTCCTACTGAGGACTGCAGATCCACACCGGCACACAAAGCTCCTGCCTGCTGAATGTCATTTTACGACTGGAGGAATGGTCGCTCCCACAGCTCCAAGCGCTACAAGGACCCATAAAAACCTGCATACACACACATACACACACACTCGGAGCCGCACACGCAAACACGCTGCCACCCAGCCCCTCAGTAATAAATCAGCTGCCTTGCTGCATCCAGTGATGGTGAACCAAGGCAGTGTGCGGCAGACCTGCTGTCCTGTGTTGTCCCCCTGGCTAATTTCAGCACAGTCCAATGCCCAGAGTCATGTCTGCCGCAGAGAGCGGGGATGAAAAGCTGTCCTGTGATGCCTATTTCTGGGCTCCATCATCTTGCATCCCTCTCTTCCCCCTCCTCCTGCTCTCCATCAACCTCCACTCTCTTCCTCCTTCCCCTCCTTTGCTCACGTTTGTGTGCGGATCTCCGTCTTGCCAACTACCTTCTATCTCAGCGTTCGCTCCCCATCTCTCCCTCTCTTCCTCTGTGTCTCTTTCTCGCTCATGGAATCGCTCTATCTCTGTCACACTCTGTGAGCATGCAACACCCCCCCTCCTCTTCTCATAGATCTGCTCTCTCTCCTCCCTCTCCTTCCCTCATTCCCTCCCTCCCTCCCTCCCTCCTCTCGTAAATGTGCTTGGATTGCTACCCTGATCGCTGCTTTACTTATGCTTGCAAGAATGCCTCCCACCGTACTGCTGTGCCTGCCTGATGTTGCACAGAAAAAGGGATTCGAGATCTAACCGTGCCTTCTGCCCCTGTCTCCGCTGCAATCCTTTGTTCCAGTCTGGAAGCTCGGCGGTGTTTCCCCATACTCTTTAAACGCTCTCTTCCTCTCTTTTCCTCACTCTCTGTCACACATCATCCGGCCCATGCTTCCAGGAGGAGGATTACAGGGGAATTGTGGCTCTTCTCCACCCCCCATCCCCCCATCTATCTCCTCCCTTTCTCCATCTTACTGTATAGGGGGATGGCAACACACCTATTTCATCCTGACCCAACCCTCATGCATGTCCTGTATTTCCTCTCCTCATCTTCTCTTTCTGTTCCTCATTACCCCCATCCTCCATTACAGTCCCCGTGCTCCCTCTCCCTCTCAGGAGAGATGAGCACCATATTGTACTTTGCTGTGACATTGAAAGCTGCATTCATTATATTTATGTTAAGGTGGTGTGGAAACAGGATGGCCTCCTTCCATTAAACAAACAGATACAGGCAGATGTATGCAGTGTAATTAATGTGACAAGAAAAGAGAGGATACATAAGAGAAAAGAAGTTTTGTTTTTCCTCCAAGATGTGAGTCATAGCAGGGTTTTCCCATCTAGAAGACTGAGTCAAGTAAATGATGCAGTGGCATGACATGAGACCAGCGCACTAGAGTGAAGTCATGGCTTGAGGTGACAAGTTCAATTCATTTGTGCTGCAATTCCACTTAGTTACGCTTCTTTGATTTTGGATGACATAATTTTCTAGTTGACAGTTTATTTGTTGCAGAATAAGGTGCATTCATTCAATTTGATACCGCCTCAACACCCTCAAACCCTTTGCTGTTGTATTTTTTAAAACAAATAGCAGTGAGGTGAGCAAATTCACAACAACACAACAACCTCTACAGTGCATTAGTGATTGATCGATTGATAGATCTATCTAGTATGTGCATGAAGAAATGCAAAGTCCCTCTGCATGTGTGTGTGTGTGTGAGAGAGAGAAAGAGAAAGGCAGAGTGGGGGAGACAGAGCGAAAGAGGATTTTGTTAGTTCAGCATCTTCAGCAGGGGGGACTTGGGGTCTTTCCCTTACCAAGGACATATGGTGTAGGAGTGCTGGGAGGGGGAAGCGGGCAGTGGAGTGCTATGGCTCTCGTTTGGCGAGGTTCGGGTCGCAAGCAGAGCAGCTGAAGCGCTGGCATCAGCCGGTCAGTGCTCCGAGAAGAGATTTTCAGAGCTGGATGGCACTTGAGTGAGTGAGAGAGAGAGACGCAGGTGTGTCTTCAGTGACCTAGAACAGCCAGCGTCAAGCATGCATAAACACACATACTGT
The DNA here is from genome assembly GCF_015220745.1 of Sebastes umbrosus. Taxonomy (NCBI): domain Eukaryota; kingdom Metazoa; phylum Chordata; class Actinopteri; order Perciformes; family Sebastidae; genus Sebastes; species Sebastes umbrosus. The sequence continues at coordinate 19,583,572 of NC_051285.1, forward strand.
ACTCACACACTAGTAATGCATCATTCGATATAATGGCATCAATGATAACACAAATGCTATTCGTGTTAGTGTAATAGTCCTAATAATGTAGTCAAAATGTGTGTTCCTTTTACAGTGCATTCAAGTCAAAGAACTGCAAATGTGAAATCTGGCATGCTATATTCTGCAGGGATCCAATATTTTAATACAATTTCATTTCCATTTTGATCTTATACTTTATGTCCCATATACATCTTGTTGTGATGATCAATAATTAAGCCTATGTAATGTTGATAAGAGTTACGCAAGAGGGACATTATCCTCACATCAAGGGCACGTGATAAAATATGCAAATCAGAGGTGATTATTAAAAAAGGTGATTATGATTATGATGACTTGTAGTTTAGTATTCAAATGAATGCAGGTAGGAAGAGCAGACCCCGGCTTTGTCAGTGCCTCAGCAAGATCCCTGGGATATCATAGTAGATTATTTCTGTCTTTAAACATCAGTAGTGAAACAAATATAGGCATAGACATATATTATGCCAAGTATTAGGAAAGCCATTGGGACTATAGCATCCATATCTCACTTTATAAAAAATATATATATATATTTTAACTCTCTTCCCTTCATTGCCAGCTCCCATCATAGGCAGATTTATCCAGTTAAACCAACAGACAATCATACCATTTTAATTTATTTGGTCAGTTTAGTATGTCAATAAGGGAGCAAGTGTTTCCAATGCATTGTTCAACATTTTCTCTTTGTTGGTTTGTTGTTATAGATGAAGACATTTGAAACTCTTCGGGTTGGTAGGTGATCTTGTGTAACTGGAGGTTTTCTTCTGTTTACTTCCTCTATACACAGTTCATAACGGCCCTGTAAACTTTGTTTTGTTCCGCTGATAGTGGTGTGTTTGTTTGTAGAACAACGGCTGACGGTTAACGTTACACTACAAACAAACCACAGACAGCTCCAATGTCAATTCAAGGTGGATTTATTTGCTTACAAGCACTTTGGGACACATGTTCACCTGGGAGATACAAGCCTCTTAGACTATACAATATACATAGACTATAGACTATAAATATATATTTACAGATTCAAATTTGCACACTCACCTGGGAGATACAAGCCCAGTTTGACTTGTTACCCCAGTGATGAGCTTTGATTGCTCCATCATTACCTTGAATACTGTAGTATTAAATATATAATGAAAAATAACTGCATACAAATTTGAAAATAACACAAATATGTACACCTAACTACTATCAAATAAAGATAAAATTAGTGACAAAATTAATTGTAACAATAGTAACAATTGATTAAAGTTGAAATTGTGTATCTAATGTAACATGTAAGAGGCATATGTTACATTTGCATGTCTGTCCATCCTAGAAGAGGGATCCCTCCTCCCTCCATGAGATTTCTTCCATTTTTTCCCCGTTAAAAGTTTTTTTGGGGGGGAGTTTTTCTACATCCAATGAGAGAGTCGTACAATAAAGGACAGAGGGTGTTGTATTCTATACAGATTATAAAGCCCCCTGAGGCAAATGTGTGATATTGGGCTGTACAAATATAATTGACTTGACTTGATCGCTATTATATGTTAAAATGGTTGATGTCACTGTAATTTGTGTTTCAGAAAAATCTGTTGAACAATTTCAAAGTTAATTGATTTGACAAGTTGTTACTGATCAGTAAACATTAGTATATTCATTTGTTTGTCTGTCTTTGGGTGAAGCGAAGTGAATGAAGTGTCACCTTGTATGTTGCCACAGGGCCTCAACCTTCTGGACAGCAGCTGTCCGGTGAGTTGGAGGTCAATCAAATGAGAACTTCAGTGGGTCCTGTAAACATTACAGCAAGAAACCAAATTTAAAAAAGTGTCTGACATAATAAACCAAGTTAGACTTCCACTTTCACACCTACATACTGCTACCCATAACTGTGATTTGATTTAGTTCACATAGATAATCATGCCAGTTGGCTTGATGTTGAAAGGTTGCCAGAAAAACCTGCAGAATATAAGAGTGTACATGTGCACATTGCAGTGACGTCTCTTCCCGGAACAAAAATTCCAACACCAACAAGGTGTTGGTTTCCTTATTGTCTAGTGAGGGTGTGTCAAAAATTAAGCATTCGTGTCTAATATTATGCAAATTTTAGGCGTATAGAATTGTTAGTCTATATAAGTATTACACATATATTATTAGTGGTAGAAGATACAGGGATAACGCAAGGATATACTAACTAACTGCGTCAAGTCAAGTCAATTACAAGCTTCTACTGGAAAAAGATAATAATAAAAAAGATAAAGTAAATTTGTGAATTGGAGCACTAACAGGAAATATAAAGACAACAACAGAAAATAATTCCAAATTTTTGAAATTTGAGAATGTCATTTCAATATCAGTATTGGCCACTAATCAGTCTCCCCAACTAATGAGATTATCATAAAGGTTGCTTAGTAGGTGAGCTATAGGCGGTGGGCTGGGTGCGCCCTCTTGTGGTCATACCAGAACACAACACGCTTCATTCACATGCTGCTTCTTTGGTTTAGCCTTTAGCCTTCTGTTTGTCCGACTGACCAAACAAAGGTGGTTTATAATTCAACCCTTCTATTGGTGTTAAATCCTCCAGTGCGTTGCTCTGCCACAGGGCTTCACCTTTTTAATCCTAATGTGTTTTTTTCCTCCACCAGTAGAGGGCAGCATAGCAATATGGCTGACATGCCAAACAGTGTCAAGTTAATGTATGAAGAAGAAGAGGAGCCCAGGGTGGCTAGCTGTAGTGGTCCAGATATGGCAGAGAACTGACAGGAATGCAAACTTGGCCGCAGTAGTTAGTGAGTTAGCAAAAAGTGCCTGAAAGCTTAAAGAAGGGATTTTAAGGCACGAAACCTCTTCAGGTGGCCTGTGTAGAGGACTGGCAAACCGGTCAAACGTCCCGGACCCTGGAGCTCTGATATCTGACAACCACTGCTTAGCTAGCATTAGCTGGCTAGCTGGGGAGCTCCTGAAGAGTAACGTCAGGGCTTGTTTCATCCAGTCATGTCTGCGGCCGGAGACTTCGGAAACCCTTTAAGGAAATTCAAATTGGTCTTTCTCGGGGAACAGAGTGGTAAGTGTCACGCTAACATAATCTAATGTAAATGATGCTCTTTGGGAGATTGAAGTTAGCTAACATCAGAGTTAGATAGCGTTGGTAGGCTGGTTAGCCAGTTAGCTTAGCTAACAGGAGCTGCGTGACGTTCCACTTGGCACAGGGAGAGCATTGCGACACACTAACTAGTTATTACTAAATGTTTGTGCACGCAGGCTTCTTGGATATGCAATCTATTTTCTTCCTGATAGGCTAAGTCATGTCTGTGGAAATGGACTTGTTTGCTTGTTGGCTAACTTCCGTGGCAAGCTGTGATAACATACTAACTCCATGTTATTAACGGAGGCAGTGGGAGCTAGTAGAAAGTTACAAGTGTCAATTAAGCTATATAATAGAGTGGTTGTAAATATAATTGAAATGACTGTCTATATTATAATCTCAGGGGGACGGGGGAGTTGTCCAGTATAGATCCCTACTTATCAATCATGTATCTGTTTTCAAAGGTGAAGGTGTTGGGTTGTTCATTATATAGTCCCAACACTGTACTTCCACGGCTTTCCGCTGTTTCCACAGCTGTGTGTTTAGCATGCAAACACAAAGCACATAGTGTAAAGATGAATTTGGGCTTCATGGAGAATTGGGATGCACTAATCCCACGTTTTCTCTCCCGATACTGATTCTGATATCTCAACTTGGGGTGTCTGCTGATACAAAGCACTAATATGATACCAATACTTTCTTTATCCCTCATTTAAAATGTGTGTACCTCACTGTACCTCATTGGGATCATTTTTGTGTATGACAACACGAGGCCAGGCATTGTTGTGGTGCTAAAAACAGTTGGTGACCCGCTGTGAAACAATGAATAAAACTTGTAGTGGAATTTTATCACCTTATTTAAGAAACTCTTTCATATGGATCCATCACTTCTGGTCTCACAATACCTGATTTGCCTAATGTCAGTATCAACACTGATACTGATCCAGCTGATCTGATTTGTGTAGAAAAATATGAGAATTTTTTCTTGCCAGGGATTATTTTTCTAAAGGTATTGTGTCCTGTAATATGACTCTCCACTCCCATCAAGATAAGACAGACGTTGAGTTTGTCAGACAGTGTATCATCAGCTGTGGCTCCTTGTAAACAGCAGTGTTGGCTTTGGCCATGTCATCATCAGTTGATGCACAGTGTAACTGAGAACGTAACTCGAGCTCAGCAAAGTAGTCCGAGGCTGGGGAGCCCTGTGTGTGCGGGTGCTCAAAGCAACACCATAGGTGTCTCTCTCTGTAATAATGTGCTAAAAGTGATGTTTTACTAGTAGGCTAAGGTTAAAAGAAATGTTATGAACCATTTTCTACCGTGTTTAGAGAATGTGGAAGAGTGACGTTAGATGTGGAGCACCGAAAATCATCATAGTTGGTCAGTTCAGGGCTGGGCACAGCAAGGAAAAACAGCTTAGAAGGGTAATAAACGGGGAGCCTGGTTCCCAACCCTACTTGTGTCTCAACATTCCTCAACCCTCCAACTTCTCCTACAAATGACTGTGTGTGCACCACACCCTTTAATGGATAAGAAACCTCAAAGGGCAACAAGAGTTGCATGATGTGCATTATAAAGGTGGCTCACAGACTGTACTGTTGCTTCTTATTTTCATCTTTGTATATCTTGTAGTAGATGATAATCCATCCTTTTATGTTATTTGCTAACATTTCATATCGTCAGCAAAGTTGTACATCAGGCTGACTTACACAAGTGTGTACATGATGCACCGTGTCGGAGATTTTTAATGTTACTGGACATGAGGAGAGAGGGTCACACTGGCTACATGGTATAGAATAAATGTACACACATTTTATTATGACAAGACAGGCATTCTCTCCTCAAAATCATTCAGTTATCGGTCAGGGGTTGAGTAGGCTGCAATATTGTTTATTTTTGTTTAGAGCTGAAACAGCTAGTTGATTAACTGATTAGTCAATCAACAGAAAATTAATCGACAACAATTTTGATCATTTGTATGATTGTTCAAGTTGTATATCAAGCAAAAATGCCAAACAGCCACCGGCTCCAGCCTTCCAAATGTGAGAATGCTGCTTTTCTGTGTTTTGTATCGTTATAAACTGTATATTTTTGAATGTTTGTCAGATAAATAAAGAAAATTGAAGATGTCACCACAATCAATCAGGAAAAAAATAGAAGAGAATCAATGGATGAATCAATCAGTCAGTTATCCACAGCCCTATACTTGTGATATCCACACATTCTTTTGGTTATTTTGAATGAGAACTGATTAAGCAATAAAACTGAAGTGAGAGTGTGATCATTGCACTTACAGTACCTTATTGTTTCTGTTTGTTTTTTAGTGGGAAAGACATCGCTGATCACCAGGTTCATGTATGACAGCTTCGACAACACTTACCAAGTGAGACGAACACCTCCACCTGATTTAATCACCATTGATAATGTTCAAATTATATGTTCATATAAAATCAAATGTTAATGGATTGAAGAGGGTTACGCATATTTAACTACTTGTCACCCATTTTCAGGCCACAATAGGAATAGACTTCCTGTCGAAAACCATGTACCTTGAAGACCGAACAGTAAGTTGTTGTTTTTTTGTGTTTAATCAGTCCTTGATTGTTGGTTGTTCTCATCTTTGTCCAGATTGGACAAAGACGAGAACAACACTCAGATAGTGATTGCTGACATAATTTTGTGTTCTTTTTTTCTTCAATAATTCAGTTATGTTTTCTTTAACAAGCGCACGCAGCATTTGTACTGCCTTCCAAGTGTGACCGGGATGCCGTACCCCCTGGACCGTCCTCCCTTTCTTTCTTTCTTTCTTTGTTTCTCACCTCAACACAAGTCTTCTTCCTCTCCTTCCTCCCCTCCATCTATTGTCTTCATTCCTGTTTTGAAATTAAACACCTTACTTGATCAAGAGAGGAGGGTTGATGACAAGTGAAGGGTGATTATTTATTTATTCCCCCCCTCCAGGCCCAGGCAGCTCGCTCTCTCTGGTGGTCATTCTCTACCTGCATGCACTACGCTCTCTCTGAACTCTATCTTTTCCCATTCGTCTGACTTTATTCAGTTTTTGTTTTTCAATTTGCTTTTTGTCACCATAACTTACCTCATTTTTTTCTTGTTTTATTTTCATCCCTTTTTGGTTTGTTTTTCTTTTCTTTTGTTTCTCCTCCCATCCCCTTCCTGCCCCACAGATCAGGTTGCAGTTGTGGGACACGGCGGGGCAAGAGCGGTTTCGTAGCCTCATCCCGAGTTACATCAGAGACTCTGCTGCTGCTGTCGTAGTGTACGACATCACAAGTAGGTGGATTACCTGTGCACTCTGATGTTGATGCCACGTTTGCCTCGTCCTCTTGTTCTGTGTACTGTGTTCTTGTTCAGAAACAATCTGTTCAGATCCACTTAAATTCTAACTACTGTTGATAAATGATTGTTGCATAATGTGATGCAAGCACACATTTCTTTTAAATTTAAAAATTCTAATTGTATACACCAGACTTGGTCAAGATGTGTACGACTTGTAATTCTACTTCCTTCCTGTCACAAACTCGCCCGTTTTCCCAGCTGAGGCTTCTCATCTCTTGAATACTGATGCTCCTGCTTCCTGTTTCTCCTTTATCTCTCTTTCAGACGTCAACTCCTTCCAGCAAACCACAAAATGGATTGACGATGTGAGAACGGAGAGAGGAAGTGATGTCATTATCATGTTGGTGGGAAACAAGACAGACCTCGCAGACAAAAGGTAATCCGTTCTTCCTTCCTCTCGTGTCTGTGTTAGTGGGTCTTCTCCATTAAGAGCATACTAATGAAGTCATTGATTGTTGCTGCTGGCCTGTCAATACTGAGCTCCTCAGCCCTTTCTGAGGCAGAGCAAGTTATTAAGTTCTGCCCTTTGTGGATGTCAAAGCTCTCATCTCTCTGTTTCAACCCACATTGTTTGAAGATATTGATTATTTAATCTTTAACAGATCAAGCTCATAAATAAACTGATAGTTGTCAGCTGTGATGTTTGATAATATTTGATCTGAAACTGTGTGATCCACTTTATCCACCTGTTTAATGAAGTAAGTTGTGCAATGTGTTCTTGCTGTGCATCTTTTAACCCCCTTATCTACCGCAGGCAAGTATCTATTGAAGAGGGTGAACGGAAAGCCAAAGAACTAAATGTAATGTTTATTGAGACTAGTGCGAAAGCGGGCTACAACGTAAAGCAGGTAAGAGTGTGTGTGTGAGTCGTGCTCTGTAGTCCTGCTGCGGATGCTGCCACCTGGGCTCCACCTCCAAAGGTCGTCTGCCAAAATCAGAGGTTGGATTTGGATTTTAATCAAAGATCTTAAGTGTCATCCCGGAGTCATTTAGACCTTCTGAAATAGGCATTTTTTTTTAAAGCTTACCAGCTGAATCATCGTTCATTTTCTGTACAGCTAACATGTTGAACAGATTCTACTGGATGACGTTTGGTCTAGAGCACAGGTGGCAGCAGCACCGGGAAGGGGCACGGCTTGTTAATCCACTTCAACATAATCACAGTCTGTATTTTCTTTCCCCTTGTCTTTTTGTTGATGTCTGTTGGCGATACGTTCGTGTCCCTCGTGGATGTTTTTGTGTTGTGTGCGTGGCGACTCTTGGCTCATCACAGACAGATAACCACAGAGGAGGGAGAACAGAGAGCGAAAGAGATGAATGTTCTGTTTATTGAAACAAGTGCAAAGACAGGCTACAATGTCAAACAGGTAGAGCGTGTGCACCTTTGTGTGTGTGTCTTCATAGCGCTCATGCTCTCTTCTGATTGCCTTCTATTTCACACATGCATGTGTGCATAAAGGTGTGCTTTAAACATCAGCTTCCTCTGGTTAAAAAGGAGGTGTGTGTGGAGTTGTTTTTCAAGCTCTCTCCCACCTACTAGAAGTAATGATTTGTATTGGCCAACCTAAAGGTGGGTCAGGGTTTGCGAACCAACGCTCCCCACTACACTGATAAGCACATTAGCAGTATTTTTGTTGCATGTGTATAAAGTTTAGTTCTATGTGATGCTTTTTAGTGTGGGGGGGGGCATGTTGAGCATCATCATACAGTCAACTCTGTCCCTTAAACATTCATTTGAATCCATCAATCACTTAAATCCCCCAAGCTCTATCAATGGAAGATCTCAGTGAAGCACAGTTAAACCCTCCTATCAAGCCACTTCTGCTGTGCAGAAATATGGCGTCACACTAGCTCAAAACACATGCTGCTAAATTGAAATCAATTTGGAAAAGCTCTGGTGGCTGTCTTCCTCTGTGCGAGCTTCAAGCGAACCCTGTGCTAAATCATGTAATGGGAATATACGCAGCACGCTGTCTTGATTTCATCTTGCTCATGCTTTGAGTATATTTCCTTGTCTGACATAATACATCTGGCTCTCTTTTCCCCTCCAGCTTTTCCGTCGCGTGGCAGCCGCCCCTCCCAGGGCATAGGACACCACACAGGACAAGAGTAGAGAGGACAGTATCCTTTGTGTACATGTCAGTGTCTGTGTCGAACATGACGGAAGAGATGCCAGGAGGTCTCTTCTCTCCCTTATGTCGGTTCATATGGATAGTCCCTGCCAGAGGGAAAATCTAGTGCTGCAGTGGGACAACTAGCCGCGTCCTCTTTGATCTATTTTACCAGTGAGGGCATATACTGTGCTCTATCTCACTGACTACTAGGCTGCAGTCAGCTTGGATTCACATTAATCTACTTTATGACCTCAGTTTTGACAAGTATGATAGTAAGTATGTCCTCAGAACTTGTTAATGATGTATATGCACAAGGAAGATTTTCTGTGGTACTTTAACAGTTTGAGATTCATCATTTTTAAAGCTTTTACCAATAACTTCCAGTGGGGTCACATGAAAGGAACTTAAAACATTAGATTTGTTTTGAACTGAAACGTGCAGTGTGTGGGATTTGTCATATAATTGTGAGCCCACACAATGGCTGTTTGGTTTGTATGCAAATTGGATTCAAATTATTATTTAGCTCTGTACCCTGTCATGTTCTGCAGTAGAAAACCCTTTTCGGTAACACTTTCTATGACGCCCCATTACTACAATGCATTATAATCATACTTATAATGCATTATTACTGCCTTAGAGCACTGTACAATTATTGTTATAAAGACTCGTAAATATTCCTAATGCATTATATAGCATATTATAATGACTACCATGGTCAAGTGTCATAATACTTCATAATTGATGGTCACTCGCTGTCATGTTTTTTTGCAAGGATCCTAGTGTATTATAATTCCCATAGTCTGTAATACATTATAATTTTGTGTTCTTGCATAGATTTAGTGATATTTTTTTCTACTTTATTTTAAAGCAAATATTAACACTTAAAGTAATTTATTATGAAACTTGACCTTTATAAGCAGTAATAAAATGCTTTATAATGTGTTATTATTGTCATAAAGCATTAGAATATTTTGAGCTGGCTATGTAACAATAGTTATACAGTGTTATAAGCAGATTATAACTCATAAGTATGTTATATAATGAATAATAACACATTTTGTTTATAGAGCCGCTTCTCATAGTACTCAACGACACTTTACACAGGTTAAAATGATCATCTAAATAACACACTAAAGATATAGAAACACAGAACATAATCACACATTAAGAGCAGTTCTGAAAATGTACGTTTTGGGATTTGAATGTGGACAGGTGGGTACAGTTTCGAATGTGTTTGGGGCACACCAGAGGATGGGGGCAGTTGTTTTAGAAGATGCTCTGTCGCCCCAGGTTCGGTGCTTGGTCCTGAGTGGTGTGGACAGAAATAGGCATAGACATGGGCCTAATTTTCTTCATGCGTACAAAACTTTTTATAGGTTATCTCCAATAACCTCTTGCCGGGGAAAGCAGTTGTGGATTTAGTTTTGTTCTAACGACCTCTCATGTAGCATTTTTTCCCGTTCTAATGTTCCTTACACTCCTAACCCCTTCAGTGATCTGACATTAAGCTGGAGAAGCCACCAGAGTTACCTGTCAGCGATGGAGGCTGTTCCTGCTAATGCCGGCTCATGACGTTGCTAAATATTTTCTCTTACTGGCTTTTTCTCAAAACCCTAGTTGGTCTTTTTTTCTGTATCTCTACCCTTCATTTGCACCCGCTCTGTTACCCAGCCTGAAAGAGAACACTACCAGCCGTTTGTCCTTTAGCATTGTGAAGTGCTCTCTCACCGGACGCACTGAAAGTCATAAATCACCTTTTATTGAATATTTGCACTGTAACACACATACGTTTGAAACAGCTGTTGTCTGTCACTTCAAACAGAAAAAGATGGTTGCAGAAGAGTTATGAGTCACATGGCTGTCATGCGTTGTCTCTAAAGATGACTTTTTGAACTAAACTCAAAGAAAGAGAACCTGTGTTTAAGACATCAAATCAAAGTTTTGTGTTCAAGAGTGAGAATATTCTTCAAAAAAAAGTTAAATATGCTTTAAGCTTAATACGCACAATGTTGGATGTTGTGTGCATTTGTCAGTTAACATAATTGGGTGCTGTTGCAATTGATTGGCAAGGATTCATTCATGAATTGTGTTGTGTTTCTTTTAACTGTTTGGAAAAATTTGTGGTAAAGGTTGCAAAGTAAATCAGTAGGGAATACTCAGTGCTGACTCGTATACTGTACACACACGATGCAGCTGTGTGGCAGCCATGAGCTTCTTTTAAACTGATGTGTGTGCTTTGTGGTGCCTCCCATCAGCAGAGTACCAGTTCTCCCAACATGTACCAGCATGATATGACAAGTCAACGCACGGTCACACACACCACGGCATGGTCTCAAACCAGCACAAACACCTACTACAAGAGCAACACTATCATTACACCATCCACATCACCGTCCTTCCTCTCTTCCCACACGTGTCCCCTTGAGATGGGTTATTTTTACCTTGCTTCCATTTTCTATTACCTTTTTATTTGAATAGATTAATTATTTTTTCTAAAGACTACAACTATCATAGATTTAAAACTATTTCTTTGAAGATAGTGTTGAGAAGGATTTTCTCATATATTAAGAGTCATAATCATAAAACCTACTGTAAACATTAGATGTGGAGATATATGCTTTTTGGAGTTTAAGTGTAGAGGGCTTCCTTGGCTTTGGGTTTTATATTGTAGTTAAGTTTGGTATGTTTTATGAACACTTTTTCTTTTGCTTGTTATTTTTTTGACATTGATCTTTTTGTTAGTGATTATTCTACTCTGTGTATTTAATCCACAATGACTTGTAATATTTATTTCTATTGGATTCATGTTTCTTTTTTTTTTATGGCTGTTAATATCTTCACCTTTCGGTGTGAGTCCTGAATTGCTAATAAAATATGCATCCATCTGGATCACCTTTAACAGAATCTGTAGAGACAGAGCCTCTGCTGTTCCCTCTACCACCTATAAATGGCAATTTGATCATACTGATAATAATACAGTGCAATTTTTGTGGAACTTATATGGAGAGTTCTGATTTGTATAGCATAGTAGCCCTTAACGTTTCTGTCTGGAATGGTTTTAAATGAAAGAATAAAAATACACTCATCACCGCTGCTGGAATTCATCAAGTCTTATTTACAGCTTTAAGATTTGGCTTCAATTATTTGCATTTTATGTATGCACCTATAGCAAGGCCAGATTGCACAGGCATTGCAACTGTCCAGGGCCCTGAAGCCCAGGTTCACTTTGCGTCAACTCGTTTTTGATAATTTTGAATATGAATTTGCAAGATTATGGTACAATATCAACTAAATTTGTTTCCTGCATACCTAATCTGTGGCCCTGTGTCAACATTGTAGTTAGGTTTTTGAATATTTTAGTTTTTATTAAGCTCAGATGGTGCATATTCCTAAATAAAATTGAATTGTGCTTAATAAATGAAACTTCAGCCAACATAATGCACAGAGGGCAGGAGGTATAGGTATGTGTGTGGACCGCAAAACAGGTTAATCCAGCGATTGACTCACTTCAAAAGAAAGGGCTCGCTTGGTATGCAGTGGGAAATCAATCAATTCAAACTTATTGAACAGCACCTTCATCTTAAAGGTTATTGCAATCTGGTAATTACTATTATACTGTGACTTTACAACTCTCAGCAATAAGACAACAATCATAACTTGATTGTATTTTTTCTAACATGAACACAGCAGGAAATATTTTGTCAGTTTTTCTTCTTTACCATTGAACAGTTTGCGTGTATATGTGTCCCAACCCGCGATTGGTTCAGCCATTATTGCAAGTCTCGCGAGAGCCACCCGAGCATCTGTTACCCTGGAAACCAAGCTTAAACAGCTGCGACTGAGTTTTGATTGTGACAAAGCAGCGTGGAGAACATATTGAGCCTTTCCTTTTTTGACGTGAATGTTAAACCTTTAATCCGATAATGGGTAGCGAGTACTACGAGAGGCTGGAAATAAACAGACACGCAACAGACGCAGATATCAAACAGGCGTAAGTTTTAGTTAAACTGCCAACCGCCAGCTAAAGTTAGCGTTAGCTAACTACTTCATAGACGTTTAAAAGTTGAAGCACTAGGCGTTTTGCTCCTGTTGTCACAGTTTTCCTCTTTTATCTAACTAGGTATCGACGTCTTGCATTGAAGATTCATCCGAGTAACAAAGAAACTGGAAGCACCGAGAGATTCACTGAGCTGGGTGAAGCCTACGATGTGTTGAGCGACCGTAAGTAACGCTAGCAATATTAACATATTACCATATTAACGCTACCATATTCCACCAGAGACGTTGGATCAACAGTGCAAACCGATTCAACGGTCAAAGATAAACACAAGTGAAATAAAATTTAAAAAGTTATAGAAATAATACACATAATTCAATAAAAGTGGGAATAATTATAAAGTCCTTAGGCTATTTTATTTCCAGCCTGTTTATCTGTGATGCCAATGGGAAAACGGATTGTTGCTCTTATGTCTCAAGACTCATTATTAAGCAATACTCAGTGGTGGAAGTAGTAACCTTTTTCTACTACCGCATTGTAAAAATATTTGGTACAAGTAAAAGTCCTGCATTCAACATTTACTTAAGTTAATGTACAAAAAACATAGCATAAAAATATACTTTAAAGATCCAAAAGTAAAGTACTCATGCAGAATGTCCTATTTCGAACGATATACATTATATCACTGGATTGTAATTCTTACTGCGTCATGTGTTCATCAGTGATGATGAAGCTGGGTTAAGGTGGAGCTAATTTCAACTAACCTATTTTATATACTGCTGGGTATCTTAATCTATAATAATACACCGTAGTTATTAGTTGATGACATTTAATAATCTAAATCTGTAAAGTAAATCAAATTGTCAAATGACCGTAGTGGAGTAAAAAGTACAATATTGGTTCCAAAATGTAGTGCAGGTAGAAATATTATATATATATATAGTATATATATATATATATATACATATATACATACATATGTATGTATATATGTATATATATATATATGTCCAGTGTATGTATATATGCATATATATGTATATATACATGTATATGTGTATATGTATATATATGTATATATATCGTGTCTGTATATCTATATGTGTATATGTATGTGTATATATACATATATATGTATATATGGTATGTACAGTATATATGTATATATGTGTATATATGTGTTATATATATATATATATATATACAGTATTATATATGGAGTATAATATATATATATATATATGGTGTATGTATGTATATATATGTGTATATGATGTATATACTATATATATCTATATATATATATATATATGCGTCTTTGAGATTACTACACAAAGCGCTATATAAATCTAATATATTAATTATTATTAGATTATATATATATATATATATATAGCATAAAATGGAAATATTCAAGTAAAGTGCCTCAAAGTTGTACTTAAGTACTTGAGTAAATGTACTCTGGCAGTACTAAATATTTAAGTAACATGTTTGTGATGCTGAAGATTGAGAGGTAAGAATAAGAAGAAAAGATAAAGAGGCAGGTGATAAACACTAGCTGACCAAAATGTGAATAATAAAAGCTAATATACTTTTACTATTAAAAGGCTATAGGACATACACATTTTATTTAAAAATCACCATCTGTCTGAATCTATGAAATGATCCACATTTTACCAAAATACCATTATTTTAGTTAGTATGTGTCTCTAACAACATCTATGTTCTTTGTGGCAGCTCGAAAAAAGGCAACCTATGACAAGTTTGGTGCGGAGGGTCTAAAAGGTGGCATCCCACCTGAGTTGGCAGCAATGGGGCTTGGTCATCTAAATATGACTACCATGGAAGCCAGACCAAACATTCAGAGAATTCTTTGGTTGGTGACAACCCATTTGCAGGTGAGGAAAAACAGACGATACGGTGAATGTGCTTATTGAAGTGTCATACTAATTACATTAACATTATTTAATTTTTTTGCTAGATCTTCTTTACAACTGATGCACCACTTCAGTTTGGTGGCCTGCGACTAGGAGCGGTGGTGAAGACACAAGATCCTCACATATGAGAGAGACCTTTCATTTGTCCCGGATGATCTCTTCTACGGATGCACGAAGAAGATTAAGATATCTCGCAGGGTAAGAGCTACTGTACTGTATGTGAGATAATATCTCATCACACAGCTTAGTTATACATGTTTCATCGTTTAACAGGTTATGAATGAGGATGGGTACACATCCAGCATCAAAGACAAGATCCTGACTATAGATGTGAAGCCTGGATGGAAAGAAGGCACGAGAATCATTTTCCCCAAAGAGGGAGATCAGGTAAAAGAACTATACAGCCATTTAGTGTTGAGATTTAAGACAACTGTCCATAGTGATCACTGATAACTCATCCATATGCCTGTAATACTGTAAAGGGTATTCGACCTGGTGTTGTTCTCCTTGTTCTTTTTCTCCTGACCAACTGCTGCCTCTGTGAGAACAGTCGGGAAAAGAGCTGAGGAACGTATGATTTGTAATGGTTCTCCACTAGGTTGTTTTGGTTGAGGATAGGACAAAGTAAGGCTTTGGTCAGAGTCTGCACACGGTTCCTTTATTTCTTTGCCTTGTGCAAAATGTCTTACAGGAATGTGTATTGTTTTTGCCCAGTTTTGGTTTGTGGCGCTGTCCCTTGGTGCTGATTTATCAAGCACTCTGTTAGAGCTGATTCCTCAGCTGAGAGTAGTGACATTTGTAGGCGTTTCTGTTGGAGATAGGTTAACAAGTGAGATGATATAATGACAAGACTGGAAACTTGCTCAAGCTGTTGACCACAGAGTGCAGGAGTAAATCATATTTGCGGGAAATTCTCTATTAAAAGTGCATTTAATAACTCAGTTATGAAGGGGATATATTTTTCCACTGGATCTGCTGCATTGTCACCAGTAGGTGGCCTCAGCTGACCTCGTTTCAAGGAGTTCACACAAGAAGAACACAGTAATGAGGGACATATTCTTGCTCTCTGTTACAGTACCTCTCTTGTTTTGCTTGATTTGATTTGGTTAAATTTTAGGATATAAAGTGTATGCACAAAGCTATTCTTTAACAAAACTATGCATATAGTAACAACTTATTACTAAGTCATGTTTTAGGGAAAGCTCCTGACTGCATGGTAATCATTTTACTTATTTGACCTTTAGGGACCTAACAGCATCCCTGCAGATATTGTGTTCATAGTGCGACAGAAGAGTCATTTCCCGTTTTGCCAGACAAGACAATGACCTGATCTACAAGGCCCCGATCACTCTGAGATGGTGAGTCATGTTAATGAATGATTTAATCATTACTCATACTTAAAGATTTGGTCTTGAGTAGAATAACACTGAACCTTTCCCATAGGCCTTGAATGGGTTCTCTGTGGATGTTGAGACACTAGATGGCAGGCTAATCAGTATCCCCATCAATGACATTGTGCAGTAAGTAAATACATTTTTTTGTCATAATATTAATTTGACACTCCTCAAAGCTGATTTAAGCATAAAGATCAAAACAGGGAGAGATGATCGTAAGAAATTCAAGCACTTTATATAAACGGTGACACTTAAACAGAGACATTCTTGAAGGATATGTTTTGGGTTTTGTGCATCATCTGCATTAGTTACATTTTCTGATTTGTCTCTGATTTGTTTTCACAACACATCAGCCCTTTCGTACAACAAAGTGGTGACTGGCGAGGGGATGCCGCTGTTTCAGGATCCTTCCCAGAGAGGAAACCTCATCATTACTTTTGACGTCCAGTTTCCAGAGAAGCTCTCCCCCGAGAGGAAGCATTTGATCAAGCAAGCCCTAGCTTTTAAATATTGATCACGTTGTTATACATGTGTTGCCATCCCTGTGACTAATGATTAATGAGTCATTTAGAGAGAGAGAGAGAAGAGAGAGAGAGAGAGAGAGATATCAACACACTTTATAACTTTGAGTTGATTATATACACTAGGAGGCAACAAACGTAAAGAAATTTGTAAACAACAGCCCTTCTGACTGACAATGACAGTGTAGTTACAAAGTTACAGTGTAGTTGTGCATTTGTGATTCGCCGTCCCATCATGGCTCGTTTCAGCTGCTCGTATGTCACGAACATCACCACGTTCCAGGAGCCCAGGCGTAAGAACGATGGCATGAACCTCAAGAGAAAAGAAACCAACATGATTGATTGCAATCCGTTCACTATTTTAAAGCTGTTTTGTGCATTAGTTTCCAACCATTTCCCCCATCCTCTATAAAGTTTGATTTATAGTCCTCATTAATCCTTTCAATATTTCTCCAACGCAAGTCAGTGCTTACCCCTTATAAAAGGCAAGTGGTCCCTCTTTGGTCATCATTTTAGCAGCACAATTGAGGACCGCTGTTGTACTGGCCGAGAGCAGCGTTCATATATCTTGTCTTGATCACGTCAACTGGAGAGGCAATCACTGTTGTGCACAGCCCGGCGCCAAAGGCTGATACAAAGTGGCACGGCAGATTATCTGTGGAGTAAACACTCAAAGTTACTGCTCCAAAGAGAAGAACACTGTGATGTGCTCTCATGCCTCTTTAATCATGCAGCCATTGTTTTAACCTGTCAGGGGAGTGGACTTAATGATGTGTGTCCTTGATGAAATCATACGTCACCAGTTCATGCAGTTAACAATTGCATTTCGTGCAATGTTTGGCCCTGTACCTGCGTGACAGAATATAAAAGATGTAGCATGAGAAATTAATGATTTAACACCTAAATTATTATCTTAAATCTTAAACTTCAAGCCCTTGTACCTTTCCACAAGCCACGAATGCCTTCTTCTTTAGCAATAGTCTTGTAAGCATCAATGGTGCCGCAGTAGCGTCTGGCTTGCCCAGGAGACCGGGCCTGTGCCTGGAAGCGGACCTTCACCACGTCTGTGGGCTGAGCAAGAGCCACCGCCATGGCACCAGTGGTACATCCTGCAAGCAGCCGGCTGCCCGATACCAACATCTGAACAGAGAGGAGGGAGGTGTCAGGGCCGGATTGGTGCAAGACTTACCCTTAAGATTAGAATACATTCATAGATACTCACGATCGGAGCCTTTAGTGTAGAACTGTTTCACAGAGTCGTAGAGACCGATGCGGGACAGAGGCGAAGCTCATCTGCCTCTGTAGCTCCTGCCTAACCAGTCCACTGTAAAGGCTCCTGGGCCCCCCTCTTACGTGCGCACCATGGTGGTGATGGTGCCAAACACACCCACGATACTTCACTGCAGACTCTTTCCCTGCAGCTGATGAAGCCTCTCCTTGAATCTGTGCAGGATACGAAAAGGATTGAGGGACTTTTACATTACAGTATATTTACATACTGTATGTGTACATGCAATATACATGCAGTAATTTGATGTGTTGATGGGAAGTTAAATTTGCAACAACAAAAAGCTTTGTAACCTGCCAGCCGCACTTTGGCTGTGTCCAGGGGAAAGGTGAGCAGATCAGCAATGCAGCCTGCAGCTCCTGCTCCTATAAACTTCACAGCTGCCGACGGAGGCACATCTGCAGGTCCAAATCCAACCATTTTTCCAGAATTATTATGATGAATTTAAGATTGAAGAGTGCCTTTTATTAATGTGGACAGGACAAGAAGCTCCTCGAATCTGGAAAAAGATAGACCCCCAAAAACCATCCAAATGTTATGTATTTGACATCTTAAAGTAGGAGGTTTTAGTAATGCTAAGTGAAAGACAGCTGTTCAGTACGCTTCTGTGCAGACAGGGAAATGTTGGGTTCAACAGTAGCTGATAAAAATGCAAACACATGCGTTACACATCATTTTTAAGTCTTAATTTTGGTTATTAATTCTTACCTTTAATGGAGATGTTAAGGAAAGAAACGTTAGAGATCAGGATCTCTAAAGGCATCCCTCTGGCTGAACTTGGTCCAGCTATACATTGGTTTCCTTGTCTTTCCATAGAACAGCTTTCAGAAGTGATGAGCTTTTAAAATCATACTCCAAATCCTGGAGGAAAAAAAAACAGAGACAAGGTCAAAACAATAGTAGGGAACAGTATTATCAATAGTATAAATATGCCCAAAAAAAATGTATATTTTACCGTTATTTGATTAGTGGAAGTTAAAATGCCTGCTGGTAAATATGCCTCTCCGAGTGACAATAGCCACATTAATCCGTGAATGGCAAGGATGCAGTAGTTATGAGGGAAAGAGACGCTTCTTAAATACTGCTGCTTGTCCTTGTTACATCATGCCACAGCTGTTTTGTTGGTGGGGCTCCACCCCCAGGGCCCAACCCCCACTCCATATACATGGGCTGCTTGCTGCTGGTCAGGAAGACTATAAACATGTCTGCGAGACAAACAACCTGGGTTGTTTTTGTCTGATATGTGCTGGAAACATGTTTTCTATTTATCTTCATAATCATCTGCTCTATTGTGTCCTGGAACCAACAACTCACATCAAAAATTAAAAAGCAGAGTTGTGATTTATTAGATCTATTGAGAGTTGAATATCTTGTGAAAATAAAATGTGCATTGCAAAATTGGATTGTCTAACTTGCTATAACAAATTGAGTATAAGTCAGTTATCTGTTTGAAGGTCTGTACATTGCACGTAGCAACAGAAAGCACAGAGCGAGATTAAACGCTGAGTCATGCTGATAATCCAAGAACACACAAAACATCATCCGCCAAATTAGATCCTTATGTTCAGACCCTTCAACGTCTCTCCACAGCTTGTTTTAAAACGTGACTCGTTGGTCTTGCAGCAAGTGATGATTGAGAGTGGTCAAAAACACCACAGGTATACAGTTTTTGTTTGCTTTCAATTAAGTATTTTTG
Source organism: Sebastes umbrosus (assembly GCF_015220745.1). Taxonomy (NCBI): domain Eukaryota; kingdom Metazoa; phylum Chordata; class Actinopteri; order Perciformes; family Sebastidae; genus Sebastes; species Sebastes umbrosus. The sequence continues at coordinate 19,603,000 of NC_051285.1, forward strand.
AAAGTACATTCAGTATTGTATTGTATATTTAAGCAGTGGTGTGAACAGGGCTCTGTAAAGAAATGGAGAGTTGTATTATTAGTTAAACCTGCAGTAGGCAGAATGTTTTTGGCATCATTGGGCAGAAATACCATAATAACCTTTCAGCATATTGTAATTCAAGTGTTCTGAGAGAAAACTGGACTTCTGCACCTCCTCATGGTTCTGTTTTCAGGCTTTAAAAAATCTGGCCCGTGACGGGAGACTTTGGTCAATCACAGGTCATTTCAGAGAGAGATTGTTCCCATTGGCTGCTCATTCAACGGAGGCAGCTGTCAATCACTTGCGAACTCTGATCAAACGGTCAAACTAGGCAGCACTGAACAAATATGAATCTATATTCTGCTACTCTAATGCCTATTTCTCTCCTCAAATGTTTTCAGAAACATCTTGTAGTGCACTGTTTAGCTGTAAAATGAGAACATGTGCTCCGGCTGGTGGGCAGTGCTTGGTATTTCCTCAACTGATCTCAACATGGCTGCCGGGTCACAAATCTTCTCATTTTACAGCTAAACGGTAAACTACAAGATGTTTCTGAAAACATTTGAAGCGAGAAATAGGCATTGCCGTAACAGAATATTGATTCATATTTGATCAGCGCTGCCTAGTTTGACCATTTGATCAGAGCTTATGAGTGATTGACAGCTGCTTCCGCTGAATGAGCAGCCAATGGGAACAATCTCTCTCTGAAATGACCTGTGATTGGCCAAAGTCTCCCGTCACGGGCTAGATTTTATAATTAAGGATTATTAAGGATATAGTGAACATTTTATACAAATAACTATTTTAAAACATATTTGCTCCTTTCCTACCCACTGCAGCTTTAAAGGTAGTTGAAGTTGTAAAAAAAAGTGAAATATATGGATGTTATGAATGAATGTTCGGGTACATGTTGTCCTACTTACTACATTTATTCAGAGGCCCGATGCAAGAGGAGGATCTTGCCTTCTCTCTCAGTCATTAGTCAGAGCTTATCTTATTTCACAGCTCTGCTTTGATGGCACCACTTGCTGAAATGTTCAGACTTTTTGTCAGCCGACCTTTTTGATCTTTGTGAACGCCAACACAGACAAACACTTCTCCAATCTGACCAGCCACTGATGTTTCTCTTTGGACTGATAAATCAAGAAGAAAGTGTCCCGATAGGAGGTTAAGTCAGATCAGTACATACTGTAAGTCTTCTACAGATAAATACTAAACATAAAAACGAAGCTACATGGAAGGCAGGCTGTATAATAGTTACTTGGGTTATGTAGAAACATAGTTCTTTTTTTTTTTTTTTTTTAAAGTTCTTTTTTTGGGGGCATTTTCCATTTTTATGACAGGACAGTGGATAGAGTCTTGAAAGGGGGGAGAGAGAGAGTGGATGCAGAAAGGGCCACAGGCCGGATTCGAACCCAGGCTGCCGCGGTCAGGACCAAGCCTTAATACATGGACGCCCGCTCTACCAACTGAGCTAACCCAGGCGCCCATGTAGAAACATAGTTCTGAACATTCATTTATATTTACAAATACATGTTTTGAAGCCATGTTTTGTTATCTACTCTTACATTGAATGTAATATTTGATGATTACTTTTACTGGCTCATTGTGGACAAACTGGGATCCTTAATCATTATTGTGAAGTCAATCCTGTGTAATTGTCACATTTGCCTAAAGACTTTGAGATGATACTGATTTCTACCACAATGAAACTTAAATACTGAACAATGCTCCACTTTGTGTAAACACCAATCTAATTTGATGATCTTTTTCTCTGATCCAGTCACATTATTTAAACTGTTTTCCAGGGTTGGTTGGTGTAACACAACTAACAAAGGTGTAGTAAAAGTCAATAATAGACAAATGAAAAAAAATAGCAATTTATTTATTCATTTTGGCATTATTTGTCACAACATATTTATGACTTATTGACCAGCAATAAATCATGCTATTTACAATGAGCAGCACATTGATTTACTTATAAACCCCTGACCACATGCACAAACAGTGGTAAAGACTGTAAACCATAACACTGAAGGCAATCTAAAGCACATAGAAATGGTCACTGTTTAGGTCTGTGTGGCCAGACTCAGTCTGTCTATTGCCCTCATGGAAAACTTACCCTGAATAACAAATCAAATGAAAATTATTCATATTATTTCACAGTACATTCTTGTAAACACTGAAATCCATCTTCAAAGCTATGTACAATACAATACATAAAATACACATATACCTTCTGGAATTACGATTTCACATCTGTCATTTACACGTTTGTAATGGAGGCGCTCACCATTACAGTGTCTCTTTATACTTGCATTCTTAACTCATGGTATTACAACGATGTCCTCAGAGTCGGTGTTCAGCTAGGAAGTTGAAGAGCTTCCTGCCATGAGTCTTTATAACATCGCCACTGTATCGGGGTGAAGGTTAGGCCGTTGTGTCTGAAGAAACAGTCTGACAAGCTGAGGTCAAAACGGCGACTCCCAGCTCTGTTGTGCGTTGGTCATACTTCTTTTAATTTGTTCATACGTCACAAACATCACAATGTTCCACGACCCCAGTCGCAGGAACGAAGGCATGAACCTAAAAAGGAGGCAAAGGAAAGAAAAGTAAAGAAGTGTCCCAAACAGGTTATATTGTGGTTGTTTGGTTCACTGTTACATAAGCGTTGTGTTTACCCTTTATAGAAGGCTGAGGGTCCTTCGTTTCTCACCATGGTGACAGCACAGTTGATTGCGCTCCTGTACTTGCCTTCTGTCGAATTCATGAACCGTGTTTTGACTACATCCACGGGAGAAGCCACCACTGTTGCGCAGAAGCCTGCACCAAAGGCAGCGGTGAAGTGGCACGGCAGGTTGTCTGAAAGAGGAACAGGAGCCGAGTCACATCCTTCCACAATATTTGGTATTTAGATGTCTGAGAAATTGGAATAATATCTGCAGGTTCTGTAGTAATCTGTTTGCTTTTTCACCTCACCTGTCATTAGGTCATACTTCAGGATGAGTTCTTTGATTAAGTCATAGGTCACCAGCTCTGCACAGTTTACAATGGCATTACGGGTGATGTTGGGCATAGCACCTAAGAGGAAGGAGAGGACAGTTACTTCAAAACCGATGGAGGGATTTTTTCATAGTAAGACATAGATATGATGCATTTTTTTAAATATTTGAAGCAGTGGCAGACTCAAACTGTCTGAGGGGCAGGGATGAAAAATAAATAAAAGGGGCACTAGAACGCAGAAACCTTTCTAGCATGTAGGGCAACCTATATGTATCATGTTTTCTCCATTTAAGGGCAACATAGAGGGCACTTTATAATGTTTTCTCCACTGGAAGGACACCCTAGGGGGCACTTGATTATGTTTTCCCCACTTTTGAGGTGGCCTGTGTCCACCAGTGATTTGAAGTAACATGGCAAGCACCTTTCCAAAGGCCCCGTACTCCCTCATCTCGGGCAATCGTCCTGTAGGCTTCCAGGGTGCTGTTGTATCTCCTCCCTCCGTCAGCCAGTCGTACCTGGGCTTGGAAACGTACCTTCACCACATCCGTCGGTTGAGCCAAAGCCACAGCCATAGCTCCCGTGGTGCAGCCCGCCATGAGCCGAGTGACAATCCCAGCTCCTGTACAGCATGAGCATATTAGTCACAACGAAGCAGTGGGAGAGAAAACACCTGGACACAATGATACTGCAGGTTATGCGACTCACTCTCAGTTCCTCGAGTGTAAAACTGCTTCATGGTGTCGTAAAGGCCAATTCGGATTGAGGCGAAGCTCATCTGCCTCTGTAGTCCTGCCACCAGTCCATTGTAAAGGCTACTAGGCCCCTCTGTGCGCACCATAGTAGTGATGGTGCCAACCACCCCACGATACTTCACTGCACTGGCCCCTTCAACTTTCTGACCCTCTCCTTGAATCTGGATCAATAGGATGACATGCACGGATTGTTAGTAACAGGTTAACACACATAATTGGAACAAAGTTCAAATGTGTTGAGCCTCCTACTGCTTCTAACCTGTAATCTAACTTTGGCGGTATCCAGTGGAAAGGTGATGAGGTCAGCAATGCAGGCCGCCAAGCCTGCTCCAAAGACCTTAACTGCGGCAGAAGGCACCGCGTCTTTGGGTTTCACGCCAACCATTTTCTACGCCTAGGTTGATGACATAAATGGAAAAATCTGCTCTTAATGCTATTTGCCCAAATTAAGTCATTGCTCAGCTCAAGACAGACATTTCTCACATTTAATCACGTTTGTTCTGATTGAAACAGTAACTGTGGTAAAACCTGATTAATATTAATATGTGTGTTCATGCTAAACATTGTGCTTACCTGTAAGTGAGGGGAAAGAAAAGCTTCAAGTGTTCTCAAGATGTACGATAGTCTTTGGAAGTGGTTCTGTTGTGGAAATACCTCGGGCCATAAACTCTGTTTCGAGTCAGCCAGCATACCACCACTCACTGCAAATACAAGCATTTATCATTTAATTGTCACCCAAGGAGAATCTGTATTGTTGGTTTCCTTAATAGTTGTATGATTATAACAGAGTGATACATTATACCTAAATTCAAAGGTACAAACTTTTTAATAATTAAAGCATTTAAATATTAATTTTTCATTGGTTCCATCTATTATTTAAATATCAAGTGACATAGGTTGAGTCTGAACTCATGACATTTTTTTATTTTTTTTTTTATTTTTAAATCACTGTTATCTTCATTTAAAATAAAACTTTACCTAAATAGTTTCCCTGGAGATTTTTAATCCAGCACAGGGGAAAGAATACACAATCCTTTAGGCAGTTAGTCCCCTCCGTGTCCTCGTCTCAAGGTGTGTGCTTTCTGTTGAAGAAGAAAAACAAGAGGCTGCCGAATTTATAAGCACCTTTTGCACATGACTGCCTGGCAGCGTGACGAGACGCACACACCTGTTACGTACAGTATATCTCATGTTTACCAGTCTGTGAGACACAGCCGGATATTTGAGCACTTGTTGATCTTCTCCTAACTGTCATTATGGCAATCTGGTATGGACGCACACTCTATGAGCGCATATAAACATTGAGAATGTTTTTCATAACTAATTTCATAGAAAAAACTTGCTGACAATATCATGAATATTTTCAAGTTTTAAACCCGGATGCTTGGAGTTTACATAACATTTCACACTTTAACATGTGGGGGATGCCAGCTCATGTTACTACACTGACATCAAGGAACATACCTCATGTTTCCATTGGTTGATGTATGTGGCCAATCAGACAGAGAGGCTCGTCTGGATTCCCTAAATGTTTTCATGGGGCATTTGACTAGCTGGCAAGAGCTCTGGGGTGGATGACATTTGCCCTACATCCCTTTCTCAGTGTGAGTGCCCGCAACAAAATGCAAAAACTAGTTGAGGAGTTTTAGGAATTCCCTCCTTCCTCCTCCCTTCAAGCAATAAAGTCTCAAAATGTTCCAGGCAGAGGAACCGCCATGCTTCTTAGCCAATTCATACGTTGAACAGGGGTGGGTGGATGCACAGAGCATCTGCATGTAATCATTCTAGCCATTCAGGAAAACAAGCATCACCCAGAGAGAGGACTGGATGTTGAATGGAAAGGGTTAGACAGGGTAGACACTTTGTCAGTAGAGTGTTGGAGTCCTGTGTATGTATACCTCTACGCATGTGACTTTCCATAGCGGCTCCGGGTCAGCAGCAAGCTTACGTCATGTCATGCGGTTGACTGTGCAGAACGGGCTCCTCATATCTGATGTTTCACCTGCTGCTTCATGTCCCAAGATGTTCCCACAACTGCACTGCTAGTTCTTTACATTGTGACATGCACACCAGTGTTTTCCCCGTATACTGCTGTTTTATCTGTTTGTGATAATAATAATAATAATAATAATGTTTAGACATTACTGTGTACAGATAAAAGTCATTTCATATCATATTCCGCATGACATGTTTCACAACACCCCTGAAGTTGTTTTTGTAAAGGCTGAAGAAAAGTCCTGCCTCAGCAAATGACCTGTACCTTTGACACATTTTTCACAATTTACAGTATTTCCAACTATTAAATTAGCCATAAGGTGCATGTATATATTGACAAGGACCTCATGTGGGCTGCTGGTGGTGATTGGCTCCATCAGCATGGGCTGGTTTTTAGACGCATACCATAATGTGCAACTTTTGTTTTCTATATATACAGAATATATATATATTAGTAGTAGTAGTAGTAATTTATTATTATTATTATTATTAGTAGTAGTAGTAGTAGTAGTAGTACTACTACTAGTAGTAGTAGTAGTGTTCTTTTTAAATAAAGCATACAACAGAAATTAATAATAAATTAATTGTTTAATTAATTGCTTTAGTTATATAATTAAATGAACAATATTTTTTATCGGAAAAGCCATGCTTTTATTCGGCACCTTTCTAAAGGCTTTGTGGATGTAATATTTTTTTTAAATGATTCGTCTACATAAAATGTTATCAATATGACTTTTAAAGGAACAGTGTGTTACAATTTGGGGGATCTATTGGCAGAAATGGACTAAATATAATATTAAAAGTATGTTTTCTTTTGTGTATAATCACCTGAAAATAAGAATCGTGTTTTCGTTAGCTTAGAATGAGCCGTTTATATTTACATAGGGAGTGTGTCCTCTCCACGGAGTCCACCATGATGCACCGCCATGGTTCAACGGTAGCCCAGAACAGAAAAAACAAACACTGTTACGTTTTCCTGCTTGGGCCGTAGTCGATAACGTTACTTGCTCCCGTCGCCGCTGCTCTTTCTCTCTTGCTTGCTTCCCCACTCACTTCCCACGTACACACACAGTCTACGCGCTGGCTCTGCTCCAGATGGCTCTAGAAAGGGCCATTCACATTTTCGCATCAGCTATCGTAGACGCACGGGAGAGGCTTCAGTTGGTTGTAATCTCCTCACCTCACTGCAGGATACCGCCAGATCCTACACACTGGACCTTTAAGTCACAACTTATTTACATTTAAATATTTTGGTAGAAGGAAAATAAATTGCATTAAACTGTGTCCACAGTGCACAGGTGTTTGGACAGAAAGTTTAAAGGCACTAATCCATTTTTTAAAAGAGTTTCAGCTGCATTTAAAAGGTTAGATTTGTGCATTGTCTTGTCTTTAGTTTTTTATAATTGGCAAGGCAAAGATTGGACATGGTTAAACCTTAAAACCAGCACCCTCAATAATGGTTCAGAAGAAGACTGCCCTGCTTTCTTGACCATAAAAAACAGGTTCCTGAGAACACTATGTGAATAACCTTTTGAGCACAGTCAGACCAGTAAACAACTCGCTGGTCTGGCTTCAACCAGTTTACAGTGACCTCGTCGACAGTCCCTGAAAATGAAACTGAGCCGGCAGACTGCCGTGACCACCTCGTTGTCCCGCACTTTGAATACCACGAACTTTGAATCAGGGCTGTGTAACAGCTAATCTCCATTACACTATAAATAAAGACCATGACACTATAAATAAAGTTAGCCGCTGCGTCACTGAAAGGTTAGTGGGGTGATCTGGCCTGTTTTCCTCATTCACAGAACCATTTGCAAGTGAAATTATGTCTTACTTTATTTCAACTAATTTAAGGTATGAAGGAAAGGACACTGAACCAACCAACCTTCCGCTGAATATAAAATTAGTCAGAGGGGATTGTGATCTGCATAGAAATCAAAGACTAACCCAGACTAACGTTCAGGATGGTAAACAGGGTCTGATACACATCCAGACTGTACAGAATGTTAAAGTGAAGTGATTATTATATTAAAATATAAAATAAAATTGGATCATAAAAATAAAAAATCACCAAAAATAAAAACAGAAAAAGATAAATATCTCACCCAAATTTCAAAAAGAACAAATAGCAAATATCCCATCACCCCCTAATTTGGTCCGACTGATTACCACCATGGCTAAAGTCAAAGACAAAGTGCCTTCAAGCTTCTGTCCATGAAATGTTTTTTCCAGCCAACACATTAGAGAACACACATGGTCTGCCGTCTGAATGTGGTCCATGAGGTACAGGCCACATGTTACACATATGAATTGTTTTATGCACTCTGTTGGCCACAACTGGAACGTCCATCTGCTCAGACGGTTTGACAGAAAGGCTCTGAAACAATCGGATGGATTAAGATTTTTCACAAGTAGCTATTACAATGTGTATTTTGGTGAAAATTATTGTTCAAATAGGAAGCTTAAAGGGACAGAGTGTAGGATTTAGTGGCATCTAATGGTGTGGTTGCAGATTGCAACCAACTGAGTACCCTGCCACTCACTCCTCTCTTTCCAGGACTGCAGTAACGTGAGCCACCGAGTGCAAAACTGCTTAACACCATTCACCTCGCTCAGAGGCCATCATTACCATATTAGGGACACTTGACAGCTGCAATTTTTTTGTATATGTCATTGCAGGGTAAACACGAGTTTAATTAATAACAGTACGTATGGCCCTATTCCATTTAGGTGGGTCAGGGCCCTGGTATTGTGCATGCTGGCTCACTAGAATGGCTGTGACACACTAAATAGAACTGGACCATAATTAATGTTATCAATGACACCTGTGTTTACCCTGCTATGACAAGTCAAAATTGCTGCTGTGAAAAGCGCTTGTAACACTACTTCAGACGGTGGATGAAGGCATCTTTGTCCCAAAGTTTAAGTTAAAATTATATGTGACCAACTATGTTTATTTGCCCTCACCTCTTCGTGTCCTCTCGTGTGCCTCTCACAATCAAAATTAGCCAGTCTGCAACTGCAGACGATCAGCTGTCTCAACATACTCTTTATGTAACTGCATTAACAAGTCACTCAGGTGTCTCCCATTGAATAACAGCAATACATTACAGGACTGAAACTGCAACTTTATTGTTCATAAAGCTGCATTTCCCAGTGATCATAACTACACTGTAACTACACTGTTTTCTTACCATTCTTACCATATTATTAATATTGCTATTATTGGATATTCCTCAAGGGGTCACCAGCAGCGAACACACTTCTCTGCACTGTAGCCTACTTCTTCTACGTTCCATTGAACTGGGAAGTTGGAATTTCCGAGTTCACACCCACATCACACAAACACCCAAATCTATCAAACTCCTGTAATGGCAATTTTCATATCTGCAGTTTAACACTGTACCTTTAGATAATCTCAGTGCCTCACATGTTCAACTTCGTCACCATAGGACAGTGACCTGACATTTTAGTTCTCTGTAACTGCAAACAACAGATTGCTGAAATACTTGTTATGTCTTGTGATGCTCTGTTGTCTGCTGTGTGCTGACGCATTGATACACTTTCTATCCCTCTCTTCCTTTCTTCTTTGCACTTATCTTCATGTTATGCTTTAAATGTATAAATACTGACTATTCTTTGTATTCAGGGCTCACTTGCCACAGTCCACAACAAGTGTCTGCTCGTGAGTCCATCTGCAGTCCATCTGCAGATGTTTTAGTTATTAATGTATGCCTTTTTATTAAATTCACTGAAAGACAAGTTGTTACGTTGGTTTGTGTCTTGTTTTAACAGAAACTGCCACCACACTCCACACATAACACAATTCAATTCAATTCAATTTATTTTTGTATAGCGTCAAATCACAACAGAAGTTATTTAGAGCAGGTCTATGACCGTACACCATAGTTTAGAGACCAAACAGTACCCACACAGGCCTTCTGTTATTTGTGGTCTTCAAATTCAAGCTGAGATAACCCTGAAAACATCACTATGACATCACCGGCCATTTTGTCAGATTTGACAAACTTCCTCCCGAGCAACTGAAGACATTGTACAACTGTTTTCCCTGACTGAGTGGCACTAACCGTGATGAATAAACTGAACTTCATGTGTAAATAGGTGGAGTGCCCCTTTAAATAAATTGTCTCAGTTATATGGGTAAAGAGTGTACTGGTGCCACCCTGTGTTCAAGAATATTGTAAACTAAAGGATAACAACATCATCCTAAAAAGTGCTGTTGCTTTTGTGTAGTCATTTCATGACTTCATATTTATGGAGGAAAATTACAGCATCTGTTGAAAAATTAACTTCATCTGGAGGAATGTGAAACTTATTTCGATGGGAGTTTTTATTTCTTGAGATGTTCTCAGTTCTCTCCTCAGTACAGTGTAGAAAAGAAACTCTCTATTTGGTTAAAAAAAAATATTAAATATGGTACATTTGTTTCTACCATGAACAATGTGTCCCAATCTTCAGAGGGCAAACAGTAAACTGTTGTCAATCACTGTTGTGTTGTAGGTGATGTCGTAGTCAGTAGGTGGCAGTGAGGCGTTAAACTACTAAGAAAGACAATTGTAGAAGAATAGTCCGACCCAAAATAATCCCAGCAGCAGCAGAAGAAGAAGAGCGCTAACCGTTAGCTTGTCACGGAAACGTATTCTCCTAGCGTTATCCTAGCTGACAGTTATCCAATGCCTGGCTAGCGTCGGTGCAGGTGTCGAAGAAAATCCTCTGCTTGGAAAGAGAGGGAAGGTCGTATTAAAGAGTTACTGACAGAGACCGACTCCTCTCTGGACAACATGGAGAAACAGTTGCATTTGAACCTGTTCCCCTCCAGACCTCCTCTGGCTGCTGGTCTCCAGTCAGGCTCCAAGATGAAGATGGGGTGAGCGAGCTAGCTAGCTAGCATCTTAATAGCATGCTGTCAACTGTGCTGGCAGTGTAACGTTACAACTGATATGATCCAGCATCACATCAGTTGCTCTCTGTTACAGTGGACTCGTATATTACAGTGTGTTAAAGGACATGGCAGCTGAACTGGTCGCGTTAGCTAATGAAGCTAGCTAACTGTTAGCTGTAGCTAATGAAGCTAACTGTTAGCTGTTGCTACCTGAGTAATAGGTGGGGGATAACACGCGATTTAGCTCGCAGCTTTGAAATACAACCTTAGCAGAATATATAGCCTATGTTTTTAAGTTAAACTCAGTTGGATCTTGGCTAACATTAGCACAGGGTAAGTGTGAGCATTCATGACATGAAAAGCAGTGTCTGAAGATATTATTGTCGAGGTTGAGAAGTCTCCAAAGATAGGTTAGATTTTCTTTTCTTTTCTTTTCTTTTCTTTTCTTTTCACCTTTAGTTTCCATTTACACATCATGTGTAACTTAGTGATTGAAGGCCAGGGCTTATTGCTTAGTTACATCACCATGTTACATCAGTTGTAGGAAAACAAGTTAATGCTTTTGGTAGTGATGTATCCATGTATTATATACCTTGACAGTGATGTTTATTTGGGGTTTAAATAAAACAAACCAGTCTTTCTGGAGTGTGTGCAAAAAACTGTAACTACACCAACACTCAAACCCTAAAACATTACTCTTAAAAATGTCTTCAGTCTCAGCCAGAGCATTAGAAAAATTCAGCTACATGTATGGCTGCTTTAAGATTGAGGTAAAGATGTAATGAATGAAGCAGTGAACAATGACATGTGGTTTTGTCTTGCTGAATATTATTTTATTGAATTTCACAAGTTATTGCTCACATTACATTTCAATATTTAATAATAATCTTGAATCTACTTTATATGGGCGATTTTTTTCCTCTTCAGTGTTCCAGCATTTGACCATGTGAAAAAAGCTACAGTATCAGAGAGCCAGCTTGTACTTTTCACTTAAACACATCCAAAGATTTGTCTTGCACTATGTCTTCTAATAATCCCGCTGCAATATGGGAATGGTTTACATTTTGCTTGTCCTTTTTTTTTTGTATATACAGACCTGGACGGAAGAGAGACTTCTCCCCCCTGCCCTGGAGTCACTACTTTGAAACCCTCGAAGATGTTGAGGTGGAAAATGAAAATGGCAAAGATATATCCTTGACTGCTGCTTGTGTTTGTCAGGAGAAAATTAAGCATGAATTTTTGAAACTTTAGTGTGGCAATCACTCAGAGCATTCAAATCCAACTAGGTTATTTCAGATTTAGCTTCTTCTTTATACCAGTGTGCTATCTAACTTTAACTTGGTAAAGAAAGCACAGTTTATACAATTTAATGTTTATTCTCTTTTGAGCAGTATTTACTTGCTCTTTTTCACAGCTCTGTTATGCATTTCCTTGACTACCTTGAACATTTTCAGAATTTACTGCAGTGGTGCCCATGGTCCTGTGCTGCTTCTGCTCCACGGAGGAGGCCACTCTGCACTTTCCTGGGCAGTGTTCACTGTGAGTATAATAACTATTACAGAAACCTCTTAACTCTTGATACATCGTTTGTTTAAAATACACACAATCATAATGTTTATGAAGCTGCCTTTTTCTTACAGCATGTTTGCTGTACACGATTTGATGTAATGTTTTTTGTATGTGTCTTTGCAGGCCGTCATATGCAGCAGGATCAACTGCAGGGTGGTGGCTATGGACCTTCGAGCTCATGGTAATTATAGTCACAGGACACACAATTAGTAACAAGTCATATTTTATTTAAAGTTTAAGAAATTCAGATTTGTCAGTTTGGTAAGGTTGTCTTATCAATCCCCTTTTAATAATGCTTCGCAAAAACTAACCTAAGTCCTATATCAGATTTTACAGCTCAAATTGCAGTTCCAGAATCACAAATTATTAAGAAGTGAAAGTGCTGTACCAAAGTAGCTTGATCACATCCCTGCCCACCTGTGATTAGAAGCCAACTCTCCCCCTGCATCATTTTGCAGGTCATTCTTTGCATATTCATGTGCTTGGGTGGAACAAATAGTGAATTTGTTTCTCTCTCATCACCTGCAGGTGACACCAAAGTGAAAAATCCTGATGATCTCTCTGCAGACACGATGGCCAAGTAAGTTACTGTGTGTAACGTTAAAGGGGACCAATGGTCATTTTTAAAACATTGATATTATTCCGGAGGCTATAAAACATGACAAAAAAATACTGTAAGTTGCTCATGTATGCACATATTGCGAGGGCGCGCCGGGAAACCACAGGGTGGCAGCGTCATCACAGTAAACAGTAACTGCCTGTCAGTGGCGATATGAATGGAGTATAGAATTTCTATAACATTTGCAATATAAATACTCAGTAAGTTTCTGAATCTATTTAACAATAAACACTTACAAGACAGGGAAACTGTGTCATACCTTTGTGACGTCTTTTGTTTTCCAGTTCTAGTTCTAGTTTATGCAAGTGCTGTCCCCTGGAAAGGAATAATCCATGACAGGATTTCAGCGCATGTTGTGACAGTCATCCAGCAGCTAGCGACCATGCTAGCGACAGGCCTGGCATATTGGCAGCTGGCTAGTTCGATAGTAAAATAACGTTAACTATAGGTAATTCCATAAATATGTTGACCACGTATAGCACGGTGGGGAATAGTCCGAGATGCCTTACTGGTGTGCTGTTCCTTACTGTGGAAACTACAAGCTGCTACAAACAAAACAGTTTTTCGTTGTTTTTCCATGACAATGACAATAAAGTCTCTATCTATCTATCTATCTATCTATCTATCTATCTATCTAAGCTAGCTGCTGCCCAAATCATGTCATGGATTACTCTGCTCCAGTGGATTTCTCTGTTCCAGTATAATAATCAATGTTTTAAAAATGGCCATTGTTCCCATTTGAGACAGATGCTGGAATTTGTAAGAACCACATTACACACTCACTCTAAACAGCTTAGACTTGAATCACAGAAAAATATGGGAAGCCAGAGTGGGCAGCAATGATCCTGCAGGCTTGCGGGACATCCATCCATCATCCATCCATTGCCAATAACAATGGATGGATGCCAGCCCCCATTCGGGGTCGCGGGGGGGCTGGAGCCGATCCCAGCTGACATTGGGCGAAGGCAAGGTACACCCTGGACAGGTCGCCAGACTATCACAGGGCTGACACATAGAGACAGACAACCATTCACGCTCACATTCACGCCTACGGGCAATTTAGAGTCAACAATAAACCTAACCTGCATGTCTTTGGAGTGTGGGAGGAAACCAGAGAACCCAGAGAAAACCCACGCTAACACGGGGAGAACATGCAGCTAAAGGAGTATTGAGTCACGCACACAGCTTCCCACCTAAAGGCACGGAATGTTTGGTGCATCCTTACGTGGTTTTGCTTTTGCAGTTCAATTCAGGAGGGAGAAAGTGATTTCAGAGTTCGGTGGGTTCTTGTGGTTGTTTACATCTGGATTAATGGGTAATTGTTAAATCCACTCTGTCTTGAGGTTTCAGACTGTATACTTAGAAACACTGACACGTGATAAAAATGTGACTCGAAGGGTGTGACGAAATATCGTGCTGCGAAATTTCGCGGTATAAAACGTTGCGTCGTCGAGACGAAAAACTGAATCGCGATTATCAGGGCATAACAGGTACATATAGTCATACAAGCACTGATCTGCATCCGCTCGTCTTTTTCAGTGCTTTGTTTGAACAGACGAGGGCATTCTGAGTCCAGACCAGTAGGTGATGCAGGTCAACAAGGTGTGTGCTGGTTAGGCTTGTCGCGGTAGTCGTTGTTACCGGTGTTACACGGTGGTCAGGCACACTGCTTACATACCCACCGCCCCCATCGTCGTCTTGATTTTTCTACAGAAATAAAACCCATTTAGTTCATTTTGGCGTATCAGCAGCATGTTATCAATAGATAGTCGGACGACGGACGCTACAATCTGAAAGTGAATGCATTTTAAGGAGTCAGCTCAGAGCAGCAGGTGTCATATTTCACACACATACGGGACAAGAGAGAGTTGACAGACCGAGAGATGGCGGAGGATTTGGTGTCAAAGCGAAAAGCAAACGCGCCTATTTGGCAATATTTCAGATTTAAACCCAGGGCTATAAGGGAGCCATAACATTAATGAGGTAGCATTAATCGCCGCGAGGAGGACGGAGCAGTCACAGACGGTGTGTGCGGCGCCAGGTAGACCCCTGCGGCCCCGCAGCAAAAGCTGGACCGGAGAGGCCAGACACACAGCCAGCCAGCTGACGGTAAAGATCAAAGTAAGAAAGCTACGCATGTTGACCGTCATCTTTTCTTGTAAAATGTCCGGTGTAATCCGTAACACCGGTGTTGTCACAAGTTTATTAACCGGTGGGAAAATGTCCTCACCGTCACATCCGTAGTGCTGGTGTGGATAGCGCATTTGCAGCTGATTTGCATCCAGGCAATAATGGAGGAGTCAGGCGAAATTAGCATAGAAGACGCCCCCCCCGTCTTTCAAATCGCTTGTATCGTAGCATTTTGGATTACCTGTTGAAACACAAAATAGGAAACTGAAGATGCATATGAGAATTCATACTGGAGAGTAACCTTTTAGTTCAGTGTGTGGAAAATGGTTCAGTCAGAAAGTAGAATTGAAGTGACACATTCTATTCCAAGATGATTAGGCTATACCATGTTACTAGTTATAACACATTACAATTTCATAAAAAATGGAACTTTAGGGCAAACAACAGCATTGTTTTGCATTTTGTGTCTTTTAAATAAAAGGCTACTTTTTCAGTCATATATTTATCATTCAAGTTTTGTTAAAATTATTGTTATAATATTGAATCGTATCGAGATCGTGAACCCAATATCGTGTATCGTGAGCTGAGTGAATCGTCACACCCCTAGTGACACGGTTAACAGGTTTACCTTGCTTTTTCTTCCAAAAGGGATATTGGCAAAGTGGTGGAGGTGCTCTATGGAGACAACCCGCCTCCAATTATGATTATTGGACACAGCATGGGTGGAGCCATTGCAGTTCACACAGCCGCTGCCAATCATATTCCATCCCTGCTTGGCCTCTGTGTCATTGATGTTGTAGAAGGTAAGTACTTACTCAAATAGAGCATCATAGATACATATTTTTCAATTTATGACGCTTACTTGACCAAATAGCAGGTTGATTTTACTACTACTTTAAATTAGCAGTGAATTTATATGATACATGTTCATAATGAAATCAAATCAAATGAGCTCAGAATAGAATTCCTGGGTGTATTAATGACTAATAATTGTTGTTTATTGCACTCAGGTACAGCAATGGATGCTTTGAACAGTATGCAGAATTTCCTCAGAAGTCGGCCGAAGACATTTAAATCTCTGGAGAATGCCATCGAATGGAGGTAAACATGAACATGATACCGCTACATCTTGAACGTATGATTGGGCCAATTATACTCTTCTGCAATTTAGTTATTGTTCCCAAACAGTGTCATACACATTATTTACTAAAACCAATAGGTTGAAAGCATTTACCCTGTGTTGGACAACCTTCAGCTTGGAAAGGACGTATTTTGATTGTCAAGCTTTAATTCTCCATTTTTAGAGTTTGGATTTTTAAGTTTGCATGGCATCTAACTTGTTTGATTTTTGTACACAAGTGTCTGAAACTTGTCTTTTCCTTTGCTTTCAGTGTGAAGAGCGGCCAGATCCGAAACATGGAGTCAGCACGAGTGTCAATGGGAGGCCAGGTGAAAAAGTATGTCTGCTCTGTTTCTCATCTGTACATTAAAGGTGCTAAATACAGGATTGGAAGCATTTCTATTGCTTCTCAACGGCTCTCAACATGGTGACGCTAACAGTGTAAACAACGATGAAAGTGTTGACAGAGATAACATGGTTTACCTGAGGGGGACCGGAGGGTAGGTGCTACACTTCCCCTCCGACAGTGTCGGTAAGGACGGCATTATCAGCTGTAACCGTCGTATGAGAGCAGCGCAGAGTGGCGGCTGTGAGCTAGCCAGTGGGGCACACTCGCATGCACAAACATGCACTAAAAGCATGCACGGCCAGACCGGCTATGTCAACAAAGCAAGGAGAGACTCGAATTACAACACA
Organism: Sebastes umbrosus; assembly: GCF_015220745.1. Lineage (NCBI taxonomy): Eukaryota > Metazoa > Chordata > Actinopteri > Perciformes > Sebastidae > Sebastes > Sebastes umbrosus. The sequence goes on from NC_051285.1 coordinate 19,619,808, forward strand.
CACAGAGGGAGAGTGACTTCATTCTCTGCTCAGGTAGACATTACTCCTCTATATCTTTACATAGCAAATAGTTAATTGCTGCTATATTCATGCTGTGGATATAGAATTTAGCGCCTTTAAGTCCTGCGTGGTTTTGCTGGTAAGTTTTATGTACTGTATGTTCATTTGGTCTGTTCTGACATTTACAGATGTGAGGAATCCACCAGTAGTCCAGGTGTGTCTAATAGCATTGAAGGTATAATAGAAGAGGAAGAGGATGAAGAAGTGGAGGAAGAATCCAACAAGAAAAGGATGAAGGAGGATGACCAAGAGGTTCCGTCTCTCTTACTATTTGTCTTCCACTTGTATCATACGTGTGTGTAATTGTTTGTGAGAGGTTGAAAAGTACTTTGATTTTTTTTTCCGTCCAGATAAAAAAAGAAAGCATCTTCACCTGGCGAGTGGATCTGTCAAAGACAGAAAAATACTGGGAGGGCTGGTTCAGAGGCCTGTCTGCCCTCTTCCTCACCTGCTCTGTGCCAAAACTACTTCTGCTCGCAGGTTAGATCCCTCGCAGTTTCTCACTACATTATTATTTGGTACTCCAAATACATAAAAAGTGTCTGGATAGGCAGTTTTGATGGAATTTCAAATCCTACTAGTTTGGATGAATACAAATGATTTTTATTCCAAACTTTTTTTCCATCAACTGCACAATTTCACCCCTGACTTAATCCATTGAACAGGAGTGGACAGGCTTGACAAAGACCTTACTATTGGACAGATGCAAGGTAAGGAGCACAAACTGAGATTTTCTGCATAGTACAGTACAGTAAAACACACAGACCTAAAAAATAATCTCACTGTTTATCCACAGGGAAGTTTCAGATGCAGGTCCTCCCTCAGTGTGGTCATGCTGTCCACGAGGACGCACCAGAAAAAGTAAGGGGTGTTTACCTGAATGTACACTGTATGTATTGTCCACTGACATTGTTGGAATTCCTGTATGATGCTTGTTGATTTGCCAAACCTAATGCACACTTTGAGATATTGTTGTTTGTAGTGTCACTTCTTGATTCAGTTTACACATCTGGTTTTGTGTGTATGTTCAGTTGTCCCTGTTTGATCCAGTTGGTTCAGTTTGTGGCCATTTTTTAACCTAGTCTTGTGTCATCTGTTGCTAGGTAGCAGATGCTCTAGCAACATTTATGGTTCGGCACAAATTCACTGAGTTTAAGGAAGGATACCTGTGGTAAGTAAACTTCTACCAAAGAATATATACACCATATTGATTATACTAGTGCAGTGCCCGTTCAAAATATGCCTGTTCTAAACGGGCCTGTGGTGTTGCTGCTTGCAGCTCTCTCGAGAACCGCTCATACAAACAATTTCACACTCGACACTGCGCTTCCTTGGGTCCTTACGTATTGTACGTACGTATTGCTAAACGCGGTCAGAGAAATGTATTTAGCGGAGGTTCTTACTCACGGGGGGAAACACAACCAATTCGCACAAGTAGTACTGGCTGCAGCATCGGTGAAATATGCTTAGCGGAGGTATTCATTTCAAAATAGGCGTATTGGTCTCTTGCTTTGACATAACATCCACGGTTATAAAGTAGAGCATTGATTTAATGAATGGAGCTATTTTGCCGTCGGTAAAGTTACAAGTTAGTATGGCAAACTTACACAATCTGAGTTGTAATGCAGAGTGGCGCTGTTCCTGTAGGCTATCTGCTCGTACTTGTTGACTTCAGGTAAGTGAAGAAAAGTTTGGTTGTAACGTTATCCAGCATTCATGTAGCGTTAGCAGAATATATCTAGGATCGAGCAGCAAGTGAACTGTAGTCAAACAAAATGCTCGTCTAAGTCTGCAGTGGCCTGAAGCCCAGCCTCCCTGCTGAAGAGATAGCTGTCGCTTGTTTATTCAAAGTTTATTAATAATAAACGTGTCAAGTGTCCAAATTGCACCAAATTCGACAAAGCACTCCATGGCATCCTCGGTAATCCACCCGTCAAGTGTGAAGACAATAGGATAAGCGGTTCTCGAGATATGTGAATAACACACAGACAGACAGACAGAGATTCCTTGCTTTATTGTTAGTTAAATGTAACAATAATAATAAGAGACTGAAATGTTGTAAAATAATGAAAGTTACATTAAATGGTTGAACAGTCAATGTTCCACAGCATTTTACATAACAGAGGAAAGTGGAAGCAATTACATTACATGTATATATTGTTTTAAAAAAATCCACATTATCTGATTTTGTGTAATAATTTTGCAATAATCTTTCCACAGCTAATTTCCGGTTTTCAGTCTAAATATAGCCAGCAGCCATAGAAGAAATGTTTCAAGATTCATCCACATCCTTGTACAATTTAACAGCAAATTAAGAAAAATATAATAAGCATTATTATTATTATTATTATTATTATTATTATTTTGCTTTTGTTATGTAGATACTTTGCCTTTCAGCTTTGCCTTATTTTTATTTTGAAACACTGGGATTTGATTGTACTTTTCCTTTACAATATATATTTTTTAAGTAATGCTCTCCTTGTTTAATGTTTTGTTTTGAGTGATTGCATCATTATTCATATGTGTTTGTAATGTTTGAATTCAAACAATGATTAAAGGTGGATGCAGCAAAACTGTCACCCATGCTTGTATATTTGGTGTGTATTAAAAGGACATCGTGATCATTTTAAATGTGGTAGTTTATTTGACACGACATGTAACAAGATAAATGTAATAAGTGACAAATGTATGGTGAAATCAAATATGAGTATTTATTCTAGTTTTCTATCATCTCCTTGTGCAGCAGCCGAATATTATAACACACATTATAACTCCCAAAATCACACTGGACATTAAAATTTTTTTAATGTGTTGACACATCTTTTGTTTCCAAGGCGAAATTAACACCTGTAGGTCGAAAAACTATTTTTCAGATTAAGGAAAAGATCTCACACGACAAGATAACTGATGTTATAAATGGAAACTTTTCTAAAAAAAATTAAAAAATATATATATAATAAATTAATGTTATAGTTGATTCAAATTGTATTAGTGATGTTGCCTTTTTTATAAAATAAATAAACAATTGTGCAAAAGCTCAAAGGGTGGTCAAACTGGTGGAGACCAATTCTTATGATTATTCTTCATAAAATAAAGCTATGTTATAATGAACATTTAATAAACACAAGTGTTCACTCCTCGGCTATAAAAAATTATTCTGTAGACCTGAATCCCCTTATTGTTTTTATACATTTTGAGTTTTCATGTCAATATCTGAAGAAAATTCTTATTTTTTCACAACTTTGAAACAACATTAGCAGCATGTAGTTGTATAAAGCATTTCCTCCTTCAAAGCGTCCTAAAAGGGAAGTAAGACCAGTTCTCCTGCAGTCAGTTAACAAAAAAAATCAGGATGCAGCAGAAACAGAAAACAAGGTTGTAGTGTTCTTAACTTTATGACCAAGGTGACATGTTTTTCTTCATTGTGCCTGATTCACTCCAGGGAATGAAATGCAGGTTTTAATTATCTCTCCATGGACTAAAACACTGAGATATATATTGCAATTATGTGCAATATAAATATTTAAATGATTAATGTACCATTAATGACTGTCTTCCAAAGAATCACTGAGATCATTATAGGATGGTAGTCTGTAAACAACGTTGTTATGTTGTTGTGAACAGAAGTTCTTCAGTAGCATCATTTTGGGCCTAACGAATAATATCCTGTTGTGGGTTTTTCTTGCAACAAATGACAACAAATCTGCCATAAGGAACACTTAAATGTCACAGTACATCAATGTATCAATCAACTCCAGCCTCTTAAACATGGAGGAGCTGTCCACTGTGCTGTGGTACTGAAAAACTGTACAGACATGATAATGAAAGGATAAGAGACAAGAGCTTATTATTATTAAGTTTATTGTAGTAATAGAAGAAGACTCGGTACAACTACCATTTTACTAGAACCATGCAACCTTTTTAGCCGAACTTTGGGACAACATGGATTGCAATGAAATGCATGCGATGCTAATGTAAAAAAAATTTTAGATTTTAAGTAAATCGCTCTTTCAAAAATGATGATCAAACCATGTAATGAGACAAAATGAGTTCCTAAAGAATTTTAAATTTTTCAAGTTTCAAGCCACTGTATCTTTTATTTTTCTTTCACACACGATTAGCTGTTTTTATATTAAACATAGAGACACAATAACCCTAACATGACAATAACAAGTATGATTGCGTTGTTTTGTAGTATCAGTGATAACACTGAAAAATTAACAAAAATGTGTTTCTTACAACTTCCTTTAAAGTTGTGTCATTGTCATCTTGCAGTGAAATATATTAAAAAGCTCATAAATCTTTAATTGGTTGAGGTTTATTAATGTTTCATTCACATTATTGTCCCTCATGGGGAACAATGTTTTTGCAACACTTTCATCCCAGTTTTAACATTCACACTCCACTGTTTGCTGCTTCTTATCCTTTGTATGAATATAATGCACATTTAAGACCAGCCAACATTACTTAAGAAGTAAAAGAGAAGACAATAGTTCATGTTTTTCTCATAGATATCTGACATTTCTTTGCTTGCATAATATCATATTTAATCAAATTTCGAGCATTTTAGCATTTTGTATTTTGAAGGTGAATACCTACAAAACAAATATTGAAAACTCCTTAAAATGTAGATCTAGGGTAAAGAAGTAATTTAATCCAATCCATCCATTATCCATTATCTGTAACCGCTTATCCCATTTCGGGGTTGCGGGGGGCTGGAGCCAATCCCAGCTGACATTGGGTGAAGGCGGGGTACACCCTGGACAGGTCACCAGACTATCACAGGGCTGACACATAGAGAAAGTTTGCTCCGGCTGGTGGCCGGTGCTTGGTATTTCCTCAATTTATCTTAACATGGCCTTCCGGGTTACAAACTTTCTCATTTTACAGCTAAACAGTACACTACAAGATGTTTCTGAAAACATTAGAGGTGAGAAATAGGCATTACAGTAACAAATATTGATTCATATTTGATCAGCGCTGCCTAGTTTGACCGTTTGATTGAAGTTTGTGAGTGATTGACAGCTGCTCAGAGACGGCAGGCTCCAGCTCGGCTCTGATTGGTTGTTTTCCTACGATCTGTGAAATGTTGGACACCGGAGGACACAGAGGAACATGATTTTTATGATTACCTGTCTCGTGCATTACTGTCAGGATATAGTGACCGTTTTAAAAAAGTAACTTTTTTTAATCATAATTGCTCCAATTCTACCCACTGCTGTTTTAGGTCTGAATGTGAAGAGTTCATTCTTTCAACCAGCAGATGTCACTTTTGGTTTGTTAATAGTTCAACAGCACACACTAGCTGTAACTGCAGCCTTTTATTTTAGTCTTTAATATAAGCATGTGGCCCCCGAGGAAACTTGAAAAATAGGGATGTTCAGTTACTTGTGGTATTATTGATGAAAGTCCTGCCCCCTTTTCTTTCTCACAGTCCAGATGGACGCTCGAGGAGGAGAAAGGATAGAGACAGAAAGCAGAGAGAGACCAATTTATGTGGGCAAACAGGGAGGGAGGTGCTGACCCGCAGAATAAAAGAAGCGTCTGAGCGGGGAGGTGGACTAATTTAACCGATCTTTACTTCGTCACAATCCTGAAGCCCTCTCAATACCTCTCATGGCCTTCGTGAAAGAGCACTTGAGGGGTTGGAAAACATTCCAGAGAGAGAAAGTACCTGGTGAAAGAGAGCAGCTTTACTTTAGAGCGAGAGCAGAAAGGAGAGGTTGTTATCATGATCACAAAATCCATCACAGCCACAATCATGAAAATGGATTCCTTGGCTTTGGTTTAATAACGGCTAGTTTCATTAACACAGCCTCAGTTTTACTTTTGGTCATATACAGGTCATGTGCCAGTCTTTTTTCCACTGGTTTGTGGTGTTTCCATAGGCTAATGTGCATCCAGAAAAGACAATTCAGAGCCAAATACATGAACAAGAAAGCTTATCTCTGTCTTTGCTAATTAACTGAGATGTAATTTGAAGGAAAAGCACAAAGAATTTGTCAGACAAAATTGTTATTGGGCTACATGTAAGTAAAAAATACAACTTTGTTTTATTAGAAAATGTTCTATCAAAAAAAATCAGAGAGTAATGATACTGACAAAACCAACTTTTTTAAAAAGTCTGTGGAAACTTGCACAGTGGATGGGGATCAAGTACCAAGAATAACCTACATAAACAATATAATGCAATCAAGTGCAGTATTTTGCAACAAATACTATAGTGAAATTGTGTCTCAAATGTTGCATTTTCTTGAAACTGTGACAGAACTGAGTGAAGTCCCCCAGAACCCTAACCCTAGCTGCGTAAGCCGCAACACACATCAGACATCCCAATGGTTTTAAGACAAAAATTAAGATTTTTATTTTCATAAATAACTGTATTTATTATAATGTAAATTAACAATTGGTCCCCTGATATTGCTGGCTTAAAACTTCTAAATGTTTAGTCAGTTTCACTACAATTTACACTTTTATTAACAAATAAGTGCAGTTGGGCAGATGAAAAAGTGTGAGAAAGAGAGTTATGAGTGTTGAAAAGTGTATATCTTTCTTTCTTTCTTTATTTGTTCATTTGTTACCTCAATGCAGAAAATGACGAAGGGCGCCCACTGGCATCTTTAAAAAATATTTAGTTATTATTATTATTATTTTAGAGGTCGTCCAGCGCCCCCCAGAAGGTGGTTCCCTAAGCGACCACCTATATGGCCTCTGCCCCATGCCTTAAGCATGATATACATACAGGGGATTGAGTTGTACCTTACCATATAATGCATCCCTGTACAATAACACCATAGCCTAAGAAATATTTGAATGAACACCTCACTGTACCTCCATAAATGTGTATTCATTACAGGGTTTTTGTAATGGTTGCAAAACATTTGACTTTGTTTGTTGATTTGACAAGGTCTGGCAATTGTATGAGACATTAAAGAGGAATGGAAGTTCAATTTCAAAAACAAGCTGCTGATGAAAGAAAAAGGATATGTGAAACAAAGAGCAAAAAAAAAAAAAAAAGATATAATGGTGCGGCTCATGGAAAAGTCTACTGCTCCACGAGGTGGGGTTGTGGAAAAGTCAGTGGGAAACTTTAGTATTACAAAATGGGATTTTAGAAAAAGCCCTTAAATTGAATTATACAGTCTTTTAGTCTGCTCTTCTCTCTCCCTCATAATAAATCCTTTGCCAAATCAACATATAGCTTTCATGTTGATGCATTGCACTCAAGGCAAAATATTCTAACTGAACATAAGAACAATGGGAATATTCAATGCACTCATTTCACCCACTTCCACACATATATATATATATATATATATATATATATATATATATATTTTTTTTTTTTTTTTAAAGAAAGAAAAAGACATGCTCGTGTGCACACTCTCGATCTCAGATGAATGGGATGGTGGGAGAGTAATTGTATCCCTTGTGGCTCTCCAGAAGACAGCACTGAGACTCAAATTAAAGCACTGACCTGGTTAGCTTTCTGTCAGCAGAAGGGGGTGCTGCCCCCCCACCCACACCCAACCCCCATCCCATCCCAGCCACACATTACTTTGCAAAGATTAACTTGTTGACTGACTATGAGCAGCAATGTCTGCATGTGAGACAGACACCATGCAGCCATTACTGACCAGCAAGCACAAATGTTAAAATGATCAACAACCTTTAAAGGCCCAGTTTGTAGGATTCAGGGAGATCTATTGGCAGAAATGGAATATAGTATTCATAATTATGTTTTCATTAGTGTATCTGAAACAAGGAATAATTGTTTATGTTGGCCTAGAATGAGCCCTTCATATCTACATAGGGAGCGGGTCCTCTTCACGGAGTCCGCCATGTTGCTCCGCCATGTTTCTACCTAGAATAGACAAACCAAACACTGGCTCTAGCAAGAAGCGTAAACGTTTTTACATTACCTGAAGGCCATCGTAGTTCTCCGACTAGCTTGGAAAGGGAGGGGTGAGTGGACGAGCGTTCAGTCGGTTGCAATCTGTTACCTCACCACTAGATGCTACTAAATCCTACACACTGTTCCTTTAAGTGTCACTTCAAAAATTCAGTTGGGTATCACCAATTCAAGTCCATAGAGAAAATTAGACCATAATCTTTTTAGAAGTTTATAAGCATCACAGGAAAACACTGTATCATATAGTTTATGAGATATTTATATAATTCCACTCTATGTATTTGCACTCTTCCCACTTTATATTGCAACTGTTGCACAGCAATTTCCTACAGGGATATAAATGTTGTGATTTTTCTCTAGGGACTCCTACCCAGATGAATGGTGTGCTGACATTTTTACTTCTCTAAGGAGAACAAACACGGGTGGAAGTAATAACCATCATTAGAACCATCAATGTGGGCTCTGTAACTGGAAAAACTAAATGTCACACAGCCATTGACGTTATTATAATTACATCCCCCATTCATGCTTGTTGCTATAGCACCACCTGTAGGCAAAATGCTATAGAAATTTGAAAGATTGCTCAAAGTCGAAGAGGGCATATTTTATCTGAATATGGTTTCAGGTACTGACACATTCAAGTAAGAAAAATGGCAACGTGTTTCTGTCTTACAGGAAAATAGTATGGAATAACAAAAAAATATTTGTAACTTTTTTACAAGGTCAGTCAAATGTGTTATGTGCCAAATTTTGAGAACATTGGTGAAAGTTGAAGAAGTGGTGAAAAAATTGCCAAAAATTCAAAATGAAGGAGAATGCAGTCTATGGGTTGGACCACCTAGGCCTATATATAGGCCAAGCAATGTGGAAAAATGTGTTTCTATACTTCAAAGAGAATTCTAAGGGAAAATACTGCTTTTTAAATGCTCACATGATGGCCTGATTTTCACCAGAATTGAATCAGTTCTTCTTGATGAACTGGCCTAACTTTTAACCTAATTTAATTGGAATCTGTTAAATAATTTCAAAACCTCCTGCTGAATGGCAGATAAAACAGACCAAATATATATCCTTTATTGCAGCTGTAAAACCATGTAGATGTATTTTCAGTGAGTAACCATCAAAGACAGAGGAGAATAAAGTGATTTGATCAATCAATGTATGTCGGGTTATCAACAGAGATGACGTAATGTGTATACTAATGGTTCATTCCTCCAGGGGGATGTTGCTGTAGGATCTCGACAAATGACCGTTTACTTCCATTGTCAGGTGAGCTCCCGGCCCCCCCCGCTCCGTGCTGAGTAGATGGTACAGTCCCCATGCAGTTCGGAGTTGTTGCTGAGGAGGTTCCACTGTTCAGCACATAGCGTTAAATTGGCATGCAGCCGACGCTCGGGTCCTCTAGCAGGAGACGGCACTGCTTTTGAAAATGTTCCCGTCTTATCCCCGGAGTTACCTCGGACAGTGGGGCAGGGTCGCATTATTTCACCTTTTGTGCAGTATTACAGGTGAGTCAGGGATTTTGAGCGGCAGTTTTATTTGTTCTACTGACGTTACACAGAAGTTTTCTGAAAGAGCCGACTGTCTCGCGCATCATGCAGAAATGTCAGCGAGCGAGTCGTCCACACCAGCTAACCACCGCGTGCTTTAAGCGTGGGGCGTGTGAAGTTGCAAGTTGATCAAGTTTAGCAGGTGTCATTCAAAGACCAAAGGAAACTTGGTTACAAGTTCACCTGAACGCTTCGGAGTGGGAGCTAGCCGGCGCCACCGCCGCGGATGATGGTGCGAGCCTAGGCTGCCATAGAAACAGTCCATGGAAACCGCCGAGGAGCACAGGCAATGATATCCACTTATCTATACCGTTACCCAACCTACACTTGGGTCATTGCACATTCAGTGGCAGCCATATTAGCTCCAGAAACATTTGCTTTAAAATAACACGGTGCTATTGTGTGTCACGCCGGCTGCTTTTGCAAAATGTTGAGGAACTCATATTAGTGTCATCAGGGAAGACGATGCTAAATGTCAGCACCTCCCAGGTTGAGGATGAGGGTCAGACACCATGTGCCCGCAGTGGAGCTCATTATGGTTTAATTAAGGGGTGGGCAGTTTACTAACTCCACCCTGAAACACGACAACTTTGTGCCCAGTGCTGTGGTGCTGCTGTAAAAATTCAAACAGCAGGGATACTACAGTTTAGCTCCAACTCTGGCTCCAGACTGGCCTCATATCTACTCTCACGTTAGCACATTATGTTTCTAAAAGAAACCAGTGGAAAATGTATGATAAGATGTATTGCCCACAGGCAGCTTTTCAATACTAACTCCCTTTCCCCCACAAAAAGTAACAAAAGTTTGATGTTAATATTTTGTATTAATAATGAAGAAACTTGTTTTGTTTATATATAAATATATAAAACCAGGCTAAAGACTCCCTGAACAAAATACCTTGTTTGGGAAAATGAAATTCATCTATTCAATTCAGTTATGTTCATAACTATATACATTATATTCTGGTTTTCCTGTTTAAGGTTTGACCGATTTGTTTTGCATTTAAAAGGTTTACACCTTTTTTTTGCCAAGTTGCTGGTGTACGATTTATTATTTTAATAATAAAGAACAATTAAATAAAGTTACTGTATATCTATGTATTTATCTGTTACATTTAGTTTTACAAAGTTAGGAAAGCGATGTTTAAATCAAGCCTGATGTTGCCTTACATATAACAGAATGATCCCAGTCACTTCCACACAGTGAGGCATACAACTTATTAATTAACCACTAGTATTGGATCTGTACTCTGTATCAGCCGATACCCAAAGCCCATGTATCGATATCGGTATCAGGACTGAAAAAGTCGGATCGGTGCATCCCTTCTAAATTTTACGGTTAAAGGAACAGTGTGTAGGATCTGGCTGTATCTAGCGGTGAGATTGCAACCAATTGAAGCCTCTCCTGTGTGCCAAGCGTATTCAAGAGCTATATGTACACAGGCCAATGCGAAAACGCGAATGGCCCTCACTAGAGCCGGTTGGAGCAGAGCCAATGCGTAGAGTGTGTGTGTGTATGTGGGATGTGAGTGGTAAAGTGGCTGATAACTTTCTAACTCAACATATTGGCTGTATTCTAGCTATAAAACTGACATGTATGTAGGATAGCAAAAATGGGCTTCATACCTTAGACATAATCACATTAGAGCAGTATTTTACATCATTGTCTCATCAGTAGCTCTATCCATTGCCCTATGAAAAATAAGTAGTTATATTGCACATGCACTATACCACTGTTTATGTTGTAGTAGGCGTCTCTTGCAATTGGGCCACTGGACAGTGCAGAGAAGAGAAGCTCTGGTCTACTATACTAAGACTGAACCCATGGACGGATCTGTGACTTTTGTTAAAGACTTGTCGTGAGACACAAGCAGAGTGACCCAGACCCTCTATCGCATTAGTAATGTACTGCATGTTCTGTCATTTTATTACCAGGATCCCAAAGTCGATTCCTAAACAGACGGTTTACTTCCTTCAGAGAGTTCAAGTTGAGGAGCAGAGACAGGTGCCCATTTGTCTACCTTCTGTTTAAGTTGGCTGTACATTTAAATGAGGGGTTTGACCTTGTGCCTTTTTTGAATGCAGAATAGATTCAGATTTAAAGGCAGGGTTGGTAAGGATTTGAGAAAAATCTTTTGTTATATTAGTTGAAATTCTAATGAATCAAATGCACTGACAAAAAAAGGGGAAAAAATCTGGTATCTGTGGCTGTCGCAGGACTGTAATAAACCCGTCCAATCATTTAATTTGGGCTGAAAACCATGGTATGAGGCTACCTACCTACCTACCTCAAGCCCCCAGGAAGAGCGCCAGACTTTGAAGCAAATTTTTGTAGTGGCCAAACGGTGGTACTACAACTTCAGTGTCCATCACATAATGCCATTGGGCCCAAAAATACTTTTTCCCATAGACTTACATTGGGAAAGAGATGTCCGTAACTCAGTGGATAATTTTTAAATAAAATACATAATTTTTTTTTGATGCAAACAAACTTCCCAGTATGAACACTTCAATAGCCCTTATTTAAATCATTACGTCCTAAAAGTTGTAAAAAGCACTAATAGCCAAATCCAGAGTTATTTTCCTTCTTCCGTTCAAGAGAATGAGTCCCACTCTGCCCGTGCACTCATTGCTCGTCACCGGAGTCTTTCACAAGCTGCTAGCTTTGGATGGAGGCCTGAAGCAACGGACCGTCAGTGTTGCCCACTTGGCGACTTTCCCTCTAGATTTAGGGACTTTTGGAGCTAGTTAGCAGGTAATGCTGCTAGCTACTTTCATTGGAAAAGAGCAACACTGGGCTCAGTTTTGCGACTAAATGATTTTCAGTTCAACCGGTCATTCAACCCTTCTTTGTCCTGCTCTGCACAGCTGGCTCTGCCACTTCCACCTTAACATCATCACCATTTATGTTCTGATTTCCACTTTTAACAAGACATGCTGCCCTCTGGCAAGACACACATATTAATACACTTGCTCCCACATAAGTGGTGCATGTGAAGGTAATATTGACTAAAGTGAGAACGAGCAGCAGAGTGTCCCCAGGGAGCAATGTGTCCTTGATGCCAGGATATCTATAATCTGTTTTCTAGTGTGTGTGTGAGTGAATGAGACACATTGTGTTGCATTTGCAAACCAAACTGAAAGTGTCTACAGTGACTGCTCTCTTTGAGGATATAAGGATTGCAAGAACTTGAAGTAGTTTCTCTTCTTTGTCTCTGAAAGCACAAGAAGAAGAGAGAAAACATTATTATTGCTATGTCAAGATAGACTGCATATAAGATCAGATAGACTTTGCCCCTATTCTCATCATTTTTTTATTCTGAGTTGGAGAAAACGAGGGCACGCTTATGTAAGGTTGTCGTCATGTCACCAATAAAAATTTTATACAGTCGCTATACCTCTACCATTGCATATTCAGTGCAGGAAAAATGCTGCTGTCTTTCCTCTTACTCTTCTGTTATTCTTGCTATCTAGTCTTATCATGACATACGTCGTAAAATTGGTTTACTACTTGAGACAGAGGCTCACTTACAGTATATTATACAGTAGCTGCCATCTGGGTTCAGGTGTAACACTTTATACTATATGTTATATTGAATTTTTGTTGAAGTAGGAGGGCAAATACTATGCATTCATATTTTACTGTGTCCCTGTTTACACTTGTGTGGTTTATATATTTGTTTCCTAATTAATGTTTTTGAGAAGTGCCCGTTGAGTACCTTGTCATGAAGCATTTGTGGTGACATGCACAGTATGTGAAATTAAGAACTAGTTTATTTAAATGTGTTTTTAGTGCTCTGCCTCCTTACTTGATCACTTGATGTATGGAGGATACTCCATTTGGGGGAGCAACTAAACAATATCAAACATTAGCTTGAGACTATCCTATTTATGTTCAGAGCAGTTTCACTCCTCTTTGAAGGAAGTTGTAAATCGAGATGCACCGATCCAACTTTTTCAGTCCCGATGCCAATATTGATACCATGGCTTTGGGTATCCTCCGATACAGAGTACCGATCCGATACCAGTGTTTAATTAATAAGCTGTATGCCTCACTGTGTGGATGTGACTGGAATCATTCTTTTATGTGTAAGGCAACATCAGGCTTAAAGGGACTGTTTGTAAGAATCAGAAATTGCTTGTTAACTGCGACACCTGTGGCCATTAAGTCAACGAAAGTCAGCATCGGGCTCGCGCTTGCTTGCTCTAAATAGCGATGAACGAGCATCGCTCAAAACAGTGAGGCGACACATCAGCTAAAACCACAATATCACTCTATATTTCACCTGCTTGGCAGTAATGTTGGCTGACCAGACGAAGGTCTCTCCATGAATCAGTGCTGATCCTAGTGTTGGCTTTTCCTGCTTCAGCCTCCCGACCACGGTGGGAGGGATACACCGGCACCCGGTCAGAGACGATAACATTTCTCTCTGTGGAGCCCCGTCACTTCACAAGACACGGGAAACCTCTGTTGGTCTGGAGGAGCTGCAGCATTTGTTTCTGCATAAACGTCCACTGTACATTTACTAGATATTCTCAGAGCTACGAAGTCTTCTGCAGTGTGTAGTGTGCGGGCATGCACGTGAGGTGTAGCAAGCTGAGTGAAGGCAGGCAGGCAGGCAGGCAGAGGAGCAGAGTACATCAGAGACTCCGGCCCTGGAGGCCAAAGCTACGGTCTCCACCTCGTACTACGACCGCGGCCAACACTGTTTTGCAAGACGGGCTTCACTAAATATAACTTTGAGGCTTTGGTGCTTCCGTGTAGTTTGTGTTGGAGTCATGTCTGAACAGCGTAGCCACACGTGAGCGATCATATGCGAGCGTGCATGGGACACCGACCCGGGTGATTTATACGTGTACGAAGTTACAAACAGTCCCTTTAACTTAAACATCGCTTTCCGAATTTTGTAAAATAAAATGTAACAAATAAATTAGGGATGTTAATAATTAACCGTTAACCGACATTAAACATTTTAACCGATTAACGCTATCGGTTAAAGCGGTTAAAAGAAATTTTAATAATTAATTAAAAAGCTGAGAAAAATGCATCAGTTTAAGGAGAAAAGCTGGTCCACCTTAAGAGGCGGAGCCGGCGTTACAGATACAGGAATTTGGCCCCCATAAATAGCTCACTTGAGCGGAGGAGTTGTAGCCTTTTAGCATTTATTCACCGACAAATAAACTGTACACACACTGTCTGCTACACCTACGTTCACAGCTATAACGCCACCGACAACACACATACACACACACACGGTCATATGTGTGTGACAATGGTGAGCACAAAGCTACCAGCAGAGCTACAGATGCTAACGTAGCACAAACACACACTGTTTGTCGGCCAATCGCTATCGTTAATCCGGGCAGACAGAGTGTCGTTACGCCGGGCAAACGGATCGTCGTGACGCCAGGCAGACACACAGCTGACAACCTGCTAAACTAGACTCAATGTGCGGTGAAGACTTCAATTGGAAAAGTGGCTGCATGTCCGCGACACTACACGAAGCACCGTAGCTGCTAAGTTAATGCTCCAGGACGGGTGAACTGGGGACTGTCTGTTGTGCTCATACACTGCAGCTGGCGCACCGCTACATGGGAGGCAAATGTCTTGTCGGTTAACGGTTTATAATCGGTTAACGAGGGTCGGTTATCGGTAAAGAAAATTTTCAAAATCCCTAAAATAAATGCATAGATATTAGGGGTGGAGCGGTTTGTGTATTTGACCCAAACCGTTCCGTTCGGTCCGCAACATCCTTTCGGTTCGCCGGTACCCAAACAGCTGTTAGGTCTACTACTCGCACGCGCGGAACAGAAACTCTGGAGTGCGAGTTTTACCCAGAAAGTTTTGGCAGCGCACCAGGAATGGTAGTAGCGCTGTAGCTCCCAGTAGCTCATGATAGTCAAGCTAAACTGACAACGATTTGTGTCAAACTGTACGCTAACACTGTTCAACTGAAGTCAGGTTTATATGAGGACAAGGCTATAAGAGTGTTTATCGCTGCATATACGACCACACTCGATCGTAAACTATACAGAATTAAAGCATATGGTCAAAGTGCGTGAGCCTTCACGTGTGAATTTTAGTCTGTTGTGCCTGCCCTGTATAAACTAGCATAAGCAGCAGTTGAGGATTTACCAACAACCTTAAGATGGAACATTACATTTACATTACAGACATTTGTGATTTTATTTTTGTAATTTATTGTTTCTCATTGACAATATGTCAGTATTTCAGTGCCTTAACTGTTATAGTAAGAATTATGACCAATGAGCCAGTATTCAATGAGTGGGAGATAAAAAGCTATGCTTTTTAGCATAGTTCTGGTTGAGCTCATGCTTCAATGTATGGCCTTAGTTTATAATTTCATCATATTTATTTGAAAATAACAAAGCTGCATTTTTTGTTTATACTAATTACTGTAGAAGACCTATTCTTTCAATTAAGATTTGACAATGAAGAAGTGTTTATGTTCCTTATGTAAGCCATACTTTTGTTAAGACAAACATTTGTTAACTTATTTTTGCATAATAAATGAAAAGCATGTTGAAATCAGAAATTGATCTCCATGCTGTAACATAAATGTGCCGAACCGAACTGAAAACCGTAACCCCAAAACCGTGATATGAACCGAACCGTGAATTTTGCGAACCCTTCCACCCCTAATAGATATGCATTTGCTGAATTGCACTAAAATGTTAAATCCTACACCAGCAACTGAATTACAATTCAAGTTTAAACTTTTTAAATGCATTTGATCAAAACTTAAACAGGAATTAAAATACCAGTGTATATATTATAAAAACATAGAATTGAATTGAACTGAATAGATCGGCCTCATTGTCATCGATACCCGATCCAGCTTTTTTAGTTGGTATTGGTCCGATATCTGATCCAATATCGGTATCAGTGCATCTGTAGTTGTAAACTGTGTGTAGTGCGACATGTGGGATATGGGAATATTCTATTCTATTTCAGGAAGGAAAGCCTCCATGTCTTTTAGCATGGCTGTTTAACTGGTGACTCATTCATTCAACCTCACTAGTTTGGTTTGACCGAGAGAGACTTGCTCCAGATGGCAGCCAGCACAGCTTTGCAAGCAACTTAACACTAATAATGAACTCCCAGTAATATGCAAGTAAAAACATTGCTGTTTTGTAGTGCAGATTATGACTAATTTATGTGAATAAATACTTTGAAGAAATGTGATGCAAGAGTTTGAAAAACATTTGCTAACAGAATCTGAATTTACAAAGGGTTTGTTAACCCAAATACTTTTTTAACCCAGATTTCTTACTCAAACAATATCTAATTCATAGTCAATGATGCAGGATGCCACATGCAACCAAGCATCCAGTTTTGATTAGTTTCAATCTGCCATATATAAAAACTTAGACCATCTGAGCGTATTGTATTGGATTCACCAGTGGAAATGAAAGCTTATCATGGCTTAGAATTAAGGTTGACTTGTCTTTTGGATTAAAGGATTGCTTCACATTTTTTCAAGTCTGTTTTATAACAAAAGTCAGGTGCTCATATATACTAAACATTGAAACTGTTTTTCTTTGATGTCATCTGCTCATACAATCCATTAAAAGATCCTTTCCTTTCAATAGTCGTGATGGGAACAAAATCCACAGTTCTTGTTGTGTGCCAAAATAAAGTTTATTTGCTTCAGCAGTCTTGAGTTAGCCAAATCAAGTGGGTATCATCCAAAGTTGCAGTCTTTGAAGTACAGAATACCCTATTTCTGTTTCCTCTGTGACACTGTGAAATTGGCCAGTGACACTGTGAAACACAGATGGAATTCAGTACTAAAAGGACTGCCACTTTGGATGATACTCAGTTGATTTGACTAACTCAGACTGCTGAACTCTCATATTAGTTTCAGCTAAAGTTTGGAATGCATTTTTGCACAGAACGAGGACTGTTGATTTTGTCCCCATCACTTCCATTGGAAGCACATTAGGAGGGGATGTCCTATTGGCCAGTATGAACAGGAGGAATGCAAACAAAAGTGTGTGTGTGTGTGTTTTAGTGTGAATTGAAACTCATGCATAGCCCTAAATAGCATAAATTCTGATATTCACTGATATCTGCTGCCTTTTCTCTGTATGAGCAATACGATGAGCAGTACCTACTCTGTAAAAAAATATACTATCAAGATTTGATATCCACAATTGAACATTTGGCTTACATTTTTAGATATTTATTTACAGCCCATTCTGGGCCAATAAATATTCACAATATACATCCCCCAATTTGACAAATGAGCAATCAGGATTTTCTTTTGTCATTATCTGGATTCCCTTATAACTAACCTTGTTATTAACATCTAAACCTGTAACAGGAAAATTAAACATAATGGAAATAAAATAAAGTACTGTCAACTAAGTACAGTGTTCTCACAAATTCAAACTCAAATCCAATGCCAGGAAAAAAAAAATCAGAAGACAAAAATAGAAATTTGTACGTCATACTTTAGGGATAGGGAAATTTCCTTCCACAGTACTAATATTTGAGGACATGGCCTTTTTTAGAGGGAGATTGGCCGGAGACGGAGCTGTTTTTGGCAAAACAACAATAGAATATTTGGAGTCAGTTGCCAAGCAGCGCAGAAGGTTTTGATTTATGATGATGTCTTCCCGCTGCCAGCTTGTTGCAATTAGTGATCTGGTTGAGGGCTTTGGCAGTCTAGCAGTGCTATATTGTCTTTTCTAAATCAGTAACGTAAATTCCTCTGTTTTTTTCTTTACTTGAAATCTGGTGATACATTTCCTCTATCAGTTGTGTTTCATACGTGACTTTGCTCTCGCCTCTCCTCACTCACAGCCCTCTTTTTCTTCTCTCAGCGATGATGTCATTGTCGTGTTTGCATATCTCTTCCCCTTCTTTTTCCTGCCGGTCTCAGTCTGTTCTCTTCATATCCCTTTGACTTTCCTCAACATGACGTTGAGCTCTCTGCTTTTGAGGCATGCCACATTTCTGACAAGTGCAGGTGACAGAGTGCATGGGGTAGTTATATTTGGACAAAGGACGTATGTCAGACGTAAGACAGCCTGCTTTTAATTCCTGAATTCAGGTCAGGAGGAGGAAAGCTATAAAGACAAAACAAATTCATCAATGGATCAGTCAGTCAGCTGTGTATTTGTTGAAAAGCCAAACGCCTGCTGTGGTGGTATCAAGCTTTGATTCCAGTCTGATACCCACAGATGTCAGATGGTACGGAACTCTGTTTTAACGACTGACGTCAGAGGTTGCACCGAAAATACTCTTGACTCACCGATGCTATCATGGTATTCTTGATTTGTCACTCACTATTAGATTAATGACTCGTCCACTCTGATAATCCCCTCTGACATTTTTAAATAGAAAATGTAATTTGTGCCATTGAGTAGAATAAAGTAATGTATTTCTTGTCAACCAGAAAAGCGAAATTGTCTGCCATATCGATTACAAGCAACGTCGCGTTCATCATGGATTGATATTTCAATTATTTTTAGATTAATCAATTGATCGTTAAGTCTATGAAATGTCAAAATAAAAGTTCTGACATAAGTTCTGTGAGCCCAAAGTACCATTTTTGGATGTGTTTATTTCGACCTCTCCAGAACCCAGAGATTTTCAATTTAGAATGATATAAAACAAAGAAAAACAGGAAATCTAGGGCTGCAACTAACGATTATCTTCATTGTCGATTAATCTATCGATTATGTTCTTGATTAATCGATTAGTTGTTTGGTCTATAAAAATGGTTCGATCAGTGTTTCCCAAAGCCCAAGATGACGTCCTCAAATGTCTTGTTTTGTTCACAACTCAAAGATATTCAGTTTACTGTCATAGAGGAGTAAAGAAACCAGAAAATATTCACACACACACACACAAGCTGGAATCTAAGGAATTTTTACTTTTTATGCTTAAAAAAGTACTCAAACCGATTAAACGATTATCAAAATAGTTGGCGATTAATTTAATAGATGACAACTAACTGATTAATCAATTAATCGTTGCAGCTCTAATCTTAACATTTGAGAAGCTTTAACTAAAGCTGTAACAATTAGTTGATTAATTGGTTAGTCGATCGATAGAAAATGATCAGTAACAGTTTTGATAATGAAGTTATCGTTTGCCATTTTTAATCAAAAATGCCAAAATTCACTGATTCCATGGTTTTCTAAGACAGAAAACTGAATGTTAAAGCCATTTTATAGACCCAATGATTAATCGAGAAGTGTTGTCATTAAACAACTGCAATTACTAATCGATTTGGAAATGTAATTATTACAGATGTATTTTCTATTAATCGACTAATTGTTTCAATTCTAATGTCTGCACAAGGTGGAATTTATTCACTTGTGTCATTTAAAAGTATTGGTCTCAAAACTCTTTATTTGTAAGGATAAAAGTGTTCCTTCATTGCTCAGTATTTAATAAAAGACTAGCAGTCATGTAGATTCTCAATTTCTTTTAAAGGTCTTAAGATAGCTTATAAACATTCAACAGTAAGATTTACTTTTTTGCCAGCAATGGATTTCTCACTTTGAAGGATGGGATCTGGATAAGTACAAATTAACCATTACAGTGCTAATAAGGCTTAAAAGATTATGCTTCTAAAGAAGTGGGAGTAATACATTTTAAAGAAGTTTTAGCAATCAAAGGTGTAGCCGAAGCTTAAGTGCTTTTAACTTCCAACTATTTTGATTAATGATATATGATTATCCAAACCTGTTTGCATATGAACATGATTGTATGGGGTTAAAGTCTTGTTTTTGTGTGTGTCTTTGGCAGGTGTGTGCGGCAGTCAGGTGGTGGTGCCTCAGAGGGTGAACGCCGTGCTGGGGAAGAATGTGACATTAGAGTGCAGGGTGGAGGTGGGCGCAAACCTTACTCTTACTCAGAGTTCCTGGGAGCGCCGTCTGCCTTCAGGCTCTGTCACAGTGGCTGTCTACAATCCACGATATGGCATCTCCATCCCTCCAGAGTTCATCCAACGCTTGTATTTTCGCTCCCCCTCCTCACACGATGCCACCATTGTCCTGGGAAACGTGGGCTTTGCCGACGTCGGGATCTACACCTGTAAGGTTGCCACATTTCCTCTGGGAAACACTCAAGCCTCCACTACTGTCAATGTACTCGGTAAGTATGTATATTTACACGCATGTATGTTCCTCTGTGTAACAAGTCATGTAGGTAATAGTCAATTACAGCTGAAACAGTTGATTTACCTCATCAACCTTGTGGCTTTGAAAGTACGCCCTTCTGAACCTCGGGTTGTATCATCACAGGTTGTCACTGCTGGCACACAAACAGTGTGTGTGTACTCTCTCAATCCGTTTTCACAGAGCAGATCACAGGGGTGGCTAGAGCTGCTAATGATAGGTTGTAGTGGAATGACATAAATTGAGAGAATGTAGTAAAAGAAAACTGATATTGATAGAACAGAAATTTAATGTAAACCATTCAAACGCTGTAATTCACTCAGTAAAATAACCTCAGAAGGGTCTTGAAACTCTAATGTGCAAACCTTTTTTTTTTCTCCACTTATCTTTGCTCACTCTCTGAATCACAGTGGAGCCGAAAGTCTACGTGTCTGCAGGTTCTTCTGCCCTGATCGATGGCGGCAACGACACTGTGGTGGCCACCTGTATTGCTGAGCGGGCCCGGCCCCCTGCTGAGGTGTCCTGGGAGTCCAACCTTTTTGGCCAGTCAGAAGTGCAGCTATTTGACGAAGCCAACGGCACGACCAGCACACAAGTGAGCTACCTCTGGCAGCCCACACGTCACGTCCAGGGCCACACACTCACCTGTGTGGTCCGCCACCCGGCTCTGCAGAGTGACTTCAGGATCCCCTACCAGCTCAATGTGCAGTGTGGGTGCCTTATGAGTGGCTATTTGGGGTAACATATTAACAGCTGAAAGAGGGCCTTAAAGTACATTTGTTGATATTGATTCTGTCCTGCTATAAGACTTTCATTAGGTATTTTTAAAGCTAGAATAAACTTGCAGGCCGAAAGCAAGTAGATTAAAGGCTGCTGTGGAGACTACACTATAAAATGGAGTGAATTTTTGAAGTCAAAGTGAAGACTCCCATCTGTCAATTGAAGGGGGGCAAGTATAGCAGCAATTACCGTACTCGCTTCCTTTACTTTCCTTGAACAGTTTAACACTGTATTTAGCAGAAAGTACAGGCGTATTTGAATTCCAACAGCAGTCAGTTGATGATGCTTGGCCTTGTCAGTCTTGACGTTTGATTTATTTGAAGCACTTCAACAACAATTCACTTTTGAAAACAGCTGAATTGACAGAGATGAAATCAAGGACAGTTCATGCAGGCTCCTTACAGGTATTAATTATGGTTTAAGAAAGGCTGCCCTTGATGTTTTCCTTGATTTTTCTTTTTCAAAAGCTGTATTTTTGTATTTATTTTTCTATGTCAGCACATGTCCATGTGTGCCCCTAAACTGTCAAAAGGGAAAATGTTTTCTGTCAGTAAGCCCCCATAGAGGTTAGAGCACATACAGTATATCTGTACTTTGTGGGGCACAAATGGGTGTCTGCATAGCAGCTGCAAATAGACTCGTGGAAGGGGTAAAATTACCTCCTTCAGAATCTTTTTTGTTTGACAGATGCATTTAACTTTGGTCTGACTGACTGTTTTGTGACAGACGGCGGCTACAAAAGCTTTATGCTTATTCAATATATAATACAGTGAAAAAAGACTAAGAATAGTTGACATTTTATAGATAACTGTATACATAACTGGGCCCACAGTTGGGGAATAGTGTTGATGATTTGGTTACCGTCATTAAATGTGAGTCATGACTGCTGGCTTCTTTGTACACGGTACTATGCTTTTGACTTTATAGATTACGAAACACCTTAGTGCATATTTGGAGGATACAGGCTCACGTCTCGAGGCCATGACTGACCTCAGACTCTATATAAGGCTGCACACAAACTAGGCAAACGGTCATAACAGCACAGAGCCTCTGTCAGAACTATCAATACAACACAGCAGATATATTTTTAATTTAGTAAAAATGACTTTGATGTATACCAGGTACTGTTCCTTGTTATAGCTAAAGGCTATGATTAAACACAGAGTTGAAATGGTCAGTGTGTGCAGTTGAACACTGTTTTCATAGGTTTCTGGCCAATTTGTTGTGATATCTCAAATGTATTTATTTATTTATGTATTTATTCCCTCTCTCTCTTTAGTTGCTCCTGATATCTCCGTTGTGGGTTATGATGGAGACTGGTTCGTGGGTCGGGAAAATGTTCAAATGACGTGCAAAGCTAACGCAAACCCACCGGCTAATCACTTCAGATGGATCAGGTGTGTGTATCTTCCTTTTGAGTTTTCCTAATTTAACTCTTAAAATTAAAATTGACCCAACAGGCCATAAGCTTTTTTCCAAAAACACTTAAAGCTGAAGTAGGCAAGATTGGAGCAAATATGATTTAAAAAAAAATATTTTTATAAAACGGTCGCTATACCCTGACAGTAGTCCATGAAACGGGTAACCTGAAAGAAATCATGTGCCTCTGTGTCCTCTGGTGCTCCTAATGGCATATGCGAGATTTCACAGACCAGAGGAAAACAACCAAACAGAGCTGATCTGGGATCTACTGTCCATCTGCTGTTTTTGAGAGCCGGCTGTCAATCACTCGCAAACTCCGATCAAACGGTCAAACTAGGCAGCGCTGATCAAATATGAACCAATATTATGTTACGTTAATGCCTATTTCTCACCTCAAACGTTTTCAGAATCATCTTGTAGTGCAGGGTTTAGCTGTAAAATGAGAAAGTTTGTGACCCCGCATCCATGTTGAAATCTCTTGAAGTCAATAAAATTAGACAATAAACAGTTGTTTTTTTATATTTTGTTCAACGCAACTTGAGCAGATAAAAAAATGTGCGATTATTCGCGATTAACTATGGACAATCATGCAATTAACAACTTACAGCCCTACAAAATATCTAAGTGAAATTAAAAAAAAAAAAAAAAACACGGACCATTAAGAGTAATAAAAAATAGTTTAAAATAATAAAATAAGAATGATATTAATTATAAGCCAAATTAAATAAATTCGTTTTTCAGCTGTCATTTAAAAATGTTCTCAGAGCCTACATCTCTTATAGCTTTTAGTAGAGTATTCCTTAATTTTTTAGCTTGCTTTATCTAAGGTTTCTGCCCAAAACACTGAGTTGCAGCTTGTGGTTAGCTCAGTAAACCTAAAATGCAGTTTTTAAACTTCTGAAGGCTAAATCGGAGATTAGCAACTGAAGAGTAATGTTAGCATAACTTTTTCAAATATTTTGAAATATCTTTCACTCATTCAAAGCCTTCAAGTCATCATTTATTATATTTTCCACATAAAATGTCACATGTGCAAGGTTACATAACAGGATAGTTGTTGTAGGTTTGTGTGTCTAAATGTTTGCGTCTCTTGTGCATCATAGATTGGACAGAGAGATGCCAGAAGGGGTGGAAATAATGAACAGCACTTTGCTCTTCCTGCGTCCCCTCCAGCGGAATGACTCTGGAGTTTACAGGTGTGAGGTTGCCAATGACATCAACCTCCGCAGTCGGGATGTGCGCATTCTAATACAAGGTGAGCTGAGTATACACACCGGAACACAGCTGACTCCTATTGCCTTCTCTTCCCATAGGAAACACTGTGCATGCACTCGCGTCATAGAGGGTATCACTGCCTGTGACATTGTCCTTCAAGCTGAAATGTGACACTGTATCACTCTCACCCATTCTGTACATACTGACAGTCTACCAAGCATTCACCCATGCTAAAGTGTGTTGGCACTGATGATATTTGACCTTTACATTTAGTCTTAATTGCATGCTGATTAGCCCTGATTAACATTAGGTCTCCAGATGTTCATAAGGGGAGTTCCTGGACGAAACAGCTGCAAATATTTAAGGCCTCTTCTGACCACAGTGCGCTGCCCCTGCTCTGTCCTCTTGGCTTGGCATCTAAGTACGTCTCTGTTGTGTTTGATGAGCATGTTCCTCTGGTTTCACAAAAAATCTGTCTTGTCTGTGGAAGCTCTCTTCCTGAATGAAGTTCTGATTATGATGTGATTTTCTTTCACATCTCTCTCGCTCCCTTTCTGTATTTCTTTTATTTCTGCATGTGTCATGCAGTAAGAGGCAAAAGCCTGCAGCCTTACTGTGAGATGATGTCCCAGATTCATAAAACATTAACTAGATCTTTTCAACTCCTATTTATTATTTATCATCCATATTTCATTTTCCTTTGAGAGGACCTGTACGGGTGTGCGCAAGCTTACACATGTTGGTGTGCCCTTCGTTGTATGTGTTGCTGTGGGTGTGCTCACATGTGTCAGTTGACTGCCTCTGCATGGAGTTGTACGATTCACATACTTGGAGGCTACAAACCTTGGGGTTCATGTCATCTCTCAGATGTGAATCTTTTCCTCACATCTGGCCTGGCACTGAGTTTAAAGTGGCAGAGCAATTTTGCAGCACCATTAAAGCTTTTAGACTCAGATTTTTTCCATTACTTTAGCTCCCTCTGATTGTGGCTTGTGGCTTTTGGCTTTTCTGTGTTTTGTGGGTATCGCCCCAATCCAGTACATTTTAAGTTTGGTGTTCTAATGATGGCATGTCCTAAATGCATATTCTGAGGTGATTTAAGCATGCAATATACAAAATAATTTGCTTATTCACTTTTTAAAATTGGTAACAACATAGTCAGGAAATTGCATGAAATTATTTGGTGTGCCTTTCTAAAGGCAGTTGTGTGTTGTGTTCAGCCTGCATGATTACAAAATTTGAATGTAGTTGAATGAATGCCTCTTTGAGTCATTGTCAACAACAAATAAAACTGCAATGACTTTCACAAAGGTAATATTAATCATGACTGTTGTGTTGGATTGCATTATAGTGCACAGGAGTTTCTAGTCTTTCGGTCACCCAATGAGTATCTTAATAGAAATGTTGATATATAATATATAATCCAATTTACTTTATTTGTTGAATTTGTGAAACACATAATATGTGAGTCTTATCACCTATAACTCCATCTGTATATTTTGACCCTAGCATCCTGACCACAAGGTTAAGAAAATCTTGTTTAAGTGGTTTCAGTCACCAATAATCTTTTATGTGATTTTTAATTGGGATTATATACTCTGTCATTTGCAGAAATCAGGGAGTTTATGGGAGTTAGGTACACAGCCAAAAGCTCTTCTGCCAGCAAAGCCAAAAATAAATTGCTCACCTTGCACAAAGCTGTGCTCTTTAACTGTTACGGCTGGTGGTGGTGAAAAACATCCCTGGCCATTGCTACAATACACCTGAAACTGAATTGACATAAAACTAACAGGGTGAGGCAAATATTAAACACTACTATACGGTGTGGTGACAATTTGAAAAACCTTGCCAGGGATGTGGTGCGGTTTCTTGTACTTGGGCTCTTTATTTTAACTAGTGCAGTGCCCATTCAGAGGGTGTGCCCAAATGCTTGGCCTCCAGAAGTGCTGCTTGCAGCGTTGTCGAGAACCGCGTTATGGCTGCATGCACCCGCCAAGTGTGAAGTTGATTAGTTCTCGAGATATGCAAAGGGCAGTCATACATACATACACGGACAGACAGAGATTCCTTCCTTTATAGTTAGTTTGTGCTGTTACAGCGTGACCTATTGACCAAATGGCACCAAATTGTCATAGTCACTCAGACATCATATCTACATATGTCCACCAAATGTGGTCGCAATGTCACAAAGCGATCAGGAGATATGACATTTTTTGTAATATCAGCCCTTCTTATTTTTGCTATGGCAAAACTGTATGGAACATCAACAGTCCAAAGAAGTAACTTGGTCGGCTTGGTCCAGAGATGTTCTTTACCAAATTTGGTGACGATTGCTCAAAATTTGTAGGAGTAGTAGCAAAAAATCTGATTTGGACACATTCGAAATGGCGGAAAATCAGTCGAGACGCAAATGGTCGTGGCTTATATGGATAGGTTCGTCTCGACCCACAAAATCCAGAAAAAAAATAATTTTGTTTCCAACTATTGACTTACGGTTCAAAAGTTACAGCCCAAAACGTAAAGTTCATTGTTAAAGCTCCACTGTCCGGCCACATTGCACCACATTCGACATGAACAGTTCTTGAGATATGCGAAAGTGAAGAAAAGTTTGGTTGTAATGTTATCCAGCATCCATGTGTAGCGTTAGCAGAACATATCCAGGATCCAGCACACAAAGGTAAACTAATGAGCCCCGATCTGCCCGCTGTGGATGACATGCTCATTTAATTCTGCAAAGCCCTGAAGCCCCGCCCATAACCAAATTCGAAAAAGCATTCCCTCGGGTCCCCAGCAATACACCGGCCACGTGTGAAGTAGATTGGATGAGGGGTTGTCTGACACAGAGTTTCTTTGCCTTATAGATGGAAGTGATGTTCAGACCCTGCTCGTGAAAAACGTTCTCAATTGTCCACCATCTAATGTGTCAGCCCATTATACCAAATACATTTTTTATGTTTTACTTACCAATCGTTGTTTAATAATCAAACACTGCACCCACTATGCTATGAGGAATTGGCAATGCAAACCTGAGGCTGCTGCAAGCATACTCCATAGTTTAGTATGTGTGGTAGTTTAGTTGATGTCAAACTATCCCTACTTAGTAAAATGCTGATGTAGTTGGCATTGACATTCTCTGCTTCTGTCTGTTCATCTCTCCCCTCCACACTCTACTCCCCTCTCACCCTCCTTCCCTCCATTAGATCCTCCCACCATGCCTTCCACCATTACTGCTCCTGTCCTAACTGGCTCTGCCTCCTCCACATTAGTCGATGATAAGGGGCATGTTCTACTCAGCTCCCCCACACTTGAAGCCCTACCTGAGAGTAATCTTGGTTCCATAGTGGGTGGGGCAGTGGGCGGGGCCTTGTTCCTGCTACTTCTGCTGTCTCTGGTTGGCGTGTGTTACCTACGGAAACAGCAAACTTTCCACGGGAACTACTACACCAAGCAGTACCTGGGCCCCAATGACCTCCAGAAAGCCCCCACGCAGCATGAGCTCCACCCTACCAAGGCTGGCAGCAGCTCCAACCATCAGGACCACGACCGAGAGGAGTGGGGCGACCGCCAGCTCAAACAGGAGCGTGACCGTCGTCACCATAGCAACTACAACGGAGAGGAGTATCCCTCTAATGGCTACACTAGGGCAATGAGGGAGAGCAGTCAACACAGCCATCAGCAGAATCACCACCGTGAACACACACAGTATTCTAGTCCACGACAGGCCAGATGTGCCACATACCCTCATTCGCCGAAACCACAGGGAAACGGCTCACCCTACCTGTCAGATGACTGCTACGATAGCGGGCCCGAGGGTGACTATGTCTCTCACACAGACGGATCTGTCATCTCACGTAGGGAGTGGTATGTTTGACAAGTTACCTGGTCCTGCAGGAGCAGAGATACGACGGAAATCAGAAGGTTTCATTTATCGAACACTTCTACTAATCTCAATTCTGTAGTTCCCTTGTTTTGTTCAAGCGTCCTGGTCGACACTTGAGACATAATGTTTCTGTTCTTGATGTGGACAGAGTGTGGACTGCACAGCCACTTTGACAGTCAACATCTACATGCCTACAGAAGTCGGCATGTCACTAGTTTGTGTGTGTAGAGACTAACTAAAGATCATGATGTATGTGCTGTCTCTGCCTTACTACATGGACTGCCAATTAATTTAGTGTTACTAATCTGTCTTTAGTTGAGTTGAGGCCCTGGGGGCTTGCAGATCACATGTAGTTGTCTTTGAAGAAAGTTTTTTTGTTTGTTTCCACAAAATCAGCCTTCTCGGGTTGTGTGACACTTGCTCATTTGTATTTGTATGTGTTGATATTGGTTACACTGATTTGTTTAAAAGACCTCTGAATATGATTGGCTGATATTCAGGAATGGTACAGAACCCATGCCTGGAAGTGAATCCATAAAATTCAGAGAAGCACAGGTCATTTTCCTAAAACTCGGTAGGACACAGTAGAGGCATATAGGCTAATTTAAAAAAAAGGATTTATCCCACTGAGAAATCAGAATAACTTCATGACTGACCTCTACACACTGATTCATAGTCATAAAACGTATTGCACTGCCTTTTGCAAAACTTTATAATGGACAGCCACATCCTTTGTTTTCTACTAAAAATGTCTACCCTTTATGTAACTTACCATGAGGGGAGACTTGTAAGGTTGAGGTCTTGACCACTGACGTCCTTTAAAACTGATGGCCCAGAGTGGGAACCTTAAGAGCATTTCTACTGTATGTCCTCTGCTCATCTTTTATCCCCAGGTGGGAGGGATGGAGGGATGGCTGCATGAATGAGGCATAGTCCACTGAAACAACAGACTGGGTTTATCAAACAGTCGAGCCTTGATATGCAAATATGCTACAAAATTCTGCAAGTCTAGATGAGCTGGAATAATATTATTTCTGTTTAACATTTGTGTGATATATTGAGTTGGGGAAGAGCTGGATGTCATCTTCATTTAGCCACAAACACATTCTCCTGTTGTCTACCAGATGGTTATGGATGGGTTTGCACACTGGCACCAACCCAGGCCTCTTGGAAATTCAAGAGTGCTATCAGCAGGGGCATTGTTGAAAGCAGGTTACAGCATGGCAGCCACCATACGCTGGCCTCTCAGACCCAAAGTATTTTGTTACACAAAGAAGTCATTCAAGAGTGCAGCCAGCACACCCGACCACAAATAACCACCGACGGACTAATTTCACTACTCTGTGTAATCTGTAGAAAAAGACACGACTGTGTCACAATCTGAGGCATTAATAGGCTTATTGTTGCTTATCCGTGTGTGTGTGTGTGTGTGACTGCGCACTAATTATGTTCACCAATTGTTGTTTTGTTTTTTTAACCAAGCATTTGTTATTACTACCAGTATTACCACAGTAAGATACACATTATGTAGACAAATCAGGTCTTCTGTGATGGATGTGCCATCACTGTCGCCTGTGGTTATCGAAGCCACAGAACAGCGCTTACTCGCCAGATGGAACAGACAATATTTTGTTGCACTGATCATTAAATCATTCAGAATTATCCTTTGAGTATCTACATAATACACCCTATTCTTTTTTTTTTTTCTAAAAAAGGATTTCCAGCTGGATATCCAGTTAAATCTGTATTAATTTGTAACCAGCCACATTTTATTGCTAAACAAGACTCAAACGTTGCGGGACGTACCAAGTACTGTGATCGAACTGAAGAGAAAGTGTTTTACATGTCAGTGTCATTGGGCTATGGAGCCCCAGTAGTTCAGGTGTCAAACTTAGATAAACTTACTATAGATTTAAAGATAAATTTCAGTTTTTGTATGTGATCAGATACACACAGATAAAATCGTTTTGGCACATGCACCTATTTACCAGACAGCATGGAGGAGATCCAACACTTTCTTTCATGTACACTAGTGTTTGTGAATACATGCCAACTTTAGTAGTATGGTCACCTATACAATATTTGATGCCAGATGCCAAATATTTGTTTAACTTGTATGTATAAATATGATGACAGTCTCACATAAGTATTGCTGAGTAGCTGATTATAAGCTTATATAAATGACTAGCGTATCACTGTTGTAAACAGGGTCTTGTAGCCTGAAATAGAAGTGAAAAGATGCTTTAGGCCACTTTAATATTACAGTAACAGTCGTCAAAATGGGAATCAGTTATATTGTTATGAGCCCCTCACTAATTATTTGTCAGGATGTGAATTTTGTGCAGTGAGTAGGCTGCAATTCTCATAGTGAGATTTGATAATGTGCCACTTTAACTTGCAAACAGAGGAGATGCCCCCCATACTGCAGTCCATGTTGTTTCAACTGTTGTCAGCAGTACACCAGAACTAATTTATTTCCATAGACAGAAGCATCCCATTTTAATAAGTACCTTAAGTTTCAGTTCACTCCGATTATATTACCATAATTCCTCACTTACCTCTAGTGGTGTGCAGATATCTGTTGCGTAAAACACTCTAATCTACAGAACACACGTTTCTTTGGTAGAATGTGGCTCCAATGAAAAAACGTCTACATTGTGGATCACCCAAAGTAACCAGAGAAATGTTTCTGTAAAGTGATGTTGCTGTAAAATGTCTTTAATGCAATGTTTCAATGCCATGAGCTCCACAAACAAAATTCCCATCCACTTTTATTGTGTTGGTCCTTTTCACAGCAGTCATTTTGACATGTCACAGCAGGGTAAACACAGGTGTAGAGCCGGGTATCGGTACTCAATACCTTTTTAAGTTATCAACCGAAACAACCCAGTACCAAGTAGTACCGAAACTAAGCAGCTAACGGTGCTTACAGCGCAAACAATGGCAACAAGTGCAAACATAGCTAACATTTAATATGAGGGGGGGGACCGTAGGCCCTGTCCCACCTAAATGGAACAGGGCCATAATTCATGTTATTAATTACACCTGTGTTTACCCTGCGATGACATGTCAAAATAGCTGCTGTGAAAAGGACATATTGGGGTGGAGGTCGAAATCTGAGAAAATCTCAAAACCTGGGTTAATCCAAAACCTGTCTACATTATAGATACCGCTACATGTAAGTGAGAACATGTTTCTTTGTAATTTGAGTGAACTGACCCTTGAAATGTGAGTGCCCAAAATGAAGTGTACAATTGGCAATTTGTGAACCACAAAACCTCATTTAGATTGTAAGTAAGGTTTTTGAGGGTGGGCGTGCTGCTGACGCATATTCATTCTGCCTTTCTGGTCTCTTTCACATAGATGCAGAGAATAACAGGAAGCACAGCAGCCTAACCCCTTCTATGCTTCTATGCACTAAGACGGAAATTCCACTAATCAATATACTATTTTTGCTTGCAGCCCTGCACCTGGATTAATGAAGTTCTTTTGTACCGTGTGGCATTTTGTATAAAGATCAGTCATCAATATCTTTACCTTGAGAAATGTCCTTCACTTTGGGTTGAGAAATACAACTAGTGCCTTAGATACCTAGAAGAAGTGTTTTCTTATTATTGTTTACTTATGGATGTAAGATCCTGTTTTGTTGCTCTGAGATTTATTTGTTGCCTTTTTTGTTTTCTGCATACTGTGTGTTAGGAGGATTCCTTAGTGCCATATTCACTTTTCTGCCCGTCACCATGACAGTTAATGACGCAGTATATTTGCAAACCTAGAGGCATTAAAACACACACAAAAAAGACAACGCTTGAATGAATTTTGATGTGAAATTAGTTAGGGCATCTCGACTTCACAGGTATCCGTCAGGGGTTTTGGTTTCTGTAGAATCACTGTTGTTCAAAGGGGTGAAGAATTTAACCTCTGTCTCACATTGTCAATGAAAAGCACCTTGTGGTCATGTTTTTTTTTTTGTATATACAGAAGAAAAATGTAAGTTTCTGGAAAGAAAAAAAATATTTATGTCCGTGACAACAGTGGAGCATTATTTTGTCAATCTTTTTGAGATACTTTAGTTCAATAAAGCACCTTAGCACCTGTGAGTTCGTCTCTCTGGAGGATTTTGAGCTTGCCATTACTCAGACTGCTCAGTCTCAGCCTCTTTGTGCTTCTATAAATGACATCATCTCTAGCTCCCTAATGCTGCATACCCCCCTCCGCCCCCCAAACCCAGCGCGCACATGTGGGATGCCGCGCATGATGTAATTCAAAATCATGTTCCCTCACTTCACCTTATCTTCATTACTCTTTAGTTTCCAAGAATGCTGTCATATTGAGCGGTTCCTCTCCGCTGGTATTTCTCTAGTGAGGGGAGACCCAGCTCTGCCCTCGTCACCAGTTTGCTTTGTTTCAGGACAGAAAGGCCGTCGCTCACCCTTACAGCTCCTCTCCTTTGTGAATTCCCCCCCACCCCCTCTGTGTCTTTCCCCCGTTGTCTACCAGCTGGTAAAATTAAACGCTGAGTGTTTATGTCTGGCCCAAAGTCCCCACTCACCAGCCCATTGACTGTCCCCATGGCAACAAGCTCATCTGGAGCTGCTGATGGAGGCTGTCTTCCTACAAGCTCTACCTGGTCACAGAAAGCAGAGGGATGCAGCGGGAGGGGGGCTGAGAGTTTTAACTGTGCTGCTGTGAAAGGCAGAGCAGGAAACAGAGAATTAGCTACTGGAATTGAAAATGGCCCATTACGCCCCGCTGCACCACATAGAGCTCCTCTGGCTATAAGGACATACGCTGATGTGACCTTGACACTGTTAAGCTTGGACTCCAGGTCCTCAAGACCACACTTCCCCCTAAAAGTCTTTTCTTCTTCGGCTGACCTCTCTGGCTTCTATAGATCTTATCATGGTCACAGCAGTTGTTGTCATTCTGACCTTGAAAAAGGGCAGTCCTTAATGGTGGAGCTTACAAAAGTGAAGCATCTCAGTAGTAGTGATGATGTCAGCCAGCAGGGCTTGAATTAGTTTGAGAAACCCGTGTAGAAGATCAGTGGGTTTGCTTTTTGCCTGCAACACAACAGTTTCCAAGGATACTTTTCACAACACACAAAAGGAGTGAGCAAGCAAACGTCTCCGGCAGCGTAGAGGGATGCAGCGCTGACGCCTGTGTAAGAAAGAGACTTTGATATTAACTCCCCAGCAGAGGTGGGATCAAACTGTCACCATCATTGAGCTGAAAACATGAGATAGAGAAAAATGACAGACCTCCTACCTACCGCTGTAAAGTTCCTCCCCCTCTCTGCTATTACACCAGCATCTGCTCCCTGCGGGGTCTGTTGTCTGGGCAATAGCGTGACCCATGACCCTACTGTTAAGGTTTTAGGATGGGAGGGGGTGTTGTCTTGCCATCTCTCGCTCCCTCACTTCTCCTCATGCCACCGAGGTATGCTGTGTTTAATTCATGATGAGCCAGTCTGCTACGCTGACCTCGCCGAGCACCAGCATGCACTTTTCCTGTCTTCACAGTGATGATGTGTGTGTGTGTGATAAAGTGCCGACGTAGGACAGACAGAAAGAGCTTTGCACTGGAGCCAGATCCCAGTATGGGGACAGTTGATCCACCGCTAATCCAAGCCTCTCCAGAATGGATGATATTTGAACCAATGAATTGCTTAAATGGGAGAAAAACATCTAAACAGAACATGCGTGAATATATGTGTGCATTTAATTGTCCCAAATACCCAAAGGTGCTCCATGCATTGCGGGTTCAAAGCAGACAGTTATTAAAGCAGACAGCTTGATGAACTGCATTTTAAAGGCTTGTTGATCAACTCAAGAGGTTCTTGTCATAGTTCAGCAGCCATCAGAGGTAATCGAATGGTTATTAACTGTTGGAGGACGGCATGAAGGGAGAAGAGGGGAGAGGGGGAGGGGGAAAAAGGAGGAAGAAGTGGCTTTCAGGGGCGAGCTCCGAAGTCCCAGCTTGCTCAATCTGCATCATAATTGAACTGTTATTTAGGATTCTCATCTCAGCACGTTATTGATTTTTTTTTCCCTCCACCTCCACATCTAAATCAACTGGAATTGACCATTAAACACGTTGCTTTTTTTTTCCCCCGACCCCTGTCACCCTTTGTCCTCCAGTGTCCCACAATCACAGTTTTACACATTTCTGCTGATTGGCCAAAATTTGCTGCTCTGTGAGTTTAATGCATCTTAATCACAATTAATCCTAATCCTCTCAGTGGACAACGTGGAGCGTACGCAAGCATATGGTCAAACAAAGCTAATTCAGCAGACAATACAGCAGCAGCTAGAGCTTGACACACACAAAAGACAGAGGAAGGACAATGTAGAGACATGGATGGATGGTGAACATGAAAAGTGAATGATTACTGAGTAATAAGAGTTTCATGGTGCAGTTCAGAGGCTTTTATGGTTCCTTTATCTTTTGGAATCTGCATCCCTCTATCCCCCTTTTTTTTTAGAAACCACTCCAGAGTACATGATGATGATGATGATGACACTCGGAGCAGTTTGTACTCCTCAGAACAAACTGTGCTCCACTTAACGAAAGTCTTGCATGTCGCGGGTTTAAAATGTTTCATTGCAATTTAAATGTCAAGCCTCAGAACTTCAAGTATAACTTTCTTTTCCTGCTATGTAGGGTAAGTGTCAAACTGGCAGAAGCTTTTACAGTACTTTCCTTGCATGTAGATGATGACATTGATAGAGTATGCCCTGTCATCTGCAGGTCGAAGCAGATGTTGCTGTCACTGCCGTTGTCTCTAGGGGGCACAGGTTGAACTGTGGGTCTTAAAGAGGACCTATTATGCTTGTTTTCAGGTGCATACTTGTATTTTGGGTTTCTACTAGAACATGTTTACAAGCTTTAATGTTCAGAAAATGTGTTATTTTTCTCATACCGGCCGTGATGCAGCACCTCTTTTCATCCGCTCCAGCTCCGCTCTAACTAGCTTTGTTTGAGGGCGTAACAAACTAGCCGCGAGGCAGGTATTGTGCAAATGTGTTACTTGGTGACATCACCACATTACAAAAGAAAAGGCGGGAGTTCAATGAAGGCATTTCAGGCAGTTCAGGAGCAGCGTTTCTGTGGGGGAGAGTAACTTCCCTTTGGCGTGGACTTTGGGCATTGTAACTTTGCAGACCTTTTACATGCACAAAAAACGATATTACACACTAAAGGAAAGGGGAAAAAGCACAAAAGCATGATAGGTCCTCTCTAAAACAAATATCCTATGCTTTAATGCAGCTTTGAATGAACACATCTGATTGTTTACACCGCAAATCGTATGATGAGCTTTACCTCGTTTTTTGTATTAGTTTATTTAACAGGGACAGTGCATAATAATAAACATTGCTGTAAATGCGCCAGAGTTAGCCAAGAGGTTATTTTTCATCTGCAGTCCCTGGACAGATGTTTCAGAGTCACCCTAAAAACAAAATGTAATATTTAAAGAAGTTATTTACAGCAGTGTTTGACTCATGTTGTGTTAGTGTTATACTGAAAGTCTCTATCTACTCTGTCTCAGACCAGTCTGAAGCAGAGAGGTCAAACTCCATCGTCGTGGCCGGAGCTGTGATGGGCGCAGTCCTCGCCCTCTTCCTCATCGCTGTCTTCATCATTGTGATCCTCACTGCTCGCAAGGCCCCGCCACCATCAGCTTTCGCTGACAAAGTGTAAGTCTGACAAATAATTCATGCTGCGGAACATGCTCGTCTGGTTAATTAATGACATGATATCTTGTGAGGTTGACTGAAGCCCATCAGAGGGTTCAGGGAGTTGCTCCTTTACTCCCATGGAGAGTGCTGCAGCGGTGCGCGCCCTGGAGCAGGGCGGGCGGCTGCAGGACAAGGTTGAGGGGTGGCAGGTAATTGCTGTCTTGGCAGCAAGCCCTTGTCCTATTTTGTTCAGCCTGTACCTATAGTGCACCAGCACTCATGTTAATGTTAGAGCCAAGAAGAATAACTTTGAGGTTGAATTATTTACAGAAGGAGCTGGGTCACACTGTCAGAGTCCTGTGACTGATGTCAGATGCTGTGTGTGTTTTTGTGCCTATGTCTTGTCCGTCTCTGTTGTCTATGTTCTGTTTAACTGTCATTACCTCTACTTCTGTTGCTTCTTTCTAGAATTATAGCAACACAAATGTACTTTATGTGTTCAATACTGCTGATCAACCTGCTGCCCCTTACATGCAAATCATTATCATGAACCTATGGACCATATCTGCAAGGTTGCAGGCTGATCCCCTCATCCATCCCTGTTAGTGTGTCACTGAGCATGCTCACTCCGGTGAAACACAGTTACACTCACCAAGCGTGTCTCAAGGAAGGAAGCGAACCGCTGAATAAATCTTATTCCTGGAGCGTTTAACTCAGGGTGCTAAATCCTCCCAAAATACAAATTTCATGTCAATTGCAAATAAGTCAGTGATATATGAAAAAGGGACTGACACTGATTGGATACAATTAAGTTGCAGCTTATAATTGGAAAGTACAAAGAGAAGAGTTGGTAATCAAAAAAATGTTAATACATGGATTATTTTTTGTTCCAACTAAAAGGATTTTGGATGACCTCACTTATCCTCAGCTCCTCTCTTCCTGAAATCTTATATCTCTTTGTCCAAGTACTCAGTCAACCTATAAACAATGACATTTGTTTCTGTACTGCAAACTAGAGCTGTCAATCAATTAAAATATTTAATTGTGATTAATCACGATTGTCCATAGTTAATCGCGATTAATCGCAAATTTATCTCACATTTTTTATCTGTTCAAAATGTACCTTAAAAGGTGATTTATCAAGTATTTAATATCAACATGGGAGTGGGCAAATGTGCTAGCTTTATGCAAATGTATGTATATATGAATTATTAGAAATCAATTAACAACACAAAACAATGACAAATATTGTCCAGAAACCCTCACAGGTACTGCATTTAGCATAAAAAATATGACCGAATCATAACATCATAACTCAAGCTCAACAGGCAACAACAGCTGTCAGTGTGTCAGTGTGCTGACTTGACTATGACTTGCCCAAAACTGCATATGATTATCATAAAGTGGGCATGTCTGAAAAGGGAGACTCGTGGGTACCCATAGAACCCATTTTCATTCACATATCTTGAGGTCAGAGGTCAAGGGACCCCTTTGAATATGGCCATGCCAGTTTTTTCTCATCAAGATTTAGCCCAAGTTTGGAGCATTATTAAGCTTCCTTCGCGACATGGTACCAATGGACTCCTTAGGTTTTTCTAGTTTCATATGATGCCAGCATCTTCACTCTAGCTTTAAAACTGAGCTCACTGCAACCTAAAAATCACAAGTTGCGTTAAACAAATTTGCGTTATCACGTTAACTTTGACAGCCCTTCTGCAGACATATTGTCCTGTG
This sequence comes from Sebastes umbrosus, assembly GCF_015220745.1. Taxonomy (NCBI): domain Eukaryota; kingdom Metazoa; phylum Chordata; class Actinopteri; order Perciformes; family Sebastidae; genus Sebastes; species Sebastes umbrosus. The sequence continues at coordinate 19,657,196 of NC_051285.1, forward strand.
CAAAATGTTGCATCGTAATTTCAGTGACACCACATACCTATCACTGTGTTTCAACCTGACTGATTATGTGGCAGTGACAGTGATAATAGGCCACCTTCAGACACTGCTGACTGGCAGAAAACAGCCTGAATTGAGGGGAAAATCACTCAGCATTTGTGCATGGGTGTGGGCCCTGCATCACCACACTGACACTACAGGACGGTGTATCTAGCCATGCGATGGTCTGTGGTCAATGACACGACAAACTTAGCATCTTAAGTATGACCGTGGCTGGAAGTCCCAGTGGGATGACGGGGGAGGTGGACGCAGGCCTCGTCCCTCTCCTTCATCACACACGGACGTGAGTGCAGGACAGCATGTCACTGAACTGGAATCTCTCACCACTTCTCATCCCAAGTATCAAAGAGAAGACCGGCATCAAGTGATATACAGTGTTAGAGAATCGATGCCTGTCATGACATAATTTTATGAATGGCCAAGGTCAGTTTCTAGGTGTCAGTTTCGTAGTGGAGGGGGTGAGTCAAAAGGTGTTCCCTTTAGCAGCCCTTCTCTAAATGACTAAATCACTAAACTAGTTGTTTTATGCTGTTTCTCTCTAATTACACAGATGTTTGTCCGTTCTGGAAAAAATAAAATCTCTCTTCGTTCTGTCTCTGAAGGATTGACCTTCCTCCGACACACAAGCCGCCTCCTCCCTACTCTGAGAGAGCGCCGGCTGTTCCCCTGGGTGTCCACGCATCACAAGTGGCCTGGCTCTGTCAGGTAAACCCCACTCCCTTTACATAACCACTTTAATATCATATCAGTACATTTCATCTGAATCATCACGTACACTCACTACACAACAAAGATGAACACTTGGTGAGCTGATGATGAGCGCTGAGTCACAACAGGAAGTAATAACAACCTGGCCGATGTCATTATCTGTGTTTATTAAGCAGGAGGCCTAATGGCTGTGCTCATTTAATATGTAGGATAGTTTAAATCTTTAATCTGTGTGCTCAGCTCAACTCAAGCTCTCATATGCCTGGGCTTTTTTTAGTCTCACCCGGAAAGAAAACTTTTCCTGTTTCTTCTCACACTTAAAAACTGCAGTAGGCAGAATATTTTGGCATCATTGGGCAAAAAATCCATAATAACCTTTCAGCATATTATAATTCAAGTGTTCTGGGAGAAAACTAGACTTCTGCACCTCCTCATGGCTCTGTTTTCAGGCTTTAAAAAATCTAGCCCGTGACGGGAGACTTTGGCCAATCACAGGTCATTTCAGAGAGAGAGCGTTCCTATTGGCTGTTCATTCAACAGAGGCAGCTGTCAATCACTCGCAAACTCCGATCAAGCGGTCAAACTAGGCAGCGCTGATCAAATATGAATCAATATTCTGTTACTGTAATGCCTATTTCTCACCTCAAATGTTTTCAGAAACATCTTGTAGTGTACTGTTTAGCTGTAAAATGAGAATGTTTGCTCCGGCTGGTGGGCGGTGCTTGGTATTTCCTCGACAGATCAACACGACTGCCGGGTCACAAACTTTTTCATTTTACAGCTACAGGAGTTTGCGAGTGATTGACAGCTGATCAGAGTCGGCAAGGCTCCAGCTTGGCTCTGATTGGTTGTTTTCCTCCGGTCTGTGAACTTTTTTTAATCGTATTTGCGCCATTTCTACCCACTGCAGCTTTACCATGACTCTCTGACTCTCTGACTCTTGATGCTCTGAAGTCTCTGAGAAATCACATGAGAAGATAAAACTATGTTGTCACACACTATCTTTGATGATTTTCAACCAGCAGACTCGAAGGCCAGAGCTGACTGACAGGCAGCAGCACCCACCCACGACGAGGCCAAGACCACCGGCAACACAAAGCCCCACCCAGCAGCTGTCCCGCCTGCAGTGGGTGTGTCACCAGAGTGGGACAGACCGGGTGTACATCAACCACCGTGAACACTACGTGTGACAGACATCCTGAACACAGTCTGCCAAACACCTGGCAGTCATTCACTCTGTCACTGAGCCATCAATCCAGAGGAGGAACTAGCTGGCAGCTTTAGAGGGCAGCGTCTCACACATTTTCATTACCTTTTATTTCTCGTTGTTAAATGTTATTCGTCCTAAAGGAGTAGTTCAACGCTTATTTGACCTTTGGACAGAGCCAGGCCTGCCTCTATGCTTTGTGATAAACTAAGCTAACTGCCTGCTGGCTCTAGCTTCATATTTACTTTACAGACAAGAGGGCGGTATCAATTTTCTCATTTAACTAAAAGTGAATAAGTGAATTTCTCAAAATGTGGAACTATTCCTTTAATTATTTTTTCTTTCTTATTTTTGTTTTGCATATATTTATTAGTGTTGATATCACTTAGGATACCCAGATGATGATTTAGAAATCTGCCCCTTCCTAATCAGCTTGTGCACCATACTGTACATGAGTAGATAGAAAACAGCTGAGGGTCATAGTTATCCACCAAAATCTAAACACTGTTTCCCTTTTTCTTTTATCAGACACAAAGCATAAATCAGAGACTCTATTCTGAGACATATCACTAGACCAAACCACGCCACATCTAAACCGCTTAGGTCCACTGAGACCAAATGTACTAGCTGCAACACAGACCATGAAGGGATTAATTAAGGTATTTCTGTCCCAGTTCTGTGATTTGTTGTTGTAGTGTTATGACACAATGCTTTTTTGGCAGCGGAAACTCTAGATTTGTAAATGTGTAAATGTAGCCTCTGTGTCAGTGCAATTATGTAGAGTCATAACCTGCTACTAATCAGGGGAACAGTAATCTGAGACGTCACTGATGTCAGTACTTTACTGTAGAAAAATGCACTTGTATGTGTGAAATATTCAGAACATTTTGTGGCAAGGAGTTGAAGTTGATTACATACTTCATATTCCTTTAAAATATGTCGGACTTTTATGTGTTGAACTAATTGTTTGAAGTGCCATATTGACATTTTGGGGGTATTCCCTATATAGGATGCTGTAGTTTTGACATGTCTTCAGTGTGACCAGATGGTCATGAAGCGCTCTTGTCTTGTTTGATTTATGTATTAAAATGCATTTTAATTTAAATGCATAAAATTTGCACCAGTGACATGAATGACGCTGTGGCAACAGTAGATTAAAAATCATAATTTGTTCTCACTCTGTGTAATCAGACAGCTCTACGTGAAGGTGTTCAATAAGCTCCTGAAAGTAAACAGACTGAGAGGTGGAAGCTCTGAGTCACCACATGTGGAAACAAGAGAAGAAGTCCTTGAAGGTTTGAGAGAGAGTTTTGAGTTGACGTGTGGAGGCTTTCTGAGGTAAATTCATCTCAAGGTCACAGTCACATTGTATCCACTGTGATTCTCACAAAAGAGAGAAAAGCTGTTTTTATTAGCAGGAAACATTTTGTGTAGATGATGCAGTGTTTGTATCTGAGAAGCCAGAGCCCACATTGTGTTGATGGTTACCGTGTTTGTCAGGATTGATTTCTCTCTTTAGATCAGTCAGTGATCAGTGGGTTTCTCCATCCTCTCATGAAGGGGAGTAGCTGACACTTTCCAAGAGCAGCACCTAGTGGTCAAACGGGTCAGTGCAACATCTGGTGGTGAGTGTATTACCATCACTGAATATACAGTATATATAAAGTAAAAATGACCCATGGATGCTCGCTGTCCACAAAAACTTCAATGTATTTGATTAAAACTATAGCGTAATGTACCTACATTTTAGGGTTGAGGAGATATTAAGTCACAGTCGGATCTTTCACATTAATTAAGCCTAAGGGAGTTTTTTATTTTTTGTAAATGGAAAATCATATATCACATTGACTAGTTGATGTCTGTCACACTGGCTGAATGTTTAATGGGAAGCATAACTGTCAGCTGGCAGTTCAGAAATCACTTTGACTGGGAATGTCTCTGTAGTATTAATTTAGACAAAATTGTCAATTATAATTGAAGATAAAAACTATATTAAAGACAATAAATATGCATGTATTGTCCAGCCATAGAATAAGCATAAATATACTGACTGTGTCAAAACATCTGCTGTGAAAAACGGACTTTCACATCATTGTTAATAAAATTTAACACAAGTAACGGATGAAAAAGTGGTTAAGAATTACCAAACAAACTCACCTTCAATTTTAGTAAATAACCTTTTATTGGGGAGCAACATGACAATAGGAAATAATAAAAAATAGTAAATACATATAGAAATCAGTCAATCTAAAACAAAAGATGAAAGTGGCAACCATAACAGAAAAAAAACAAAGCACAATGTAGGTTAAGCCCTGTCATGCCTCACTTACAGCATCTTTCTCATCATGATTACACTTTTATTTTTTTGCACATTTTACAATTGTATTAAGTGACATACACCTAGAAAAAATAGATCATAATGATGCCAATTCTACATCAAGAAGCCAAAATAGGCAGGAAAAATTAAACAGATATTACTGTCTGTATTACTATTACATCTTTAAAGGGCATTTTCATGGGGACTACTTTCTACCAAAGAAATAGTCCTTTTGAAAACAGTTGAAGTGTTCTGGGCAAATTAAAAAAAATTAAAAAAGTTTTGTTTTTTTAATAATTGAGCTGTGATGACCATTTTATTTTTTCATTACATACTGAAGCTACCAAAAGTCCTATTTGAAGGCTGCTTCAACCTGGGCTCATAAGGTAAAATGACAGTAAATAACTTCAGTTCATTAAGACATGCTAGTATGAGTGCAGCTATGTTTCAAGGTCTGAAACACCGACCACCACATGGTCACCAACATTCATCTGACATGCTAACAGTAGCTCGCCAGCTGCACTGAAAAAACTGCTCACAGTTTACTGGTTCAGGTTTGTTTTTAGACTTTCGACAAAAAAAAGCAGCCATGTAGCGTTACAGTGAATTTTAGATTTTGCTTCATGAGGTGTTTTGTGTAATTTGATGGTGTCTTGGTTATTCTCAGAAACAATCAATGAACACATTCTTGGTTGATTTGGAAAATGTTGACATGGGAGTTGTGCCAGCAAACAGATACTCTCTGGAAGTATTAAATTTATGTATTGTGGACTGACAAAAAATATCAAAGAGAAAGTTCTTGAGTCAAATTTAATTTTGTTGATGCTAAAGGAGTGATCTCCATTATTATACAGGATGTTGACATTTCCATGAAATGCCTGACAGACAGAATAGTGTGGAATTTAATGTCATTTGCCAGCGACCTCCACCTCCTCGACAAACTGCCCCTCAAGCACTTTTCTCCTCACAAGCTGTCAGCGGCATGGTGTGATGCTGCTTCATTTGTTGGTTTGATTTTTGGAAGTGAGACAAAATGAGTCCATTGACCTATTTTGTGTCCAAATCCTTTATTTAAGTAACTGGCTTTTTGTCTCATCTCATCATGATGACCATAAATATTTTACAAATGGTATTAAATGTGTGGATTGTAGTTTTATCTACTGAAATGTCTTCTGAAGGCAGGTTATGGTTCAACTGGTTCACACTGGTATGCAACTGAAACAGGCTGGAGGTGGTACGGTATGTCCTCATGATAGTTAGTTATATGTTAGTTATAGTTATGTAAGATATAAGACTCGTGTAGGCAACAATAACCAAGTAGCATTTCTTGTCCCATTGCTCCAGGAGTGTTTGAAATAGTAACTTGAGAAATCAAAAACATTCTGGCAAGCTTAAAGCAGCTATAATCAATATTTTTACATTATCAATAGATTGCATGACTACTTATATGTGAAAGGGTCGCTCATAGCAACAGAGAATTATCAGCCAGTTTAGCTCTACACAGCATTTTAGCATCTTTCAGCCCATAGTTTGGGTTTTCCTTTCCACAACTAGATGAACTAAATATTGAACTTATATTCATTAGGCGGTTAGTGTTCACAGCTTGTTGGTGCCCGAGTGGGCAAAAAAATTGCAAGTTTTAACACGCTGTTAAAATATGAGAGCAGAAATAAAGTTCTCTTTTCTGCAAAGTAAAAATTGCTTGGTGTTTTGTGCCATAAAGCGGCATCTTTTTGTGCCATTAATTAGTCCAATTTTGGAGTTAATGCTGGACAGTTGAAGTTGCTCTCACTTGTTAAGAGTTGTTTCATTCCTGCATGTTGTACCTTTAATCACAAAACTGCCCCAAGAGCAGGAAGTCACTGTTTGTACCTGATTAACTACAATTTGTATGAAGAGCAGAGGACAATTCTGTCATTATTTCTCATGTAAGTCTCATAAAAGTTGTAAGGTGTTGCTGCTTAAAAAGCTTTTGCTAATACTTTGATGTAGCAAGCGCAAAATCATTAAAGTTAATTAATGGCAGGGGATGTTCCTGTCAGATTTATTCTATCCAGCCAACAATGTATGATGCTACTTAATGAAAGCAGCAATAATGCTTCACTGCTTCGTTATGAATAATTCTGCAGCTCAACAGGAACACGGTGCTCACTGGTTATGTAAAAATAGACCTGTTATCAAAGAAAAAAAAAACAGTGATATTCTGTCCCTGCTTGATGTAGATGTGAACTGGTTATATTGAACGCTGCCCACAGAGAGCATCTCAGTAAATAAAATTCTTCTCCTCATGCACTTCCACTCCTTCTCCGTGAGTGAATGGCAGCTTTGTTTCAGCTGTCAGGATCAATTAAAACTTGCTCCCATGAACAAACATCACGGCGGAGAAATGGAAATGAGCGGCCCCTCAAAGCGGCCCCACAGAGAATGTACCATTCCAACATTTTTCCAAATCCCAAATGGGTGCTTTCAACATGCGACCGACAAGTTACTTTGACTTGGCTTTCTGTTTGGCGGCGGGTGCAGGTGCAGCTACAGGTGCAGGTTTTGGGGCGGGTGCAGGGGCGGAAGAGGGTCTCACTGATCCATACAGACTGAGGCACCTGCAACAAAACAGGGGCATCACAACAAAAAAGATGTTCATATTTTGTTCACACAGGCACACAAAAGAACATTATACAAAGAGCAGGTTACTTACAGGTTTTTGATTTTCTTTACAAAAGCTTTGACGGCTCTAACCATCCTCCTTATCCGCATCTGTCACCAAAACGACAAACAGGTCAGTGCATTGAAAGTATTTCTGTATCTAACTATTGCTCTGGCATCATAAAAGTCATGTTCATTGCAATTATATGTTATATTACTAGTTTATCATTTCTTTTTTTCTGCCTGAGTAAGTACAGTTCAGTGAAGAATTTTGATTGTAAAAAAAGAATCAATCTCTCACCTGCTGCTTTTTGTACAACAGAGGAAAGGAGAAAACGGCGATCACAGCTGGTAAACAAAGACAAAGGAAAAGGGATTTCAGTACTGTGGTACAGGTTTATTTTGATTTGTGAATTAAACTTAGAAAAATTGAATTTTATTAGATCCGTTATATACATACAGAAATTTGACCTCTGCATTTAACCTTAGGAGCAGTGGGCTGAGTAAAAAACCCGGGGTGCACCTTGACGTTCAGTGACCCAATCCCAATGTCCCCCTTAAGGCCCTAAGCCCCAAACCCTCAGGAACTTGACTGTCACCTGGTAAATGATTGAGTGTGAGAGGCTGCAAGGTCTTGAAATGGTATAAATACGAATGGGACAGCACTTTGCCGCAACATATCACATCGCATTGACAATGCCAATTGGGGGTTTTTACTTAACGTTTTTTTACTGAATGTTTTTTTACTGCCTATTTGAACATTTTCCAGGCCTTACGAGACAATAGGTAACTGTCAAAACATCAATTTACTTGTCAAACTTCATTGAGCAAAATTAAAAGAACTGGTTGATGAATAAACCAGGTGTATAATATAGTCCAATGCTAGCATTCCTCTGATTTCATGTGTTTTTTATGTACCATCTTAAATCCTTAATGTTAATGTTTCTGTGTAAATTTAAATATGCCTGGCTGAACACCCATGTGCCGTCCTATTTGTTAACCTTTCTTTTCTTTTTTTTACGCCTTCGGGCTTCCCCTGGTAATCATGATAACCCTGTGTTTAACATCAAAACGCTATGAATTGTGGGTACTTTCCTCAGGCAAAGTCTGCAGAAATGCAGACTTACGGAAAGTGTTCATAAAGGGCTCAAAATGTCTGACATGAATGCGCCTCAAAGTCTGTGAGTGTGGACATTGGGATTCGGCCAGTGTCTTGCTCAAATACACTTTGACATGCGGACAGTAGGAGCAGGGGATCAACCTTGCGGTTAAATAGCGACCTGCTCTACCCACTGAGCTACAGCCACCCAAATCCGTTCTACCAGTGAAACACATGTTGTATAAAATGTCTCTGTGGATGGGTCCTTAGGGACGATGTCAGGGTGAATGGCTGGACACTCTTTAGTGTTTTTGACTTCGTGTCCTCTCTCTTGTCAAAGATGGTATCTTTAAACCATGCCCATGATCTTTTACTTAACTTTTACCGAGTTGTTTTTTGTTTGCTTAAACGTAGCCGGATCTTAATCATAGAGGTGGCAGAGCAGAGTCATTTTGGATGAAGAACTCACCAGTTATCACCAGAGTCAGTCCGCTGGTTAGGATGCCGACATAGGTCAGCAGATACAGGAGCAGAACAAACTGAGAGAACACAGAAGACAAAGATTTGATTAAGCCTATGCAATGATAATGTATTAACAAATGAGTCCCTGTAATGTGAGGGGGTTGATTGTACTGCCGATCCCACTGAGAATCAACACCCCCACTATGCAGCTCTGTGAAGCTGCATACTCATCGTACTCGGACCTTAATAGAGTCGATCATGCTTTCGATGAAAATCAGCCGTTTGATCTCTGTGACGGCAAATGCGATCAGCAGTACCACCTCCTCCACCAGCACCACTGTCTCCTTATCTGTCAGAGAGCTGTCGTGATCCAGATGCGACCTGGGGACAGAGACAGGTCCTTAAGAACACAAATGCTGATGGGATACAAAACAATCAAGGCCCTACATTTAGCCACAAGTGCAACATGATTGAAATTATCGACCCACAGAGAGCAGCGCAGTTTGGGTTTGAAGTTGGAAAGACCAATGAAGTTTAAATCAACGTTGACAGACTCACTGGAAAGGGTGGACGCCGGGGTTCCAGCGCAGCAGCTCCAGCAGTTTATAGTAAAAACGGAGGGTGAAGGTGACACACATGACACCCAGACAGATGTGGGAGAGCACGGTGATGGCACTGAGCTGGAACATACTGGCCAGACTGATCACCAGCCCCGTGAATACTACACCTGTCCACCTCATTTTCCGCCAATACACCAGATCTACAACTGCACAAGAAGACACACACGTTAGAAACAGAAAATGAGATGAATTACAATTAAAGTAGCAGTTGGTAGAATTGGAGCAAATATGATAAAAATAAGTTATTTTTATAAAACGGTCACTATATCCTGACAGTAATGCATGAGACAGGTAATCTGAAAAAAAATCATGTGCCTCTGTGTCCTCTGGTGTCCTCCAGTGCTCCTAAAGGCATCTGCAAGATTTCACAGACCGGAGGAAAACAACCAATCACAGCCGAGCTGGAGCCTGCCGTCTCTGAGCAGCTGTCAATCACTTGCGAACTCCGATCAAATGGTCAAACTAGGCAGCGCTGATCAAATATGAATCAATATTCTGTTACAGTGATGCCTATTTCTCGCATAAAATGTTTTCAGAAACATCTTGTAGTGTACTGTTTAGCTGTAAAATGAGAACGTTTTTGTCCCGGCAGCCATGTTTACATCAGTTGAGGAAATACCAAGCACCGCCCAACAGCTGGAGCAAACTTTTTTTCTCAGAGGCGAGAAATAGGCATTACAGTAACAGAATATTGATTAATATTTGATCAGCGCTGCCCAGTTTGACTGTTTGATCGGAGTTCGCGATTGACAGCTGCCTCCATTGAAAAAACAGCCAATAGGAACGCTCTCTCTCTGAAATGACCTGTGATTGGCCAAAGGATCCCGTCACGGATTTTTTAAAGTCTGAAAACAGAGCCATGAGGAGGAGCAGAAGTCTAGTTTTCTCTCAGAACACTTGAATTACAATATGCTGAAAGGTTATTATGGATTTTTTGCCCAATGATGCTGAAAATATTCTGCCTACTGCAGGTTTAATGTATGATTGAGAGAAGGGAAATCTTTGAAAGATGTATGAAGTTTGTAGATGGTAATCAATCGGATGCTTCCTTTTTTTTGCTTTGGTGACAATTTTGTTGTTTGATCATCTCAAGGTTTCATTCAGCAACACCTGCCAATGAAGCAATGTTTTCTTTCTTGCTTGCTTTTTCTTTAATATATCATCACAATAACCAATTGCTATATGTTAGCATGCTGAGTTCACCACCTAGCTAGCATAAACTAGCTCCGTCTTCCCTCGGTAATGACATTGATGTTGTCCTTCAGGGGAGCCAGTTTTGTCTAGTTCTCTTAATACATCCACGGTTCTATCACACACACACACACTCAGCCGAAGACTTTGTGTCACCACAGATATGGAGATGTTTCCCTGTGCTTAAATGTTTCTTTTGGAAATGTTAATATCTGAATCTGTTCATTGTGCAATGAAAGACTGTAGCCTCTCACTCACTGAAGGTCCTTTCAGACACAACGTGACAATGGCACCACTGCACTCTGAAACACATTATTTCTATTTGGCTTTTGCCACACCACGGTGGCTTTTCGCTGCATCCAACTTTGGGCGCTGCGCGCTGTGATGTGCGGCGAGTGCAGCTCAAACCGCGTTGTGTTGTGAGCATCTGCCCTACCGGGAAACGATATAGGTTTAGCTGTATTGTCGTCCGGGTGAAAACAGTAGGGCTTATACCATGGCTTATACACGCTGTACAGCGCCAGAAACAGGTTGAGATAACAAAAAGGAAAAAAGGCTTAAACGTTGGTCATAAATCGGGAGAAATACAAGAGAAGTGTGACCCTACAAAATCGGGAGGGTTGGCAAGTATGGTTATAGTAGTGAAATATGGGTTTTCCAGTTACCTAATCAAATCTCATTGCTCACTGTCTAATTTAGGGTGACCATATTTTCAAACCCCGAAACCGCGATCCTTAAAGCCCCCCTCAAGTGTATTTTGGCATTTCTATGATATTTCATATTTTTTTTAATTGATTAGCCACACATTGTACATTTTTTTGACAAATAACTTAATTTTCTGCTCAAAGTTTTTTTAAAAAGAAGCTCGTTGTAGGGATGCTAATTTTGGAAAAAAGAAATTAACCGATAATCGACCTTCGTTAATCGATTATTGACTGTTAACCAACAAGATTAGTGCGTCCCGTGCAGCGGTGCGCCAGCTGCAGTGTATGAGCACAACAGAGTCCCCAGTTCACCCGTCCGGGAGCGTTACTGTAGCAGCAATGAAGCTGCGTTTAGTGCTGCGGACATCCAGCCACTTTCCCAGTAACTCTCCACCGCACATTTAGTTTAGTTTAGCAGGTTGTCAGCTGTGTGTCTGCCCGGCATAATGATACTCTGCTGGCCCAGCTTAACTTAAGCGAGTGTCCGACAGACTGCATGTGTGTTTGTGCTACCTTAGCAGCTCTAGCGTTGCCGTTGGCTTCGTGCCTGCCATTGTCACACACATACGGTCTGTCAGCGCGGCGTAACTTAAGCGAGTGTCTGACAGACCGTGTGTGTAGGGTGGCGGTGAGTGTGAGGTTGTTGGTGGCGTTATAGCTGTGAACATACTGTAGCAGTGTGTGTACAGTTTATTTGTTGGTGAATAAATGCTACAAAACTACAACTCCTCCGCTCAAGCGAGCTGGAGCTGTTCTTTTAATATATCCATGGAGAGACCGGAGACAACTTCCTGTATCCTGCAACTCCGGCTCTACCTCTTTAGGTGGGCTGTTAAGGTGGACCAGCTTTTCCCCTTAAAGAGACAAGCCGCTCAGCTTTTGAATTAATTATTAACATTTATTTTAACCGTTCTAACTGATAGCATTAACCGGTTAAATGCTTAATGTCAGTCAATGGTTAAACGGTTAATTATTGACATCTCTAGTAGGGGATCTGAAAATGTGGTTGTAAATATCAGTCCCTCCAGGAATTTGCGATGTTGTGATCGCAACAGTTAATACAAATCAGCAAATCCCTGTGTATTGACCTTGCAATTTCGTCCAATCACTGCAAATTTGACAAATCTTAGCAGTCCCCCCCTCGCCCATGTTACCAAACATCACTTCCTCCTTCTTTCTGGTTGTGAAGATGGATCATAATCATCATCATTCACTTCTCCCATCGGACTGAATAGATTCAAGACCTGCCGCTATAGCCTCCTAAAGGTGCAGGGCAGTGGTTAAACCAAGTGTCAGTGTTTCCCATTTGTTGCCGGTCACATTTACACACGGGTACCACATGGAAGCTTTTATTGGACTTTATTAGTTGTAATCCGCAGAAGACATTCCACAAATGTGTACCATGATCTGCAAATATTTCACATGTAAACCTCAAAATACGTATTTACAGAGTATGTTATGCGTATTTGCAAATCGCCCTTCATTTTTGTGGATATGACTTTACACAACACAAATACAAAAATACATGTTTGTGGATAGTGAAATATTTGCAGATACACATTTGTGGAATGTCTTCTGTGGATTACAACTAATAAAGTCAAATAAAAACTTCCATAGTGCCGCCGCCTCAAAATGGTTAACGTAGGCACACAGCGACACAGAAGGTAACGTTACAGCCGCGCACACAGCATTGGGCGAAGGTAAATTATAACCCTATCATGATGTGTTCAAATATAATCTTGTAAAATGTAGTTTTCGGCGAGAAAGTTGAATGAATCAGTTGTTTGAAGGAAATGTTTTCACATCAGTACAAAATAGAGATTAGAGAGGGAAATATGACCTGTTTACTTTCCTAACACTAGCTCTAAGCAGCTTACAAATTATGATTAAAACTACTGATGCCCATAATTATTTTTAATCAAAGCAAATATTTAAATGAAAATATACAAACTTTTATTTCCTAATCAATTGTGTGTTTTCTATGCAAATAACAACTAGGTGACAATAAAGTAAAGTAAAAGTAAAAGCATAACAATTAGAATTTTTGACAGTTAATACTTTGGGATGGTAAGAAATTATTTCTCGGGGAGGTGATGAAAAAAGTTATTCTGGAGCCTCGCTGTCAATTATAGTTCTAATAATAATAATCATAATTCATAATCAGCATATCAAACTCTCAAAAAATCAGAAAACTGCAATTGGTGCATCTCTACTGTGAGGTACATGTAAGCTTTGAGACAGGCCCAATGTTTTAGGTTTGTAATTGTCACTGAAGAATATGAATGTTCTGGGTACTTTAATATTTCATGCTGTTTTCACTGTGAGCTTTGTGGAATACCCCCCAGCTGCACTTCTTCAATTACAAATCAAGCAGATTTTGTTATAATTTGTGTAATGCTGAGCCTTTTCGGTAAGGTTACTTGAAACACTCAAAACAGTGTGGTTTTATTCTTACTGGAACAAGTTGCCTTTGATTTTTAATGAATTATACATTTTATATGTAAAAAATTTAAATTTTCACTTGCTCCTGCAATTTTATTGCAAAAAAAAACGCCTAAAAACATCGCAACATGCTTTTAAATTTTTTTTTAGAAAAGCTACCGTGAAATCAAGTATTTTAGTGCCACAACAATTGCAAAAAAAGCCAGCGAAATCCTGGAGGGACTGAAAGATGCCTGATAGTAAGGCAAGCACTGTCAGGCACTGTATTTTTGTTATGGCTCTGTATTTGAATGAGAGATCATATGTTCCTGTTGCTGTGGGTTTTAAAGAAGCTCAGACTTTGTTTCACATAGTTTTATATCAGTTTTCCAAAATTCTATGAAAGTGACACCACTTGAAAAAGCAGCAAGTGTTTGTGATTCTAACTCCTCATTCAGACGACCCAGAAAATCTTCCATCTTCCTCTGTTTGTTACAAGCAAACCTGCTGGTGTTGACGGGAATGTGACATATATCTCTCCCTCTGTGCCAGAGAAGTTTCAGTTATACAAGAGGCAAAATGGACAGCAAGTTATTTAAAAACATAGATTTTGAGTTTAGAGTTTAGACAGCAACTAAATCACTAAATGTGCCAGTTACTTACATGTATAAATATTGATAAAACACGTTGTCTATTTGGCTGTATGTTGCAAGAAAAAAACACAGTTTTTTTTTTCTAGTTAGTAGTATCTAGTAGTTCTATTCAGTACAACATTTGTTAATCTTTAAGGGCCTGCACGATTTAGAAAAAATATCTTATTACAATTATTTTTACTGATATTGCAATTGTGATATGATTTGGTTTATTAGAGGGAATGATAATTTTTCATCATTATTCTCATTTTCATTGAAACACATATTAAAATGATAATGGTGTGATTTTGGCAGGGATCTGTATCAAACAAAAATGTTTTCTTTAATCTGTAGAATAGGATGTGTAGGCCAGGCTGTCTCTGCAGCACCGCAATATTTGATTTTAAATGGAATTCAAATCCGAAGCAGTAGCATCTTTTTGTTCATCTCTTTAGTTGCCAAAAAATAAGCTATTACAGGAAAAAAAAGATGCATCTGCATGAATGTGTTGCTTTTAGTAATGCACGTCGTACATTTCTGAATGAATAATAAAAACAGGAATAATTATACTATGAGTCACAGTGTGACATTAGATCTTCAAACACCAAAACATTAATTGAGCCTCCTAACTCCAGTGTTAATCTCAAGGTAATTATCTGATTAAAACAAACACATAGGAATCTTACACCTAAACATGTACACACACAGACTGTCTTCCAAAAGACAATTTACAAGCAACTGAGTCATGCATTTACACACACACACTCACACAACTAAACCAGCAACCCATTTTCATAACCAGGTTTCCAGAGAAATATATAAGTTAACTTCTTTCAGGTTTTCTTATTTAATGGTAAATTTGGACAGGAAGCTGGTGAGGCAGAAACTGAGACACTCATACTTATGCTGTTACACCTATGAAGTCATTTCCAAGCATGGCATAACCATAACCTCACTCTGATTCTAATCCTGATATAGAAAAAATAACCCCGACAAGGAAACACTCATCAATCTTCTATTCTTATGTGACAATTTGGACCTTTAAGAATGAAACAAACAAACAACATTGAATCAGCGATACAGTAGGGTCTCATTTAGTTGAGACCCATCTGTCCACCAAATGAAAGACAAGCAGGACTCAGTATTTGACTGGTCATCCTGTCTGCATTCACACCTGCCCAGCAAAGGGGACAAAATAAATTCTCTCTTCCTCCTCTACCTGACAGCTGGACTCTGACCAGCTCCCTGTCTGCTCTGATTCACTTTACTTCAAGCTGTCACCATTTATTTCCTTACGTTTGGTGGCCATTTCAGCGACGATCCTGCTTGCTTTCCTCTCCTGCTTGTGCTTCCACTGTTGGCTCGCACACCAGGCTTTTTTTGGCCACCCCAGCTCTGTCAGCAATATAAGGCCGGGCTGGCCTAATTTTATCCTGTATTGGATACCCCCTGTTTGGATTCTCTCCCTCTCTCTCTCACACACACACACACACACACTCAAATTGGGAACCTGAGACATCAGCATGTACATGTCCCTCAGCAGGGGCGGAATTTTGATTTTAAAGAGGGGGAGGGGGGGTGGGGGGTGGCACAGTTATTAGTAAAGGCACAAATCCTCAAAACACCTTGCATTTTTCAGATACCTAAGGCCCTATGAAATCCATTACATTTTTTTCTAGATTCAGTTTTATTTTTTCCCAAATTCCATGTTTTCCATTTTAATTTTTCCGAATTCTGTGTTTTAGGATTCAAGCACATTTTGTCATCAGAAAGTCTCTAATCATGTAGTGTATAAATACAATTTCAACAATTCATGAGAAAATATTCAACATTTAATGAATATCAATGAATTTGATGTAACACAATATTGCACTATTTTTCTCAATAAAAGTACTTCATAACAGCTATAAAACAAATCATTCCATCCTATTGTAAAATAAAGTGCTCTAAATTCAGTAGGGGTGGGGGAAAAAATCAATTCACCTACATATGATTTTTTTTTTTTTTTTTATGATATTGAAATAGATTTATTTATGCCAGAATCAATATATTTCCTTCATTTGAGTCTATGCGGAGGTAGAAGGAAGTTACTGCTTTTATTTTTGTAGTCTGAGTAACGTGCCGTCATGTTCGTTTCGTATCCGTCACCAAAACAAAATACAGCCGGCCGCAGCAAGCCAAAACGCAAAAGTAGAAAACGTCGGAGGGTCTGCATGGATACAACCTGCCCTCTGACATTTTAAATCAAACGTGATAAACACTACACATCCAGTAAAGTATGGAAACACTTTGGGTTTCATACATTGCCAGGAAAAGCAGAGCTAGACATCATGGCTAAAGCTGCATGCTAACCCTGTCATGGACAGGAAACGTTATCGTATTGTGGTAACGTGCAGTCAAGCAAGCCGTCTCCGTGGTTAAATCAGCCGACACTACAACTGTAGAGTACCCATATACTGACATTTATGTTAAATGCATTCAAAACGGCCGCGATGGAGCTGACCATGGATGCATAAAGAGGCCGGACCTGACGGGAGAGCTATTGACGGACTTGGCGAAGTTAGTGGAAGTATACACGTGACTACGTCCGGTTTTCAAAATAAGGTGTTAACAAAGGGAACTGTATATACAAAATACATATATATGGAAACATTGCATGTCCCTTATAAAAGTAAAAAGAAATATTCAAGGGTAGAGATCCGTTGCACTGTGCATCCTACCGTCCAATCTCACTTTTATCTGTGGACGTGAAAATATTCGCAACGGTCTTTGCTCGTAGATTGGAGTCTGTCGTGCCCTCAATCATATCAGCTATATATGCTATAAAAAATCATAGTATAGTATGCCAAAAAAAATGTAGTAATATAGTATGCCATAAAAAATGTTATAGTACAGGAGGCCAAAAAAAATAAATAAAATGTCATAGCCATAAAACTTGTATAGTATGCCAAAAAATGTAATAATATAGTATGCCAAAAAAACATCATAGTTTAATATGCCATAAAAATGTCATAGTATAGTATGTCACAAAAATTGTTGTAAAAACATCGTAAGTTTTAAAAAGTTATAATATAGTGTCATAAAAAAATTCACAGTGGAGTATGCCATAAAAATGTCATAAAAAAGCTACGGCATAGTATTTCAGAAAAATATTATAAAAAATGATATAAAGATATAAAAATGTAAATGTAATATAGTAGAAAGTCATAATATAGTATCATAAAGTCATTGTATAGTACGCCATAAAATGTCATAAAATTGTCCTTGTAATAAAAAATGTCATAAAAAACAATTAAGTATAAAAGTATAGCCATAAAAATGTCATAGTATAATATGCCACATAATTTGATAAATACATTTATTAAAAATTACATTAAAAGTCATAGTACCGTAGGCCCTAAAAATGTAAAAAAAAATGTAAAACTATAGTATGCCATGAAAATGTAATAATATTGCATGCCATAAAAAGTCATAAAACATGTCATAATATAGTGTCATATAAAATAGTATAGTATGCCATAAAAATGTCATAGTATGCCAAAAAGAAGTTTATGCCATAGATGTCATAGAAATATCATAAAAATGTAATACGTTTGCCATAAAAAGTCATATTATAGTATGCTGTAGTAGAAATGTCATAAAAAATGTCATAGTATTGTATGCTAAAAGAATGTAATACAAATGTCGTAAAGGAAGTCATAGCAATAAAAATGTCATAAAAAAAAAAAAAAATTGTAAAGTATTTCATAAAAGCAAATCACAAAAATGTCATAGTATGAAATGCGAAAAAGATTATGAGCCTTAAAAAAATTCAGTGTAGTAGTCCCAAGAGTTTCATAGTATATGTCACAAAAATGTCCTATTATACAATGCCAAAAAATGTAATACAATTGTCATAAAAATATCTCTAAAATGTTATAGTATTGTCTGTCATAACAAAAAGTCCTTAAAGAAGTCAAAGTATTGTATGCCATTTATAAAAAGTCAGAGCCTTTAAAATGTCATTGTATATTATGCCCAAGAAATGTAATAATACAGTATGCCAAATAAGTCATAAAAAAATCATAATATAGAATGCCATAAAAATATCACTGTATAGTATGCCAAAAAATTTAAAATAAAATATATATATATAGTATATTATGCCAAAAATGTGTTAAAAATGTCATTGTATAGTATGCCATTAAAGGGACTGTTTGTAACTTTTTACACGTATACATTTACCGGGTCTGTTTCCCATGCGCGCTCGCATATGCCCTCTCGCGTGTGGCTACGCTGTTCAGACCGCTCCTCTACCTGCTTGCCTTCACTCACAAACCGCGCGCGTTCTCGCTCCACCTCACGTTTATGCGCGCACACTACACACTGCAGAAGACTTCGTAGCTCTGAGAATATCTAGTAAATGTACAGTGGACGGTTGTGCAGAAATAAATGCTATATCTCCTCCAGACCAACAGAGGTTTCCCTTGTCTTGTGAAGTGACGGGGCTCCGCAACGAGAAACGTTATCGTCTCCGACCGGGTGCCGGTGTCTCCCTGTTCACATTTTAGTATATATAATAAGGAAATAGTCCTCATGGTGGGCCACACAAGAGAGGTTGATTAGAGCTGTGATAGTTATTAATCAAGTGACTGAGATGCAAGCACAAGAAAACACCAACAAGTTCACTTTTAGTTACATACACATTCATTACTAACACTACAGCTATAAGTACTAAAGACTACAATTACAACATTTTACAAACAAGACACAAGAGGGAAAGTGGTACGGACTGGCAGGTTCAACAACTGAATGCTGTTACTCTTTTAATCAACATTGTTACAACTTAACAATTACATGATTTCTTTTTTAGTAGAGATTCCACAGTGATATTACATTTGGTGCCAGCTAGTGTCTGTGGATGACTGGCTCTTAGAGGTGAGTTATGATGGCCAATGGTGGAGGGATGTTTATCCTACTGTTAATGGCAGGTGGAGAGTGAATTGGTCTTTCCATCTTGCTGGCTCTTGGAGAAGAGTCAAAGGTGGTCAGTGGTATGGTTTAGTTGCCATGTAGGAGAAAAGGGGTTTATTATTTTGATAGTTGTCGTTTCAGGATGTTGTTAATCCATGATGTCTTAATGGCCTGGGGGGCTGAAGGAAGAGCTGGTCTTCTTCTGGAACTTTTCCGTAACATAAAAAAGTCATAGAAATGCCATGAAATATAATATTAAGGACGCCATAAAAAAAGTCATGAAAATGTTGGGACAAAGTGACATAAAAATGTTATAGTATAGTATACCATAAAAATCTAATGAAAAAGTCATAAAATAAGTCATAGCCATAAAACTGTCATAGTATAGCATGCCAAAAAGAATTAATGAAAATGTCAGGAAAAAAGTTGCGGTGCTTGGTATTTCCTCAACTGATCTCAACATGGCTGCCGGGTCACAAAATTTATCATTTTACAGCTAAACAGTACACTATATAGTATGTCAAAAAAAAAAAAAAATTAAAACAGTCATAGTATAGTATGTCGAGAAAATAAAACAAAATTCATAGAATAGTGATGAAAAAAAGTCATAATATAGTATGTTGAATTTCTTTTAAAAAGTCATAGTATAGTGTGTCAAAAATAAAAAATAAAAGTTATAGTATAGTATATCGAAAAGATAAAAAAAAGTCAAAGAATAGTATCTCGAAAAAATAAAAAAATAAAAAGTCATAGGATAGTATGTCTAAAAAAAGTCATAGTATAGTATGTCAAAAAATGTTATAGTATAGTATATCGAAAAAATAAAGTCATAGTATAGTATGTCAAAAATTTTAAAAAGTTATAGTATAGTATGTCAAAAAAATTAAAACAGTCATAGTATGGTATGTCAAAAATAAAGTCATAGTATAGTATGTCGAAAAAATAAAAAAAAGTCATAGAATAGTGTAGAAAAAAAAGTCATAGTATAGCATGTTGAAAAAAACAAAACAAAAGTCACAGTATAGTGTGTCGAAATTTGTTTTAAAAAGCCATAGGATAGTATGTCACAAAAAAGTCATAGTATAGTATGTCAAAAAAATTTAAAACAAAGTCAGTCTATTGTGCCAAAAATTTAAAAAAAAGTTATAGTATAGTATATCGAAAAGATAAAAAAGTCATAGTATAGTATGTCGAAAAAATAAAATAAAAAGTAATAGGATAGTATGTAAAAATTTAATTAATCCCCAGAAAAACTCAAAACTCTACAAAAACTTGCAAACCACAAACCCGCTGCCACCAGCGTAACACTGGTTAGTTTTACCGTTAACAATAAACTCGGAGTTACTGAATTTAAACTATTTTCGGGACGTGGGTAGAGCAAGAACATGGAGACAGCGTCTTCATGATAACCTGGACCACTTTGATGTTCATCTCCACAGTCGGACATCTGAACACTGACTACAAACCAAAGTTATACATCACCTTACCACATCATCATATCATATCTCTGCCAATCTTAACCAGTCATTACCAAAATTACAGGCAAGGGTCACCATGTCATGTAGTTCCCTATGTAACTTAATAGAATACAATATAAATGTAGCAACCATTAATTCATTGATGTAAATTATTCAATAAACCTGAAAAGATAATCTACAAGATAAATCTTGACAAAAATAAATCTAATTTTACCCTAACGTAATGTTTATGCTGAGCTACTGGCTGGCTGGTGAAATCAACAGTTTTTAATGTAAAATGAATCACCAATTAAGAACACAACCAATGTCAGTACTATCTCCTCTAAGCATTCATGAACAACTAATTACTTTATAATAGAGCTTGAAACAGAAACACAACATGCTCTAAATGAAAAATTATTGAGATGCTTCACTTATCACATTTTATATGCGTGCCAGAAAGATGCGTAAACATTTTTCTCTGCAGGATTCATCATGTAAGAATTAAGTAGCCTTTATTTCAGCTCCTGCAATGCAACACTATAACTCACATCTTATGGTTAAAATACTGATTCTTACTCTAATTTGCTTTTAACAAGCTTAGAAGCAGATATTCCATATTGCAGGTCTACGGTAGGCCTATGTTACAGTAATATCCAGATTATTATTACAGGTACTGTATGTTACAGACTATTGTGGAGGATATTTTGAGCACAAGGCTATGTGTGTACTGTTACAGCATATCCTTCACATTGGTCTGCTGAGATTCCTCCAAATCATTATTTTCCTTCATTATGATGTACAGCTGCCTAACAGCACATTTTGCAGCTGTGAATAAATATGTTAATCTGCTTATTTTAGCCCTTAAAAAGAACACATTTTGCAGGTGTAGGAATGTACCATATTCAGGTATCTCCTGGGTTTATGAAGCACACATAATCTCAGAGGTTTGTTCCTTTTGTGTGTACCTCAGTGAAAAGCTGCTTTAACACCACCATGACGAGTGAGTTTGATTAAATGGTTTCGTGCCTGGTCTCAGAAGCACGACTGGCAGAATGTCAGCCCCAAAATCAAAGTATGTGGAGAATTACAGAGAGCGGCGATGTCATCCTGGCTGACTCCACAGATTTAAGCAGTTATTCGGGGGAATGATGCCAAACAAAACAGCTGTAAGTCATGTTGTGGTGACATGCATAATCATGCAAAACCAAAATCACATTTCTGCTTCTTCAAAATAAATTAACAGTTAAGTAATGCAGCAATGTTTTCCCCCTTTATCGCTATTGGATTTTCCATTTTTGTCTCTGTAAAGATAGAAAACATATACATTTGTGGCTTTTAATATTGTTTTCTTTGCCATTTTATTTTAGAAAGAGTTAGGATTAATAAACATATCTGGGCTATAGCAGATTTTGATTTATTGCCACACTAAGTTCCAGAGGAAAAAAAAGATCTGTCAGAAACTTGCCCAAGTGAGAAGAGAACTGGATGAGCCATGAATGCAGTTGATTTGAGCATTCACACAGATTTATGAGAACGTTTCAGTTCAAAGCCTTCATGTTTTCCTAAATAATATAAATCAATATTAAAAAAATAAAAGATAAAATAATACAAACATAATCCAAGTTTGGCACACAGGATGTCCAGGGTCACTACAAGCAAACTATGTTATACATTACAGACATTATAGATATAAAAACAGCCCAACCCTGAGTCCAATCTGACTCAGAATTAAAAAAAATAATGCAGATTTGATTTCTGTTTTTAATTGGTAGATGATTAGTCATGAATCCCTGCAGAGGAGCACATGCACTGTCACCATGTTTAATGTATACAAGTGAAATATCAGTTTAAAGGGATCATCTCTGTGCATAATGAAAGTAAACCTTCTTTCCCCTGTGTTTCTTCTTTCCACCGTCAGTAACACACTGCGTGCTAAATGGCCGACAGCCCGGTAATCCACAGCGGTTGCAGCCCATAATCCCAACCGATCAAACGG
This sequence comes from Sebastes umbrosus, assembly GCF_015220745.1. Taxonomy (NCBI): domain Eukaryota; kingdom Metazoa; phylum Chordata; class Actinopteri; order Perciformes; family Sebastidae; genus Sebastes; species Sebastes umbrosus. Next base: position 19,679,666 of record NC_051285.1, read on the forward strand.
TGAGATTACCAAACATGTGGGAGGGGCAGAGCTGCAGATAGGAGGACGGTGAGAGAGGGTGAGCTCAAACATCACAGTGGCGATGCAAACTAAGCAGGGATTGGTGCACACAAATAGCCAGCCAATCACAGCGGAAGCAGGAAAAATAACAAGGGCAGAGCTAGTAGAAGAGGGAAGAGCTATGAGAAAGCGAGAAAGAGGGTGAAATCACAGCAGCGAAGAGGAGAGACCAAAACAAGGAGGAGAGGAAGGATGAGTGGAGGAGCGAGCGCTGATCAGTGAGGTCTCCAGAGAGGAGCGAGGAGAGGAAGGAGATGAGCAAGGAGAGGGGGGTGAGCAGCCAGCACTGAGAACATCCATCAGCTCAGGCAGCCATGCTCTGAGCCCTGGAACAGCAGGGCTACGCAGACACTGCACAGGCCCAGCATCAGGCCCAGCTCAGCCCTCCAGCCCAGCCACAAACACCGAGGCAGGGATAAAAGAAGATTCCACTCACATCAGCTGTGCATGAGAGCCATGAGGACATCCAGGAAGGGCAGCGTGGAGATGCCTGCGTTTATGCGGCAGCTGGTGAAAGAGACGGAGAAGAGGGTCAGCTCTTTCTTCAAAGGGGGCCGTGGAGGAGCAGCAGAGGGAGAGCAGCCAGGGGATGGGGAGAGAGAGGAGGTCATCCCTAGCCCCTACCTGGACCGGCCGGTCCTGGACAAGCTTACTGAGGAGGGCTGTGCCCGCTGGGGCCTCACCTATGCCCTGGGAAGCATGCAGGGCTGGAGGGCCAACATGGAGGACTTCCACAACTGTGTGCCACAGCTGGGTGGAGAGCTGGCCGACTGGAGCTTCTTCGCTGTGTTCGATGGTCATGCAGGCAGCACGGTGGCACAGTACTGCTCCCAGCACCTTCTGGGTCAGATCCTGGCCACAGGTGAGAGATATGCATGAATACATATAAATATATTTAATCAGTGGTGTGGACTGTTGTGGACAAAAGGCTCTTTTTACAGTGAAAGATATGATTTATACCTGTTATCATTTCTCATTGCATTCTGCAAATATCTATTTATGTAATGATGTGTTTTTATGGGATGCTGAATTCAGAAAAGTATTCCCACATTGCATCTGTTTGTGCACACAGGTGGGATGGGACCAGAGGACGACCCTGAAAGGGTGAAAGGAGCCATCATCGAGGGCTTCCTGCAAACAGACAAGCACCTGAACTCTGTGGCACGTCGAGAAGGCTGGGAGAGGGGTGGTACCACTGTGGTGGCCGCTCTCATCTCACCATATTACATCTACTTCGCCAACTGTGGTGACTCGAGGGCCATGCTGTGCCGGTCTGGCCAGGTCTGCTTCTCCACCGAGGACCACAAACCTTACAGCCCTCTGGAGAAAGAGCGCATTGAGAGCGCAGGCGGCTCCGTGTCCATCCAACGGATCAACGGCTCTCTGGCAGTGTCCCGTGGTCTGGGGGACTTCAGCTACAAGGGAGCAGAGAACCGGACGGCCACCCAGCAGATGGTGTCACCAGAGCCAGAGGTGTGTGTGGTGGAGCGCTCACCGGCAGATGAGTTCCTGGTGCTCGCCTGTGACGGGGTGTGGGACACCATCAGCAACGAGGAGCTGTGCGCCTTCATCCACAACCGGCTGCAAGTCTGCACTGACCTGAGGGACGTCTGCACCCAAGTCATTGACCTCTGCCTCTATAAGGTCAGAACCTGCTGCTTAACAACAGAATACATGTTATCTTAGTCCCTTTAAATACATGTTCAGCCGTTTGAATGGCAAATCATTTTAACTGATTATAAACACTAAAAACAACTCCAGTGTAAGACTGTGTTGCATAATTTTTAATGGGCAGTGGATTTTATGTAATAACATAATCCCTTAAACTGTGACTGTGTTGAGTTGGTTTGGCTTGATCTGAAAGCTCCCGGGGTCATTCCAGTTTGAGAAAAGAGCTCAGCTTTATAACTCAGGCACAGTTTCTATTTGATTAATAGCGCACACACCAAATCACTCACAATCAATCTTTTATATGACTTTTGCTCAGGCTTTCAAAAAAACTCACTCCAGTTGCATCTTTTCTTATATCTAACTTTTCAAGGAAAACGTTGTGGGTAATAAGTGGAAACTAAGTGTAGAGTTCCACAGGGGGATGTGCTCGATCGTCTCATTTTTCTTGTGTATATAAATGGTCGGAAGACTTTTTGATCTGGTTATTTATTTCTACATACTGTGTGCAAATGGCTTGTTCATAAAGATAAAAGGTTCTATGTAATATTGTGGTTTTAGGCTGCCGTTTTGCACGCGGTTGCCGGATGCACTGCGGTGAAACTAAGAAAATCCTCTAGTTCAAGTTTGAATTGGTGAAACCTGTGTCAAGCAACATCAAAAAAGCAAGCTTATTTACTTATCCAACAGATAAGGAGCAACACTAGTATTCATTTTGAGTTGGATTTCTAGCCACCCAAATAATCCTACAATATTTATTCTCCTTTTAGCTCTGTTTTGCTCTCCACCATCTCAGTGTCAGACGACTGAAGGCTGATGTTCATACAATTGCTCATCATATCATCCTTATACATTAAGAATAATATTAAACCAATGAGGGAGAATAATTATTCCAATACAGCCAGCTCCACAAATATTATAGCTGCAAGATTTCAGTGTGTTTAGTGAAGGACATTTTTCACTGTACAGTAACTAATCTATAGATCTATAAGGAAATTAGATCAGTGTTATGTTGTGCCCATAATTGAATTGATGCATATCTTCTACCTTAGTAAGTGGAACAAATTCCCTCTATAAACTCATCCCCTATTTAAAACCAGAGTTCACAGATCCTCAAGGTAATCAATAAAAGAAACTGAGTTTATTGTCTATCTTGTCTTTTCTTAAGAGTCAAAGAAACACATCAGGGTAAACATGGACCACATGTGCACATGCTAACATCCATGCTGCGCTCTGTTTGGCCGTCATGTCCATCATGTCACTCCGTTACGTAACAGGGCTTCAGCTCGGGTACGCACAATGACCTCAAAATGTCACAGCTTCTTCCACGCTCCATTTACATTTTCCTGCTCCACTGAATCTGTGGGGTGACTTTGAGGTGAAAATGATCTATCTCTGAAACTAAAGCTCACCCAGGATGTAATAATGTTTCATACATTGACATTTGTAAGGTCAGCCATCATTAGTCACCTCTGCTGATGCCTCTTTGCTCCACAGGGCAGCCTGGACAACATCAGCATCATTCTGCTGTGCTTTCCTGGAGCCCCCCAGCTGTCAGCAGAGGCATTACACCAGGAGGCCGAGCTGGAGGACCTGCTGGAGTCCAAAGTAGCAGGTGTGTGGTGATGATGCTTGTGTTCTTTTTAGGCACTTGCAGTTGTCATGGTTTGATGTTGAAATCCTGACACTTTTCTGTTTTCTTGAGGTTTGAAGTTCAAGCACATTGAGATGAAACTCTTCTATACTTGTCCTGGTTTATGAGGACAGACAGCTTTGTGGGGACTGCACACCTCTGTACAATTTATTCTAACGCAAATCAATACCTCTCTTTTAATTCCAAGTATTTCTTGTGGTCAACACATCCCATGAAAAGACCAAAATCAACAATGAATTGATCCTACTAACAATAACAAGAGTTGTCTGTGTAGCCAGAGCCCGATATAGATTATTCCTTTTTGTCATAGATCTCCATTGTTGCCCAAAAACACATCAGAGAGCCACACCGTTGCACTGGGTGACATGTTCCTTCATGACCATGAATATGAGCACTGTAGTTTATTTTGAGTCAATCCCACACACAGTGTACTGTCCTGATGTGGCAAATACTCACTAGAACACCAAATGTGTATTCATCCGCAGCTGAAAGTAGTCCCTGAAAAATGCACTATTTGAGTAACTAAAATCTACAGCACCCAGCTGTTTTTGCAGTTTACTTGTGCTTTTTAAAAATGAAACTATATTTATGTGTGGCCCATTTTTAAAGAAGTACGTCTTCGGCAAGCACAAATAGAACGCTCCGGGGACGACGTATTTTTCTAGGTCGACCAGAAAGTTAGCATTAAAGGCTTAAAAATTCACGAGTGGGATATTTACTGACGTATTTTATATCGTAGAACAAAACATTAAAATCTCTTCAGCTTGTGTTAACCACAGACCTTATTTCAGACATCTAACTAAAAACCTATTAAAAAAACCCATTGACATCCAGACGAGGGAACTGGAAGTGTTAAATGCTAACTCATTTCCAGCTTTTAGGACTCTTTCCCGTAGCACTCTATAGGCTTGGGGCTGAAATTGTTGAGAAACAGACTAAAGCATTATTGTTTTTTGACTTTTCATGCTGTTTGTTGATAATATTAAAAGTATATCTTATTCTTTAAGAAGCATGTAAAATGAAATAATTGCCTGAAACTTTCTAAATTTGCTTCTGTTTTTGTTTTAAAATCCAACAGAGATTTATGATGAGCTGTGCGCCAGAGGGGAGGAACCTGACCTGCTGTCTGTCCTCACAGTCCTCGCATCCACTGTCATCCCTGGATTACCACCAGGTGGAGGCATACAGAGCAAGTAAGAGACACTAAATGTGTTCAAGTGTATGTGTGTGTGTGTGTGTGCATATACCCTGTATTGTGAAATTACACCATGCCACTTATGTGTGTTGCAGAAGGAACTGCATTATTTCTGCTTACTACCAACAAAGAGAGACTCACAAGCCCACTCTACCAAATGTGAGTACAAACTACACATCTGTCCCAGTCTAACCATTAGAAGACATGTTATTTCCTTCACTATGCCCAGTATATTCACCATTATTTTCTCCATTACCTGTCTGTCCAGGGTCTGGGAGGCTCCTGAGAAGCACGACTGGTTTCCTCGGATCCATGGAGGGACTGTAATTAATGTCAATTAATTATTAATGTTTTCTTCATGTGTGCACTTTGACAAAAAGGGAAATGATGAACAGACAGGGGTGTTTGTTTACATCATACTAGCAAGCAGCATCTTGTCATAACAAATACAATGCAAAAATAGATCTAATAAAGCCTGATACATTTTATATTTATACAAGAAGGACATTTTGTAAGACTTACTCAGAGACACTGACCCAGCAACAAACCTCTGCCTCATATTCAGTGAACAGAAGATACAGATGAAAATTTCAAATAACAGTCTGTAGAAACTGAATAACAACCAGCTGTGAAATTGTACGTTTTCATTGGATATAATATGGAACATGAGTATACGTGTGTAGAGTTGTATTTTAAAGATGATGTTTTAAGAATAGATATAGTAAAAGGAAGGGGAAATGTGTTAGTGCTAGCCAAGAGCTAACGTGCAGCTAACATATATCCATTTGCATCAACAGGAAGTGCTAACAGTGCTAACCGTGCTAACAGTGCTAACAGCTGATGGGAATGCACAAATTGATCTTTTTCCCTCATGGCCGAAAGTGCCAGGCAAATAAAAACTAATTAAATGTTTAAATCTACTAAATAAATCTCAACACACACTTAGTCAAGAAAAAAATACATTTCACACATAATCTAAACTCCTTTTGAAGAGGTGTTCACGTCTACAATTTTTAGTTTATTTTAAACATGTAGAATAAGATCCACTCGGCTGGAGTGAGGTTATGTGTTATGTTATGAGTTATTTGTTAAAATAGTTTGATAGATTATATACGGTTATGATTTGATTGTTACCAAAATCTGAACTAAAAGCATCCCAAATACCCTAAAATCTTTATTTCTTGACCGATCAAAATCTGTTTTACATGAATAAGTTCTATGCCTACATACTTTTTGCAATTCTTTCTATATATTAACCATATTTCTAAACATTTTTCTTCAATACAGTGTATGTGAAATGTGTTTTTTCCATAAGTTTGATGATGTATACTGTGCTGCCTTATTCATCTTTTATATAGTAAAGATAAAAACAAACAGCATCAGAACAGATCAGTTTCAGGAAGGGTCATTTTATCCACATCATATAATGCATTGTTATATTATTTCAGTGAGTATTTTTCTGTGTATAGACATTATATATTAAGAGTCATGATTGTTTTAAACCTAAATAAAGAGTATTTAATTGACGACTTGCAGTATTTTTTCTCACAATAACTCACTAAAGAACTATTTCTCTCATTGTTTTGAAATTACAGTGAAGACAATTCCTTAAGCGTGACTACTGGAGGAAAATGGATGATTTTGTGTCTAAGGATGAAGCTTTTCTCCTCACACTCATCATCCAAAGCACGATGATACAGAATGGATTAAAATAGGGTTTCTTGCATAGTAAAGGATCTCCTCCAGCTGGCCGAGGAGAGCCTGAATCTTGCTCTCCGCTATGTTGATGTGAGCCTGCGACTATCTGTACAGCACTTATTGACATAAGGACGTCCTCTGCGGGCCACATTTGATTAGATGTGCTCTATTGAAAACCCTGGATCTCAGCGCTCTTTCGTGATTACTATGAATTTCAATGACATGCATTGATGAAACAAGATGGCAGACTTGTGAGCAATCAACAAATTAAACTGTCTCTTCCTCTGTGCTCGTGAGCTGCTGCAGTGCGTTTGAGAAGCTCTGTTTCAATACAAATAACATTTTAAATGTTTTATATTTGCGGCTAGTTATCTAAGAGGAGACTATGTAGATATATTCTGTATGTTCACTAATACTACCTCACATACAACTACATTTATTGAGGAGCTCAGGGGACATGTGCAGCACTCTTAAATCAGCAGTTCCCTTTAAGTGGTCCTTCGCTGCTTCTTTCATCTGATTGCTTTTGAATGAGCCAATCACTTCAGGACATCAGACCCCTCCTCACAGTGATGTTGAATTCTTTAAAATTGTATTTGTCTTTTTTGCTCTCTTTCTCCACACAGGAGAATGAGGATAAATGACTGGCTTTCTCTAAATCCCTCTATGAGGAAATAGGTTGGATTAGGGCTCCAGTATAGAATACCCAAAGCAATGTACACAAGAATGACATCTCAGTGGTGCTACCTATCCACACTGGTTTCCTGTAGGCGGTTATTCATAATGGCCAAGGCCCCCACACCACCAGAGAATCCATTTTGGTGGCCGTAGCTCTGCCGTGGGCCCTGGTGAGCTGTTTCGCTCAGCTGCTTCTGCAGCAGTGCCAGAGACACCTTGTTGGACACCATGAACTCATTGACAGAGATCATCTCTCCCGACAAACGACGGCCCACATATACCCCATCAGCCACTGCGCCTGCATCCGTCTCACTGTCACACACTGTCTCCACCGAGCCGTCCCTGTAGCGGAGTCTTCCTGCAGGGCAGTGGGATGAGATGGGCTGCACGGTGTTTCGTTTTAAGCGCTTTCGTCTGAGGTGTGCAGGCGGGCGCAGGCGGTTGTGATTTTTTTTCTGGAGGCAGGGGCAGCAGAGCCACCGACAGCCAGGTCTAGAGCAGGAGCAGGGCCGATGCCGCCTCGAGCACACCAGCTTACCCACGATCCAGGTAAGAGTTTGCTTGATGATAATGGAAATGACATTGAAGAGTGAGTAGATGCAACATACCCCCATTAAGATGAAAAGGCAGTTCCCGAGCCGGTAGGCCTCCTGAGACTCATACTGCTGCCTCTGACTGCTCACCAGGTCCCCAAAGCCGATGGTGCTGAAGGCCACAAAACAGAAGTAGAGGGAGTCCACGTAGCTCCAGTTCTCCATGGAGCTGTACAGGGTGGAGGCGCTGCACGCAATCACCACCGATGCCACACCGAGAATCAGCATCACGTAATAGACTGATGGTTTCCAGCCTTCCAGGCTATCCTCCTCACCGGACGTCTCCTCCCTGCTCGACACCACCCCAACTCCGGCGCACCTTAGCCGACGTTCGTGACACCAGCGCATGATGTAAGCCAACATCGTGATGATCCTCTCCAGGAAGAGGTTAAAGAAGAGGATGGTGGCAGCACAGCCGATGAGACCATAGAAGATTAAGAATATTTTTCCAGCTATGGTCGCCGGTGTGGTCATGCCAAAGCCTGGAGAAGAGACACACAAAATAAAAGGTTAAAAGGTCAAGGTTAACCATTTTGGAGTTGGTATTGCATAAGGATAATCTAAGAATTTAGCATTTCAGAAAGACAAAAAAAAACTTCATGGCTTACCAATAGTAGAGACTACTGTGCCCACAAAGTAGAAAGCTCCAGAAAAGTCCCAGCGGGGCCTCAGCGTATCCACTCTGATCCCAGCTCCGTTTGCCTCCTCGTACTGCCGCAACAGAGTGTGCAGGGCGCCAAGGTTGACCCTGTATCTCTGGGTGAAGTTGTTCAGCTGCTGCTTCCAGAGGCGGCGGGCAGCCAGCTCAAAGGGGTGCTCCAGGGCCGAGAAGATGGCCGCCCCGCACAACAAGTAGAGCAGGATGAGCCCAGCCAGCAGGCAGAAACGAGCATTGTCTTCATTCATGGGTGCCCTGGAGCAGCAGCAGCAGCCGCCAGCAGCCCTCCTCTGGGCCATGAGCACAGCAGCAGCACAGATACACCACTGCAAAAGCATGCACTGCCTCCGCCAGGGCTGCCAAGTCACACACTCACAGTATGCGTCACATGCATTACCCGCCACACAACATACATGCACTGGCTATGTAGAGCACTGTTAGTTTACATATACAGCGATACATTTGGCTCTAAAATTGCTGCTAAAAGTCTGTACATCTCTTGGAGGAGGTTACTCTGCTGCTTTAATCATTTAGGAGGAAAACTATGCACCTGAAGAGAGTGTATCCTGTAAGAAAAAAAAGGATATATATTACTTGTAACTACAATGTAAAATTTGTATTTACATTGTAGTTATGCTGAATAAATATTTTACTTTGCTCTTTTTTCTCCCCTCATTAATACAAAATTATTTCACAAAAATGTGACTGAAAACATGCTGTGTTTTGGTTAAATCAGTATATTTATTATAAGAAAACACTAAATTCATTAAAACATTTTTAGTCAGTAGCAGTTTATGATATAATAATCCACTCACAAATCAAGTAGTTAAAGTTTAAAGTAAAAAAAAAAAACACATAGTACCTGGTCTCGTTGACAGCAGCGTTCTTTCCCTGAGCGGCGCCGGTCTGCTGTGCTCGTTCCATGGATCTGCTGAACAATGACCAGCGAGAGGAAGCCTCTTGAGTTTTTTGTGCAAACTGAGAGGCTGTCTGATGTTTCATCTGTCACACACTGACATCATCATCCCCTGCCCACCCTCTCCGTCTTTGAGCACACCCTGATTGGTGCAGTCATCTCTTCACATTGAAAACACTACTCCTCTTTTCAAGCCTTCATCACACCTAAATTTAACTTCACTTTAAAGAGCTACAAAATGACACAAGGTTTGCTTTATATATAAACATATATATACTCAGTTGTATCTACCCAGCGTGGACTACGGAGTTTCGAGTCCTGATTTGAACCTCAATTCTCCCCCGCTACTGAAACTAATGTTTAGCAGTGGCCTAAACATTAGACAAGTGCCATGTGACCAGAAGCTCGCCAGGTCAGCAGAATGCATTAAAGTAGGTGAAACATAAGAGCAGAGCTCGCCCCTCTATCTTTACCACCACTGTGGTATCCTTGTGCAAAGCACTCAACTCAAAGCTGCTCCGGTGGGGTTTGTGGGTCTCAGTAGCCAGCAGGTTATACCGTGCAGCTTCCAGCCCCTCTCAGAGGGCTTTTTGTTGTTGCTGCAGACTGTGTGGGAGGATTTGTTGAGCATGACTTTCAGTTTCTCTGTCTGCTCATCCCTTTAATCTCGTCTGGTGCTGCCGGCGAGGGCAGGGGTTCCCTCCGCCTGCCGTCTGATGGCTGAGTGACAGAAGCAGACAGGTGTGGAAGACAGAGAGCACATCTGCCTTCATCTCACCAGTCAGCCGTACATCAGGTGTTGAACTTTAGAGTTTGATTAGTATTTGGATCTGGTCAGGTTTAAAGTGCTGCACATCTATCACTCTATATGATATTTTAATGACTAACTGTATGTGAGTAAGTGCTGATAGCTGCATGAATCCATCAATGTTTTACTTTCTCAACAGGATTACTGTACAATGGATTTAACAATAACCAAAAACTAAACAATAAAGTATAAAATTACTTTGTAAAGAGGTTTTTAGATGATGAGCTTCATTTTGTGCTTTATGTAACACACAAAATGTATTGTTTATGTAATACAGGATTTAAACATGACATACGAATTAACAATGTATTAAACAATTTGCTTTTCCCTTTCTCAAGTACTCCTAACCAATCTTAATATGCATTTTACTAAAATATAAATATTTATTACTTTACTTATTTACTTATTGGTTTATTCCAGGACAGTGCATGTTAATAAACAGTGCTGTTAATGCCTCAACTTTCTCAAGTAAATTTGCAATTTGTTAAACTGATTGTTTTGTTTGATCGGTTGTATGAAGGCAGAAAAGCATGAATTATACTCTACAATCTTGACGTATTCAATAATCCAAAACAGTAAAAACATCAAATGCCATCAACCGTCATGCCTCGAATGAGGACTAAAAACACCTGGTTTTCATGAGTCATCATGACCTAAACCACTACTGAGACAAAAAGATCCAAATTTAAACCAGAGAGTTCCTGTCAAGGTGTCAGTCGCAGTAAGGATATAAGGAGATTTCATTCAAATTTTAAAGACTCCATGGGACACTGACAAAAAAATGATCAGTAAATTTGGCCAACAGTTATAGTAGCATAAACTCTGGTCACTGGTCTTTAAATAGATAAGAGTAGAAATGTTGTGTTACATTATTATGTATCATTGTGCTGAAACAATCCATCAAATAATGTTTATCTACTATTGCTGTCTTCAGGCCTTAAATTTGACTTGTAAATGAAAAAGATGAAGTGTCTATAGCCATGCTAGCGGCCCTGTGAGGCTGTACATAGACACAACTGTGCTTTGAGATAAATGCTAATGTCATAATGCTAACATTTTGATGTTTAGATGGTATAATGTTCACCATTTTCACCATATTAGTTAAGCATGTTAAAGAGGATTATGCTTATTTTCAGGTGCATACTTGTATTTTGGTTTCTACTAGAAAATGTTTACATGCATTATTGTTAAAAAAAAAACTTTATTTTTCTCATCCCGGCTGTGCTGCAGCACCTCTTTTCACCCTCTGTCTGAAACGCTCTGTTTGAACTCCTCCCCCCGCCCTCCCAAAAAGTTCAGACTCCTCTGATTGGTCAGCTGGCCCACTGTTGTGATTGGTCAACCGAACCAAACTCGCCAGACTCGGCTCCAGCTTCGCTCAAACTAGCTTTGTTTGAGGATGTGCCAAACGAGCTGCTAAGCAGGTGTTATGCAAATGTATTACTTGGTGACATCACCACGTTACGGAAGAAAAGGCGGCACAAAGGCGTTTCAGGCAGTTCAGGAGTAGTGTTTCTGTGGGGGAGAGTAACTCCCTTTGGCGTGGACTTTGTAACTTTGAAGACCTTTTACATGCACAAAAAAACATATATCACACTAAAGGAAAGGGAAAAGCACAAAAGCATAATAGATCCTCTTTAACATTTGCTGATTTGCAGTAAACACAAAGTGAGTATGACTGAGGATGATGGGAATGTCATCAGTTTTGCAGGTATTATGTATTGGACAAACTCAAATTTTGACTTGTTGATGTTGCTACTTCGTGGCAATCCAATAGTTGTTGGGACATTTTACTCAAATGTTAACCTCATGGTGGTGGGACCATGAACGTCTGTACAAAATTTTCGGCATATCCGTCCAATAGTTTTGCAGATATTTCCGTGTGGACTAAAATGGTGGACTGACCGACCGACATTGTCTTCCCTAGAACCACGCCGCTAGCATTGCTAAAAACAATAGCCAGGGTTTTTAGCCCCTCATAATCAAAAAGACAAGACTGAAAATAAGATCAAATTTAATGTGAAAATCAAACCATTAACCCCATAACCCATAAATCACTATGTGCAAAGGTCTAATATTGCTGGACCACAAGGAACACCCTACCTATTCTTGGTCTCCAAAACATACTTATTTATATTATATTTCATTTCTGCCAATAGATACCCCTAAATGTTACACACTGTTCCTTTAATGGTGGAATGTAATCCCAACTCCAATCCATAAATGGTGAAATTATTTCACAATCGAATGTGTGAAAACTAATGATGATAATAGTGAGGCAAACAAATTCCAAAATCCACTTTTATAGTTTTAGCACCATTTTAATGACACAGTGTGACATTTAAACTGCTGATCATCTCAAGCCAGAGGGGAGAAACCATATCTTTGGCTTATAAATGCTTGTGCCATGTTTTTCCTGAAATAATGAGCAGTGTCATCTCCAGACAGTAGGATCGGCGTCTCCTGCTGGAAACTGAGAATGTGTTTGGCTCTTACAGGGTGAGCTCAGTGTTAGTGGCAGTGCAGTACAGGTGACTGTTGGTCTGTTCAGTGGTCAAACTTTAAAAGGCTCAGATTGAGATTCCACAAATCACCAATGACCTTTTGATCAATGTTGTGGGCCTAATTTGCTGAAAAAAGTCTGTTCTGGAAAGTATTTACTTTTATAATCAATAACATCTTCCTTTTTGTACACCCTCATATTGTATTTTCCAATATAGTTAATTCCCACAATTCTGACGACACAACCTTTTCAGATGCTAGTGCATCTGCAGTAACTCAGGTATGAGTGGTGAAGGAAGGATTAAGAGTAAATTTACATGTTTAGAGAGGCGTTCAGGTCCGTGGCAGCATGTTGGCAAGTATATCAATGAGGTTGTCCAGACCCCACAGGTAGCCATCTTCTCGATTGCCCTCTACCCAGGGAGTGCGGTGGTCCAAGGTGAGGTGTGCTGGCAATGCCGCTGTCTTTCCAAAGTCAATCATCCAGACCCCTGTTCTGCCTGTCCAGTCATGTAGAAACAGTAGGGAACTGCCCACAACCTGCAGAGACACAGCTGTTAGGAAAACGTTCCACCAGTGGACAAATGCGCTATATTATCAGCCTAAGCTTGCCTACACCAGCCAACAAAAAAAGGGCACCATAGTTTTCCAATACTGCTCTTTTGGAACAAGCTGAATGGTTCTTTCCTTTACATTTCCAAAATCCTGTTCAAAACATTTACGAAACTGTTTAACAAAACTCCCCAACATCTAACCTCATGTGTTCTGAAGAAGTCTGACGCCTCCAAGACCTGCCGCAGTTGTTTCAACCGTCTCAGATAGCCCCACTGAAGGGAAAGATACAAGATTTACAAGAGAGGAGAGGAAAATCAAATGTATGTGTAAATGAAAGTCAGTGATGGTCACACTCACCACAATCTGCGTATTGGACTCAACAAAGTTGTCCAGTGCTTCCATCACTTGCTCTCTGCTTTTGGTCCTTTTGAAGTTTGTGTGACATTCTTCATCTGACTTCTGCACAGGAAATGTACAGGTTACAACTAATTACACTATAAAGATAGACATTTATTGCTGCAAAAAACAAACTGCACTTTTCAAAGATTGTCAACATAGCCTAATTTATTCGCTATACAGTATATCAAGATGAATCAATGACCTGACACAACCACCTTTGATAGACATTGGGGCTTACCCCGAATCCTTCGATGCGGAAACCCAGAGATGTTGTGGAGCTCAGCGTCTCCCTCCACTGCATATACCTGGTTTTCAGCACTGCCTGCTGGGCTCGTTCCTGGACCGTTGGGGCCTCTGGGTCCACAGCCACCATCTTCTCATACATGTCTTTACGAGGCTGGGGCCGCTCTCTGGCCACTAGCAGCTCCGCCTCGAGGTATGTGCTGTGATGAACAGTGCCTCATTATTATTGTGACTGGAGCTTATTAAAAGTAGGGACGGTAATGCTGAGAAACTAGCAAGAGTACACTAGATTTTAAAAATCATCCAACCTAAAAACCCAGCCCAGTGTTGACAACTCTTTTCCAATGAAAGTAGCTAACAGCATTAGTTCCAAAAGTCCCTAAATCTAGAGAGAAAGTCCAATCCCAAAGCCCGTCCAATCATTTCATTCAGGCTGAATATAAGGCTGAATATAACAAAAAAAAATATTTGAACAGCACTACCAACCCTACCTTTAATTCCATTAAAGGCTAATATACTATAACTGTGACAGATGAAATGCTTCAAAGAGGAACATATTGCTTTAACATAAGACACAATAATATAATTTGAGTGTAACAGATGCTTATTTGTTAAGTATTTAGAAATAATTTATTATTCTCCATGAAAATCTTTTTTTTCTGTTTGACAACTTACGGGTTAATGTACAACAAGCCGGTCATTGTTTTGAAAGAAACCCTGACAGGGCGATGCCACACCCACACTCTCTCATCGCCCTGAAGGAGTTTCTTTCACAACAATGACCTGCTAGCTGTACATTATCCCGCTTATTACACGGCTACTAACTTAAGAAATCAATAATTTGACACAAAAACAGTCCGCCAGAGTCCGACATCAGAACTGCGCCCATAGCAATGGTCTGTTATACATAGCAACGGTCTACTATAAAGAAATAACAGACCACAGATCGCCTTGATTAATCAATAGAATCGAGTTTTCAACAATGCTGTATAATACATTTTTTTTTAAGGTTATTTTTTTAGGCATTTATTTGACAGTACAGTCGATAGATTGGAAAGGGGGAGAGAGAAAGGACATACATCCAGCAAATGTATGGGAGTTCTATAATTTTGTATTTCAGCCACTAATATATTCAGGATATATAAAAAAATATTAGGCCTTTTTGAGATTTAGTGCTGCACTATATGTCTCCTCCTTCAAATTTGCCTGAAAACTCAGTCAAAAGCTCTCAGTGACAAAAATTACCCTGTTAAAACTTACCGGCTCCCCATCTTGCAGTCCATGATGGCAGGTGAGTTGAAATGGGTAAGCAAGTTGTCCATCATGTTGTAATCCTGCTCGTCCCGCTGCACCACACCGTGGTATGCTGGAACAAAGGGCCTCAAAGAGTCCTCCATCAACCTGAGGTAGCATTGTTGCTCTCCCTCACAAAAACTCTTCAGCAGTGTGCCATAATCACCAACGTGAAAGCTCCCTGTGAAGACAAGCAAAGAAAAGAAGACTAACCATATTTATTCCATTACTTACATTGTAGATATTTTTTAAACAAAATTAGACCCGCTGAGGAACAAAAAAAAAAAAGAAAAGTAAGACCAAATGAACAAACCTGCATGTCCCACCACTTGCAGCCACTGCTGAGGTTTCCTGGGAGTCATGGGGAGGAGAGATGAAGTCCCACAACTTTTATGTTTCTTCCATGCGGAGTTCTGCATGGGAAGACCAAAAAAGTCAGTCATTCTTTAGCACACAGACACACACACACTCCAGGTCACTCTCCTCTGCTGCCTGTGTTCTTCTGCGTCGTTACAGACAAGCAGCAGACTTCAGACTCAGTCACTCGACTTTTTGCCTTAGGGGTGAACAACGTCTCCGTGGAAACAGCCCTTCAGCAAGACTGCGTGAAGAGAGGGCAGGGTCTGCTCTGAGCTTGTGCAACAGGTTCATCAAACATTTACAGGAAGTGCCTGTTTTCCACTCAAAACTGCTTTTAAATACTTAAGTAAGCAAACAGCTAAAGGCCGAACACACAGATGTTTTGTCAACATGTGTCTACTATTAGAATTTTGATATATTAAAAATATATAACTGGTACCAGCTTGACAAATATGAAGAGATTCTTGGTTCTGTCTAGGGATGCACCGATACTGATATTGGGCCAATACTGACTCAATTTGTTGCTGCATTAAAAAGGTTCACACTTGAATTCTAATTCTTGTTAATTTGGAAGTTTTTTTGTTGCTGCTGCACAATGTATTATCTTAATAATAAATAGAAATTCAGTAAATTTATATTTATTTGTTACATTTTGTTTTACAAAGTTAGGAAAGCGATGTTTAAGTCAAGCCTGATGTTGCCTTATACATGAAAGAATGATCCCAGTCACTCCCACACAGTGAGGCATACATTTTATTAATTAAACACTGGTATCGGATCAGTAATCGGTATCGATCGATACCCAAAGCCCAGGTATCGATATCGGTATCAGGACTGAAAAAGTCGGATCGGTGCAAACCTACCACTATCTGGAGGAAAATATTGTACCTATATCCTCCATTATATTTATTTGACAACTCAAGCTACTATAGTGACTGTGCAGATTAATTACATACAAAACATTCATAAAATATGATGCACTGTTAGAAATTAAACTATCACAGTATATAAAGCAGTTGAAGTTAGCTCCACTTCCACCAACTACACTTGTGTAAAGTGTCTTTGAGTACTATGAAAAAGCCTCTATAATTAAAATATATTATTAAAATAATACTTACAAATGTATGCAAAAGTTGTAATAATATAAACATACTCCATTTTCTGCATATTGGGTACTTTTACTTGCGATATAAAGTATATTTTGCATTTTATAGCACATTTGCATTTTTCTGCAGCAATATTATAATTTATGATTCTTCTGTATCTTTATTTCAGTCATTTTTTCAAATGTACATTTTCTAATGGAGCATTTAGATAGTTATATTGCTACTATATAACTGATATTCTTCTAGCACTATTAATGTTCAGCCTAGTGTCATAGCAGTGTGGAGGTAGTGTCTGTTGTAGTGTCTGTTCACTACCTGTGACTACCTGTAGAGGGCAGCAACACGCCGGAGAGCGGTCGAGCCTCCCTACAGACTAAGCAGAGGAAGAAGAGGCAGCGGAGGCAGAGCAAAGTGAAGAAGAAGAATTGAACGGTTCCCGGTTATTGAACCGCTCCCGTCCCGTCTCAACGGTGCCCGGTGGCTTCCACATGCTGTTGGACTGTATAGCAGCACAAAGCGAGCTGCTAGCTGCTTCATGCACTTCAGCTAGCTATCGCAGAGAGATGTGTTACCTCCGTCTAGCTATGTGTTGACAGCTAACCTCATTACGGAGCATTACTGCGACCAAAGGTAACGTGATTGTTTGCCCTTTATTCACACAGTGGTGAACAGTAGTCGAGTGATTCACATACAGATAGCCTGGTTATCTAGCTGCGACTCATGTTAACTAAGTTGACCTAACTGTGACCCGGCGCTAACTAACGCTAACGACCATGCTAGCTAACATTAGCTAACAATAGCTAACCGTTAACGTTAGCTGATCTATTGACAGAGCAGTAGAAGACGTAGCATGTTTCAGAAGCCCGCAATTATCTTTTTAATAACGCGAACACTGAAACGTAACGTGATAGTGAACTATCCAGACTATCAGTGTGTCCAATGTTGGCTGTGCAGGTTAAAGATGAGGTTCGCACAGACTCGTGTGAGTCGCTTTCACTCTCTGCGCGGTACAAAGTGAAGTCAAGCGCGAAATCTAACAGCAGTTAAATGCAACAAAAGAGATACAATGAATATCTTACCTCGTAAAACAGGTCCTAAGACATTTGCTGATTCCTCGACATATGATATGACCAACCAACCACAACTTTTACCCAATAAAACTGATGATCACACCTTTTGAAACGGACTCTGCTGGCTCACTAGCGCCCCTCATGGTGTGTGTGTGGATGAGGACTGGCTGATGACAGGCTGGGTGAGGTAGGACAGGCTGGGTGAGGTAGGACAAGCTGAGGACAGGCTGGGTGAGGTGAGCCAGGAGACATCTGGGGGTGAAATAGGAGAGAGAGACAGAATTATTATGTGGATACGTTTAAAATAAGGATACTAATAGCTAGCTCACCCCTGAGGAGTTCTACCTACAGCTAAATACAAGATAACAGACATCTAACCTCTTCTATAGTGGCTTTACCCCCACGTTTAATGTTTCACAACTAATACTATTAGACATAAAAAAATAACATAGAATGTCAAAGAAATAAATGCAAATCTGCACAAATAAATCTAAATGAAGTACAAATATAACAGACTCTCCAAAACCAATCCTGTGAGTAGAAAACAGGACATGCACATGATGTACGCACTACCTGACTTACTGATAATGTGGCTTTTGGGTTGTTTCTCTCAGGTCATGAACCCACTAGTGGACATGAAACACTCCAAAACTTTGCATGTATTATTTAATAACTGATTTTGAACAGAATACAGTGGTCTCCATTTAAATTCCCCTTGTTAACATCTTTAAGCGACAGGGAATCAGGTTCAGATGTGTCCAAATGTTATGTGTCAAGAGGTTTGATATGATCTTGATGGCTCTGCTAGGAGGCTAAAGATTTAAATCCTGAACCGCCACCAGACTCTGGGACAAGTGCCAACACTTAACATTGAGCCCTCACGTTTTTTGACTTTGCAAGATGCTGAAAAATAGTTTTCTTCAAATCAGGGTTATAGATCGTGCTTTAGATTAGTTCTTGGCATCAAACGTATGTAGCTCTGTGGCATGGCAATCCTTAACCATACAGAAACTTGTGAAATTGCCCACTAACATTACCCAGCTTTGTTTTTGAACAGTAGAGGAGTTGGTTCCAGTTGCTCCTAATTCCTAAGAATCATTTATTTGTCCTTCACAGACCCAGAGCGATGGAGGAGGGCTCTGAGGTGATGGAGGATATTGTAGTTCGAGGAGTGGAGTTTTCTGTGAAGATCGAGGTGGACAAGGGTTTGCTGATAGTCGAAATCTCTGACTCAATGACAGCAGATCAATGGAGGGGGGACTTTGATCCAGCATGTAAGTAGAATACATTTATTATAGTTTAAATGTCATCACAGGCACAAATAGTCTCACTCACACCATTTCATTCTTCTTCTTTTTTAGACATTGAGGACCTCACACGCAAAACCGGGAACTTCAAGCAGTTCCCTATTTTCTGCAGCATGTTGGAATCAGCTGTTAGAAAGGTGTGTTTGAAGGTGCACTCTGATAGAATGGGGAAAAATGCAGTGGTGGCACAAATGCATACAAAGTCAATAGAAAGATGTGAACAGACACAGATTTGCTCGAGGCTGTGTGAGCGGATGCGAGACGCATTCATTCGAGTTCAGTGTTTCCACTTGAGCGAAAAATGTTCAGTTATCCAGAGCTGTCTTATTCCCTCTCTGCTTTTCATGTTAAGGAACAGTGGCCACAAGAAGAGGGCCTGGAGGAAAATAAGAGGGATCAATTGGAAATTTGGGTACATTTAGAAATCGGTCTAAACTGGACACACTCGGTGAAACAAAAAAAATTCTAATAATTGTATCTAAATAACACTTTAATGTCACATTAGATTCACGATGAAGAGAAAAAAACATAATTATCCTTTTTTGTATTTAAATTTACTCCTGTATGACAGTAAACGGAATATCTTTGAGTTGTGGACAAACCAAGACATTTGAGGATGTCATCCTGGGCTTTGGGAAACACTGATCGACATTTTTCACCATTTTCTGACATTTTATAGACCAAACAACTTAATTGTTATAAAGTAAGCGACAGATTAATCGACAATGAAAATAATTATTAGTTGCAGCCCTTGAGGCCACCATCATAATAACATTAATATCTTTTATAAGTTTTGTGTTTCCCCAAGTTGGTGGCCATAAAGCCTGTTTTATTTCTAATGTTATATAGTTAACTTGAGCTTTTTTCTGCAGATGAGTGATTCGGTTACACTTGACCTCTTGACCTACGCTGACCTGGAGCTGCTACGTAACAGAAAAGCAGGAGTGGTTAGTCGTCCTCGCGGCCACCAGCAGTCGTCTGTCCTCACAGCCAAAAGATATCTAATCCTCATATACACCGTGGAGTTTGACAGGTTTGTGTCTTTGCGGCAACATACATTACATAGTCACACATTTAACATCATTTTGTTTGGTTGCTCAGTATTTTGTTAATAATAACTCATGATTTGCTGACTGTTTTGTACTTGTAGGATACACTACCCCTTACCGCTGCCCTATGTGGGTAAGCCTGACCCGGCTGCCCTGCAGAAGGAAGTCCGAGCTCTGAGGGCTGAGCTCAGCACCGTCTCCTCTCATGGAATTAACAAATCGGCAGAACTAGAAATACAGCGGCTACGAGCAGAGTAGGTTGCATCTCATCTCCATCACCGTGACCAACATGAAGAGATGTGGGGCTTTTTTTAAAAAGAATGTCTCCTACTGTTTTCAAGGCTGGCTGCGGTGAAAGAAGAGAAAGAGGCTATGGCTAAGGTTTTGGAGCGATTGCAGGTCAGTGGAAGCGGTTCCACACCTGGACGGGAGGACTGGAGGGCCAGAGAAGTGGTGAGGACGCTGGAGGAGCAGCTCGTCAAGGAGAGGGCCAAAAGTCAACGCTCGGCGAGCAAGAGATGCCAGGAGCAGCGACTCCTAATGGAGCAGGTGGATCTCTTCAGCTTCTCAAAGTAGTCTAAAAGATTTATGGTGTTTCCTTTGTAACTTTTAACATTCGTCATTCCCTGTCCTGGCTAGTTCGAGGAGCTGAGAGCATCAGAGTGTGCTCTCCGTGTACGTGTCAAGAGTCTCACCAGTGAGCTGGCGCTACTGCGTAGAGGGTTAGACATTCTAAGCATGTACTATATCTTTACTTTCTCTCTCTTTCATTCATTCACTTATAATGTGAAGAAAGAAAATGTTAAATCTGAATAATATTTACCTACTTTGCGCACCTCCTCTTTATGTGTCTGCAGCAGAGTGACGCCTGTGTCCAGTCACGTCAGCTCTCGAGTCGACGGGGAAATCTATCGCTCTCTCTCCCGCGAGAGGAGGTCGGGGTACGGGACAGGCCGGGCTCGCTCAGGATCTAGAGAACGGATGGAGGACAGAGGGCAAAGGTCAGAGGAAAGGGGAAGAAGAGCAGACTCTTCGGGACCACGAGCTCGCATACCCAGGATGTCACCTTCTCCAACTGGTACTGGCTCTGCTCATGATGTTGCGGTAGTTTGCCGTTATTTCTGACACTAGTTTTCTTAATATTCCCACGTTCTATCTTACAGGGTCACGGGGTCAACGCTTTGACCCAACTGCTTACATCCAGGACAGACAGCGCAGACTGAAAGAGGCAGATTTCAAAAAGTTGGTCTCAATCATTTTTTTTCTTTGACAGCACCGATATTTGATCTGCTCGGAACAATAGCTTTAACTCTGTTTTCTGTGTCAGACAGAGGAAGGTACGGAGGGACATGATGACATCACCCATTATCCCTGAGAGGGGGCGTTCACGCTCCAGAGAGGCCTATCCTCAGATGGTCCGGTCTGGCAGCAGAGGCAGGAGTTTATCAGTGGAGCGGAGAGGGAGCAGGAACTCCTCTGACGGCTCGTTAGTGGATATGGATGAAATGGCCAAAACGATGTTCAGGTGATGGGATTTACCTCCGGATAGGTTTTGTGAAGTCTGTTGTTTTAGCCGGTTATTTTAACATTTGTTTTTCTGTGTTTACAGAGGAAGAAAACAGACTTACAATGGACCCAGTGTGGTGAGTGGCCTGGTTATTAAAAGCCCCTTTCACACAGCCTGTTCAAGGCAGGAATGTTGTGCCGTTATTCCGCCTTGCGGTTTTGTATGAAAAATACAGAGACAGAATGGGGCGAGCCGACATCTGTGTGAAAAGGACAGCCGGCACGGCAAGACTACACGCGCACACACACTAGACGCAAACGCTGTTGTGTTTAACGCTACGCCCCTTTTGCTCCCGTGATGTGGCGTGCTTTCTAAAATGACACACCGGGGTTATTCATCATTATGCTGCTGTTGTTTCGTTCAGTGCGAAAAAGCAAAGCCGGCGTAACGGCGGATGGTCTTTATGGCAGTATTGTGGGAATCTCTGTGTGAACGGGGCTCCAAGGAATTAGCTCTGGTTACATAGACAATACTTGTTAGTAAGAGCCATTCATTGATGGGTTTTTATGGGATTTGTTGACAATAAAAAAAAAATACAGAATATCGCCAGTCTTATCCTATTAATGTGCGATTTATCCGTTTCTAGTCTAGAGGAGGCCTTTTGACCAGGAAGCCATTATGCAGTACTCCAACACACCGAATGAAAGACAAAGGTAATTAATGCAAGTCTTTTACATTTTTGCTGCAATAAAATTATTAATATTGATTTCTAAAAGCTATCCACCACACAAAACATCTTATCATTTTACATCTCCACCTCAGAGAGCTCCTTAGATACGGGTGCTGAGCTGTCGGAGATCGACGCCAGGCTGTTGGCACTTCAGGAGTACATGAGGGACCTGGATACAGGACACTAACAGCCACTCCATGTTACCTGATGACTGCACAGCTCGGAGCTCAGCCCAGCTTTTTTTTTTTTTTTTTTACTGTGGACAGACTGAGAAACACATCAAGCTTCAAACATTAGCGATGGAGAATAAACGTATTCATATAAGAGACTAAAACTCCTTCTGGAGGGTCAGACTTCTAGGACTTCAGGAAACTACAGCCGTCACTGTGAAAGACTACTTTTTGTGGACCGAAATGATTATTTTTTTAATATACCAAGTTTATATTAATTAACTTAAAAGATGACTGTGTCTGAGTGCAGTGTTATCCCTTATTTTTTACACCTCACTAAACCAACTAGTTACAAGGACGTAAAATTTGGCGGTCCGTAAATAATTTATTTTGAACCTTTACTCGCTTGTTGATGTTTTCTTTCCAACACGTGTGTTTATTTGTTGTGGAGTTTTCTCCCTGTGAGTGTGTGCATCACCTCTTCCGTTCTAAACACATTTAAGTCAAGCAACTATTTTAAACAACATTGGGTGTGAATGTGATCAACATGATAACCTGCGATGGACTGTTGTCTCTTCTGCCCAGTGCTTGTTGGGATACTCTCCAGCTCCTGTACCCTGATCGACTGCATGCATGTCATCCCAAGATTTGGTGGTTAAATGTCATTCCAGCTTTAGTCGGCAATTTCCAATCCGTGTTTTCTTTCCTGCTCGACTTTTAACTCAACATTACCAGTGTATTTTAAGCATTACAATAGTTAATACCGTCATACAACCTCTAACTAGTTGATCCACGTAAAGTATTAAAATGTAACATTTTCTACTGTTTGAACCGAAGTGAACCACATTACCCTTTGAGCTTATATCCCTAACTCGAGCATATTAATCTTGGATAACATTTGTGAAAGGGAACAATACATATCGTCAAAGATAAATTGGACAGACTAAGGATATTTGTATTTATGTGTGCACATATCCATACTACTTTCACGGTGATCGTGCAAGCAAGTGTACGAACACCAGCACCTTTTTTTTATGATGGTGAAACTGCCAAATTTTGTATGAACTGCTGTATGTGTACGCGCACAAAGACTTACGGTAATCTTTCCCCGGTCTAATGCCTTTTATACCAACTAAAAATATAATTTATAAGAAATGTATCCTGTTTTTTTTACCTACATTTTTGTGTATTTCAGTACTCACTGCTTCCTTTTGCACTATTGTGAGATGAAGTGGAGCCTGAGGGAAACCTTTGAGGGGTTTACACCACTGCAGCTGGCTTGCTTTCATTAATTAACAGATGAACTTACGGGCATGGAGCCTTCCTCTCAGGGGAACAACTCAGTGGCTGAACAGCTGCTCTGTTTCTACTAGGAGAATCTGGAGGGAGACTTCGGTTGGTTTATGTCATGAAGAAAGTGAATGTAGCACACGCTGACCAACACTGACACTCTGTAGCTACACACATTCACATTTAAGCTACATATGCATACCATTTCAGAGGGTGGTATTCTTGAAAAGATAAGAAAATGATTTTCCCTTACAAAAAGTTTCAAATTCGTTGTCCAATACAATTCCCACAGGGCTCCGTCACAACTAAAAGGATTTTTTTGTTTATAAAACAGTGAACCGATATTCGCACTATTAACACTTCAAGCTCTTCTACAAGATAAAAAATATCTTCGCTAACTCTGTCATGGCCTGAATCTTGTTGCTGGTTCACAAACATGGACACAACAACCAATTTTCTGTTATTTAGTTAATTTATTATATACTTATAACAACTGCTTAAAAAACATATAACATTTTTAATTCAATAGCAAAACATATTAAGGTAAAAATCATAATAAGGCAAGTACAGTAACCCTACTGTTTGTAAACCATCAAACTGATGTTTGGACTCCACAAAATGTTTTTTTGGGACAGCTGAACAACTCTTGTTTTTGCAAACTATAAAAGATATTTGTACAACTCAATTACATATAAGGTGTAAGTTAAAGTGCTCAAAGTGTTACAAAACTGTCAGTGCACCTGGACATTACTATTGAAATTACATTATCTGAAATCCTAAAGAAATGTGTTAATATGCTACCGTTACAATGTTTTAACTGTCTGACAATGATTTACTCTAATGCCACAGTGGTAAAACGTACATTCTTAGTCACTCGTAGAGCATTTTCTCGTTCAAGTCTGTCCAGGCTGAGTCACAGTGGTCACGGTCGTCTGCATCGACACCGCTTGCATCCGTCGACTGTTCAGTATTGCCTGAATGTTGAATGTGAGCTGTGGTGGGATATGATTGAAACATGAGAAAGACTATTTGTACAAATATGTACGCACATGGTCTCGCATGTAAAAATGACTTACCGTTTGTTGCTGTGAAAGAGTGTCTCGATAATGGGCCTGTCTACGTTCCTGCTCCTTCTGATCCAACTCTTTCCAATAAACAGCTTTGGCCTGAACTTTGGCCTCAGGCAGCAGAGGATACTGTTGCCGCTGTAACATAAATAAATGGTTAGATAAGATATATTTTATTGTCTTGGGGAATAGTGCTACACACAGCTGCAATCAACTTAAAACAATACGTAGCCAAAGACACAGTAATAAATTACATACAAAGACAAAAAAGACAATACAAAGAAGTTGAGTAAAATACTGCACATGCCTTGTGAGAGAAAAACTATAAATACACAGGCATTATAAAAATGAGGAAAGAAATTGTAATTAAAAATACACATACTGAAGGTACAAAGAATATTCTGGACAACCCATCTTAACTGTAACATAAGGTTGACATTGTGAGCCATTTGCATCATCTGTTATCTGCAAAGTAATGTGCTGCGATGCATTTTATCAACTCCACAGAAAAAAAATTCTCATGTGCTCCTACAAGTATTTCATTCTGCTTAGCATGTCAGTCAACAGATGACCCATAGCTAATGTTCCTCCTCAAAAACTGTAACAACACTCATAAACGCTGGTTGGAGGAGGTAAGAGTACGCCTCAAACTTGAACAACTAAAGTATCAATCAAGGCTCAACCTCAAAGTTTTTATAAGATCTGACCTTTTTCTGTCTTATTCTCAAAACAGAAAAAAAAGTTTTGACCTTTCTCAACTTTTTTTGGAGGCTTGTGTTAATATGTGTATTATTATGGATGTGGGATAAGTAAATCGCTGATTTATATTCTGCTAATCTAATTTAAAAAACCTTTATCAACACAGAGATGTTACGCAGACACTATAGACCAGTTCATTGTCTTATTCGGGTAACAGTTTTGGTCCAAGTTTACTTCTTGTCAGCTACAGTATTAAAGGACTTATTGATTGAAGATTTTTATGTAGATGAATATATTTTTTTCAATAATACATCCACACAGCCTTTAGAAAGGTGCCGAATAAATGCATGGCTTTTTCCTGAAAAAAAATATTATGATTCTGAATTAATCATTTTCAAAATGTTGGCGGGGTCCACAATTAATGTTTTGTTTATCTCTGTGGAAGATATTTGACGTTTGGTTCCCATTTTAACAAGGTTTGTGAGCCAACAGTATAACAGTTGGTATCACGTGGGATTTCTGGGTCGTCAGTTAGTGTGGAAAAAACAGATAAATGTCTGAGATTGATGGTAAGGGCCTGGCAACGACTTGTTGTGAAGTAAATGGAATGGAGCGGGGGGAGAGAGAGAATGTGACATCTAGTGGCTGATTGTTATCAGTGTTATCAATAGCACCTTTAACAAACATTGCAACAGGAAATACAAAGTGGCCCATTTAGAATGTTGGGAGTCATTGTGACGAGAGCTCAGCCAAGCAGGGTGTCACACCACTTACACGGGAAATGATCCAGAATCTCTGACGCTCCCTGTTTGATCATCTGTAATTTCAATAGTGACTCAGGTACCACTAAGATGTAAATTGAATCATCCTAGCAACCCCCAAACTCAATTTGCATTTGGGCCTTCGGGAGCCAGACTTGTATTGTCCTTTGTCAGCAACTCACCATTTGCCACAGACATGTATAAAACCACCTCGATTTTAGATCGAAGGTAGAGAAGATGAACGAATGCAAAACAAAATCCATCTACTTCTGCAGCAGTGCCTCGACAATGAATGGCTAAAAGCCTATACCAAGCTATAAATAACCCCCTATGCGGAGGGCACCTTGATGCGGTGTGATAATTAAACTCTGAAAATAATAATAACAACAAATGTATGATTATGAACATAATGTTCATTTGAAAAACATATTCTAGGTGTCAGACGTGACCTTCATTTCCATTTTGTTCAAAATGTACACCAATTTTGAATCCTCCCATTTACCACATTTACCATGATACCTTAATGTCACTCACCATTGACAACATGTAGCGCTCGATAGTGTGAATAATCACACTCTGCATTGACCCGAAGGCCATCGATACGTCTGTTCTGCTCTTATTCAGCATTTCCTGCAAAGACATTTTTATGTAATATGTATAAAACACAAACATAATCAGCAGCAGTTCTAAGAAAAGGTTTTAAAATATTAGATTTATGTATACCACTAGCTGTTCATTGGTCTTCGTATCCAAGAGGTTCTGGCTCGTGCTGGCCGGAGCGTTGGAAGACTGGAAGACACATATTTACACACAGTAAGCACACAGAGTTATACTGTAAAACACTGTACAGTCAAGGGCATGCAGTTTCACTAGACAGAGCCCTGCTCATGATACGTCATGCTTTGCAGTGAGCAGCTCTTTACCTCGGCCTTGTACTCGGCCCAGGCATCTTTGCGTTCTGCCTCACTGAGCTCCTCCTCTTGTTTATGGTCCAGCAGAGATTCATGCTCGTGGAAAGACACTATCTGGTCTTTACAGTTTCGTAAAAGCTGTGCCAGGACATCATCCTGAGAAACACATAAATTCATCATGTAAGCCTTTGTCAGACAGCTTTGTATAATATTTACATCAAAGAACCTGAAAATAAAGTCACCTTTGGCAAAACAGAGGTGGTTCTTCTGCTTTTCTTGGAGTTTGGGTCGTCCAGCAGGTCTGGCTCAAATGTGTAAAGTTCAGTCAGTTCATGAAGGGTGAAGTGCCTCTCAATCTGCTGCTGATCCACCACTCGATAGGACAAAGACTGCTTGGTCACCTGACGATCATAGATCTTCTCCTCCATGGTGCCCTGGAGATGAAAATTACTGCAGCAATAAACAGGGCTGAAAGTTTTATAGGTCCAGTAAAATTGCAGCAGCTCCAGGATATCCATGTCCATTAGACTACTTTTTACTGACCACATAAAAACTATCCAGTTTTTCTCAGGAAAAAAAAAGCAAAGATTGGGGGAAACATAAAACAAAATTAACATAAATGTGTTTGCTCTTATTCTATCAAATAATCGTCCTATAAACCCCCAACGGTATCTGATTTAAGGTACATACAGTACAGTGCAGCTCAAGAAGCTTTGCATTTTGTTCTAAAAACGCACTATGCTACCATAAAGTTCTGTTCAATTGGTTATTTCCGGACAATAGTTGATGACTGTATACATTTTTTCCCCAAAAATGTATTGGTTTTAAAGATATGCATTGGAAATGAACTATAGTGGGCTCCTACTAGGGCTGTACCAAAAACCATTTTTTGGGCTTCGAAGCTTCAGTGAGAAATAGGTAGTATTTGAAGCTTCGGGACAGTGCCGCTTCCGCACTTACTGTACACATATGCACCTCTACATACAACAAACAGTGATATTCGTGTGAGAATAACTAATAATAATTAATGTTGAATATGGATAATAAATAATGTTGTGGGATTATTCCTTATTTCATGGGGTATTTGGGGATTTATACATTATTATTATTATTATGTGATTATATATGGAAAAAAACAACAAACAAAAAACGAAGCATTCGAATTGGAGATCGAATACCATGGCAACAGTCGAAGCTTTGAAGCATTCAGGTCAGCTCGATTATCAACCCCAAAAAAATACATAATTCAAAACAAATCATTAATAGAAAAAATAAAAATAAAAAAATAAAGTTATTACTAATAATTAGATGTATTCATGGCAAAATTCCTGCTTTTTAAAACTCAATAAATAAATAAGCAATTATTCCTGGTACTGTGAAGTCAGTGCACTACAAACTGAAAAGAGACAGACCAACTCATTTGAACCTAGAATGCACCTCAGATTGTATATCTTAGATTTAGAGTACGTATCACATAGGCCAAGTGTGCAATGTTGTGTTGAGTTTATGCTTTTTACACCAAACGTTGCAGTGATATTGTTAAATAGTAGCATCAGTTAATTACAAGACTAAACACATTTCCTCTTACGTTTATCACGTGTTAGATATTAATGAGGAGCAGTAAGCTTACCTGAGCTAAGAAACGGTACACAAACACCTGTTTCAGCTGACCAAACCGGTACACCCTGTATATGCTCTGTATGTCGAATGAGGGATTCCAGGAGGCGTCGAAGATGATGACCCTGTTGGCAGCAACGAGGTTGATGCCGAGTGAGCCGGCTCTCGTTGAGATGAGAAACAATCGGCCGCTAAAATAAAGAACAAGAGAGACTTTGTCATGACACTGTGAAACTTTCTTTCCGGACCATATAATCAATATAGAAAGATTGTCAGATAATCTGTACCGAGTATTGGTGGCACGATTGAACTCATCTGTGTATTTCTTCCTTGACAGGGCAGTGGTGGAACCATCAAGACGATAGTAATCAACATTTTTAATCCAGCTGCCCGCTGTGAGAACAATGGAGCACAAAAATCAAAAGTTAAGTATCATCACAGAACACGTTTCCTAAATAAAATTTAGATTTTCTTTGCCATAAACAGAATACCTTTGAATGACGATGGGTCTCTGGCATGATGAGAAGCCTTGAGGTAATCCTCAATTAAGTTTAATGAGATCAACGACTGCGAGAACACAAGCCTAAAAATGCAAAAATGGATTTGGTTAGATGTAAGTAGGGCTGCGACTTACGATTATTTTCATGATTGATTAATGTGACGATTATTTTCTAGATTTATCGATTAATCATTTGGTCTATAAAATGTCAGAAAATAGGGAAAAATGTGCAATCCAGTTTCTTAAAGTCCAAGGTGATGTCTTTAAATGTCTTGTTCAACTAATCATTGCAGTGCTAGATATGTCAATCAGTCAGCATCTTAATAGAACACTTAACAGTCTTTCTGTGTTTAGATTTGCTTCAGATTAGAAAAGAGACATACACTTTATCGTCCAGGTCTTCAGCCATTCTGAGGATCTCAAACAAGAGCACCATCTTCCCTGAGAGCTCCATGATGTTGGCGTCCTCTTCAGACAGCATACTCTTGAACCAGCCCTCATCCAGATCCTGAGGCTTCGAGCCGATGGCTGTGTTCTCTCCTACACAGAATATAACACAGGACAAACTATATTAGTGTGCAAACTACAGGGTTGAAGTATTAAGTGACAAATGGAGCTTTAATACCTTCCAGTGCTGAAGCGCCTTTGGACACACTGCTGTCATCGTTATTCCCATCTTTTCCTTCAATCTCTCTCAGTCCACTACATCAGGCACAAAAAGAGTATATAAATAAAATATATGTCATAAAATAAGGTTGAGAACTGCCGTTTAATTGAAACAAAGTGGCTTAATAAAGTCCTCTTTATTTCTTTTCTTTTTGTTCCAAAGCATGCATTGTCTGACAAGACCTTATTTTTGGAAGGTTTTGCACATTTATCAATCTAAAATTACATGAATACATAATCTAACTAACTCAACTTGTCTTTCAAAAGCACATAAAAGGTCACAAAGTGTAACTATTGTCGTAAACCACAAGATGTGAAGAAGGTTTAATGAGAAAACAAATGAGGTGATGATAATTTGTTAAAGCAAAGTGTGATTATCGACATAGATCTTACCTCTCAGCCACAGTTGTTTCTTTATTTCTAAAAAGAGCTGCCGCTTTACTTTTATTCTTCTGTCCCTGTTGTGAAAATCCAGTTAAGCGTTAATTACAATTTTTAACACTTGTGTTAATTATGTTAAAAATAAGAAATCAACATGCGTTCAAGGTGATTTTTTTTAAACCTTTTTTTCTTTGCGGTTGTAGTGGAGCTGAAGGCACCAGGGATGAGTCCAAATTCGGCCGAGCACCTGGAAGTCCTTGAATATGTTTGCTCCGATCTTCATCCTTGGTATGTTAGGCACAGAGCCCACACCTGGAAACGCAAACGTGCATCTACTTCAGAAAGTCGAACATCTGTGAAACCCCGAATTTGAATGAAGTCTCTACAATTTTTAAGGTACAACACCATTACTGACTTCTGCTTCCTTTTCTCAACGGTTGATGATGATCATATCTCAGCCTTTGATAATTTAGTGAGTTTAGTGTAAGTGAATAAAGGAAATGTCGGCTTAACTTGACTCAAATTTTGTCTGTAGGAGCCCACTATATTTTTCTATGAATAAACTTCAAAATGGGAAATAAAATAGTCTGTAGACCTTTTCAAACTTGACAACATAAACAAAACTTAAATTCTGCTAAGGGGGAATCACAACAAACTTAAATTGGTGTGATTTGTCCTGTAGATTCTACTATAGCTGTAATTACTGTACATTTACATTCCTTAGAGCAAAAATGTGAAGACCGATTCTTACCGGTGAAGTGATCAAGGTAATAGCGATACAACTTGTACTGCTGTGGGGAAATCCTCACTGCCAGCACATACTCGTGTTTGGGAGGCAGAAATTGAGTTAACTCCGAGTAATCTCTTCTCTGAGAAAAAAAGATGAACACAGTGTTGTGAGAGCTGGAATATAAAACCAAACTGTATGTGTACATATACAGACTAAGTGCAACTGGCAGTATAGTTTTTACCTGCACACATCCAACCAGCATTGCATGAAGTACATGTGCTCTATTCTTCATGACTCGGACGTCTCTTGGTGTGGAGTCGGCACACTGGCCGTTCTGTATGGGGTTGATAAAGCGGTTTCGGAATTCGCCCAGTGAACCCAGTAGGTTCCTCTTGATGAAGTTGACCATGCAGTGGTCTGTGGGAACAAAATATGGTGCATCAATATGATGAGTTTTATTTCAAAACATCATGCCTACACTTAAAGGGACTGTTTGTAACTCTTTACATGTATAAATCATTGCGGGTCGGTGTCCCATGCGCGCTTTGTTTGGCTACGCTGTTCAGACTCTAACACAAACTACACGGAAGCACCAAAACCGCAGAAAAGGATTAAAAAACGCAAACTGCTATATCTAGTGAAGCCCGTCTTGCAAAACAATGTTGGCCGCAGTCGGAGGATGTGGGGGAGATCGTAGCTTTAGTCTCCATGGCCGGAGTCTCTGCTGTACTCTGCTCCTCTGCCTGCCTTCACTCACACACCGCGCTCATTCTCAGCTCGCTCCACCTCACGTGCATGCGCGCACACTACACACTGCAGAAGAGTTAGTAGCTCTGAGAATATCTAGTGAATGTACAGTTGACTTTTATGCGGAAATAAATGCTGCAGCTCCTCCAGACCAACAGAGGTTTCCCGTGTCTTGTGAAGTAACGGGGCTCCGCAGCAAGAAACGTTATCGTCTCCGACCAAAACTCCGGTGTCTCCCCTGTTCCCTCCGACCGCGGTCGGGAGGCTGAAGCAGGAAAAGCACTAGGATCAGCATTGATTCATAGAGGGACCTTCGTGTGGTCAGCTATAACATTACTGCCAAGCAGGTGAAATATAGAGTGATATTGTGGTTTTAGCTGACGTGTGTCGCCTCACTGTTTTGAGCGATGCTCGTTCATGTCTATGTAGAGCGAGCACAAGCGCGAGCAACAGGATGCTGACTTTCGTTGAATTAACGGCCACAGGTGTCGCTGTTAACAAGCAATTTCTGATTCTTACAAATAGTCCCTTTAATTTCCTCACTTAGATCTAACAATGAAGCACAATTTGTTAAAGTACTGCAGTTTTAGTTCATCAATGACATCTGATTTTGTGTTTTTGAAATATTTAGAAATCCTGGGTGATGTGTTTCAAGTATTCATGTTGGGCCTATTTACATATACAGTAATATATAAATATAATAATGATATATATAAAATATCAGGAAAGGTAGTGTGATATAAAAGCATAATCAGGCTCAGTGTGTTTAAAATGGGGTGACTTCAACAATTTACTCTACTGTCATACATTCATTCGGTACGAGTAATAGAAAAACATCGCAATTCTCATAACTCTGTTCTTGGATCATATTCTGCATCCCGTCAAGTTTGAACTTATGGCGATATTTAATATGACGTAATGGTACAGACTTACATTCATTCAGGTTGTTCTGTAGTGGTGTGCCAGTTAGCACCACTCTTCGTTGGGTCTTGATGGCATTCATACATCTGGAGATGTTGGATGCTTCGTTGCGCAGAATGTGTCCCTCGTCACAAACCACTAGGTCTGGACCTGAAAAAAAAAACACAGGAGAGAAAACAGATACAGATCAAAACAGTTTAAATGAGCAAAGCAATCACATATTTTAATAATATCAAGCCAGTACATATGTTACTGTACCTGGATTCACCAGTATGCTCTTCAACACTTTCTTGCACTCCACATCTTTGATTTTCTGGGATAGTGATAGGTTGCGGTACATCTCATACCCCATTATCATAACACCTCCATCTCTCCCCCACCTCTGCAGAGCCCTGATTCGTTCTGGAGGATACTTTATTGAAGCCAGTTCTGTAACCTGTAACATATTTGTGTGTCTGAACATTAACCACATGTGTGTTTTTGCACAAGTGGGAGGCATAAAGCATCTGAGGCACACCAGTTTGCATTGTCCAATTATGATTTTGCATACTTTTACTTTATCCTGTCCCATGTTGCTTTGCCATTTCTTGAACTCGCTGACCCAGTTGAGGATAGTGTTGAGTGGACACACGACCAGGGCCGTTCTGAATTTCAGGTTCTCTGACAGCAGCACCGTGTGGAGGAAAGTTACCATCTATAAAACAACACAGCCATGAATATGAAGCATTGACATTTGATCAAAGTCAACAGAGCGTTGTTTAAAATGGGCGATGTTAAGTGATGTACATACAAGCAAGCACAAAAAAAATCATAATTCATTTCAGGGTGCACTTTGTGATTTTGTCTAAAGTGACTTAAAAGTGTTTGGTGTATTAATTTGTATTGGATAAATCAAAGCAAACAGGATTATTGGAGGTGGATATGTCTTCACCTGCAGGGTCTTTCCCAGGCCCATGCAATGTGCCAGTATACATCCTGATCCAGGAGAAGAGTTGGCCTTCTTCACAGACTCACAACAACTGTCCCAAATAAACTGGACACCTGTTGGACAATAAAGAGAACACGGTAAGTTAAGTTTGGTCTGAGCAGAAAAATGGGACTCAACTGTGAAAATACACAGATAAGTCATGGCTATAGCTAGATATTTGTGCATTCAGACTCAACTGTATTAACTACAGGGCTGTCCCAAATACCAATTTTTGGGCTTTGAAGCTTCGCTGAGAAATATCGAAGGTATTCGAAGCTTCGGGACAGTGCTGCTGCCGCACAACTGTACACACACGCACCTTTACACATAACAAACAGCAATATCCGTCTGAGAATAACTAATAATAATGTTGAATATGAATAATGAATAATGTTGTGGGACTATTCCTTATTTCATAGGCTATTTTGGGATTTATACTTTCTTATTACATACTTATATATAAAAATATAATAAATAAATAAATAAATAAATAAATAAATATTGATTTGAAGGTAGATTACCATGGCAACGGTTAAAGCTTCAAGGCATTTGGGTCCGCCCCAATTAACTAATGTTGTTATTGCCTTCAACATGCTTGTGCATAATGGTAAAGCACTGTCCTCTTCAGTGTGAGTGAAACAAGAGCACAAACTAACCGTCCACCTGGTGAGGCTTCAGTCTCGTCACCAGGTTCCTGTGCACCTGAACAAGAGGCGTTTTGGTCTCCTCGTCCTGATCCAGGATGAGCTTGGTGGTGATGGGACACACCACTTGAGACAGCTCATCCTCTATAACAATTATCTGGAAAACAATGCCGACAGTCAGCGTTTTGTCTGCTTGGTCCTCCCCCTTAGAAAACCCCAATCATGCACTGTGCTTTTTGTCATTCATCAACAGGGATATAGCATCTAATGAGCAAGTACTGCTGCAGAAATGTGTCTGTTTGACCTGCTGTGTGTATGCTGTACCTCTCTCCTTTCCTCCATCTGTTGTTCCCTGATTGCCAAGCGTTTGCATCTCTCCTCCTCCTCTCGGAGGGCTTCCTGGGTCTCAGCTCGGAGATTCACATCTTCAATGATTTTGCGGATCTTTTTGCGTCCTTTGGGGGTGCCTTGACTGTCGTTATTCTCCTCATCTGCATCCTCTCTATCGCTCTGCTCAAATACAGAAAGATTCAACAAGCGATATGACCATTAGACACCAGAGCCAACTCCCAAGTTTATGGTATCAGAGATGAGCAGATACAGATTAAAAATAATAATAAACCACTTAGTTATAACATCAAACGCTACCTTTTCACTGTTGGAGTCTGACAACCAAATGCAGGGCACTTGTTTCTTCTGCTCGTAACTGTGGGGTGCCTCCTTTACGTTACTTGATGATTTGGAGCTAAAAAGAGTAGAGAATTAGAAATGAAAATGAACAAGTATATATTATACTCTATACTCAAGTGTGTGTGTGTGTGTGTGTGTGTGTGTGTGTGTGTGTGTGTGCGTGTGCGTGTGCGTGTGCGCGCGTGTGTGTGTGTGTGTGTGTGTGCAAATGTGACAGACAGATAATTTATTAGTTTTTCAGAGGGGAACATGAAGTTAGCGTAAAAATGTGGTCCAAAGAAAGACACTTTATAAAGAACATCATTCATAATTGGTAAATTGATTGTTAATTAAAACCATGATATTATAATTAATAATGTTTACTAACTATTAGTAATGCAATAATTAATGTTACTTTAACAGATTATTATTGCATACATTACAACATTTATTACACGGCTGTGTTGAATATTCAGCTCTGATTGGTCAATCACAGCATTCTACAGACTCTTAATTCTTTATAGTAGACTGTTGCTATGGACGCAGTTCTGATGTCGGACTCTGACGGGCCATTTTTGAGTCAAATTATTGATTTCTTAAGTAAGTAGCCGTGTGATAATGTACAGCAAGCAGGTCATAAAATTAAATCGAAATAAACCCCATTCAGGGCGATGCTACGCGTCAGGGTGCTCCATCACCCTGTAGGGGTTAATTTCACAACAATGACCAGCTCACTGTACATTATCCCTAAAATACAAAATGTTATAATGTGTACAACAATAAACTGGTAATAAATACTTTACTGATGTAATCAGAATGTAATTGTTATCATCTCCTATCAGCTATGATACAATATATAATTTCTGAACTAATAATTTATATTACACAAACTACTTATAAAATAACAGAAATTATAGCATTACTAATAATTAGTAAACATTTTTATCATTTCATTGTTTGTTAAATAACTAGTAACTAAGTTCAATTAACTATCAACTTACCATTTATAAATGATGCTTATTATGAAGTGTTACCAAAGTTGTTTTTTGTAAATTAAATCTTGATCTGAGTTTGATTTGTACCGTTGGTTTCATCATTTCTTGATTATTAAAGCTCTTGGTTTCTATTACAGGAACACGTACTGAACTTGTTCAGTCAGTGTACAGCAGGGGTGGACACAATATGATGAACACCTGTACAGTCTAAACCAATCTGATACATTAGCCCAGGGATAAAATATTTGCCTTAATTCAAATTTGAACCAGATTTCAAAATTGACATTAGATCAGATTAAAAGATGTGCAAAGGTTGTTTTACTGAAAGGTATTTGTATTTGATTGCATTACTGTATATTTTTATCAGCTCGTTCTCATTACCAGGGCGTCAAATACCAACGCTTTGTCACGGCCGTTGGCGTTCGATACCGATGCACAAGGCAACCTTTAGCCACCATGCTTTCCATTAACTACGATGTAAACACACGCGTCAATATTAAACACTCAGGGAAAGTGCTGTGGTGACATAGTTTAAAGAACAAAAGAGACCCAAGGATGGGTGGGAGGGGAGGTGGATGGGCCCAACAACACAGGACTTTCATCCAGGAGACCGCTCTTCGTGTCCTGTGCTTTGCGTTTCACTTTACTATCAGCTGATCGTTCCTGTCCCGTGTTCACATGGTCAAGTCACATTTCCACTGTAAAAACTGTTTTTTCCTAAACCTAACTAAGTGGAGTTTTTTTTTGTTATGCCTAAACCTAAGTGAGTGTTTTTGTTTAATTCACAACATTAAGCACGTGTTTACTGCCACCAAAAAGTAAGAGGTCTGACAAAGCTCCAGTATATGACGAGTTGGGATGAGAATGCTTTGATTATCCTGGTGTTTTGTTGTTGGGTGTTGTGAGTGAAGGCCGACAATACTGTATGTCCATGTGTTCTTCATATTACTTTATCTCTTAAAGCCAGATTGTGTAACTTTTGAAAGAAGACGTAGCACGTTCATTCTCTTACAAATGACACGTTGAGTTCATAACCATTAAACTCCACCCTTACTCAATTCAACACAGTCAGGGGTTTTACTGCCTCACTTGGTCTGGTATGGTAGGTGGCTGATGTTAGTAGACTTCAGATAGATATTGCTGCATAACAGACATCGCTGAGTCAGTCTGCTGACTTTGTAACCCTACTCTACTTGAGGTACGGTTACTGTTCTTGATGTTATCAGTGACAGCTGAAATGAATGTACCTTTTAAGTCCGTCTTCACCGCCTTCATCCTCTGACTGACTCAGCTCCTCGCTCATCCCAACATTCTCCGGCTCTGTCTCGTCACCATCACTTTCACCATCAGCTTGACAGAAATCAAAATCAGACATTAGAGCACAGTAGGTACTTCCTGTTCCTGACAGGTCAGTTTCTAATGTTAGACGTATCCTTACAGCTCAGGTGTTTGCTGCGGTCTCTTTTCTTGATCTCCTGCTTTCCTGCTTCACTCTCTGCCACGGCCTCGTCACTTGGCGCTCCCTCTAAGGTTAGTTTGTGGCGGAGAAGATGGTGCCTGAAGTTGGGCCCATCAGATGTGGTGTCAGATGAGTCTGAAGCCAAGTCTTCCCCTGCAGCAGAGATATGAATTTTATCATTTCCCCCCTTTTAAAACCCACGAAAGGCACCTTTACAATTGCCACAGCTTTGATTGTAAAGTACAAAATATCTAATTCTATTATTGGTCAATAGGAATAAAACTGGAAAAGAATACTTATAAAAAAGATGTACAAGTGGAAAGCTAAGAATGTGCTACTTTAAAAAAAAAAAAAAAAAAAAAGACTTACCATTTTCCTCAGTTTCATTATCCTCATTTCCTTGTTTGCCCTCATCATCCTCCGACTCAGATTCATCCTCTGTCTCCTCATCCGAAGAGATATCATCGCCCGAGGAGTAGTTGGCTTTGATTTGGGCCAATAGCATTTTCTTAGCGATTCTTTCAAAAGTAGAAAAGAAGGAAAAGGTACCTGAAGTTCATTTCATGATCAGTAACATCGTCTGCAGTTGGATATTGTTATACTTTAAGGCAAAATCACAATCAGTTGGACTTCAATATTTAACAAAAAATCATTCTTTAAGTGCTGGTTATGTGCCAATAGTCCTTGAGCTGAGAAATTAATTATAAATATGGAAAGACATCTTTAGTGAGTCAATCCAAATTCAGTTGTTCAATCAACATTATGTGTCAGTAATAGTCTTGAACTGATGTGCTCGTATAAAGTCAAGTCACATACAAATTACACTGCCACATCACTGGAAGACATGCATTAAAAATAATAGCAGAAAACATAAAAATGATACAGAGACGTTTTTAAGAGTAAGAATTTATTACAACAAGTTTTCTTCACAGAAAAAAAACAGAAAAACATATTCTTAGTTTATTCTCTTTTGGGGAAAGGGGGAGGGATACTTTCAATTTATTTGTTTTGTTTTGATTGTTTTTTTTACTTGTTCGAGCCTGACAGCCACTAAAATAGAAAATAAAAAGGACATTGATCTGTAGTTCATCCAATCGTGACTCTTGCAGTCAAAGAGCTACAGGCTTTTTGGACACAATCTGAGAGCTGACTGGAAAGCATCATGCTCCTCTGGTACTACCAGCCAATTACTATTATTGTGTTAAAGACAAGAGAAAGACATGTGGGACACAAACACCAAATAACTAACAAAGTCTATACATAAATATTTACTCAGAATGAAACGTAATTTCAAATGTTATTAACCCCTTTTTACTCCAGTGGAGCATGAAGTTTCAATAATGAGGAAATTATGCACATAATCGGACAGTTCATGTTTTCAAAATGTAAAAAGTGTATGGTTTAAATACCATATTGTGTTTTGACCACTCATTAATACATGCAAGTAGTTACCCTCTTAAACCCCTTCTACATCTACCTGCGTTCAACGCGCATTTCCCAACACAGGGCTGACAGGTAGATACATATGATAACCGAGAGTGAAAGAGTTTACATGGGTCTGTCGAGTTTGTCAACTCTCTGGTCAGTGATCCGTCCCGCGTTCACCCTTTCTCACCGAGCAACCTGCATTACACGCACAGGTCCGATCCTGATTTCAAAGTGTGGTTGTCAATGCAGGTCACTGGAGATGGGATAACAGTCATTTTTGAATGTCCAATGAGAGGTTCATTGTAAAAGATGTGTCACTGTATAGCAATGCCAGACACCAGCAGCAGTAACAGGCCAGAGCCTTGGAGCTCATTTGACATGCTTCAACTGGGAAAAAGGACGAAACAGAAAAACACTGAAGAAAATTAACATACTGCCACACATGACTTTGGCATTATCGCCAATGGTAATCGCATGCTGTGTGGATTTCAATGGTATAACACAGTACTTTTAATGTTTTAGCCCACTAACTACAAACAATGTAAACTTTACATTTCTGCTGACCATTTTTCTAACGATAAAGTTGTGCTATCACTACAGCTGAAGATAGACTTTTAAAGGGGGAAAAAAAACGGGTTGGTGCCGATAGGAGGCTACAATATCCCAGATTTAAGTGACTGTTGCCTAACAGCACCGCATTCACTGCTGTGCTGTCAGAAAATCCGACCTGGAAAAAACATAAGAAACAAACATGGATGTCATTAAAGGCACAATGTGTATTTGGTCGCTTTTTTGCATAAATAGTTGTTGTTTCACAGCCCACTCTCAATTCTCAGATATACAACGTCCCCATTGACATTTGAAAGCCCTGACCCGGAAGGCTTTTTAACACAAATTGTTTTTATCTGCATTATTTCCGAAAAACGGGACAGCTGGTTCACCTGTCAAGCAGGGTTTAAGTCTCCGCAAGGTTAAATACGGTACAAATTCATTCTTTGGTTTTAAAAGCTACAGTATGCTTTAGAAAATGGTCAGCAGTAATGTATACTCTGTGTATAGAAAGTGGGGTAAAACATACAAAAACACTGGTGCAGTTTCGATTAACACTGTTGACAGTGAGGACTATAAATTATTTGGATTAACTAGCACTTTGTCACTGGAAAAAATGTTTTCAAATGTCATCCCTCAGTGCTTTGAGCATGGATGCATCATAATAACTGGATATATTGTTCCATGATGTGGCCATTCTTTCCAATTACAGCTGCTTACTGGGCACACATAAAACACAAACACGACTGAGGCTTTCCCTGGCCGACTGCCCACACATGAATGGCAAAAAAGTATTCGTGACATTTTTTGGCACCTTTGGCGAAATGGAAATACAAGTAATCTTTGAATGCATGTGACAATAGATTTTCTTCATTGTTTTACGACTGCATCTTCAGTAACGTTATGAATGCGGAAGAGTTTTTCTAGGTCAGAGTATGTCACATGACCTCTAATTTCGACACCAGAGTCTCTGCACAAACCCTGTGCTGTTCCTCGGGGCATGGCCTTGAGCAGCAAACACAAAGTTTCATCCACCTTCATTGTACTAAGGTGGTGTCAGAAATGTCAAATATCTGAAAAACTCAGCAGATAAAACCAAGAATCTGTGCAGAGCTAGATACTACTGGTGGTACAGTAGTGGAAAAATGTCTTTGTAATTTGATACCAACCCTTTAAGAGAATCTCTGTAAAAGCAGCACTGTCAGAGACACAAAATGACTCTTTACAAGTAGAACGCTTTTTTTAATAGGGGACAAATGAAAAATCTCAGCCCTCTAATTAGTGCTGCCCCCTCTTAATCGATTAGTCGACTAATCGGTTGTTCTGGTCTCAGTCCACTAAGATTTCTATAATCGATTAGTTGTTTTTTATGCTTTTTTCAAGCTGAATTACTTATTTCCAAGAAACTAAAGGGCACTTCCCTGATAAATACAAGATTTAAAGTGGTGCTATTGTGTGATTCTTTGTGGAGAAACTCCGTTTCACAGATCTGTTGATTAAATCAACTAATTGATTAGTCAACCAAATCGTATGCGTTAGTCGACTAAGAATGTCTTTCATCGAGGACAGCCCTACCTGTAATCACTACTATATATTTCATATATGCAAAAGTACATGTTCCCAACCTCCAAAAGCACATTGGCCAGGTGTATCTGTATTTCAAAGATTATAACACTAAAAGATACAGACATATAGTGTTTAAAGGGAAGAGTAGCAGCAAAATACCAATAAATACCATTGATCGACAGGACAGCTGAACAGCAGCTCCACCCATCACAGCCCTAATATTTAGACTGGGACTAATATCATCTAGTCATTGAGATAATTTGGGTAAACATCACCTGGTTCTCAAGTTTATAACCTTGTACTTGAGACCTTTGTCAGTCAATGAAACCAGTAATACACTAAATGTATCAGATGTATGCTCTGAAATAATTCAACGGTACAAATGAGCACCTTAAGGCACCAGTGAGTGTCAATCTGTTATAAAGCCTGCTCTGAACTACATTAGGTGCGATTGTGGGAGTGTCAGCGGCCCAGAAGGACTGTTATTTGTAGTTTCTGGTGAACTGCAGTGATAAACGTTTGTGAAAAGGCGATATTCTCGACTCCAGAGCTAGTAGCTTGCGTGTGAACTAGAAGAGAGACTACATATCAGGCGTATAATGTCACAATAAAATGTATTATTCATTATTGTAACCAAGTGTAAATACCAGAGCCTTGATGTTGATACCTTAAATATACCACTGCAAAGCACCATTTAAAAATAAAATAAGGAATGTCAATTGAAATGCACCTCAAATCTTATCTACTGCGATCGACCGTTAGTGTAGGCGTCTACCATGATTTGCATATTATAAAACTTGACATCATTGGAAAGAAAATGTAACAATTGTTTATGGTGTTTGCGTGAGGCTTTGGGTGTTTATTACCAGAAACAGTTTTTA
Organism: Sebastes umbrosus; assembly: GCF_015220745.1. Classification (NCBI taxonomy): domain Eukaryota; kingdom Metazoa; phylum Chordata; class Actinopteri; order Perciformes; family Sebastidae; genus Sebastes; species Sebastes umbrosus. Next base: position 19,721,332 of record NC_051285.1, read on the forward strand.
GGCTTACAAATTTTCTGTCAGTTGGACAGTGAAAGTAGCCCTATAACAAAATCCTGAGATTTACAGATGTTCATGATACCATCATTATAGTCTTTTTAAAAACAAAGTAATAAATCAGACTCTAAAATAATGTATCAACACTGGCATCAAATACAAGCCCATTCATGAAAACGCAGCCATAAGTAAAGCTCAAGTCATGTGTGATAGAAGAATTTCTAAATATATTCTGTGGAAAGAATTAACAAGGGAACAGGAAGGAAATTTAACTTTTGTGCCTAAAAGAACTCTAAAAGCTGAATAACATAAAGCTAAATTGCATTTACAGAGCCAGCCATTGTATAATATCTTAAATACTTTCGCCATCTTCAAATAAATAGGGCAAAATGAAATTGTCACATGATAACTTACCATGTAGGGTTAATATTAAAACATAATATCAAAAAGATAGTTCTATACATTCTTACAATTTTTGGTTGATTGAAAAAAAAAAAAAAAACTTCATAATTTTATTTTTGAAATGTAAATGTGTGCAGATAATCTGTCAGGCATGTTTCTAACTTTAAACTTCACCTGTAAATAGCAATTAAGGTAACACTGCTGCTCAACAGTTCTTTGTGCATTCTGTTATAACTCAGATGAGCAGACGGACGTTCAAAACTTTCTAAAAACTATGCTCAAATACTGTCATTGAAAACAGGTTGAGCTGTAAGGCAACATAAGTTTCATTCATTGTTCAACTGTATGCTCAGACATCTGTGGGTCAACTGCAAGGTTTCCCCTTTTTATCAGCATATTATGCTGGGAAAATATTACAAGTATGGTTTAAGATCCAATATTAATAATAAAATCTTTACGTAAAATGTATCTCTAGCATTTACATGTATACTGGGTTGCACACTAAATAAAACAGACAAGCATTCTATGTGTGTTCTGCATTAACAAAATGTAAAGCAATATAATTTAAGTAAAATAAAAACACAGACAAGCACAGTATGTTGCTTATCATTCACAAGCCTGTTGTAGGCAGGTTCAGTCTCAGTGTATCATAATGTGGGCCATGTACAGTGTACTTCTAGGATGGGTATTTGATTGCTGGGGCTCGGCTGCAGCTACGTTTTGGTCTCGTTTGAATAGACTGCAACTGAGTCTTAATGACATGGGTGTTGCTAGCTTTTGCACGGATTTTGGGCTTCGCAGTTGCCTTCCTTCCACACCTAGGGTGTTTCACAAACTCTACATCCGGTCTTTTTGAACCATACCTATTTTCGGGATCATCATCATCATCATCTTCTGCTGCCCACGAGGGCCCAGATTGCTCCTCATCTCCTACGAAAACAAAACATTTAGAGACATAAATTGCTGTGTTGTTTCAGGAGAGAAATCACATCCATTATCAAAGAACAGGTGAACTGTGAGCTGCATTACACCAACATGCCAAGAGACATTTTGACTTGTCATAGCAGGAAAGGCACGGGTGGAACTAACAACAATAATTACGGCACATTAACAGCAATTATTGTATTCCAATAATCCACAACAATACCATATGTCTGCCAAGAGCTGTACTCAACACCTTAAATAGCCCATGAGGGTGTGTATGTTAAATGTATTATTAATAGGGCTGTCAATTGATCAAAATATTTAATCACGATTAATCGTATGATTGTCCATGATTAATCGCACATTTTTTCATCTGTTCAAAATGTACCTTAAAGGGAGATTTGTCAAGTATTTAATACTCTTATCAACATGGGAGGGGACAAATATGATTGCTGTATGCAAATGTATGTATATATTTATTATTGGAAATCAATTAACAACACAAAAACAATGACAAATATTGTCCAGAAACCCTCACAGGTACTGCATTTAGCATAAGAAATATGCTCAAATCATAACATGGTAAACTCAAGCCCAACAGGCAACAACAGCTGTCAGTGTGTCAGTGTGCTGACTTGACTATGACTTGCCCAAAACTACATGTGATTATCATAAAGTAAGCATGTCTGTAAAGGGGAGACTCGTGGGTACCCATAGAACCCATTTTCATTCACATATCTTGAGGTCAGAGACCCCTTTGAAAATGGCCATGACAGTTTTTCCTCGCCAAAATTTAGTGCCAGTTTGGGGCACCTATGCAGCAGTTCAGTATGACATAGTTGGTACCAATGGTTATTAGCTATTATCGTGTTAGCTTTGTTAGCCCTAATTATCAAGGATTCTGATACAATCACATATATCTGCTTATAAATTGATTTTCATCTTGATTAGACAACATGCAGCTAAGGCTGGGCAATATATCGATATTATATCGATATCGCGATATGAGATAAGATACCGTCTTATATATAGACATCGTAATATCGTGATAAAGTGTTGTCTTTTCCTGGTTTTAAAGGCTGCATTAAAGTGATGGAATTTTCTGAATTTACCAGACTGTTCAAGCTGTTCTATTATTTGCCTTTTACACTTAAGGCTGGCCCACACTAAAAGATTTTTCAAATCTTAATAGATTTAAAAAATGTGAGAGACCCCACACGTTATGTTAAATTTAACAGTTTTATTCCTATAGTGTGTGGAGAGCAACGATTTGGCAAAAAACAGCACACCACACACTAACAGATTCATTCATGAATTACAAGAGTCCCAACTAAAAAAAAAGGAAATTTCGCGACATCTCTCGTGATCAAACGTGACTTTAGTGTTAACAAACATGGCAGGAAGAATTAGTGATTTTAGTTTTTGCTCTACTTGTACTGAAAATTCACGACGGATAGATGGATTAAGTCACGGAGACATGTTGAATAAACACTTGCGTTGTTGCCACAAATTACCAAGTTGGTCCTCCATTTCTGAGTCCATCTTACCATTACTTTACGCTACACGTTTTGCAATAGCTCATGCATTAGCCTCGGCCGGTTCTTCCTTCTTCAGTCAGCTTGGTTCTCAATTGGCTATCGTTCTTTCTAATGTGACTACCTCTGTCCTTGGGGTTCCCCACACACAAAAGGATATCTGATCGTAAATGTTGAACATGTTTAATATTTACGATTTGAGATGGGTGCGGCCAGGATGGTAAAAAAAAACACACTTAACCTACCTCACACCCGTCAAAAAAATCGGAGCTTTGCTGACAATTGTCAGGAGGGGGGAATCGGGCCCAAAATCGCCTTGATTCTCATGTAGTGTGTGCCCGGCTTTAGTCACTATATCCACATTACTGATGATTATTTATCAAAAATCTCATTGTGTGAATATTTTGTAAAAGCACCAATAGTCAACCCTACAACATTATGGCAATATCGATATCAAAGTATTAGGTAAAAAATATTGTGATATTTGATTTTCTCCATATCTCCCAGCTCTAAATGCAGCTAGCACTCATTAGCACAGGCTAATGATTAATAATGATAGTCACAGTGATCATCACAGTCCAGTCCAAATCCAATGGGGAGCAGGAGCTAGCATTAGCCATTTAGCTTTCCACTAGTAATTAGGCATCCTAGCAATCTACTTCTAATAACCATTGACACATCTCACTAACCCTGACAGATGTACTGCTCTTAAAACCTTTGGCTCAATCTTATAAATACTGTCTGTGAATTCCATCTTGTGGCAATATGTGAATAATGTCTGTTGTGTTAGTCGTGTCCCATGTGATATTGATTAAACATTTTTAATTTTACTGACACTTGTACTGAGCTTACCGACCCTGCTGTACCGAAAGCAAATTCCAACTACTTTGGTCGTTTGGTCATTAATAAATGATTGAAGATATACTGTAGATTTAGATGTATAATAATAATAAATATAAGACTCACCTGATGATTGGTGGAATGTTGCTGGCCCCAGTAAGGCCACATCTTCAGTGATTGGCTTCATCTTCTGATCACTTCCTTCACTCCCAAAGTCGTTGTCGTCTTCATCATCATCAGCTTCGTCTTCGCTTGATGAGGGTGACGATTCTCTTGCTTTCCGACGGGATTTAGCCTTAGACTTTCCAGCCTGTATCCTGCCCTGCTTTCTAGCCACACCTTCATTCTCTCGTTTGACGAGTGGAGACTTCCCTATTGGCCGCAGCGTATTCAAGTGTTGTGTTTTCTTCTGCGAGTCCTGATCATCACTAGAGGAATCTGTCCCACTTTCCCTTCGAGATTTTACTCTTCTGTCACTTGAATCAGACTCCGGGGAGCGGTCCAGCATCTTGCGTTTGCGGCGCATCTTCTCTGGTGACATCGGGGTGTTCTTAGTGAGCCAAAAGAGACATTTCTTGGCCACCTTAGGCGACCCTTTTCCACCATTCTCATCACTCTGGGGTTCGTCAGAGCTTTGTGTCACAGCTGCTCGCTCAAGCAGAGCTGCAGGGACTTCATCTGAGTCAGAGTCGTCTCTTGCTCTGCTCGGACTTTGTTCTTCAGTGTTTTTGGCTGGTGCTGTGCTGGAGGTTTCCTCAGGGTCAGAGTCGCTGTCACTGTCTGCTGCCGAATGAGACGTTTTGGCCTTGACATCACTTGGTCGACGCAATGGTGTTGTTTTCACGCGAGGAGAGCGTCTATTGCCTTGTTCCTCTTCTGGGTGGAGAGATGCACTAGAGTTGTCATTGCTCATCTTGCTTTCAGCTGTAGCACTTACGCATGTCTCTTCAGCTTCAGATACATCCTTTCCCTCTGATTTCTCATCGTCTATGTCGATGTCCTCCTCCTCCTCCTTTGGGGAATCAGAGGATGGCTCCTGCTCCATTGGTACAGGTGTAAGTTTTACTACTAGTTTTTTAGTCATCTTCACCCCGCTTTCCAAAGGCTTCAGGGCAATCTTTTGTGCCCTCTGTCTGCCTTCATGTGAATCTGAATCCATGTTTTTCCCAGGGCATGCATGTGCAGTTCTCCCATCTGTGTAGCCCTTGGAGTCAGAATCATAATCGTCCAAATGTTCAGCTGCCAATTTCTGCAAGTCACTCAAGCACCTTTCATTAGCGATAGCTGGCTCTGTGTCTGCATCCGTTGCAGGTTGTGCATTAAAGTCATCACTAAAGAACCTTTCCCAACAGCTCATGACATCCAAGTCAGTGAATTCCTCCTTCAGGCTATCCTCGAGTGCTGCAAGTGATTTTCGCAAACCTTTAACTACTGACAAAAAAGAGTTCAGGTACAGTTTGCGAACAGCAGGTGCTTGTTTGTTCGCTGTCACAGTGTTGATGAAATTGACAAATGTCCGGTTTAAGATGTTTGTTGAGTCCACTAAATGTTTGACCTTTTTGGTAACCTCCTTGGAAATCTGCAGTGTGTTATAGTTGAACACCACACTGCCATCCATACCAGTGTGATCCCATTTATCCATAGGAATGTTTTGTGCCAAGTGTGGCAACATGTGGTAAAGAGATTTCTCCGGCCCTACTCGGTTCCTCCTGCGCTGCTGATACCACAGATTCTCCATGTTCTCCAGGACACTGTCACAGGCCATCACCAGGTCAAAAAGGGGCTCCGGGCTACACACATAGCAGTACCATTTGCTTTCCAAGATGCCGGACAGCTCCTTCCTTCCTAAATTTCTTAGAATACACTTCTTACAGAAGGCATTACTACAGAAGTCACAACAGATCAAGTTGCCTCCTTCAGCACACCATCTGCACAAGGGGGAAAAAAAGATAATAAATACACTTGATAAAAGCTTAGTACAAAGAACAAGATATTTATACTTCAGTTAAAATATGAAATACAACAAATCCAACCTGCATTGCTCATCCATTCCATCTCCATCCTTACTGATGTCATCACTTGAATAATACTTGTAGCAAGACTGAAAAAACAAAACATTTAATGGAAGAGTTATAGACAGTTTGGACAAAAGGTATATTAGAAACATACAACACATCAATGTACTCCAAATTCCATAAGGAATATCATAAATATGTTAAATTCTATGTATATTCTTGTTAGCAATGATTAAATATTTCTGCTGGCTCTTTGTTTTGGTTTGTTTTGATGTTTTTTGTATCATTTAATTTCTTAAAATGTTTGATTTTCAATAATATCTAACTCATCACATCAGTCAAACAGTTGTGTTGTTGACAGACAGACTTAGCTCAGTATACGTATGTACAGTATTACCCATTTGAATATGAAAGGACAATGACTTTAGTTTGCATAATATCAATATTTTGCCATTACGTTCAATGACACACTCAAAAGTGATGAATAAAATCGCTTATAAAATTGCACATTCAAATTCTGGGTGGCTGAGGGATTACGATAATTTCAAAAGATGTATAAAATTCATCTTATTGTACACTGTATACTCTATTACTGTGGAGGGTACATTTGAATACAGAAAACTGGGACAGACTTGTTAAGTTTCATTCATCACTCATGAGTTTTTTTTTTTTTATTTATTTTAACTGTTTTATACAGTTGTATGTCTCACATTTGCGTTAACAGAATCAAGCCAGTCTGCACTTTAACCCATGGTTTATACCAGTACATAAGTTCATAATTATAGGTACAACTCAAGCGCTATCCTCTTCCTTTGTGCCGTAAGTTGAGCCTTCGTTTTTCCAGGAGATTACGTTCCGGTGGCAGTAAGGGTGTAAGAAAATAACGATACACTTGAGTATCGCAATACTATGTTTTGTGATACTGTATCGATTCTCCAAAACCACCGTATCAATTTTTAATTAATAGATTAAATGCAAAGATTTGAGGCAGACAGGCTCATTTTCTGTTGTGTTTAAACCCCGACTGCTAGATAGCAGTGTTGTAATCTATCTTCAGCCATTTGACTCTTCCATTCCAACGTAACAACATGAACTGAGGCAGGAAGTAGCGCATGTTTTTTTTTTTTAAACTCAGATTTGGGTGTAAGAAAATATTGAAAATAACGAGTATTGCGTTATTATGATTCTGTATCGATTCTCAAAAACACTAGCGATTTTTAATTGATAGTTTACATGCAAAGATTAACTCAGTCAATACTACAACTACTTATTTAATTTGCAAAGATATGCATCCTCAGTGTATGTTCCCTCTCAAAGTAGTGCTATGATGTTGGATGTTACAGGGAGTGTGATAAATGCAGATCCCACTCTTCTTATTGCATAAAAAAGTAAACTTTTTCTTACTCCGATTTAATGCATATGGTGGTGTGTTCTTTTACTATTACAGTTTTCCTAAAATGAGATTTTAAAATATCACAATATATATAGCCTTGCTCACAATATCACAATATATTGAATCGTAACCAATGTATCATGATACGTATCCTATTGTCAGATTCTTGCCAATACACAGTCCTAGGTGGCAGACAGAATTGCCACTGAATTATGCCACTTTAAAAAGGTCACAAAAAATTTAGGAATTTTATCTGATATATTAATAAGCAGACTCACCTTGCAAATAAGTACTTTCAGAACTGGATGTCGAAAGAAGGAATCTCTCTGGAAGTGGTTAACTTGTCGGCCACATGCGGTGCAACTGACAATTTCCATGTGTTCACCTGAAAATAGTCAAAGGACACCACTGTCATTAGCAACAAAATGGTTATAATACCGGCTTGATGGGTTGTTTAAAAGGCGTGAGAATGCCCTGTTCGGTCTCTACTTGAATCCACCACATTCTTCAGGTAAGATGTTCATGAGCAAGACCACTGGTTAGGATACAAAAATTTGCCGTAAGCAGCGAGTGAAGCACTTGGAGCATTTTTTTTTTATCCAGTGATATCTCTCATAACAAGATGATCACGCCACATTTAAACAGCAAGTGAAGTGAATTTTCAGCTTTTTTTGACCACTGAAGTTCCTTCTTTTTGTTTCATTTGAAGAAATGGCTGCCCAAGTAATCATGAAGTGATGTGCAATGTTATGACAATATCAACCAGTAGTGACCGACCTCCACGTCTTCTTGAAAAGTCTTTCCGCAGTACGCCGGATTTCCGGCTGCGAAACTCAGGACCCCTGAAGTCATCTCTTCCATTATCAACAGGTTCAGGCCTCACCAGTACAGTGCCTGTAAAAAATAAACAAAAAAACATACCACAAATAAATCAAAGATACTCCATCATTATTAAATATGTAATTATAACCTAATGCTTGAAACAGACCTAAAGACTTCTTACACCCTACAGATAGTAAAAGACAAAAATACCAAATTTATAATGACTGATTTGTGTCAACCTAAATATATTTTATCTCTTGCAGTCATTTAGACTAAAAACACATACAGGTACTTAAGAGCACAGCAAAGACAACAGACAAAACCCTTAGAAATCGGTAGATGAAGTGTTATAGCCCAAGGCATCCCCCAAAATCTCCAAGACCAATTCTTATCTAAGACTGCACCGAATCATAATGGACACCAAACCAAATATTTACATTAATTGCACAGAATAGCTATAAAGCAGAGTAAATAAGGGAACTATAATGGGGAAAAGGTTAAGACCTACCTTTTGGCAATCTATTGATATCAGGGTAACCATTTGCGTTGACTGGTAAATCCACGTCCTCACTTGCATTTGAGTCCCCAGATTCATCCAGTCCAGAGTGCTTTATGACGACAGACGGTTTTCTGTAATATCAGAGAAACAGAAAAAAATGTAAGTCCCAGAGCTAAGCAACATCCCCCCCAGGTTGGCAGCGGACTTGGACAGTGAAAAGGGAGGCAGGGGGTTACCAATGTTTTTTTTTTAAAGTATCAACCAAGTATACGCCATTGGCACTGCAAAAACATCATCCTTCAATCTGATTAATCAGACTATTATTTCACACTTTCACTTGGTTTGAGCACAAAGGGTGTGCCTCATAATTGCAATACATTCACAATCACTATAGTTCAACACTAAAATACAGTACTTTCAGCAATGAGCTGCATTAACTATTTGGGCATTAAATCTGGATGGTTTCATACCATACCATATCAATGCTTGCAGGGTATATATGAAATGCCAACTCACCTCCTTGAGTATTTGGTATCCACTCCTGCCTACAAAGCAAGACATTTTATTAGATTAGTTGTAGCTGGTAGTAATCAACATCAATTGTGGTGTTCAAACCATCTTAATGTCCCAAAGGGGTATGCTCACTCAGCAGCTAATACTTTGTTTATGCAAACAATTTAATTCTAGAAGACTATAAGTCTTGTGAATAAAGCATTAGGATTCAACAATATAATTTTCCTAGAATACTTAATGAATAGGAAGTATGGATAACTATACACTTCAGGGAGATAGAATACTGTTCAGAGAGCAGAAACTACTCATTGAGTAGCTGGGAGAAACCATGGGAGATTAACAAGACTGTCGGACTACAAGATTGCTTAATAAAACATAACAGGGAGATCTTGAATCAAACAGTTGCATTTTGAAGCAATGGGCTGCAGCTTTAAAAGACAACATTTGATTGCATTCCTGTCAACTAAAGCATAAAGATAAGGCTTAATCAGAGATAATGGCAGTGTAGTTATGTGTCTGGAGACACAAAAATAGTGTTTGCACAACATCCCTGCCATCTGGGCATAGGAGAGTAAAGTTCACTTTATACTTTTTTTATAGCATATGCAAGGGATTCAAACTGCAATGTAATGTTAAATGCATTATATTTATAACAGGATTTAAAAATTATTCAACCAAAAAAAATTTAAAACGTAGGCCTGTGCAACTACTGTATTGACAAAACCACTTTGGCCCCTTAATGGAAAGTGGTTGAAGAAAATGTAAAATGGTCCAAACCAATTGCATCTGGGAAAAAGCTTCACCAAGCTGTGGGATTTATTTTTGGAAAATAAGCAAACTACAAAGAAAAGATTTATGTTAAAGGACAAGATTAATATGCTTTTTTGATTACCCCAACTTTCAGTGAGTCATGAGCAGGGACTAAAATTAACTTTTTGGCTTGCCGGCCAAAATGGACGGTAGAGGAAAAAAATTACGGGCCAGACAGATTTTTTTACTAGCCAAAAATAATTAATTGCTTTTTATTGCACTTTGCTATTATTACTAGGGCCCTATAAGAGGTTTTCTTATTTTTTCCTATATGCATATTCTTTTCTTGCTAATAATAGCATTTTTGAACCAAATTGGCAACACTGCAGTAACTAGAAGGCTACTAAACCACCAGAGGCGCACCCGCCAGCTTCTAGCTGGATAGACCAGCTGCAACGATGGTTGAAGATACATAAGTTTCTGAAAATATTGCGATGTAAGATTACCAGAATGTCTGTAGCAATATCCTACATATTCGTGAATGCAGGTACATTTTATAAAACTAAAAATATAAGGTTATTTTCTACCGGTGGTCTCCGAGGAACTCTGTGTCACCTACACTCTGCCAAGCAACAGCAGATTGCAATTAAATTTTTTCTACCGGCCAGAGTGCCAGGTTGTCTCCATAATTTACTCGCCTTTAGTGACTGTTGAGTGTTTATTTTGAACCCTGGTCATGAGCATTACATTTTCACACGGTTACTACCGTGGCAATAGACTTTTACTTTTTACTGTATTAAAACTGAGGCAACTGAAGAAGTGTTATTCACTGGTTTGTGAGTAAAGCGCAATTTCATTCATAAACATTACCTAACATTATTTTCCATTTTCTAATGCAAGTTTTTGCATGGGGTCTTCAAGAATCCACTTACGACAAAACTTGTTAAATGCATTTTATGACAAAAGCCCTTTGCTTTGATTTAGTCCTGCTTTAATGGTTATTTGAAACTGCTCTTAGTAAATACCAAATGTGACCATAATGAAAAGAAGCAAAGCTAAAAATACAAAATAACATTATATTAGTGTGGCAAAGTACATTTCTGAATGTGACCAAATTTTGTGCTGGATCCAGTTAAAATGTTACTGGCACCTTTGGTGTTACCACCAACGTACAAAGCTTGATGAGATATAAGACAAAACACCAAGAATGTTCTGTTACCACTGTCGCAGCATGACTTGTTGAGTTTCCCACAGAACAGCTCCTGTTTGTCAATCCTGTAAACAGAAGATATGTTAAAATTTGTATACATTGGTTAATGGTCAACGGTTATAGCATGTAAATATGATGAGAATTTTTCCAACACTCATAATCAGATTAATTAAAAACTGTACCATCGGCATCCTCTGAGGTTGGTGTGCCATTGCTGTCCTCAGTAGAATTAGCCAAGTACTCATGCAGTTTGTTGACCAACACATTCAGCTTGCTTGTAGTGGTGCTAGAGTTAAGAAAAAAAGGATATGGTTATGGTAAACTTGACAGTTAATCAAATTGTCGGTTGCATGATTAACATACATTGTTAGCTTTTGTAATTTGAAGGGAATTTGGTGGAATCAACTGTTTATCATCCCAGATACTAATTAAACATCAATTCAAATCCCATTCAACACCTTCATCTCAAATTTTACTGTCCAGTACATACAGTAGTAGTGGAATATGGAGAGGAAATATCATTTTTCATGAAGTATTATGTTTCAGCTTTCCAGGAAGAGTGATGAATAAAACCTGACACAACTGTCCCATTTCAAAGGCTTCTCCAAATGCAGCCAAGCAATGCAGCTTTTGACCTACTTTGCAGGACACAACTTAAACTCTAAAGCTCTCAGTATATCCCACAGTTTATTGTGCATTTGCGGTAATGTAAACCATTATGTATTGCAGTGAAACATCACAACTCATATTGTGAACTTGGGTGTTGTGAGTTGTGGTACTTTGTTGACTTTGTGGGCAACTTACTAGATATGAACATATGAAATAACGGACTAAGAAATTCAGAAAAAAACACCAGAATGCTCCAGAGTTTTCAAACTCTAAATGAGGGAAAAGGCACTAACTCAATATAGTCTTCAAATGGCCCCCTAAAGACACACCTACATGACGCAGTTCACATTCAACAGCACCACAAGCCTAAAGGAAGACCAAAGAGTTGGACATTATGACCTTCATGAAGACTGTGTTAGACTGCTCTAGTTTGAGCTAGCTAACGTTAGGTGTACCTAACAGGCTGGAGACTGAGTGCTTACCGTTATCATTAGCTAGGTTAGCTTACACCCAGCTCACCCTCAGTAACTTAGCATTAGCGTTAGTTCTCTTTAATGTAGCTAAAAGCATTAACGTTACCTCTGAGACGTCAAGAAAACACGTTTTTAGAATTTACATGACTTTATATGACGTGTTAGACACGTTAACAATGCTTAATTTAAGTAAGCAGCTAGGTTAACTAAACTAGAACTATCGTTATTATGGTAGCACTCTCGCTAGCTGTTAGCTGCTACAGCTAGCTAGCTGCTAAGCTAGCTCGATGTTCCACTCCCTGGTAACGTTAACTTAGAGAACCGCGTTTCATTTTACCTCAGCGTCGCTGCAGACATATCGCGACGCAGGTGAACAACCGAAGTTGTTCAAGTCCTTACACTTTCATGATACCAATGTATTCTAGTAAAAACTTGGCGCTCAATTTGCGCTCAGGATCCCATCACTAGCAAAAGCAAAACTATAAAGAGGTAGAGTAATGACAAACAGTGTATGGTCCCGTTTACTTCCTGTAGTGTCGCGCTTTATCGCCACCTGTTGCCCGGGAGTGGGAATAACAGTTTACATTAATCTGGTTCTTTTCTGTTTCTCTCATGAAAACAGCTGGTCTTATATGATCCGTTGCATTCGTGCTTACAGTTTTGACTAGACCTGGTGTTAGTGTGCTCGCTCTAAAATGTATCCTAAAAACTAAGAATGTTTCTCTCCCTCTCAAAAATTTAAGCAACGCCTTTATGGGGGTTAAAGGACCAGTGTGTAGGATTGAATGGCATCTGAGGTTGCAGATTGCAACCAATTGAGTAAGCCTACCCCTTTACACTGTAGAAGAACCTACAGTGGCCTTCAGGTTCATTTAGATGGTAGGCTTAACAAAGAGTATAGAAGCAAAGAGACGGAACTCCGGTGTTTGTTTGTTATTACAACAGCCGCTGCCGCCATTTTGGACTGAAAGCGCTTATTATATTTATGATATTTTATTGTTCAACACAGGCTATTTCGGTGGAATATGACAAAAGAATAGAAATAATTGAGGTATACTTTTGTGCGGCACTTTTTAGGCAGACGTTTTACTGGCGTCCGGTATTCGCTTTCAGTCCAAAATGGCGGAAGCGTAGCTCTGCTGCTGGGCGCAGATGTGATGCAATGGTAGGCTAAATTAGCTGTCCAGCAGAAAACAGGAAACTTCGACATCACTCTGAAAACATTTGTCCCTCATTAGCAGATTTCCATTCGGGAAAGACCACACCAATGTTTATTCTTGTTTTCTGCTGTCCCGACTTTGTTTTGCTTCTTCATGTTTTCGCTTCTTTGACAACGAGAATTCACGCTTTCTTGCTTTTACTCTTGCTTTTACTCTTGCTAAATAATAAGTATGTAAGAGCTATTTATTTGTTGTTAGTATTTAGCTGTTACTGTTGTACTTACTAATAATAAGTAGTATTGTTTGATTTATTATTCCATATGTTTACTTTATTCAGACTCGATTTTTGCTAGTGTTTTCTTTTGCTAGTTATTTATGTAGTTTAATTATTTTCTTGTTCAGTATATTTCGTTTTTTACGTAGGCTAATTAATATTTTGTTTTCTTTTGTTCATGAATTGTGTAAAACTGTGGGCACCTGTGGTTGTATATGTAGGTAGGCAGGTATAGGACCAGGACCATGCACCTGGGTGAGCTTATGGTTTTTTACCAGAGCAAGAGAGACAGCGACATCCATGTTTTCTTTGTGCTTCATTTGATTGCTTTTGGGTTAAATAAATATCAGAAACACACACATTATGCATGGACAATGGACTCTTTTGAATGTGTTATCCACATACTCAGTGGTCCTTTGATTTAAGTTTGAATTTGACAAATGGCCACTTCAAAGTATGATCCTCCATTTTTCAAAATTTGGGTTCTGCCACTTCAACATAAAGGCGCGAAAGGCCCTCTCTTAAGCCAGTGTTTGGTTTGTCCATTCCTGGTTACTGTATAAACATGACGGTGCAACATGGCAGGCTCTGGGGAAGAGGACCCGCTCCCTATGTAGGTACAAATGGCTCATTCTAAGCTAAGAAAACAAGATTCTTAGTTTCAGTAAAAATAATAATGAATATTATATTTCATTTCTGCCAGTAGATCCCTCTAAATCCTACACATTGGTCCTTTAATGGGCTTTTATTTCATGAAATTTTTTTTTCAGATTTCACTGACTTTTCTTATCAAAAACTGCTGCGGTTCCTTTTATTACAATTTGCTTTATCAAAGCAGCCAGTCTCCCTTTCCCCTTCAACACAGCACAAGCAGAAGCCAACATGCCCTAAATGCCTTCTTGATCTGCTACTGTGTAAATGCCTTTGCATTTTGTTTAATGCAAGAGTGACTTGCATGTATAGTAAGAAAAAAAATATGCCTTAGTTGTTGCTTCCACCCATTGTAGTATCGTCAACACTGTCAACATCCCCACTGCCGTTTTGTGCTTTCTGATCTCCACTTTCTTTCCTGGAACTGTCACTGTAAATCATGCAAGTCATTACCTACTGACCCAGACAGATCCTCATTACAGTTATTATTATTTTTTTAAAGGTTTCTACTATTTTGCTAATGCTTTGACCATGACTTATCAAACGTGTATAACCTCAGGTAAACTCTTTGCATTGCACTATTTCTTCCACTTATTAACAGGCATCTATAACCTCTAATCTCTAACAGCAAACACTGACCCTCTTGTAGGTTACACTGCAAAGACACATCATTGATGGATGTCTGGATATTAGTAATTTATTAGCACACTATTCCCCAGCCACTACACTCCTAATTTCAACTGCAAACTGATTTCAGTCTCTTCATATTCTGACTTTGTTGGTTCCAGGGCCAGCCTTTGGACAACATCTTTACTTGTATGTGATGCCATCTAGATTTCTTTAACGTAAACGTAATCCAGATGACATCAGCTAAAACTGGAGGTATACATTCATGCAATTAATACCCAGAATTATCCTTTAAAGTCAACATAAGTCAACATAACTTGGATGAAACAAGGTCAAAGGATCATTTAATGGAATACATTTTAAAATGAAGGAGCAGACACACTGTGCTGCCCTCATCTACATCTGTTAATCTCTTAAAACAAGGTTTGCTATGAACAAAATGTTCCTAATATTTTCACAGATTCAAATATCTTGCCCTAACTAGTAGACTTTAGAATATGACTCAAGCCTTCCAAAAAGTCCCTACGTGGAGAGTATTGGACTGATGCAGACAATGCATCACAAAAAACAATTTGTACAGTAGTAAGTACCCATTTAACATGTAGTTTTGACACTTATAACAGTTTTGACCCTAGTAACTTTGATTTGAATTGTTTTTATTGATAGATCATGATGATGGACTTTTGTTGTTGTCTCTGTTATTCTGTGTTTTAACTGTCTTCTATCTTTATTGTTTACTGTGCTGTACCAGAAATTGCCCACATTAAAGTTTTCTAAGTCCAAGTCTATTTTTATTTTTATTCTTATTCTATATACTTTAAATTATTTATCTTTTCCTTTTCCCTGTTTATTTGTATATATGTCTGTCCTTGTGTGGCTTCAACATACATCTTATGTTATCTTATACTTCAGTAATAGTTGCATTGAAGGGAGAAAAAACACAATAATGAAAATATACATATATATACACACACATGATATGTACAATGAAGCACATATTATATATATCATACAATATGTACAAAACCATGAATACTTTGCATTTTTAAAGCGTTTGTTTTTCAATATTATTTTAACTTTTCAAATTTAGAATGTAAACTGTTATTTTATCCATCTGTATTTATCTTTCTATAATATAACTTTAGTTTTTGCCCAGATAATACATAGCCCGTAGACCGGACACCACCGTCTGGCGGTGACGTCACCGACGGGGCGGGGCCAACATTCCTCCTGCTGTGTACTTGTGTCTCTACGTGGAGGAGGCAGGACTGCAGACTGGACGCTGTCTGGAATTTCAGGCGCACCGTGAGTACCAATTTCCTGGCAACTTCTATCTAGACCAACAACTACTTACAGCTAGAGTTTGTCTCAGTTGCGTTTACTAAAATAACCTCCTTGTGTTAACCTTTCTTCTCTGTGATAGCCGTGCTCCTCTGTGTAGAGGAGTAAACAGGAGAGTAAACAGGGATAGTTTCCTGCCCATAAAACTTGCATGTGTGTCGCTAGCCGGCTAGCTTTAGCAACATCTTCACTGTAGCCTATTCATCCTCACGGCGCTGGAGAGCTCCTAGAAATACTGACAGAAAGTAGCCTCTGATTCCTCTAATTTGAGGCCAGATAACTTTTAGTTGAACTCAAAGACATAACTAATGTAACATAAGGTAACTGTAACTAGTAATGTGTTCTGAAAATTATACACAACGTTTATTGTTTTTTTCGAGATTTTGGAAATATCACTCCATATTGGTGAATATGACAAATATCCCAGCAAGTAAGACACAAGCAGGTTGGTTTCATTAGTACACCGCCGCCCACCGGAGGAAGGCACATTGTTATAATATTCTATGAATGAGCCATACTTCAACACACTTACTCATACATAGTCTTCTTTACACAAGGTGAAGCCTATTGGAATAGGTCATTTGCAATGCTAGGTGTGTGTAACCTCACTGTTTTTCTGATGACACATCACGTTTTGTCTTATTGACACTTTCTAATGATGCCAGCACAATTCTACAAAATGTTTGACTCTATGTGAACCTACCCCGTCCTCTCTGTGCCACTTTACTGTGAAATAATGTGAGACATTTGTGGACTTTCACTCACTGTACATGAGTATAATTGATCCTCTAAAAGACATGGATCTTATGTGGTCTTTATTTAGTTAGAGTGATTAGTGTGAAAGGTTGGTGATGTTTTAACACTGAAATGAGACATCCCAGTCAGAGTTACTCAGTGGTCTATGTAAACTTGTTTACTGCACTGAGTGATTTACCAGATTTTTCCTGTAGAGCCATCTGGGGCTGCGGCTCATGTACTGTACATCTGGGATCCCAATTGTGGATCACTGTTGGGACGGCCTTGAACAACAAGACTGTCTGGTGGTATCAGAAAGTCCCACATTTTAACTTGATAAATAACTCTGAACAAGAAGTGTGTTGTGAGTCGTACGGGCACTCATCAGTGGTCCTATTTGCATTGTTCAGTATTTCTTGTTGTCTATCCTCAATCTTGTTTTACTTGTGCCGCGACATGCTTGGATAGAGATGTCGTAGACTATGCATTTTAACCGTGCCTGTCATTACCCTAATCGGTGTGGTCAGATTGCCCATGAATGTGCATGTGTGGTATGTGTACTATGCTTTACACCAGCTGAAGTAAAATGCGAGTTTCCCTTTATTCATGCTGCAGAACCACATGATAGCATCTACTGTAGATGTGTTAAATAGACAAACCAGACAGTCAAGAAGGAGGGAGTGTGCTTACATTTTATTTCCGCCCTTACACACACTCACACCTGTTTGAATGAACAGGTTGCCCCGCTTTCTGCACTGTCAGGACTTTAAACAGGTGCCCTCACTTGATTCAACACAGTGAAAGTGATTCAGTTACTTAGTGGCTTCACTTGTTTTTACTTTTTTGTTGTTTTTTCTTTAGCTTTATAGTTGTGTAACTTTGTTTCATGGGATGTTAGCAGCATCTGTTTTTTTTAAGCTAATTCCAATTAGAAAGCACTCTCCAACAATGCTATATAAACCCTTAAATTTGTTACTTTGTGAATATAAAATGTTTAGTTAGTAAAGTTTTTTATCTCAGCCTGCATAAAAAGTGATAGATAAATCCTGTTAATAATGGGGCCTTGTGCAAGGATGAATCGTCCAAAAAATCATGATCTTCTTTGATGGAAGTATTGCATAGAGGACATATTTTAGGACTGGACTGTGCTTTTTTAATATTCTTCTTCTTCTACAACAAACATATTAATGTAATGAGTCATTATTATCTCCACAGAGATGTATATGTTCTCTGTGAGGGATGTCAGGGGTCAGCTACATAACAACAACCTTTCTCAAGGGCACACGTCATGCTTGCCTGAGGACAGGGTGGTATTTAACAGGGTCTGATTATGCCGTATTTAAAGGATAATGGTTTACAGTGCTTTTGTTGATGAATGGCAAACCCTAGTAGGTGTGGCTGATTATTACCTGTTGTAGTAACAGCCCAACCCAACTGATTCAGCAGCGCCTCAGTAAACCTGTCTAGTGACATTCTTAAGTGATGGTTAGGAGGGATTCCTATGTTTACACCTCTTTTACCTGCTGCATCCTTACTGCTACATTCTTTCATTTGGAGAAAAGTAGTATAATATAGAGAGCAAGTTGTAAAGATCAGCTGCTCATGGTTCAGGAAACTGTCAAGGGACTATTTCATTTGAATATTTCCGTGATGATTCACCATATACCATAAGCTTTTATGATAAAACCACTAGACCCAGCCCAGGGTGATATATGCTTGCAGCTGCGTGTGATGTCAGAGTTGAGTAAACTCCACATACAGTATTTGTTGTCGTCACCTTCTCCTTACCTGTCAGTATGGCTGTGCTGATCTTATCCACACAGCCTGAATAGGAAATAATGGGCCGGTGTCACAGACTGTTTGGTGTTTATGAGTCAGTTTGACTCACATCTGCGGGCGATTGTGACTGAGGAAAAAATGTCCATGTTCTTGCAGACTGTGTTGGGTGTGTGCATATGAACTTGACCACACTTGGGAAGGGTGCCCAATCTATTTGGGTGCCTCACATTTCCCATGTAGCTGTGTGGATGAAACACTGACAGCAGGGCGGGGTGTGTCGGCGGCTCTACACATTTAACTCAGCCATCTGGGAACAGCCCTCTGCTTTAAAACGACTGTAAAATCCATCAAAGGCGATCGTAAACGGCGTTGATGTGCAGTTTTTTGCTCGACAATTAATGCTGGTGCTTGGAAAGTAATACTTCTGTATGTGTGATATCTGGTTGTTAAACAAGAGCAAGAGAACTGGGAGAGCTTGAATCAGTGGGGAAATGTCTTAAAGGGACTGTTCACCTCAAATTAGAAAAAAAAACATTTCTCCTCTTAGCTATAGTGCTATTTATCAATGTAGATTGTTTTGGTATGAGTTGCCGAGTGTTGGAGATATTGGGCATAGAGATGTCTATGTATTTTTTGATTGAACTGTCTTTTTTAAAGACTATAAAGCAAGTCCAGTTGCTCTTGGTTTGTTACTAATAGATCTATCACGTGACCTGGATGACTGTAAACCTACACAGACGTGTATAGAGGACTTGCATTTGTTGTCCCTATGGAGCTTTTTGGGGGCGTCATTTTGAATCCCTCATAATTTCAGCTCAAAGTGCAAAATCTTGCAATGTGGGCAATCTATTTTCAATATTTCTTGTCTTTGTATTTGTTAGTCAAAAGAATGGCAGCGTCATGTGATGCATTAAAACTCCTGCCTTACAGCAAAGCACTGACATTTCAATAATGTGTTTGAACTCTATCAGAAGTATTGATATGCTTTTAGGCCAACATGAGCCACTCCATTTAGGAGCTAGCTGCTGCGTTGAAGAGCGCAGGAATTTTCTCTTCTCTCGAAACACACACAGTCCAGCTGTCAAAGGCAGCAACTGTCTTTGGAGCCTGACGCTCTGAATTCATTTTGTACTATTACACTGGATTTATTGCCGTGGTTTGTGACAGTGGTTACAAACACTCTATTCTTCTGCACCACCAGCGGTCCATCTCACATTTGTCCGCCGCCATCTGTGCCCTTGCTCCATGTACTTAACCCCTCTTCTGTTTCCACTCTCCCTCTGTCGAGGGTGTGACAAGGGCTGGCAAAGGAGGGGATGTTTGTCGACCCTTATTGTAGCTGGGCTGACTTCAGCAGCCACATTTCACATCCTTTTGGAGAAAAGTTAAATATAGCAACACTGGCATCGTCATTTTCCTAATCGTTTAGTCAGGAGTTTGTGCTTGCCCTGATTTAGTATTGCTTTGTAGAAGAAAAACACCCTGTTCTTGGTGATTCATGGAGCGGCATTTAAAAGTATCTCTTGTTAGTGATGGTCTTTATTTAAAGTGACAAATCTGGGCTTGTTATTGATTTCATCTGAATGACTTTGTTGGGAAACTCATTGTTGATTTTTGTAGGGCAAAGTGTTATTTCATCACTTTGTTTTGTTTGTAAGAATATGGGAACTGAGTCATATCTCGAGACCACATGGCTACTGTTGAATCATCTCTCATGACTGCTATTAATAGTTTCATTCATGAAAGAGGATGCACAGTTGGTTACCGGACCCTTTGTTCATTGTTTGTCTGCTTGAATGTGTGCCTGCGTGTGAGGCTGACTAGATGGGCTGAAACCACTCAAAGAAATTCACCATTTCAGGCTTTTATTATTAGATTACCTTTTAAAAAAACGGGACTATTATAATCCATTTGACTAACAGGACATTCATCTATTCCCTAATATGGTTTTACACATGTAGCACTGTGGAAACCAGAAATGGCCTTGCCCGGGACTTCTGACTAATACGCTGTGAAAACCAACAATCTGTACTTTAAATCAGAAAGTAGAAACTCTTTTCTGTCTGGAAAAAAATCTGTGTTCCTTAGTTCACCGCAGTATATAAACCTCATCTTTGTTTTCTGAACACTTGTGTTCAAGAGGAATGCCATCATACCAGTTTAGCCTCGGATAGCGAGGCAGCACGCCCTGCTCACCTCTCTGTGTAAGTGAAGCTCGGTCTGCCCAGGCCTCATGCATTCCTCCGCCACTACAGAACGGGAAGGAGGCACTCTGAGGAATTCCTTATTTTCAGTGATTTTCAGATGGGCGCTTCGCCTCAGCGGAGTTCGGGAACACTGTGTTTTTAGTGGAGCAAAATAACTGAGATTGACTCTCGCTGGCTATAGTCTTGCTAAGTGACTTGCTGCTGGGTGGGGACACTTTTCTCTGCTAAATTGTAAAAATATAACCCAAACAGCTTTGTGATAAACCAGCATCAAGGTCTTAAAATTTCAGAGCCTTCACAGAAGCCTCACAAATAATCCAGATGTTTTGTTGTCGCATGAAACTCTCCATCGCTTTTCATTACAGCTAGCTCAGTTTGCATGAAAGGTTATTTTAACACTAAAATAACATGATAACAATAATGACGTGCTGTTGCAGTAAACAGCTCTGTCAGAAAGGGTTGTATAAAATCATCAAAAGAGAGCAGTAGTCTCAGCTTCTCTGCCAGTTTTTTGTACAGCATGGGCTCATTGCTATACAATGGAACAGGAAATGACTTTGATTATGGGAGAGAGACATGCTTGGAAAAGGAAAAGAGCTAAAGAGAGGAACTATAGAGAACAGAAGATAGGATCAGGGAGGGTGGGGATCAGTGAGGAGGTGGATGTATGAGGTATGTACTGCTTAAAGATTTTTATTCTGCCTGGAGAGGAAAGGTCACTTCTCTGTTGCCAAGAAGGAGGCAGAAAAGTTGAGACCGATATGTGATCTGAGTAGCAGAACAGTGAGCAGTCTGGACAGGTTTCAGGCCCTGAAAGGAGGTTCATGGGAGGCTGATGAAGCTGGGGTTCCTCTCAAGTTCTCTGTCCTGTCATTTCAAGACCCCGTCGATGACTCTGTGCTCTTTTCCTCTCCGCAGTCCCACCTTTCTCTGAGTGACCACCTCAGGTCAATCACAGAAACATGACTGGAAAGATAACAAAAGAGGAGATGGAGGAGATGAGGGAGATGTTTGGAAAAATAGGTGAGTAAAAGCCAGATCTATTATTAATATGTTCCAGGTGTTTCAGCCCTAGTTGTACCAAATGTCCTGGTGTCTAATGGTTCCTTTTGTGTGTCTGTAGATCTGAACGGGAATGGATTTATAAGCGATTATGAACTCCATGACCTCCTTAAAGAAGCCGGCCGTCCCCTACCTGGATACAAAGTTCGAGAGATCATCCAGAAACTCGACCGCAACAACGATAATAAGATCAGCTTTGAGGAGTTTCTGTCGGTACGTTAAGAGGAGCACAAGAACAGCTCGCGCTGTCGAGCTTGACCTTCACCTTCTGCTCAGAGCTTTCCTCACTCTGAGTCTTTGTTTTGTGTTCTCCCTAAAAAGCACCTCGCCCTCCTGGGTGGGGCTGCTACGCAAAGCAACTTCTAGCAGCTCCGTGCACGGCGGAGTTGAAAGGCCTCTACAAACCACACACAAGCATACATACTCGGGGAATGTGGAAGTGAGGTCAGCAAAGTGGTGTGAGTTCCAGTATTTAGTTTCAGCAGTGATGAGTGAGCAGTCATTTAGAGAGAGCGGTCATTCACAGAGGCAGCTTCTGGTAGAGGAGGGAAGCATGATTCAAGATCAGATCAGGAGGGTCGAACAAAACCTTCTATAGCTGCGTTTTGTTTTTTCTATCATAGTTTGTGTCCTGTTTCAGGGTATGTGGCTGTTCAGTTGTCCATTAGTAAGGATAACCCTGACCATGATAATAACAGAGTGAAACAAATTGAATTGGATGATCCTAAAACTGTATTGTGACTCCAAAGGTGTAGCCAAAGCTATGTGTGAAATAATAATAATAATAATAATAGTACTAATCATAATGAAAATAAATACAATTAAATCAAATTATACAGAACCATTCAAACAAGGTATTTTACATAGGAAATTCAGGATTCAACCATTTCAGAACAACCATTAAATAAAACCAGTCAATTAAAAGTACAAAGACAATTTTGTATAATCTTAAAAAAAGAGTAAATAAACACATACTGTAAGATGTATTAGAACAACGGAGAAAAGAAATGGTTAAATTTAGCACCAAATCTGTGTAACAAATGGTATCAACTCAAAAATTTCTGCAACAACTTATTAGACATAATAGAGCATTGGGATGACCATCATATACTTCGATCATAATGTTCCAAACCCTTAAACACATTTACAATTAATTTTAAATAATTAATTAATTAATGTTTATTTCTGATTTATGACTAGAAGAACTTGAGACAGTGCTGAGCAGAATCTCAAATTAATCTTCAGGTTCCCAGCTTTCAGATGATGTACACAACTTCTATGTGACATCTACTGTTGACCCCCTGTACCTCCCTAAGAAAGACAAAAACAGGTCTATTGTGTGTCTCAGGGGGTTAAAATCGACTGATTGATCAGTTGATTTTTGTGATCATGCAAATCTGTGATTTGACTGTTGCAATGTGTCGTGCTGTGTTAATGTGCCAGCGGGATGGGAGGACTTCTGGGACTTTCCAGTTAGCTGCCAAACAGCTTTGTGCCATTGTGTTACAAAGGTGTGTGCTCCTCCACTAGGCTCTGCCCAGATTAAATGCAAATTATTGTGACTATCCTCCTTACTGCACATAGATGTGAATGTTAGGCAAAGAAAAATAAAAAAAATATATATATATACTGGAAAAACAAAGTTCGGAAACTTGTGTTTGGTGGATTATTTCTCTGTTGTTACAATGCTAATTGGCATTGTATTTTACATCGTTGGAAAGCCTGTTTATTTACCTTCGCAATGATGTCCAACTTGTAAGGATCATGCATTTGTGGGATGAGCAGCACAGCTGATTATGTGGGTAGCGCCCAAGAAAAATTTGCCAAAATGCTCTGCCAATGGTAAACAGTGTATTCTCCTGTTGGTGTTGACTCTTGTTTTGAGTCAACCAAACACAAGTTTCCGAACTTTATTTTTTCCAGTTTATACACAGGGTAACAGCTTGCATTTTTAGTCAACTCTAGGAAAAAGAGGTAATTACAACAAGACAATCATGACCTTGCAAAGATGATAAGGATTTCCATTTAATTCTGCAAGTTAGCTAAATAAATATATTTATATATATATATTTATTTAGCTAACTTGCAGAATGCAAGCTGGCACCCTGTGACCTCCTGCGTATTTGTGGTGAAGTGTGCTGTGCTCAGCCTCACAGAGTCGGGCTGAATAGCTCATTGTGGTCACGACAACGGCCATGGGGCTGAGGTCACTGATGAAGCAGCGATAACTTCAGGTTCAGGAAGTATCGCTCGTATTACCATAGAATGCGTATTGTCAAAGCAGCTTTGTGAAGAGCTACATACAGTATGAAGTCGCACCACAGAGCTCTAGTTGGCGTTAAGACTGATTTAATGTTTGGAGATAATTATTTGATGTTGGGACAAGCCTGAGGGTGGTGTTAGTGTGGAGGATGATAACAGCTATAGCCCTGGCGGTTTACGGTTACTGTTGATAATAACATACTGTCTGGCACTCAAACACTCAACACTGTAATACTTAGATTAGATGGGTAGTGAATGCACAGCCTCACTTTAAATCACTAGTGTCCTTAAACACAGTAGCTTTAATTAAACCATCAACTCGACGTCTTCCTGGACATTTCATAGTAAATTAACACTTGTTTTCCAGCCCATTTACATAGAAGTGCTTAGAAGTTCACCTATTCTCTTCTCAGCTCTTTAACTGGCAGGTTGGCTTTATTTTTCCATGCCAGCTGGCTGTCATGGAGGCTAACAGGAGCTCTACACGACAACAAGGGATGCAAACAACAGTAAAAGGAGAGACGATGATTGAGGCTTTTGCACACAAGTATGGCTGGAACTAAAGAGTTTTTTCACCGTTGATGAATCTATTGATTACGTAAAAAAAATATCCACCATGAGTGATTTGTGGTAGCAAAAATGATCTGTGAAAGACTAATCGATTCATCATGACATACTAACACAACACATGTGATTGATCTGGTTGTCATTTCTCTGCTCGTGGGCACTTTATTAGACACACCTGTACAATCTGATGCAATCTTATACAACTGCGTTGCCATAAAGTCTAAATTATGATGTCTATAATGTTGTGTTTGTTGTCTACACTGTCATTGAGGTAATATTTAAATGACATGTTTTAGCATGAGGTCAAAGTTAATGGTGGTGTTGAACTAGACTGCATTTTATTGAGAGGTGATTCTAACATTCTGATCCCCTCATGTATGTAAATAGTAAACAGTAAAAACACCTCTAAATATAATGTAATCCAGTGCAACACTACCTTTTAAACTATGATCTCAGCAATAAACATAAAATTTAATTTACACATTTCCAACATTGTCAACAAAAACTGATCATTATGTGCTTTGCAATGGTAAAATGTATGGCAGAACAGGTTTATTGAATTGCATTAGATTGGACAGGTGTACATAAAAAAGTGGCCACTGAATGTTTAGTGCTTCAAAATATTTGGTGCTAATTTCCTTGTTAAAACCGATGTGATGATGCTGACGCTATAATTGAAATATATAAACAGCAGAACGCAATTCTGGTAATTATTACTGGCCAAACAATGAATTGGTTCATCCTCTACAACACAATCTCATATCCACAAATCAAAATGTACATAAATACGTCTTAAATACTTCATAAATTTCAGCCTAAAACTCTCATGTATTATGTGGTCTCGTTTTAGATCATCCAGGATCTGAAGGGCAGTGAAATAGCAAAAACTTTCCGCAAGGCCATCAACAGAAAAGAAGGTATCCTGGCTATTGGAGGGACATCTGTGCAGTCAAGCGAAGGCACACAACACTCGTTCTCTGGTAGGACACATGACCCATCACCCATCACCCCCTCCCTCTCTCCTGCCGCTGCTGTTTGTCATAAACTGTTGACTTTGTACCCTTCAGCTACGGCTGCTCCATTTACCAATGAAAAAACAGACAACGTGACAACACACTGAAATGACTCATTACGAGCGATACTGTCACATTATATTGTTGCTGTTGTACTTTTAACTGATGCTTGTGTGTGTGTGTGTGTGTGTTCATCCTCACAGAGGAGGAGCGGTTTGCATTTGTGAACTGGATCAACACCGCTCTGGAAAAAGACCCCGACTGCCAACATGTCCTGCCCATGGATCCAAACACAGACTCTCTCTTCACGTGTGTCGCAGACGGTATAGTACTCTGGTGAGAGTTCCTCCTGTTTTCACCTCAAGCCAGCAACACGACTACCCCCCCAATAAATGTCAGATACCTGCATCTCACTGCATGCAATGTTGTTATCACATTCAGGCTGAAGAAAAGACAAATATGAGCCTGTATTGGGATATCAAATAACCATAACAACATTCTGCCTCACATTGCAGAAGGAGATATTAATACTAATACAATACTGCTGCATTCATTGGCCACTAGAATTAATTTTTGACACAAAGTTGCTTAATGCCAGAACATTTATCTTTTGGCAAATTTTGGTCATTATCTCTGCCTTATTTTACAACAATGATACTGCATCAAATGTCTGCTTAAAATGTATTTCATGTCTGGTTTTGTACGTTTGCACAGCAAAATGGTGAACCTGTCAGTGCCAGACACCATCGACGAGAGGACCATAAACAAGAAGAAGCTGACACCGTTTACGATACAGGTCAGTTGAATTTACTGTATGTCAGGGCTGCTATTTTTCTGACTTTTTATTCAAATGTTCCAACATCCGATGCTTTGTACCTCGCAGGAGAATCTGAACCTGGCCCTGAATTCAGCCTCTGCTATCGGCTGCCATGTGGTGAACATCGGTGCTTTAGACCTGAAAGAGGGGAAGCCCCATCTGGTGCTGGGCCTGCTGTGGCAGATCATCAAGATCGGTCTGTTTGCCGACATCGAGCTCAGCAGAAATGAAGGTACAGAGCATAGTTGATGGGTCCGTTACATAACATGTATTTGAGCCCTGTGTCTCCTGGTCTGTTGTCAAGTATCTTACCTGATCATTAACACCCTTCGGCAGCACTGGCAGCATTGCTGAGAGACGGGGAAACCCTGGAGGACCTGATGAAGCTGTCTCCAGAAGAACTGCTGCTGCGCTGGGCAAACTTTCACCTGGAAAATGCTGGCTGGCAGAAGATCAACAACTTCAGCTCTGACATCAAGGTAGGCCTACTCACTATGTTGTATCTAAACACTAAATGCAGGTAGAAAAACCACTTGGAAATTTTAAGAGAATAATAATTACAGGATCAAAAGTTTGGGTTTTAAGGTTCTGTAGTTTTTTAGTTTTTTATTTCCATGCACCTTTCTAGTTACTAGATCCACCAGCACTGGTGTCTATCAACACACCGGGGCAGGCAGTACATGTTTGTGTTTGCACAAACTCACTCGCTTCTCTGCCTCCACTGCTCCAAAAATAGGATTGAATGGGTAGTGTCTCTTTCTGGGGAACATTGGCAAACTGTCAAATGTGTATGTAAGCGTTAACCGCACATTTTGTGTTTTAAAAGGTAAAAAGTGTAATACGAAGGACGTTCAGATAAATAATAGCAATTACTATGTCAAATGTACAGTATTTGTTGGTTGGAAAATCCCACCGTTGGGCATTGCCAGCACATCTGTGTTTGCCAGGCCACTTCTTAAATCAACCAGGCAGGTTTACGAGAAGCTACCACAACTGTCTTTTGCACCTGTCCGGTTACCCTTTTCTTTTTTTTTCTTAACCTTGCTTGACTACTTTGTATGCAGTTTTCTGAGATACCTTGCTTTTGTTCTCTCTGTTCTAACTGGTGTTCAACAAAATTTGTTAAGTTTTTGCAGTATAATTCTCTGAAGAGTCATCTTAAAATTCAGTATTTGTTTAATATTTACATAATATATGCCAAATGTAGTGTTTATAAAGGAAAGCTAATGTAGATGCAGAACTACACATTTGGTAGAACCCCAAAATAAATACTTGAAATACTTGATTTAAGGTGGCGATAGACAAAATACAAAACACAGTGTGCACAGTAAAGGTTGCTCACAGGCAGTATAGTATAATTTATGAATATTTAACTTAGAGTACAGCTATCTTAACGAGACATAAATTACATTTATGGTACACAGCAGACTGTCTTGCTCGTTCATTAATAGAACTCTAATTGTTGTTGTTTGTATTATTTTCCAGGACTCAAGGGCCTATTTCCACCTCCTGAACCAAATCTCTCCAAAAGGCACAGAGGAAGATGAGCCACGCATAGACATCAACATGGCAGGCTTCAGCGTAAGCACTCTGACAGTTGAGTATCTTCGCCACATGGTAACAGCTGTATGGTGTCTCTGATCGGAGCATGTGGTCTGTGTGTTGTTCAGGAGAAAGACGACGTGAAGAGGGCAGAGGCCATGCTGCAGCAGGCCGACAGGCTCGGCTGTCGACAGTTCGTCACCCCGACTGACGTCGTCAGCGGAAACCCCAAACTCAACCTCGCCTTCGTGGCCAATCTGTTCAACAAATATCCAGCGTTGACCAAACCTGAGAATGAGGACATTGACTGGGGACTGTTGGAAGGTGTGTATTGAGAGAGCTGCATGGTTAACTTCTCGTATTAAGAGTGTAGTGTAGTTTTCATTGTCTGCTACCATCGTGGAGGTCCACTGGAGAACTGGCTGGGAACAAATAAGGTCTAAATACACAAATAACAACCAGAGAGATTACCGCTACAGCCTGAGAAGAACCAGCTGTGAACAAACAGCTGCTTTTTGTTAGGTAGCGAACTGGCCTGCAGGCTTACTTTAGCATAGAAACTTTTATTTTTTACAATGTGACAACAAGCCACTCCTAACTTTGGCTCCTATTAGATACATTGGTTAGTGTGAAGAACATATTTACAACAAACTTGTTATCAGGTAGATATTTTGCTTATATAGCTAATTTTTCTGTCCAGGTGAGACCCGAGAAGAGCGGACATTCAGAAACTGGATGAACTCTCTGGGAGTGAACCCGCATGTCAATCATCTGTATGGGTACGTACCACACGCAAGATACTAGCACACAGTTTATCTCACTCCTGTATACGCTGGCATCTGAAGAGGGTTCATAACTTATTAAATGTTAATAATTATAAAACACATTATTGTCTTCTAGAGACGTACAGGATGGCATGGTCATCCTTCAACTCTATGACAAGATTAAAGTGCCTGTTGACTGGGACAACAAAGTCAACAAGCCACCTTACCCCAAACTGGGATCCAGAATGAAAAAGGTAAATCAAGATTCTTTTTGATTGTTCCTACGCAAGAAAAACAAGCATTTTGTCTTTTGCAAACTATTATATTTTGTACCCCTAGTTGGAGAATTGTAACTACGCAGTGGAGCTGGGCAAAACAGCCAGTTTCTCCCTCGTTGGCATCGGCGGGCAGGACCTGAATGATGGCAACCCTACCCTGACTCTGGCACTGGTGTGGCAGCTGATGAGAAGGTGAAACACAACTGCATTCAGGATCACTTCAGAAAAGAACAAAATAGAAATACATCTCTGAAATGTAAAAACCACATCCCATTTTTGGTCTAAAAGCAAAAACATAAAACAGCCTGGCATGTGTGCTGGATTTTCATACCTACATACTTAAATTAATGAAAAGAAGTAAGACAGAGGTAGTTTTATGCCTCCGCGCCGGCGACAGTCGTGGCCAGAGGCATTATGTTATGCTATCTGTCCATCCGTCAACACCATGCCTGTGAACGTGATAACTTGGGAATGCCTAGAGGGAATTTCTTCAAATTTGGCACACACATCTACTTGGACTCGAGGATGAACTGATAAGAATTTGGTGGTCCAGGTCACTGGGACCTCACAAAACACCATTTTGGCCATAACTCAAGAATACATATGCTTATTATGACAATTTCACAGAAATATCTAATAGGATAAAATGATGAAGTGATGACATTTTGGACAGACATGGTTGTAAACTGCAACTTGACTGGTTGGCGGAGGAATACAACTGCGGGGTGGTAATTCTAGTTATGTATTAATATGTAAAGAACTAAAAATGAAAAATGAGGGCCCTCAAACATTTGTTCTGGGAACAGGAGATGTAAAAGTCTGTGCATGTCCGTGTGGCATTTTGAAACGCTACAATCACCATCGTCTCCATTGTCATATTCATTCTGTTAACTGCACACATTTACTGTAAACACTTTCTATGGAGTGGGTAGTTGGTGACCTCCACTTCATGCCAGTGGTGCTGTTAATGTGTGTGTTCCTCCAAATATAGACCACATTTCCATAACTCAGTTGCCAGGATGAGTGTTGACATATTTAGTAGTTCCACATACTCATATGCTTTGTGTCAAGAGTTGGCAAGGTTTGAGTGACCTAAAAATCACAACAATACAGAGGAATCCCATATTTTCTAAAACAAAACCAGAATTAAAGAGGACCTATCATGCTCATTTTCAGATGCATACATGTATTTTGGGTTTCTACTAGAACATGTTTAAATGCTTTAATGTACAAAAAAATGCTTTATATTTCTCATACCAGCTGTGCTGCAGCACCTCTTATCATCCTCTGTCTGAAACGCTCTGTTTGAGCTCCTTGATGTTTTATTTTTTTTAGTCATGTTCTATCAAGTGTTTGGGCAAAATTGGAAAAAATAATTAAAGTGGAGTCTTCAGTTCATCTGCATAACAAACGTTCTGCTTCTCCACTCTTTCAGATATACGTTGAATGTACTGGAGGGACTGGGTGTCGGCGGAGAGAAAGATTCCATCATCATAAATTGGGTGAACTCAACGTTGGCGGAAGCTGGGAAATCAACCAAGATTTCAGGCTTTAGGGTAAATTTGTTTTTTCCTCTTTTTGATTGCATTTCTGTGAAAATAACTGTATGTGCAGATTACATTAAATATTTTAATATGGCGCTTTGAAATAAGAGCTGTTACTAAATCATGTAAACTCAAAGGTGTTCTTTTTTTTCTTTTTCTTTTTTTAACTTGTTCTGACCTTTCAACCTTATCTCATAATTTAAAAATGAAGGAAATAAGCTGTTTTTACATATTTGCTTTATCAAAATGTTGTTATTTATTAACTAAATTTGATCATTTAATATAATATATGTACCGGTAGTGTCATACAAACCAGTCAGTCAGGTGTTAGATTCTTAATCTGTGTGTGTCATGTGGTGATCAGGACAAGGCGATCAGCAGCAGTTTGCCGGTAGTGGAACTGATAGACGCCATCCAGCCCGGCAGCATCAACTACGATCTGTTAAAAACCGGCACCCTCTCTGAAGACGACAAGCTGGAGAACGCCAAGTAAGATTTTCTACGACGAAAAGAATGAGAAGCAACCTTTTTGCCATTATTTTGCTAACGATGTGTGTACCGTTTTTATATATACAAGTCAACGTCTCTTTCATCCCTAGATACGCCGTCTCTATGGCGAGGAAGATCGGAGCCCGCGTCTACGCCCTCCCAGAAGACCTTGTGGAGGTCAAGCCCAAAATGGTGATGACAGTCTTTGCCTGCTTGATGGGTCGGGGGATGAAGCAAGCCTAAGACACTGGCTGGGATCATTGTGACACTTATTCATACCCACAAGCCATCAGTGCTTTGAAGAGCTGCCCCAACTGAAGGAATGAAGATTTATTTTTTTTGTTTGAATGAGAATAACATGCTGTCAAAATCCGAAATTCGCATGCGTCCCTGCCGTTTACTGAAGAATAATGTCCTCTTATTTAAAGTGAATCCACAATACTAAAAGTTCCAAAGAGATCTCGTGTTACAAAGGACAACTTGTTACTTTTCAATATTCAGAAGTCTAGATTAATGTATGAGAATGCTGTTTTTTAAAGCGAGTATTCATATTTCCAGCTGCAAGGTTGTTTACATATTTTTACTCAGACTGATACGTAAATTATATCCTTGACTAAGCAACATTCCCGAATACCATACTTATGAGTAAATGCTTGACAAGGCAAAAAAAGAAAAAAGGCGAATAAGGTGGGATGTTTAGGTGGAGCACACGTCCAAAAACACCCAAACGTCACCTCTCGCTTAATGAAGTACAAGCATGTCTTAATAACTGGCACCATAAACGTCTACATATCTGTATACAGAAGCCATACGGTCAAATTATAGTCCTGACCAGCCTGGCGTGCTGTCTGTATCCTTGTACTCGTCATTTGTTTGTTTTTTGGGATTATTACTCAAGTTAAATGCTGTTTTTGGGGTGTCTGGTCTGTGTTGTGTTGGATTCGTGCTGTGTTTTTGGTCTGTTACGTTGGATGAGGTGCAGGCGGACTGGACTCTCCTGGCTTCTGCTGTGCCTTCTTCTCGTCTCAGAGACGACTTGTACTCCCGCTTTCAGGTTTTCCCGTTTTTTTTTTTCTTTTGTATTCAACATTACCAAATATAAACAGTAACTTCATTCCAGGTAGTTTCATGATATACTACGACAATGGCCAAATTGTATTTGGTCTCATCATGTCTACTCTTTAAGTGCTTAACATGTAACAATAAATATGATTTTGGAAACTGCTCATGTGTTTTATCTTTCGAGTTTCTGGAAAAGGCATCTTCCATAGAAATTGACAACTGTTAAACAGCCGCTGTTATCCTGACTAATGGTGGTTATCAAATATTTTGACCTCTTTTGTTTTTAATCCACAGGGTAGACCTGATTGATTGGGGGCTTATCATATTTTTTACAGCCCCGAAGTTTTTATTGTTTTACCAAATTGAATCAAAGTGGATTTATTGTGGCTTTTACCTTTATTTATACAGGGAAGTTTCACTGAGAGGAAGGCTCCGACCCCCTTTACACCTGGCATTAAAATGTGTCTTCTATCCAGATTTTATCTAGATATGATTTAACCGGATAACATTTACACCTGGTATCGATGTGTATCCAGTGTCCACAATGACATCCGATCACTCTGTCTGAAAGGGCTGAGAGGAAGCCTCTGGAGGCTGCAGCCGACTACTGCTGGAGAGGCGGTGTGTAATGCGCGGACACATCGGCCTCAAAACGCCGCCTTTGAGAGGGATTGGAGAGGAGAAGTTGAGCACAGACAGAGCGGTGGCGGTGGTCTCTCTGGTAACAGTGGTACAGTGACCGGAGGAGCACTGAAGGTTGAGTCCCAACTTGCCGAAGCTTTGAATATTCACTGTTGATTACTACTGAAGCTCCTGAGCTCTGCTTTTTCACTTTCCCCACCACTGGGGACACCACTTTGACCCTGATCAAAAGACCCTTTAATGTCCAAGTAAAAACAGACAAAGTGACCTAAATTAATTAAAAATACAAAACTACTTCTTTGCCCATCAGTTGTGTCAATATGTACGCATTAAATTAGTTACAATATTTACAACACAAACTCAAATTCCCTGAAAGAAAGATTATCTGAATATAAGTGATATTAATGTAATGAACATAGTAGGCTAAATCTTCCTAACAGTAGTTAACAAGTTAACAATGACATAAGTAACCCATCAGTCATAAGCAAAAAAAATAAACTGTCTAATGTCAAAATCCTCCCTCAGTCTATGAGGCATTTTAAATTACATTTCTGTTACAACTTGAATATCATGAGACTAATAACTTCTGAAATCTAACACACATTTACGACAAACACTGTTTATTCCTAAATGAGAAAGAATATAAAATAATGTGTAGATGCTTTTCTTTTAATAAATGCCCATTTGGAAACAAGTCCTCATACATTTCATGGGGTAAAGTGCTCTTATTATATTTTCTGCACAACAGAAATAGTTGGATAAAAGTAAATAAGATAAATACTGTGTCACATCAATGTAGCGTCATTAGAGCATCTGCTCAGGCTAGTAAAGTCATGATACTCCCATAAACAACATATTTTGCACTCTTGCTTTTGAAGGTCTCTTATCATGCCCATTTTCAGGTTCATACTTGTATTTTGTGTTTCTACTAGAACATGTTTACATGCTGTAATGGTAAAAAAATAAATATTATTTTCCTCATACGGTCTGCCTGAATATACCTGTATTCACCCTCGGTCTGGAACGCTCTGTTGTAGTGCATTTCAATGGAATTGCAATGGAATTACGTTGCTAGGCAACAGTACTTCCTGTCAGCTGATGTTATTCACATACGCTGCAACCTGAAATAAACTAGGGCACATTTAGAATGTTTACGTTTAAAATTGTGATCTAAATATTGTACATTTGTGACATCACAAAATTACGAAAATCCTGACGGCTTTTTTCAAACGCACAGTTTCTGAATACGGGCTGTGTGTATTTCTTGTTGAGCATTTCGATACTTTCACAGTATTTATACAGCACTTAAACCTGCTTTATAATATAAAAGACATGAAAATCTAATTTTTTACAATATGGGACCCTTAAGTAAAATTGTTTTGAATTTGAGATTGAAAAAACAATCTCACCATGAGGCCCATGTTAGCTGGTCTGGGTCAACTGCTGTTTCTAAGACCAAGTATTCATTTTAATCTCAATTCTTAAACCAACATAGATGAGAAGTCCTTAAAGCGCTCAGAAAATATTATAGACTGCTACAACTCCATCTTCTGCTCTTTTTGATTTATGTCTACATTTAAGACACATGTCGATCTAATAATGGAAGATATCGTCCTACCAACTTCTTTAACATCACCTTTATGATCTGAGCTTTTACCTCATTTTCTTTTTACTGCTGCCCGCTTCTCCTTTCTCTTATCTCTCGTTACTGCCCTTGCGCTTTTATATTCTTCCCTCTTTTTCATCATAAAACACAGCAGTTGTTTTAAATAGCACCTCATAAAAATATATACATTTACTGTTGTTTGTGTTTCCTCTCCCTGCTGCTTTTAGATGCATGGCTGTTAGGTCCCAAGAGAAAATGCACTATAATGCATTATAATGAGAGATTTCTGTTGACACATTTGATCTGTCTGATTTTCTTCACAGTCCATCAACAATCTCGCAGTACAACAGGGGATAGCGGAGGCAGATTGTAGTTTACTGTTCACTGGCCTGAATCTCAGTCCGATGTAAAGTCCTCTGGGCTCGGCTCCCTGATGGGTTTCTCAGTAAGTCTCCCATTTTCTAAGGGTCTGATTAAAGCTGTCAGGCTCTGTCAGAGTGATGAGGAGGCTGTCTCCTGTGGCCTTCATCATCTGGATTTTCAAGCTCCATTTGCATCAAGGAGTGTGTCACAAACACCTGAGACCATTACAACATCAAAAGATTAATTAAAAATCCAAACACTTCCCTGAAATAAGCAATTTTTTTTTCATCAATTATGTGTCATTTATTTAAATTGTATCAACAAGGTTAGAGGAGAGAGGGAAATGCAGATCAGACAACAACCAGTCCAAGTTTCATATCAAACTGGAAATAAAAAATGAAAAAATGAAGACCAGAACAAAAGAATATATTAAGGAAATGTGATGTAAATAGTCTGTTACACAAAATATCAAGCCAACATTGGTGGAAGAAGTTTATTCAGATACTTTATTCAAAGGTGCTCTATACGATATCCAGAGCATTAATATAGCAGCAAACAACTGTTTGCAATGTAAAGATATAGAGGAGTAATGTCTACCTGAGCAGAGAATGAAGTTACTCTCCCCTCTCTGTGCTTTGTTGACATATCCGGGAGGCCCCGCTTGCTTTTAGTGCATGTTCGTGCATGTAAGCGTGCCCCACTGGCTAGCTCATGGCCCCCGCTCTGCACTGCTCTTATACAACGGTTACCGCTGATAACACCGTCCCGACAGGAGTATAAAGTAACATAAATTGGAAATAATCAAGTGAAGTACAAGTAGCTCAAAATTGTAAAGAACTTAAATGTACTTACTGGTAGTTACTTTCCACCACTGCGAGACAATATTTTAGGTGAAAACTTAAATAAACAGTAAATTAAGTAAATAGGCTAATAATATGCACATGATTTTGCCAATATGTCAATGCACTTGTTTTTAAGAAAATGTCAAGTAAACAGCCTAACATAAAACATTATATAAGAAATTATCAATATTATCAATATGATTCATAAAGAGAGCTGAACACCAAACACAACACATGAGATAACAACCTGTTGACCTGTCTGCTTGCTTTGTGCTGTTTCTCACTATTCTCCAGTGTATGAGACGTGCAGAGGAAAGGCACTGTCAGGAGGTTTTCCCAGAAGACCCCTCATGTTAAGCTCTTAAACATTCAAAGATTTCCCAGAATCCCCGCCCTGCTTCTCCCATCCTGCCAGCCTCCTCCTGCTTATCCACGGCCCAGCCGAGGATCAGGTGGACCATGTGTTGGTGCTTCTGAGGGGAACACACTTCAAGAGGAGGCTCGCAGAAAGAGCTGCAAGAGCAGGACTTGTGATTGTTTTTTAAGAAGTGTTGGATGCAGTTTGATTTTTCCTCTCATAACATCCACTGTAGGCACCGAGGATGGGAGAGCTGCCCTGGGTGTGTCCGTGTGAAGTCACCATGAGGATTTTATTGGAGTAACTGAAGGAAAATAAAGGTAAGACTAAAGATGTGTGTGAACTGATAGATTTTTTCCATGACTTTCTTTTTCTCTTTTGCTAATTTGTTGAGAATACAATTTAATGACAAATAATTTCATTTTTTCAATATTGTTTGAGTTAAAAAAAAATGTTTCGCTGCGGGTTGCCAGTAAATCAAAGAGAATCTCTATCTCATAATTTATTAAATAAATTGTATTCATGATAAATAATATTTCTATGTAATGGTAAAACAAAAGAAGAGTAAATTCCCTGAAAGAAAAGCTCCATTTAAAAGCAACTAAATATTTATTCATTTTTCATTTATTATTGGCAGCTATATTCTGCATATATGTTAAATGGTTTGCTAGTTGTTACATTAGCAATTTGTTGGAAATAATTATATAATCGGTGTCAAATTATACAATGATCTTTCTAAGAAACCTTGTATGAAATTATTGGGAAATAATTCAGAAATGATGGAGCTTTGGAGTTTGTCTCTTTGCAGTTGAATTAGCACTTTTTAAACCCAGCAGCTGCTACCCTGCGGTTATGTCACATACATGACACACTTTGCTTTCAGCCAGCAGCACCCTGGTTTCATACATGATGCTGCTCCTGAGGGAGAGCAGCTGATTGGCTCGCCGAGCCTCAGAGCTTCAGGCGACTGTGTGTGTGTTTTTGTCCTTAATGATCCACCAATTAGTCACACAATGGTAACAGTCGACTAATCACCTCTTCATATGTCTGAGGGTGAAAAGCTGTCACTGCCCTTATGTTCTGGGGTGGGTGATGCCACTGTTTGTGGATGGAAGTGGATTTTAGGATCACCTCCACCACCTTAAAATAAAGCATCATCAGTATCATGCAGTTTCTTTCTCTTGTAGCTGCTCCCGTCACCACAGCAACCAGCTGCTGTGTGACGGGCCAGGTGAGGGAGTGTGGCAGACAGTCCCAGTCGTCCCCCTCTCCCTTGACTATAATCTGTCATACGCACCATAAACACTCCCTCAGAAAAAAAACTCTCCTCTGCTGCCACAGTGTCACTGCAGGAGAAGTCAACTAAACACATGCTCAACACTGCCAGTCACATATAGAGTAGATGGCTGTAACATGAGTGTTGGTCCACACCTGCAGGTCTGAAGATGACGGGCCAGGTGGCTGAGAGGAATCGGTCGCCACACAATCTGTCAGTGAAGACCACCTTGGAGGAGGAGATCGAGAGAGCCGAGAGTATTCTCAGCAGGTGAGGAGGACAAACTATTGAATCATGTCTTATGGTGCATTTGTCTCATTTCATGTGATGTGCAAAAAGATAATAAAAGCCTAATGTGTGGTTTCTGTCGTGTTTTCCCTCCTAGGGTGCCATCTGTGTGCGATGACACATCCTCAGAGCTACAAAGAGTCGCTGCTCTCGACCCTCTCGGACGCAACTCCATAAGTTCTTTTCAAAGGACCGGAGCCCTCTCAAGGTAAAGCTATACAACAACCCAGCTTTGGCACGTCAGCCTCCTTCACAGAGCTTTTAGAAACTGACTGAAGGTGAAAGCTCTTTTTATTCATTTATTTGTATATTTTTTTATAACAGCCCATGACTCAGACAGAGTTTACAGAAAGTGTTTTGTTCAAGTCTTTTTAAGGTCACACGCTGGATAAAAGAACACACACATAGTACATACTGGATTCAAGCTTACAAAGACCTTAATGACCAAAATGTCATGGTCATATTTGTCAGGTGAAACATTTTGTGTGCATGAGCATAAAACCATCCTAATCTGTCGTTGTGTAGAACTAATTCTTGATGCACTTTTAGTGGTTTCTACCCCAGAATCTTGAGGAAAAAGTGCAAACATTTGATGAAAACCAAGAAGATCAGTTGTGGTTAAAGACAATTCAAGAAAGTTTATTGCCCTGTTTGACTGATATATTTTTTCAGTTGTTTACAGAAAGATTTTAAGACTAGGTCGGGGATTAAACTATTTGAAAAAATGGAAAGATTTTACAGATAGTTATATCCAAAAACATCTCCTGGATAAGCCAGGAGAAAACTGTTCTTCTTTAAGGATGTTTAAAGCTTACTTTTTACAT
Source organism: Sebastes umbrosus (assembly GCF_015220745.1). Classification (NCBI taxonomy): domain Eukaryota; kingdom Metazoa; phylum Chordata; class Actinopteri; order Perciformes; family Sebastidae; genus Sebastes; species Sebastes umbrosus. The sequence goes on from NC_051285.1 coordinate 19,759,684, forward strand.
TTTATTGTAAGTCGCCATGGATAAAAGCATCAGCTAAATAAATGTAAACATAAATGTGTCAAATGAAATGTGATTCCTAGACCAAATGACACAAGCTAAACTGTATTGGTTTCTTAATGTGCTGCATGCTCCTTTTGTATCACTGTCATGCTTTTATTTTAATATCTTAATGCTGAGAAAGTTCTTGTTATGAGAGCTTGTATGTGTCTTGTGTCAGACTGGTGTGTCTGGTGGTGAGACTGAGGGAATGGGCACACAGGAGCCTGTTGGAGGAGGAGGAGCGACCAGACTCCTTCCTGGAGCGCTTCCGTGGCCCTGAGCTGAGAACGGCCCCCAGCCGCATCAGTAACACGCAACCAGACGCCAATGGCAACAATGCCAAAGGGATTTTTAGGTATGCCTGCCTGCCTGCCTGCCTGCCAGCCTGTCACCCTGAACCATTACTATGCACTTTGACATACACTATATGTACTGGGTGACCAGAAGAATAGAAACACCAGTACACTGTAACGCAATCCAGTACAACAGTTCTATAATAATAATACTACATTTGTACAACAAATACTGTTGAAACTAGATACACAGCCTGTTTAAGGTCACCTCTTCTGCACACAGCGTTAATGTTTAGGGTTAATTTTTCCCAGCGGTCACGACAGAGTGGCAAAAATGAAGTGTCCACTAGGTCATAAAATGTTCTGTTTAAATAAAGGTTTTAGGAAAAAGGACAGTTCAGCACTCAGAGGTGTTGATTCAACTCTATGATAGTTTTAAAGAGGACTGATTATGCTTATTTTCAAGTGCATACTTGTATTTTGGGTTTCTACTAGATCATGTTTAAATGCTTTAATGTTCAAAAAACGCTTTATTTTTCTCATACCGGCTGTGCTGCAGCACCTCTTTTCACCCTCTGTCTGAAACACTCTGTTTAATCCTGACTGTATTATTTCCAATCTCTCCATGCTTTCAGGAAAAAGTGGGAAGTGTTTGTGGTGTCCCCATCCGATAACGCCTACTACCGCTGGTTATTTGTTATCGCCATGGCGGTGCTCTACAACTGGTTCCTTGTTGTAGCGAGGTAATAACACCACAATCGTTACCTGTTGGGGCCCTGCGGCCTCCAGAGATGGATGTGATGGATGTAGTGAATGGCTGTACTGTCCACTTCTTAGGCTGGAGCAATAAATCATTTTTCCTTTTAATATTCACAGGGCATGCTTTGACAAGTTACAGGTGGGCAATTACATCTGCTGGCTGGTGTTGGACTACCTCTGTGACTTTGTGTACATAATGGACACTTTGGTCCGACTTCGCACAGGTAACCTATTTCAAAATGCAGCTTTTGGCATCAAGACACAATGCTGACACAATGCTGCCTTAAAGTGTGTGTATGTGTATATTTTTTATTTGATTATTCAAAGACATCATTTTTTGTTTGTGCAAAAATATGACAATCCTAGTGGATAATTGACTTAGTTTTGGTCACTTTCAGCCTATTAACCAATGATTCGATGACCCACTTCGACTCAGCACTTATAAAAACTGGAAAGCTATTAGCATTAGCATTCATTTTGAGTTGTGTTTATGGCTACCTGACAATTGTTAGTCTAATATTCACTCTCCTTTTAGCTACTCTCCACCAATTCCTGAGGGAAATATTGGTCTATTTAGCTGCTAAATGCAAATGCTCGTTAACTTTGTCTGTACTGTCTGTCGTTTGGTGCTCAGTAGGCTATCTTTATGAGATTTTTCACTGAAAAACAGCCACCTACAAGCAGCTGCTGGAAACAGGGTTAATGTGAGCGTCAAACTGTAAAGTTACGGGACAGAAAAACCAATACATATGAATATGAAAGATGCTAAAATGCAGAAATAAAATACAACAGTGAGCTGAGATCACTGCTCAACTGAATTTGTGCTCTTCTTGAATCAGGGTTCCTGGAACAAGGTTTGCTGGTGAAGGACCATGCCAAGCTTCGAGACAGCTACGTCCGGACGTTACAGTTCAAGCTGGACGTGGCGTCCATCCTGCCCACCGACCTAGCGTACATTGCCACCGGCATCCACACGCCGCAGCTCAGGTTCAACCGTCTGCTTCGCTTCCCGCGCATGTTTGAATTCTTCGACCGCACCGAGACGCGCACCAACTACCCCAACATCTTCCGTATTGGCAACTTGGTGCTTTACATCCTGGTCATCATCCACTGGAACGCCTGCATCTACTACGCTATATCCAATTCTTTGGGATTTGGCTCGGACACTTGGGTGTTCCCGAACATCTCCAAACCGGAGTATTCCTCCCTGACTCGGAGTTACGTCTACTGCCTGTACTGGTCAACTCTCACTCTTACTACTATCGGAGAGATGCCCGCACCTGTGCGGGATGAGGAGTACCTGTTTGTGGTCTTTGACTTTCTTGTTGGGGTGCTGATCTTTGCCACAATTGTGGGAAACGTTGGTTCCATGATTGCCAACATGAACGCCACCCGCGCCGAGTTTCAAGCCCGGATCGATGCCATCAAGCACTACATGCACTTCCGCAAAGTCAGCAAAGAACTGGAGACGCGTGTCATTAAATGGTTCGACTACCTCTGGACCAACAAGAAAGCAGTAGACGAGAAGGAGGTGCTTAAGAATTTGCCAAACAAACTGCGGGCTGAGATTGCTATTAATGTACACCTGGAGACCCTGAAGAAAGTACGCATTTTTCAAGACTGTGAGGCAGGCCTGCTGGTGGAGCTCGTGCTCAAACTACGCCCCCAGGTCTTCAGTCCAGGGGACTACATCTGCAGAAAAGGGGACATAGGGAAGGAAATGTATATCATTAAAGAGGGGAAGCTGGCTGTGGTGGCTGAGGACGGGGTCACGCAGTACGCTCTCCTCACCGCCGGCAGCTGCTTCGGGGAAATCAGCATCCTGAATATAAAAGGTAGCAAAATGGGAAATCGTCGGACTGCCAACATTCGCAGCTTGGGTTACTCCGATCTCTTCTGCCTCTCTAAGGACGACTTGATGGAGGCGGTGACCGAGTATCCAAATGCTAAGACCGTGCTAGAGGAGAGGGGCCGGGAGATCCTGATGAAGGAGGGTCTGCTGGATGAAAACGCAGAGAGCGGCGGCCTGCACAAAGAGGACACAGAGGAGAAGGTGGAGAGGCTGGAGTCCTCCCTGGACACCCTCCAGACCCGCTTTGCACGTCTGCTCGACGAGTACAAACACACTCAGCAGCGGCTGAAGCAGCGCATCACTCTGCTGGAGCGGCAGCTGAATCAAACGGACTGTGGCGCAGATGCGAACGATGACGTGGGTGCAGATGCAGTCGACGGTCAATGAAACAGACCCTGGGCCTGCTGCCCACAGAGATGGGTTCTTCACGTCAGAGTAATGTGCAAATGGAGGACAAAAAGAGCCCAACAAGACACTAACTGTCTCACTAAGGAGATTAAATCTCCTAAAAACTTTACAGACTCATTAAGAGTATAGGAAAACCTCATGACACCCAGTGTGAGAATGTTTTATCAGTTTAGCTATGTGTAAAGAGATGTCTGGATGTCAATAAACATGATAAGAAAGTGGACAACACTGCTATGCCCATGCAGTCTTTGAGTTCTTGTCTATGCCAAAACCAGTGAGTTGAATGTATGTTGAAATGGTGGCTTTAAAGGTGCAACCAATTGAAATTTCCCCCGTGTGCCAAGCGTGTAAGAACTACGGTGGCCGGTGCAAAAAACGGAAAACTGGAAAACGGGATTGACCCTATCTAGAGCCAGTGTTTGGTTTGTCCGTTCTGGGCTACTGTAGAAAAATGGTGGCTGGCTCCGTGAAGAGGACCCGCTCCGTATGTAGATATAAACGACCCCTCCCAAGGTAACGAAAACACAACGATTAGTATTTTCATGTGATTATACACTAAAGAAAACATACTTATTAACATTATATTCCATTTCTGCTAATAAATGTTACACACTGTTCCTTTAAAGTTACTTCCCAGATCAAGCTAAATCAAGGTATGGAGAACACATTACTGATGAGGAAAAAATAAAAACTAGTTCACATTAAAAACCAGCAAATTGAGTTTAAATATAATTTTTTTTCAGATTTCAAACTGAAAAGCACTGGAAATTTCTGGTTGTTGTAGTTTTTGGGTCAATTGTAAACATCTTGTGTTCGGTTGCATCAGCGGAGGGATTCAGTTCTCTGTACTTGTTATATATTATGCTCTGGCCCTGTACACCTCGTCTCTCGCTGCTCCTCCTGGGGAAAAAGTCCAAGGAGAGACGGTCGGAGGTGATTTGCTGAGTTCACATACACAAACACATTTATTTTCCAGTGTCCTTATAGGTCTGAATCAGGCATACTATGATGATACACATAACAACCTTTTGATATTTTCCTCCCTACTTTGGTCGCTGTGAGACTTTAAGGGGAGTTTGTGCATTGAAAATGACATGAAGTGACTCACTCGCAATGTGCAGCTTCTGTTTTTTCAGATGTTCAGTCTATTTTTATTTGCTGTAAATTTTACTTTTCCAGTCTTATATTAAAATCAGTAAGCCACTTTGTCTTCGTCTGCATTTAGTTGCTCCCATTTCTATCATGCAAACTCGCTCTGTGCAGCGAGCGCTGGACTGGGGATTTTCCAGTTATTCAGCTGCATTCCAGGATACAACTCAACCACATGAGCGGTGTCGATAAGCAGGGCTTGAACAATGCCTCTGTAGCAGAGCTGGCTATAATATAATGGGGCAGGAGGTAATGACTGCATAACCCCCTGCGGCCCCTGAAGGAGTGGGTGGGATCAAGTGCCATGGACAAATCTCCAGTTACTTGCCGTAGGCTGGTCAAACAGCATGGATATATATCAAGTCCTTCTATTGTATCACATTAGAAACAAATGGCAAGTACAGCTCTTTACGTGCTCAAATATGTTGTGAGCTGTACACGAAGATCTCAATCTCGTCCTAAATATAACCTTAAATGTGCTCTATTCAATATCCAGAGCACTAATATATCAGCAAACAACAATTTTCTATGTAAATATGTAGAGTAATGTCTACCTAAGTAGAGAGTGAAGTCGCTCTCCCTCTGTGTGTGTTGTAATCTGTGTTTCTCCTTGCTTTGCTGACATTGCCAGGCCGGCCTGCTTTCATTGCATGTTCCTGCATATGAGCTGCCCCAATGGCTAGCTTATGATCGTCGCTCTGCATTGCTCTCATACGGTGGTTACAGCTGATAACGCCGTCCCGACTGACGGCGCCGTTGCGGAAACGTAGCACCCACCCTCCGGCTCCCCCCCAGGTTGACACTGTTAGCTCTGTGAGCAATGTTGCGTTTGTTTTCACTGTTAGCGCTTTTAGCACTATTAGCTACAAACCGCCAGCTCAGCCGTCACCATGTTGAGAGCCATGTGGAGGCAATTGAAATGCTCCCCATCTCGCATTTGGAACCTTTAATGTGAGATTGAATATGAGATGTGAGGTTCACAGTAAACATGAGCAACAAATCAAAAGATCTAAATATGTGCTAAATTTGATTTAAAAATTAAATGTTTTTAAATATAACAAATGTTTCAAGAGCATTTCAGTGACTATAATTCAATGTATGGGTTGACTAAACTGAAATATATCATTGAAATGTGGTTGAAACAATGGTTTTATGTGGGCTAATCTTGACTAAAAATCTTTCACTTAACCAAGATACCCATAGGCGTCTTGACTCGCAAATCACGGTGTGAAGTGTGTGAAGCCCATGCGGACAGCTATTGGCTTTTTTTTGTGACAGCCGTGGCTGGCGGCATTATGTTTTTAGGTTGTCCGTACGTCCGTTTTGATGGTCAAAGATCACTGTGATCTCACATCCATCCCATTCTCATGACATCTTGGGAACACTTTGAGCAAATTTCTTCAAATTTGGCATAAATCTCCACTTGGATTCAAGAATGAACTGATAAGAATTTGGAGGTCAAAGGTCACTGTGACCTCACAAAATATGTTTTGGGCCATAACTCAAGCTAAATATGGCAATTTCACAGAAATGTCTAATAGGATAAAATGATGAAGTGATGACATTTTGGATAGTCGTGGATGTAAACTGCAACTTGACTGGTTGGCGGAGGAATACAACCGTGTGGCTGGTATTCTAGTTTAACCTTTCAACTACATCACATAAGCAGAAATGGCTGGGGTTAAATGTCAGTAGAAAAGAGACATGGGCTCACTCACTGCTCTCTATGAAGGCTCAGTCAGTTCTCATTTGAGAAGCTTCTTTCTCCATTTCAAACCTGGTTGAAAAGAGGGTCTGGACAGAGTTAACAGACAGCACATTAACATGAAACTGTAACTGAAAGGCCCTGAAAATGTTATTTTCTCAATCAGCTTCTTACTATGAGCACTGGGGTCCCACATGGACGCACTATTTCCTGTCAAAGTTAGAATAATTACAGTTATTTCCCACTAGATATTGCTGCATTTCTCTTTTTTTCCTCTGTGCTTCTCTTGTTGATTTAAAGTGGGAGGGGCTCAGTGGTGTAAAATACTTCTGTGAACCAATCAGAGTTTAGCACCATTCGACTCCGATGACAGCTGTTGAGCTGTTTAGTCACCGTCAATCAAATCTGATCAAACCACACCCACAGTCCTGATGAAGCAGATTAGCGGAGTTTTGGGGTGTTAAACTCTTGACAAATAATACATAAAGATGTTTATACCTTGATCATTTCTCATGTAGTCATGAATGTTTAATGTTTAAGAGAAAAACAGGAGGTTTAAGTGCTAATTCAGATACTAACAAAGGATATCAAAACTAATTCTGCATTACAAGCTGCTCCATCTGCACATACACTGCTGTCGACTCCATGAAAATCTCTTAACAGGTGCACTTAACTGTCCGGTACCCCCTTCCTCACTCTCACACGCACGCACGCACGCACAAAACTTTTGCCACCATATGTCATGTGTACAGGACAACTGGTGCAGAGTGTCAAAGGGCCTAATGACCAGAGACGCTACAGTGAATTAACAGGAACCATCTCTGAGCAGCCTTATGTCCCATAGGGGATGAAGAGGAATGATGATGATCTCTGAGCACTCTCTGGGTATCTGGAGTGCCTACCAACCAACAAACTGTGAAATAAGACAACCCAGTCAGTTTTTGTGAGCTGCCTAGATCAGAAAACATGTGATTCAACAAGCCATTCAGATTTGGCTCCCCTTCCTATGTCACATGCAGACTCATTGGAAGATATCATGTAAACATGTTCTAGTAAAAACCCAAAATACAAGTATGAACCTGAAAATGAGCATATGTACCATAAATATATTTTTGCAAATGCTGATAAAGTGGTGAGCAGTGTCAAAAGAGCAGAAAAAAAAACTCGTCACAAATGATATTTTTCTGAATATAACTATATTGCTCGTACTTTCAAAGTGTAACAGCTTACAAACTGCAATTGAAAATCAAACAGAATATGCTGCTTATCGTTTGGAGATAACATCCCCCGATCACTGGGATTCACTGCATGGAGTGAATGAATCTACTGTATAAGACAAAGTGTGACAGCAAAGGTAGCCCCCATTCATAGTAAACACAACTATTCATTTTACTTTAATGTCGAGTTAGGGCAAATATTCCAACAGAACGTATCGTTGGTCAAGAAACTGTAGAAATTAGACCAAAAGAAAATATGATTTCTCTCCAGTAATAACGGTGATTGAATGTGAAGCTATAGAGGAAACAGTGCAGGGCTGCTCGTATGTATTGGAGCTGGAAGACCGCAACATGTCGTCTGCGGTCTGTGGACTGATTGGCTGAGAGTATCCACTGGGACGAATGCACCGACTAGCGCATTCGCATGTGCAGGCTGTGCTTGGGTCCATCCACCCGCTCCAACTTCTCAAAGTGTTTCCTAGCATTACGGATATTGATGAGAGTGGCTGCAGATGCTGGAAAAATGGAGATGTGGGATTTTTATTATGCCAATTTAGTTTTCTTAACTGCACATTCTCTGCAGAGAAATGTTCATCGTCACTACTTACGAATGGAGGGGTCCGACATGATGACCATGACATATGTGTTGGAGGTGAAGACGTCAATGAAGGCCGCAAAGTTGGAGTTCCTCACTTCCATGCTTTGGAAAGAGGCTGCAAGTTTACTGGAATAAAAAAGAAATAAAAAAATCAGAGACATCATAAAATGTAGTGGGTGACGTGTGGAGTGAAGGTGCTGTTTTCCTGCAGAGTGAACTCACCTACAGCTGAGTTTGAACTGTTTGATAATGTTACTGATCTTCTCAAACCGGTGAGCATCGCGCTGCTCTTTGCACTGATAGTGGGAGATCACCTGCATTTACAAAAAAGACTTTCATTACTAGACCCAGATTTTCTGACCGCAGAGACACTGTCGTGCCAGAGGAAGCAGCTGCTCTCACCAGGAAGGTGGCTCTCTCAAACAGAAGAACTTCATCGGCCTCTATGATCTGAGCAAAATTTCTCAGGTTCGTCTCCAGCTGCTGGACGTTTGGGATGAGCTGGTACACTATGCTGGACCAGGCCTGCAAAGACATTTTAAATGTTTCTTAAAAGTGTCAAATTTATTACCCGACATCCGAACATACAACCAGTCAAATGTCACAACCTTGTACAGGGTCTCATCCCAGATTGATGTCCTGAAGCACGTGCAGGCCAGAGGTCTGGACAGTCTCTTCAGATCTTCTTCACGCTCCTTAAAGATCTGTAAAAACAGTGAAGATAGTCAGTCACATAGACAGTATTGAAGCAGATTAACAACAATCATTATTTTCAATAGGTATTCTAATTGAGAATGATTATTAATAGTTTCAAAAGAGACAGTGTCCATTGATGAGAAGGAAAAATAATAAAAACTTCAAAATTAGAACTTAATACTTAAAGGAACAGTGTGTAGTATTTTGGTGGTTTTCGTTAGCTTAGAAGGAGCCCTTCATATCTACATAGGGAGCAGGTCCTCTTCACGGAGTCTGCCATGTTGCTCCACCATGTTTCTACAGTAGCCAAAACAGACAAACCAAACACTGGCTCTAGAGAGAGCCTTTCACGTCTCTACATTACCTGAAGGCCACCATAGCTCTCCAACAAGCTTGTTGCATTGCGGAAACGTGAGCCGCAGAGTGGAAAACTGTGATACTGCCAGCTGCCGTCTGACTTCCGTTGCTCCTAAAGTAGTGTTATTATGGTAAGGATGGCCTCTGAGCGAGGCGAACAGCGTTAACACGGTTTTGCACTTAGCGGCTCACGTTACTGCAGTCTTGGAAAGGGAGGAGTGAGCGGACGGGTACTCAGTTGGTTGCAATCTGCAACCACACCACTAGATGTCGCCAAATCCTACACACTGTACCTTTAAAGAATCTTCCATTTCAACCAGATGCTTTTCAACCAAAAGAAGTCCTATTGTTCATTTATCCATCCTTCAGTATTATTTACTTTTTTTTCAACAGGATTATAAATTTGAGGCAGAGACTGATACTGACGTTAGAGATCACTAGATGATTAAAGTGCGCTCATGTGAGTGTATTTGGTGAAATCTTTGCCGAGGTGACAGGTTGTGACAGGACGCATGCTGTTGTACAGCTAAAACAGTTTTGCATATCGAAAACATCCTCATCATTATCTAATACAGATGTGTAGATATAAGTAATGGTTAATGTACAGCGAGCCGGTCATTGTTGTGAAAGAAACCCCGACAGGGCGATGCCGCTCTCTCATCGCCCTGAAGGGGTTTCTTTCACAACAATTACCTGCTAGCTGTACATTATCCCGCTTATTACATGGCTACTTACGAAAGAAATCAATAATTTTAAACAAAAATGGTCTGCCAGAATCCGACATCAGAACTGTGCCCATAGCAACGGTCTGTTATAAATAGCAACGGTCTGCTATAAAGAAATAACAGACCACAGAACACCATGATGGACTAATCAGAATTGAGTATTCAACACATCCGTGTAATAAACAATAATAATATATATACACAATTTAATATTTAAAAGCCATTAATTTATCTACTCTTTTTTGTTTTGTTTTGTCCATAGAATCCTAGTGTCCTAGTAGATTTCATTATTTTATCTATATGTAATGAAGGGATATATCTAGTGAGCATCCAGATAAGATGATTACCGTAATTTTATTGTCATGCTGGTAACACATCTGTCTTATGATTGTCAGTTTCGGTAAAATTACTTCCACAAGGTTCTACCACTAAGAGCACCAAATGTGCCTAAGAGAGCAGCAGTGTTTCTGGTGACACTGTGAACATGGCTGTCATGTGCTTTGTGAGATAACAAACATGTACACATGGGGAGTGGACGACCACCACTAATAATGAAATCAAAATAATAAAGCTTACCAGATCTCTCTGGTCTTCCTGCACCAGATCCATTTTGTGAACGAGGCAGAACACTTTGGCGTCGGGGGAGTTCTGTAGGATGGCCTCCAGACACGACTGGTAGTAGTGCATGTCTTTCTCCAGCTCACGGCTCTCAACATCGAATACATAAATAAGCACCTCTACATTTCTGAAAATGTTGTCCCTCTGGCTGGTGAAGTAGTTCTCCATGAACGTGTCCTGTCTGTTGGGTAGAGGAAGCACAGAGCAACGCTTCACAGAGGGTTTCAGATTAAGGGAAAGACTTTGAATTTATGAAGTTGGTCCGAGATGGCCAACGATGAACAAATGTACTTTACCCTCCACAGTCCCACAGGTTTAGAACCAGATTGCCAAGAAACCGTACATGGGAGTGCTCCACGTCAACTATATTTAACAAAGGATGAAAATATCATTTTATAGATGAGATTAAAGAAACACCCAGCATCACACATTTGTCTTGTTGCACCTTTCTTTAAAGTACGCTTACTTGTAGCTCCAAGGCGGCGTGTGTCTCGAGCTATGTAATTGGCAAAGATGATTGATCTCATACTCGTCTTTCCAGACCCACTTTTTCCCATCAGTAACACCTGAAAGCACAAATGCAACAGATTCACTCATCACTGAAGATAAATCCTTGTTTATCCTTTCCTCTACTCTTATGACCAGCGGTGGAAGAAACAGTCAGACTCCTTATTTAAAGAAAAAAGGCAATATCAGAATCAAAATGTAAAAACACTTCATTATTTATGATCATACTATATTCATTATTGTACTTAAGTAAAATTTATATTATGAGCAACAACACATAATTGAAGTATCATAAGTAAAAGTACCCAGTTCAGAGCAGAATGACCCCTGTGAGTAGTATTTTATGTTATGTTATTATTTGTGCATTAATGTCTAAGCACATTTTAATGTTGTAGCTAGTCTGGAGAGCTAATTCTAATTTCCGTTGGGTAGTCTATGTTTTGTACACAAAATCCTACCTGTCTAAGAAATGTTTGATGCCAAAAAAGCTGTGAACAATTTTTTTAACGTAATTTATTAATTGCATTGTTTATTTATATATTTTTTAAATAATAGGCCCTTTTCACAGCAGCCATTTTGACATGTCATAGCAGGGTAATAACAGGTGTAATTGATACAATTAATTATGGTCCCATTCTGTTTAGTGTGCAGGCCCATAATTAATGTTATTAATTACACCTGTGTTCACCCTGCAATGACATGTCAAAATGGCTGCTGTGAAAGGGGCCTATTGAATTCAACTTAGGCCTAACTAATTTGCCAAAAATCAGTTACATTTAAAGACAAGTCTGTGATTGTAGAAGGTGAACTTGTTAAAGTAATTTAGAGAATGAAGAATGGATCATTTGTGCTGGATAGAATAGAAGTGGGAACTTTCCTACAATGTTGTTATGGGCAGATCGGGATAATAATATTGTACTTCAGTAAATGTATTCTTCAACCAGTACTTGATGCTACAAAGAGTCAATGATTAGCCCCTACTTTACCTTTTTCTTCATTGCTGTGCTTGACATCCCCCTCAGCAGACACGAAGTGTTTCTCTGAGCTGCAAGTCAGATGACTTTAGTGTCTGCAGCAGCTCTCCTCTTCCTCTCCTTCAGCTGAAGAACAGACACAGATACAGTATGTTTCACCTAGCTGTCACTTTAGCTCGCCTCTTCGTCTCCTTCAGCTGAACAACAGACACAGATACAGTATGTTTCACCTAGCTGTCCCTCTAGCTCTCCTCTTCGTCTCCTTCAGCTGAACAACAGACACAGATATGTCTCACCAAGCTGTCCCTTTAGCTCTACTGAAGCAGAGACACGATGGGACTACAGAGGACACCTTTAAACGCTTAAATGACAAACAAGTCTAACGTGTGTCCAGTTGTGAGCTTATTAGAAACAGAAGAACACATCAACAGGTCACTAACTTGATTTAAACTCGTTTCTCTGTTCCGGATAAACACCTTAGCTAATGCTAATGCTAAGCTAGCTTGCACGACAAGCAGTCCATAATAATGCCAGGTAGCTTAGCCGAGCTAAACGGCTAGTTAGCCGAGTTAAACTTCACTAATGTATCGTCTACTTACCCCGACACGGTCGCACGGGTACTTAAACTGATGTGTTTTTAAGAATATAGTTGTATACATTACTCGGTAGAAGCAGGTAGTGAAGACGAGATCAGCTGCTTCCTGTTTACGACAAAGTCACATGATGAGCGGAGTGCTTTGTGACCTGAGGTGCTTCTCACTGGCACATTTTGCTGTGTGCACAACTAAAGACGCTGTTTACATTTAGCTTCAGATTGCAAATATTAATATAAATTACAGTCATGGCAGTAGTCAGGGTTATTAGAGTCTTTAAGAAGCAGAATGTTTTAAATGCCTTCTTCATCTTCTTTTTTGTAATGTCACAACTAGTTTTAGTAGACACTACAACAATAAAAACAACTCGTTGTTGAAAGTTACTAATATCCTTGTTCTTGATAACCACACGAATGCCGTTTATACATTGATATTTATACATATACTGAAGTTAGAACATACACGAGCAGCCTATAATGTTGTGTTGCAGTTCCTCACAATGGCCACTAGAGGTCAGTAACTTCAGGCAGGCAGTGACCTGTCATGATTAGCTGATACCGGAAACCAGCCGGCCTACTGCACATGCGCATTAGAGTTTACGGCGCTGCCCCCGTCCGCTTTCTAAGTACATCCATGACACCCACACATGAACATTAATTACACTTTTAAGGAGCAAAGTGTACTGTTTGACTAATAGTCTGTCAAAGGAAAGAGACCAGTGATATGAATATTGCTTACATGTCTCATTTTTTTCTGTTTACTTATTACTTACTATTTACATATTTTTATAAAACGGTCACTATATCCTGATGAGACAGGTAATCCGAAAAAAATCATGTTTTTTCAGGTAATCTGAAAAAAATCATGTGCCTCTGTGTCCTCTGGTGCTCCTTACAGCATCTGCAAGATTTCACAGACCGGAGGAAAACAACCAATCAGAGCCGAGCTGGAGCCTGCTGTCTCTGAGCAGCTGTCAATCACTTATGAACTCTGATCAAACGGTCAAACTAGGCAGCGCTGATCAAAATGAATCAATATTCTGCTTTTACTGTAATGCCTATTTTTCACATAAAATGTTTTCAGAAACATCTTGTAGTGTACTGTTTAGCTGTAAAATGAGAAAATGTGTTACCCGGCAGCCATGTTGAGATCAGTTGAGGAAATACCAAGCACCGCCCACCAGCCAGAGCGCAGCCAATAGGAACGCTTAATAAGAACACTAGTGTCTCTGAAATGACCTGTGATTGGCCAAAGTCTCCCGTCACGGGCTAGATTTTTAAAAAACAGAGCCAGAGGTGCAGAGGTCTAGTTATCTATCTGAGCCCTTGAATTACAATATGCTGAAAGGTTAATTATGGAATTTTTGCCCAATGATGCCAAAAACATTCTCCCTACTAAAGCTTTAATACCATGACAACAGCACACCTCAATAACCAAATGACAACCTTCCAAATGTCATTGCTATCTCTCTTACTGAACATGCTGAAGATTAGGCATAAGTATTACTTACTCTTCAGCATGATCTTACTATGATGTGTTTTTCTTACACAGAAATTAACTTTTTAGAGCCCACAGTGATGGATTAGTCCTGACTTCATCTGCATGCAGTAGAGCAGAAAAATTTAAAAATGGTTTGAAGTAAGGACCTCTTCTTGAAGGGGACTATGATTACCAAGAGGGACACAGCACCAACAGACAGAGGGCAAAGACAGAGAGCAGCTAATTTGGACCACTTGTCTCCTTTGGGCTGATGGGAGAAAAGTCACTGGCAATGACATGGCCAGAAATAATCTGCATTTACACTAAAGCAAAAAGAGCCACATAACGCACACCTGAAATACTTGGTGTCATCATTTATATGATTGTATTACATATTTATAATATGCTTCTTCGTATTGTTTGTTTTCACTGAGTATTTGACTTTTCTTATGAATATTTCAGTACTAGATGTACTTTTAGTCTCAGCCGTTATTCTTTTGGTTTTCTGGGGATATTCATTAGTTAGATGGCATATATTTTCCACAAATATTGGCACCTACATAATGTTGATATATGTCTCCTGTTCACCTCGACAGCAATACTGCAACATAAAAACACACTGCAATTTCTGCCAAGGATATAACGTATGTGACTTTGTTTTGCAGTTAATTTTTCGAAAATTGACATTTCACAATAGATGGAAAAGAAATTTATATGGAATGACTAAAAATTATGAATCTATTGAAAAGGCAAAGAGATAAAAGCATTATAAAATTTTATTTTTTACTTACTGTATGCAATCTCCAAACTGTAACCCCTTCCCAAATGATCAGTGAATATACTGAAGGTGACCAGACTAACACACAGGCTAATCATCCGGTGTCTTCTTAAAATATTCCTCAAAATTAAAATGCAACAAATCTAAACAAGAAGTCAGTTCAACAGTAAGTGGGAAGGTCTTTCACACTCTGAAACCAAGAAGAGAAAATGCATATACGTTCTCTGCAATCATGCACGTATGAACAAAAGATTTAATTCTATAGTCCAAAACCATCAGCTTGTTCACCATAATGATATGAAATTGGCCTTTAAATACAGGGTAATAACTGCCACGCTCCATATTTTTAAGAAAATGTATGAAGTTCTTAAGTATACATATTAAACAATAACATTACAGTAGCTTTTCCTCATGGGTAAATATGCATATTTAAGAAATATACATTTTCCATAACTAACTTCTCTGTTAGTTTGCAGAATCCAAAAGTTATTATTATCACACAACCACAAAAGAAACAATGATACGGTAGTTCCTCGACAGAGACACACGAGATGAAAAGAGGATGTAAATAAAAAGCGTTTGGAAGTAATATTCAGGTAGTGTTCCTGCATGACGGTGCCAGTCCACTGCAGTCGTCCTTCACATTTGATCTCGGAGTTTGGCGAGCCTGTTAGACAGTTCATCCTTTGGATGAGAGAGAGCAAAGACAGGCATTAGTTAGGAAGATGAAGATGAGAGAAGAATCAGGGTTATTTGGGGAATCCATTCCAATATTGTTTTTGCAAATACTGCATTTTTAAAGTCTTTGTTTGACAAATACACGGTATCATCGGCAGAGATTACACTAATGTGACGCCGCCTTAAAGCTGGTAAGCTGGTAACTTTGAGCGAATATGATAAAACAAAATATATTTTTATAAAACAGTCACTATATCCTGACAGTAGTGCACGAGACAGATAATCGGCAAAAAAAAATCATGTTTCTCTGTCCTCCTAGTGCTCCTAATGAGATCTGTAAGATTTCAAAGTGACGAAGGAAAACAACCAATTAGAGCCAAGGAGTCTGTACAGCAGCTGTCAATCACTGCTTGCGAAGCTCGTGAACTCCAATCAAACTGTCAAACTAGGCAGCGCTGTTCAGATATTAATCAATATTCTGTTACTATAATGTCTATTTCTCAGTTCAAATGTTTTCAGAAACATCTTGTAGTGTACTGTAAAATGAGAAAGCTTGCTCCGGCCGGTGGGCGGTGCATGGTTTTGGCTCGACTGTTTTCATGGATGTATAAAGAGAACGTCAGTGGCGCATGAAGTCAAAATGGGTCGACTGGCGAGTGCTAAAGTACCCAGATCTTCCGGCGATCTCCTACATCCATTGGACCCAAAGAGCAGGCACAGTAGCATTTCCTTTAACCCCCCCCTCCCCGCCCTCAGTCCAGCCTTGGTCTGGGTCTCATTCTCATGAACGAAGGAAGGGAATTAACTCTGGATTCGGCTATTAGTGCATTTTACAACTTTTAGGACCTAATGATTTAAATAAGGGCTATTCAAGTGTTCCTACTGGGAAGTTGATTTACCTAAAAAAAATGATGTGATCTATGTGATGAACCCTTAATTTACATTGCTACAAGCAATCTGGTTTATGTTCCGTATATTATGTATAATTAAAGTATACCTGTGCCAGGTGTGAAACGGTTTTAACACCAAGTGTGCATGTGTACCTGTTCTGAAGAGGCCGCGATGGAACCCACTGATCCCGTCTGTCCCTGAGGGAGCTCCATGTTCAGGTCCAATCTAAACATAATGCACACACCAACGTTCAAACCTTATTTTTAGATTACAAACACAATGGATTTGCTCACATTATAGTAAATACTGTCTAAAACATTCTTCTTAATGTCTATCAAATTCTTTGAAATAACTACCACTTTTTACGCTTCAGCCTATGCCTGTACTCTAAGAGCATACCATATACCTGTATATATGATTAAACATCATTTCACAAAGAATGTTGAGACAAAGAATTAAAAGGTTACCCTGCTTCATCGGCCAATTCATGCATCAGTGAGTCCACTTGACTCTGAAAACACACATTAGATTTACAGTTAATGTGTTTGTCTTTAAAACACAACAAGAACACAACAACGAATATAAGAGTGGAGCAGAGAAATGTACCTGTGGTGTTGTGAGCGTCGTCGTGGCGCTCATGGTGTCGTCCATTTGGGCTACTTGAACATCCAGAGTTTCAAACTGGCGCTCAAATTTTTCCATGAGACCTGAAATCTGAAAAGAAAAGGGGATTGAGACATTGTTTTATTACTCAGAGGAGTTTATTGTTATGACAATTCCATTGTGTTTGCTAAAAAGTAATATATATCAATATTATTTCATGTGTTAATGATACTCTACCTTTTCCAGATTCATAGTCTTCAGAGTGGCATCCATGCCTTTCACCACTCCAGCCATAGATTTTGTGATCTGAGAAATAAAACACCATCACTAAAATGACAACAAACAAGCTCTCTATAGTTTGACATGCCAATCTTCAGCCTGTAGGTGATTTTCAAGGCCTGTAGCAGTATGCGGTGACCCATTATTCAATGTACCTGGTTCATTGTAACTGCAGTTTGGACCCTCGATGCCACAGCATCGACCCGAGCACTCATCCTCAGGTAGTTCACAGACTGGTTCTTCTGTCTGATGGCGTTCTCTGCATGGATCTTCGCCACTTCCATATTCCCCTTCTGGATGGCCTAGAAACGACACAAAAATAAGGTGGTTCAGTCAAATCTCCCATGGGCTTACATAATGTGCCATCTTGATGACTAGCTTCAGAAGTACAACTTACTTTCTTAACTTTGAGCTTCTCTGCTTTTTCATCTTTGTCACATTTCTTGGCATTTCGTTGGAGATCTTTGGCAGCGAATTTTAAATTGAAGAGATGTTCTGTGATACGAGGTCAAGGAAGAACAAAGTCCCAACAAACACAACAAGCAACCTTCGATAACTCTAAAGAATCTGTGTGTTTTGTGTCAGTGTAAAAGGAGGGAATAGCAGTGGGAGATCTTGATATACAGTACATGTATCATGCCTCTAAATCCCTATTCTCATTTGTTATGTAGCTATCGCCACTCAGATCCTGATAATGATTGTTGGTCATGCATTTGATCAAGACTTTACTATGCTTTGCCCCTTTCTGGAGGAAAAAAAGAATCGTCAGTTGAATGTTTGCTCGGTTAGTAATCCAACCTGCATGTTCGTAATTTTTTTTTTAGGGGTGTGAGAAAATGTCGATACACATGAGTATTGCGATATTATGTTTTGTGATACTGAATCGATTCTCCAAAACACTCTATCGATTTTTAATTAACCTCTTAAATATCCAACGGCTCGCCAGCGGACCCAGCCGCTATCCTGTCTTTCAGAAGTTGTAGTGGGCTCAGTTTTAAAGTTAGAGTGAAGATACTGGCATCATACGACTAGAAAACTAGAAAACCCAAGGAATCCATTGTCACCAACCATGTCATACTGGTAAGAAGGCTAAAATAACACTCCAAATTTACGCTACATTTTGGTGAGGAAAAACTGGCATGGCCATTTTCAAAGGGGTCCCTTGACCTTTGACCTCAAGATATGTGAATGAAAATGGGTTTTGTATGTAGCCAGTCTCCCCTTTACAGACATGCCCACTTTATGATAAACACATGCAGTTTTGGGCATGGGATCCCTAAACAGTCTTGGAATTACATACATTGGGTATGACTGGAAAGCTGAGACTCTTGCGGATCAAATGAGTCCAATTGTATTCATGTGTGATGATGTTAGTCCCACATAGTAGCCATTTCACATAGTGAATTTTTTACTCAGATTTTATACATATGGAGTTGTGTCTTTAAATAATAGTTTTCCTAAAATTAGATTTAAAAAAAAAAAAAATCACAATATATGCCCTTGCTTAAAGTATCACAATACATCGCAATATATTGAATCGTTACCCCTGTATCATGATACCTATCGTATCGCCAGATTCTTGAGAATACACAGCCCTATGGTTTGGCATTTGAAATATGTGGCATTTAGTCTGATATTTAAAATGAACATATTTTCAACATATTTCCCACAACTGTACTCAGTAGACATGTGACATGTGACATGCATTGACAGATACAGGTTATGTAACTGGTAGTTTCCTACAGGCATGTGTAGTGCTGTGTTACATTAAAGGCTGTCAGAACAATGTTCCTGGGTAAAACAGGTCATATGTTAAGATGGAAGTCCGTGTGGAGCTATTTAACTCAGTATTTGGAAGGAGTAACTAACACCCTGACTACATGGTTAAATAGTAAACCACCAAGTGTCGGTTGTTGGGGATTTCCAGCCATTAGTAATGAAGCTTCAAGGCCTTCAATCCACTTTTGTCCCATTTTACGACGCCTAGAAGTGACTAGGACATGTTGATGTTATTCAGTAAGGCAACACCCATGTCTTTGGTCAATGTCTAACCTACATAACGATGTCTCACATATCTGTCTCGTATAAACCTCACCAGTCTCGTCATGTTGTTGTTCTGTCTTGAAGCCCTACAGCCCTGTATTGACGTTACACCACAGTGTTCAGTCTCTCTCTCGTCGCTGTTTTAAAAGGATACTTTCCATGTTCGGCATGTTGAGGCGCCTCTCAGCGAGTCCAACAGTTACACGATCAAATCCTTACGGACAGTCTGCAAAACAAGTAGAGAAATAAAGCTAAACTTGTCAGCGAAACTTCAGCCTTTCTGGTTTCGGTCCTCGTCTTCGTCTTCTTCCGCACTTCCGGGTGTCTTACCAAAATATCAATGACGTCACCGTCACGTGTTCTCGGTATTCCGCTCGACGTCACGAGGGGAGCTGTCTCCCTCCTCCTCCTCCTCTAATTCCTCCACCTCATCCGATACACACCGTGCGCTGCAGGAGGAGGGCACAGAGTATCCTGAGGGACAGACACCACCCAGCTCACTCTCTGTTCAGGTGGAGGGAATCAGGACACCACCTGAGGCACCACAGGCCAGAGATCATCTCCACTCACAGAGCACCTCTGGTTTCACAACAGCTGGTGGCAATAAAGGACATTAAAGAGGGACACAAATATCCCACACCTCACCTCCATAACATTATTGACACACAGTACATCTGAACTGAATGGATGCTGTCCAATATGCTGCCTTCCACTGTGTAATTGTCTGAAATATATTAATTATTTCTTTTTTTTAAATATTTTTGAGAGTTACAAGTTCTTTTAACATGGTCATGGAGCATATATACTGTATATTTGTATTGTGGGGGTATCGTTCCAATGCAGAGGGCAGTTTAGTTTATTTATTGACTACACTGAGGGCGTTTTATATTTTAATAATTTATTTATTTATTGTGTTGAGTTGAATGTGCTACTTCTTTTGTACTGTAATTACCTTGTGCCTTTTCTACCTTGTTTCTTTTCTTAAAGCTGACTCAGTGTAAACTGCTCAGAATTCCAATGTACTTATAGGTGCAAATGGCATAAAACTCTTGAATCTTGAATCTTGAATCCTCCTCCTCCTCCTCCTCCTCCTCCTCCTCTTCTTCCTCCTCCTCTCTCTCTCTCCTCCTCTTTCTCCTCCTCCTCTTCCTCTTCCTCTCTCTCTCTCCTCCTCCTCCTCCTTCTCTCTCTCTCTCATCCTCCTCCTCTTCCTCCTCCTCTCCCTCCTCCTCATCCTCTCTCTCTCTTCCTCCTCCTCTTCCTCCTCCTTCTCTCTCTCTCTCATCCTCCTCTTCTTCCTCCTCTCTCTCTCTTCCTCCTCCTTCTCTCTCTCTCTCATCCTCCTCTTCTTCCTCCTCTCTCTCTCTTCCTCCTCCTCTTCCTCCTCCTTCTCCTCATCCTCCTCCTCTCTCTCTCCTCCTCCTCCTCCTCCTCATCCTCCTCATCCTCCTCCTCTTCCTCCTCCTCCTCCTCTCTCTCTCTCCTCCTCTTCCTCCTCCTCCTCATCCTCCTCCTCTCTCTCTCTCCTCCTCTTCCTCCTCCTCCTCATCCTCCTCCTCTCTCTCTCTTCCTCCCCCTCCTCCTCCTTGCAAAATGTGAATGAATGAGAAACTAACCGTTCACATTGAAACGGGCTACTTTTACTGTTGTAATGTGTGTTTCCGGTGGTTGGGTATAGTTAGGTGAGTGAATAGGGTGGGATGAGAGTGGATGTGTCGTTGTAGCGACGGAGTAGTGGGCGGTGAAAGCAGTTGATTGATGATTAGATTTACGGTGTGGATGGATCACGGCGGTGAGAGAGGATGACTCACCCGGTCTGATGTGATGTTCAGCCCGCAGCAGCTCGGCAGTGCGGTGGCCCGCCGCTAGCTCAGCCTGACACATCGCTTTGCTCCTCCAATAACAACCAAACTTTATCAAACTGCTCAGATGCGTCTGAACGGTCTGGACTGCCCTAACGCACCTGGTTGGTTTCTAACTTGAGCTCTTGCTAGTTCCATAGAGAGACCGAGCGTCGTGATTTACCGTACATTTCGTGACGCCTGATTGCCATGGAAACAGTGGTGCTGCGCTGAGAGGAAAGTGTCCGTGTTAACTTCAGCATCAACCTCTCTGCCGGGGTCGGAGAAACCTGTTGGATATCTCACTGGTTTATGCTTCTCTTGTTGCTACTCTGGCTTTACTTTCCATTACATAAACCAGGTGAGTTTTCACACTGTGCGGCTGTTCTGTTGTTGTGTCTCATTGTGGTGAAACGCAGTTAATGTTACTGTTATTTTCTGCAGATATTAGCCTGCTCATTTGCTCAGACTGGCTGGCAACTTGTGACCTGCTGAATGCACCATAAAATAGGCTCATTTTGAACTGAGTTGTGATTTATTTAGTTGATACATTGTTGCAACATTTTGAGCTTAAACATCAAATAACAAAAGTGGCAACATGTTGTTGTTCATAGGAGTGTTTAAAAATGTCCACCAACATGTATGCCTCCAGATCAATCTATAGGCAGAATAATATAGTCTGCAATATGCTATAATCCATTCACCAGGCTGAATTATTGTATGAATTTCACCGCCCTAAACACCACTGCACAGTGGTGCATTTTGTGTCGTTTTTGTGCGCCCAGGGAAATAATCCAGGAGAGCCAACAACGAGTGCTGCTTCATTCAGGGGCTGTATGACTCATATAGTGTTATCTCTAAAGAAGCCAAGTGGCAGAGGAGCAGTCCTGCTGCAGGACCGAGCTGATGTAACCCCCCAGATACACTAGAGGCTGCTGTGGGCCATGCTTCTTCACTGTGCCCCCCAGTTATTACTGCCACTGATGACCGCCAAATCCTAACACAGGCTGAGCATGTAGTGGGCTGTTAACACACTGTGCACTCAACAGATGATCAAGGGCTGTTTAGAGGACATCACATGACCAGGACAGCTTGAAAACTGCACTAATAAGATCAACAGCTATATTGAATTTAATTTATTAAATGCAACAGCTATCCGATATCTTTAGCCAAACTATATTCAAAACATGCACAAAATAAAATAAGAATAATTACTTTTTCTATAATTAAAGGGACTGTTTGTAAGAATCAAAAATGCTTGTTAACAGCGACACCTGTGGCCATTAAGTCAACGAAAGTCAGCGTCGGGCTAGCGCTTGTGCTCGCTCTACATAGACATGAACGAGCATCGCTCAAAACAGTGAGGCGACACACGTCAGCTAAAACCACAATATCACTCTATATTTCAGCTGCTTGGCAGTAATGTTAGCTGACCAGACGAAGGTCTCTCCATGAATCAGTGCTGATCCTAGTGTTGGCTTTTCCTGCTTCAGCCTCCCGACCGCGGTGGGAGGGAGACACCGGCACCCGGTCGGAGACGATAACGTTTCTCGTTGTGGAGCCCCGTCACTTCACAAGACATGGGAAACCTCTGTTGGTCTGGAGGAGCTGCAGCATTTATTTCTGCACAAACGTCCACTGTACATTCACTAGATATTCTCAGAGCTACTAACTCTCCTGCAGTGTGTAGTGTGCGCGCATGCACGTGAGGTGGAGCGAGCTGAGTGAAGGCAAGCAGGCAGGCAGAGGAGCAGAGTACAGCAGAGACTCCGGTCCTGGAGACCAAAGCTACGGTCTCCCCTGCGTACTCCTATCGCGCCCAACACTGTTTTGCAAGACGTGCTTCACTGGATATAACTTTGAGGTTTTGGTGCTTCCGTGTAGTTTGTGTTGGAGTCTGAGTCTGAACAGCGTAGCCACACGCGTGCGGGGATATGCGAGCGTGCATATGCGGCGAGCGCGCATGGGACACCGACCCGGGTGATTTATACGTGTAAGAAGTTACAAACAGTCCCTTTAATTTATGAGTATAATAAAGATGTTAATATGAACCATCTAAGACCTTTTACACAAAGTAAGTGGGTATAATAATAATATTCTTAAATTATATTCAAAGCAAAATGTAAGCACATTGTCGATCAACAGCATGCTGTTTAACAACATTATGCGGCAAAACCATAGCATTATATGCCTTGTTAGATATGACAAGCTTATGATTCAGCACTCCTACTTCAGAGGAGGAGAGTTTACACATACAGTACAGGTGCAATATGAAAAGACAAGTCCAGTCTGTCCCTAATAGATCTATCAACCAGATTGTCCCTGCAGCTGCCACCCAGGGAGTGACAGACAGGTGAGTCACCTGTCACCAGCGGACGGGCACATGATCCCGGAGGCATTTCAACATGGCAACCACTGAATGTTTATCTAGTGAGACCAACAAATGCAACTGCGTGATAAACAGCTGATGACGTTCATAATGCAATTGGAAAGTATTTGATCACTGTAAAAAAAATCCCATTCAAAACTATTTTACAGCTCAATCAGCCACATCTTACAAAATGTGTTGTCTGCATTAGATTGGTTGAAGCAAACATCTGTTATCAGGACAACCATGTTGTAGAATAATCTTCTGTCGTGATCTGTTCAAGAAATAAATATGAGAGCACATTTAGGCAACAAATCTACAACTTCTTTAGGTTTAGGCAACAAAACCAAAACTTCTGGAGATTTAGGCAATAAAACTACAACTTCTGGAGATTTAGGCAATAAAACTACAACTTCTTTAGGTTTAGGCAACGAAACTACAACTTTTTTAGGTTTAGGCAACAAAACTACAACTTGTTAAGGTTTAGGCAACAAAACTACAACTTCTTTGGGTTTAGGCAAAAAAAACTACAACTTCTTTAGGTTTAGGCAACAAAACTACAACTTATTTAGTCTTAGGCAACAAATCTAAAACTTCTTTAGGCTTAGGCAACAAAACTACAACTTCTTTAGATTTAGGCAACAAACCTACAACTTCTTTAGATTGAGGCAAAAAAAAAATTAGGGAAAAACATTGTGTTTTGGGTAAAAATAACTACGAACACAAAGACAACTACACGTAATTGGTTTCACACAAAATGAGAACTCCGGTCTCCTGGGTGAAAACCCTGTGTTTTGTTTCCCTTCTATCATCCCTGACCTCCATCCCTTATGGAGTTTCACATTGCCTATTCTACTTTGCCTGACTACCGCTTCTGCTCCTGTCATAATAACTACGGCCGCTGTCATGTTCTTTTATACCTCTTTGGGTGATCTACTATGTGAATTGATGATCAAACCTACTAGTGTTAGCCCCTATTGACCCACCTCTATGGGGCCTATAGCGACTGATAACGCCTATTTAATAGCCTGACAACAGTCTAATTGGCTGATGTCACAGACGAACCTGTTGCTTATTGAATTACCTTAGAGAAGGTCAACATGGGAAAATTAAATTATTTATAGTGCATCACTATAGCTTATATTTAAGCACTCACTATGCCATTCAGTTGACTTTGCCATATGTTATGATAGCTTTTGCCACCTAGTAGTAGCATCACTCAGTCCTCAGGGCTCGCTTTGAGTATTAAGTTGCTGCCCTTTATGCTAAATGTTGAAGAAAACCGGAAACTGCTCTATATTTCAAACCTAGCTAATAAACAATGTCACAAAGCATAGCGCATACTTGAAGAAGGCTTATTGCACAGAAAAGAAAAGGGCAAGGTTAGTGGATTATGTTCCAAGAAAAAAAACAGGGTTTCTTTTAGATATTGCTTCAATCTTTTATTGGTCATTATTCCTCACATGAGCCACAATGTGATACATATGTCAGACCTCTATTTCACAGGTGATGATGATGGAGCTTCAAACGGAGAAGAGGTTCCACAACTTGACCCTCGAACAAATCCAAGCTCTGGATAAGGTCCTGACTGAGGTGATCCCCATCCACGGACGAGGAAATTTCCCCACGCTGCAGGTGAAAGCCAAAGACATCATTCGCGTGGTGAAGGATCGGCTGATCGAGAGAGACATCCAGGTGAAAGACATACGGCTTAATGGCGCGACCGCCAGCCACATCCTGGTGAGGGATAACTGCCTGGGCTACAGAGATTTGGACATCATTTTCGGAGTGGAGCTGCCCCGGCAGGAGGACCTCCAGGTGATAAAGGAGGTGGTGCTGTGCAGCTTACGAGACCTCCTCCCTTGTGGAGTCAACAGACGGAAGATCACCTGCCTGACGATGAAGGAGGCCTACGTGCAAAAGATGGTGAAGGTTTTCAACGAGCACGACAGGTGGAGCCTCATCTCACTTTCTAACAACAGAGCTAAAACCGTGGGGCTCCGATTCGTCAGCTCCCTTCGAAGACAGTTTGAGTTCAGCGTGGACTCCTTCCAGATCATATTAGACCGTATGCTGGAGTCTTACTGGGAGACTGAAAGGAAACAAGGAGGAAAGTTGGCATTTAATTTGTCTAAAAGAGACAACGAGGATGAAAACAAAGAGCAAGAGAAATCAAGCATTCCTCGGGATGTTGAAGCAGATGTTGAGAAAGTCTCCAGCGGAGAAAGTCCGTGCCAGGATGAAGCAGTTTCTGTGCTTGAGAAAGAGCGTCCACATGCAGAGGTTGAGCATGTGGATGGAAAGCATGAGGCACGGGAGGTGTTAGAACCTGAGAGCATCAACTTACAGCAGGAGGAAGTGGATGGCATAGAGGATGTTCATTCAGAGGAGGACATTGTGTTTGAGATATGTGAAGAAAACAGAGAAGAGAAAGGACAGTTTCACAGCGATTATCCTTTAGTTTCATCCCCTAAAACTTTATTGCCAGATGTCAGGGATCCACTGATGACACATGCATGTAATGAAGAGCTGTCTGCGTCACAAGCCTCCCAACCGGCAGAAAAGTCAGCTCCACAAGAAAAAGTCCATTGTGCAGAAGTGTCTCAGTTCACAGTCGACTCTGTGGTCTGCAGGACCGAAAACCCCTCAATCCTACAAGATTCACACCTTGAATTTTCCTTTCCTCCTCCAGCTAAGAAAACTTGCAGCACATCACAGGACATTGTGCCGGACTATTGCCCCTCACCAAAATTACAAAGGAAAATGTCAAGGAAGTTGATCAGTAAGCCTGAGAAATGGTCTTTGCTGACCGATTTGTCAGATCTAACAACGCAGCTGTTTCCACCTATAGAAATACCCAAATCACTTCAGCCAAAGCCACCTTTACTGGACAGCACTCAAGCTCACGGCTCAAATGTTCCCGCCTCCAAGCCAGAGAGCTTAGACACCCTTCCAGCTCCCACATGCAGTCCAGCCAGTAAGCTTCAGGGTGGGACCGGCTCGAATGAAACCGTGGAACAAACTGTTAAGCCGAAACACTCAAAGAAGCCTCCCGATTCAGAGACTCAAAGCCACGCACACACAGCGAATGTACAGCCTCGTATCAGTGAGCAAACGTCGGAGCTGGCAGACACCATCTCGAACAGGTGTGGTACAAGCTCATGGGCCGGGGCAGCAGGGCAGCCCACCATCACCGTCGAAGCAGAGTGCATGTACGGCGACTTTGAACAGGCGATGGATCACCTCCGCCACCGCCTCATCGCCACCCACAACCCGGAGGAGATCCGAGGAGGGGGCCTGCTGAAATACAGCGATCTGCTGGTGAGGAACTTCAGACCGGCCAGTGAGACAGATTTCAAGTCCTTGGAGCGATATATGTGCTCCCGCTTCTTCATCGACTTCCCCGACGTGAGCGAGCAGCAGCGCAAGATCGAGGCCTACCTGCAGTGCCACTTCATTGGCAACGAGGAGACGAGCAAGTACGACTACCTGATGACCCTGCGGCGCGTGATAGACGAGAGTACAGTGTGCCTGATGGGGCATGAGAGGAGGCAGACGCTCAATATGATCACAGTCCTGGCTCTGAGGGTGCTGGGCGAGCAGAACGCCATCCCCAACACTGCTAACGTCACCTGTTTCTATCAGCCGGCCCCGTACATGACGGAGCCGATCTACAGCAGCTACTTCATCACCCAGGCCCAGCCCCCGCTCGTCTACCACCCCTACCCGCTACATGTGCATATGCAGACTGGCCTGGTGTAGCTCCAGTGACATGCCCACAGGAAGGCATGTGGGCTGCTTTCAGCATGGTGCTCTGCAAGCAGAGGCACAAATGGAAGTTTTAACGACAACAGGCAACCACAGGCGCGGTGTTGTTTGATGCTTTGAAACCCCTCCTGCTTATGATATGAAAGATCATGAAAGGCCAGAACTGAAAGGGGTCTGGAGGCAAAGCATGTTACCCTTTCAAGATGAACACTTTTGAAAAGGAAAAGAAACGCTAAGAGCCCACTTTTCAGAGAGCTCGTGGAGATGATTTCATTGAAGTGGAAGGATTTTGTTTACGGCTGTTTCAGGGCTGTATACTGGTCACCACGAGGAGAATGTTATAATATGACAATTCTCTATGGAGATAGACTTCTCCAACGTATAAAAACATCATCTATGAAACACCTGTTGGCAGCAAAAATCTTGATTTGGTTAAAGTTTGAATAATGATAAATCCTTAACGTTTCTGAGGGGTTAAAAACCTTCCATATAGCTGTTTTGTGAATCATCAGTCTCTGTGGAGTAAATTTCAGCATGTGACTATACCTGTGTATTCACTGTATAGAAATAGAACACCATTTACTGTGGGCATACTTTAGATAAAATTAGCTGTGGTTTCCATGATATCGTAAGTTCTATATTTGTGAATGTATACCTAATTTCAAAAGTAGAAACAAGAGATCCAAGGTTAGAGTTCCATTAGGGACTGTGTGAAAATTATCGGGGTGGTGAGTCGGGCTGAACCTTGTGTTACCTTCTTGAGGGTTATTAAAAATAGTAACAACCAGAGTTAAAGTTTGGGAAAACATCTTTATTTATTGTTTATTAAGAGTTTAACTCATCTGATCTGCTTCATCAAGACTGTGTAGGTGTGATTTGATCAGATTGGATTGACACATTAATTAATAAATTCTGATGACATCGCATTTTTCAAGCGAGAATAGCAATGACAAAAATGGACAAAAACCAGAAATCTCTGAAAAACTTTTCAAAGTTGGGCAAAAAAATTTGTCGGACCCCGTCTCTCATAATGAAAAGAAAATGTTTTGGAGGCCTTTAATGTTTTCTTTGAAAATTAAAAGGCTATTTACACTGCAAAAGAAAAGTTGTAAAATATAAATTTAGGACGAGAGAAAAAAAAAAATCTGACTCAATAATTTCTGTCAAAAGAACAAATTTTGACCCCCTAATAATTTTCCTACAGCCCCATAGATTAAAAAACTCCCAATCAATGACAGATGTTTTGGTGTTAGGGAGTGTTTTTTTTGTGCTGCTTTTGCCTTGTAACATTTTGACATAGTGCTAGAAGTTATAAACCAGAACTTGTGGCCATATCTCCCTGAATTCACCTTGCATTTTATCAAAAACAACAAAAAAATGTACCTCCTAATAGCACCTTGGCTTGTTTTTTTCTGCAGACATGTTGATTTCTGCAGCAGGCTGAATAGACTTCCCGAGTGTATTACATGGTGACGGTTGTTTGTTGTAGTGGACGTAGTGGATGTTCTGTCGGGGTTTTGCCTGCCATTGCGAGCAAAAATATTACTGCACATTTTAAATTATTGAAACATCTTAAGACGCAGCCAGCAGTTATTGCACTCTGTCCCTGTGTGTTTGTTCATTGTGTATGCATAGCTACAGTACATGTACTCAGTATTTAATAAAAAAGAAGACAATTTAAGCACAGGTTAGGATATGTGGGCTGTTCACTAAATCTGAGACTGAAGCACAATGTAAATGCACATAGCTGTTGTTGAGTAATGACGGTGTTTCTGACATGCTCGCGAATCTCCAACTGAATATCGAAGACGTCTAAAATAATGTGTGCGGTAGTGCCCTATGTAGCTTTGAAGTGATGTATCTATCGCGAGACTGTTGTGTATCGTTACGGAACTGTTTCACCAGTAGAGAAATTAGAATATTCCTGTTATGATATCTAGTTGCTCAGATTGTTGTGTTATTGTGGTAATAAATATAACACAACCGCTCTTTGTCTGGAGTCTTCCATTGGTGGTCTGAGTTACACTGTCACAGTTTTCATTACGTAATTTAGATCATTTATTTGAGTGGTTACATTTTAACTCACTTAAAGGGGACTTGTAATGCTTTTGTGCTTTTCCCCTTTCCTTTAGTGTTTTATATAGTTTTTGGTGCATGTAAAAGGTCTGCAAAGTTACAAAGCCCAAAGTCCACGCCAAAGGGAGTTACTCTCCCCCACAGAAACACTGCTCTTGAACTGCCTGCCTTGCTTCAAGTCCCGCCTTTTTTTCCGTAATGTGGTGATGTCACCAAGTAACACATTTATATAATACCTGCCTTACGGCTGGTTTGACATGACATCAAACAAAGCTAGTTAGAGCGGAGCTGGAGCTTGGTTCAGTTGGCCAATCACAACAGAGTGGGCCAGCTGACCAATCAGAGCAGACTGGGCTTTTCTGGAAGTGGGGGAGGCGGAGCTCAAAAGGAGCGTTTCAAACAGAGGGTGAAAAGAGGTGCTGCAGCACAGCCGTTATGAGAAAAATAAAGCGTTTTTTAAACATTAAAGTATGTAAACATGTTCCAGTAGAAACATAAAATACAAGTATGCACCTGAAAATAAGCATAATAGGTCCTCTTTAAAAAAGAAGTTGGTTTTTCGGATTTCATACTAACTCCGGTAGACGCATCACAAGGTCACTTTCAGTCAGGCCAGTTTGGATTTGAAGAGCTGCTTTTTTTCAGCCAATCCAGTATCAACTTTTTAATTGTACTTTAAAGTTAATTGCATTCATTTAAAAAACAAAGCGAGTTAATAAGAATTACAGTAAAAGCCTGTTGTTTCAAAGCATTAGAGTTTTAGTCGGAAGTCAAAAATAATGTTGGCACTTTAACAGCTTCATTCATTGCAAAGCCCGCATGCTTTGTCAGCCTGTACGCCCACTCTCCTGCTGGTCCTCCTCAACGCTGACATACTGTAAGAATATCCTGTTCTTAGGTACGCCAAGGACACTTGAAATATTGTATAAACTTTAAAAAAAAAAACAGTCCTGATGGCTCTTACCACAGTATGACACATCCTAAGCCTGAGTTTCACTTCTTTGCTTGGGACATTTGCACAAAAATGCTACATTATTTAGTGAGCAGTCTAGTGGAGTCTTGTGGAGGTTGAAGGGTATGTTTATGGCTCCTAAATACTTAATATAGACTATTTATACACTATTTGGGTATTCCACCGCTGACACCTAATTATCTAATGAAAAGCACCAGCATCACTTGTCTATTTATGCATACATTTAGACAATGTAATCATTGCCATTCCCACTATTTTGAAAACTCTGCCTTTTTTATGTCACATTTTGATCACTTAATATGATCAGCACTGGAGAATTCGAGTAAAGTAGGTCACTTAATGCATATTTATAATCAGGGTGATTTTTGGTGTGATAGCACAGCTCATTTATACACCTCTTTTCTATACCATATGTACATGTGACACACTTTGCTTTGCCCCCTTAACACCGTTTGAAGTGACCTTTACATCTTTATGCATTGAATCATTTTAATTCCCATGATCCTCTAGCTCTCTCTCTGCAGTTTCTAGGTGTGGCAGAGCACGGTGCGTCACAGCTCAACCTTGTTTGTTCCTCGTCTGACTCACCCAAGCTTTCAATGCATTAATGCAGTTGCAAATTGTACCGTGGGGTTTACGAAGATCCCAGTATTCTGTACCTCTTGAGTCATCGTCTTCGGTGCACGTTTATGACCCAGCGATCATAAAGACCACAGATGACTCAGTCCAAGTGCTGGTGAACAGCTCTTGAAGCTTCTGCTGGCTACAGAAATCACCAAAGAACGAGACCACAAACTAAAATCTAGACAGCAGACCAAAACCAGCAAATTCACTTTAAGAGAAATCCAATTTTTTTTTATTAAAAAAAGAAAACACATACAATCAAAACATTGTGTATAAAAGACAGTCACGTAATCTTAATCCACCTACAGTAGAACGTTATTGTTGTATTTGTCATCGACTAATCTGACGCTTCGAGGCGAGACTAAAAGCCATCTACTATATGAAATATGAAATATGAATCATAGTCTTCTCACACTCAACCAGAATAATTTCAAGACCCCAGTTAATGCTGCCACTCTGAGCACCCTAGATGCTGATTTTTTTTTTTTTTATCTCTGAGCACCTGACTAATTTTTCAGCTCCCAAAAAAAAGAGAAAGCAAAATAACCTCCGAGGCCTCTCTCTGATGTCAGCGACCTTACAGAGCGATGAGGAGGCGTGTTTCGGATGAGAGCACCCAGTGTTGAAATGACAATTTGTGAGTCAGCTTTCCTGATTTACCGACCGACGACCACACAAGCTTTAAAGTAAACATTATTGGTGCAACGAGGATCCAACCAATCGACAATGAGGAATCACTCATTAGAAAACTAGGCAGAAAAACTACATAGTGATTCTGACACCAACATAACACCTGATTGTGGTATAGAATGGAAAAATCAGTAATATGTGCAGATGATCTACCCGAAGCTAGAAAACCCATCAGTCCAGGGGGGGAGTAAATGGCACAGCATACTAACAAAGGGCGTATCCATGGTTGCTACCTTTGGTTTAGACCAAAAGAAAGCATGATTACCAATCAGATAAGATCTTCAGCTTCTTCACACACGGGTTGAAAGAGGTTTAGTTATATCCTGTTTCAAACTAAAACAAAAAAAAAAAGTCTGAATGTGTGCTGGCACAGTTTAAACATTCTTACACAAAAATCATTTCTCTTTCTCTACTATCTTTATTACTCAGCTGCCACATGGTAGTAGATAAATGTGCAAATATTTCCTCTTCCTCATCACTATTAACGTACGACCTTAGTATAATACAATGGAAAAATAAATATTTCTGTGGAAGAGAGTACACCGGGGACCCCTTGTGTTTGCACATGCTGAGTGGAGAAAGTGTGATGGAAGCAACCGTGAATGGATGCGGGTCTGATCCACCGGAGCAGGGAGTACAACGGTACAAATACAAACAGGATGCAGTGGCTTTTTTACCCCAGAAAAATCACTTTTACCCTTAAAAAAACAACAAAAAAAACACCCAAGTCTAACTAAATAACAGAATCGAAGAGCCGAAAAACAGTCTGAGAGGGAAGCAGGGAAAAACATTTAACATTCACAGGCCAAGAACATCAAGTTGTCCGAGGAGGGCTGTAGGAGCTGGGATATTACTACGGTACTGTATTCTACTGATTCAGAAGTATTGCTAACGCCCGAACTACACTCGTCTTGACTCGAGCCAGAGATAGAACTAAATCTGAATGATGCGAGCTCTGTAAACTAAGGCTTGTGGTTTGTGAGGAAAGTACCAAAGAAGTTGACATCAGTGACCTTGTGTGATACTGCACGCGTCTCATGGTGGTCGTGACTGAACTAGTGACCACCGGCATGAAGAGTTTTGTTAAATTACACATTGACGAAAACAAATAAAACATGAGCACCATTTTTTGGCATCTCCGCATCCTTCTTTGGTGACCGGAAGTAAGAGAAGTGGTGGGAGGGACGGGGAGGAGGAGACAGAGGGGTATAGTGTTTAGTACTGGACGTGAAACTCACAGCAGGAGGAGGAGGAGGAGGAGGAAGTGAGGAGCAGTGCCGCGTCTTAAAGCCTCCTCCAGCGGACAGTAAGGCCGAGGTGAGTTAGTCCGGTTGGAGAGTGTCCGTGTTGAACAGTGGCTCTGTCGACCAGGGAAGGGAACTCCTTGGCAACACATCATGAGCACCAGCAATCAGTTTGAGAGTCAGTCTCAGATAAAAAGAAAACTCATTTATATATATATATATATATATATATCATATATACACTTGTACAAAAAGAAAGAAAAAAAATCCCTGAAGTTTTACTCATGTTAAACAGTTTTTTTTCATTGAGGTTTGAAAAGGGGGCGACGTGTCAGTGACTCCAGCCCATGAGGTGGCTGACACGGGCTTTCTCAGTCATGCGGCGTACCCGTCCTGAGCGGGACATGCCCAGATTGAGGGGGTCCTCCTTCGACCCGTCGTCCTCTGACTCGTCCCTGTACAGGACTGTCCTGCGACCCTGGTTGCGCGTGTTGACCCGCCGAGACTTGCACTGGCCGCGTCTCCGGATGCTAGCTGCTGCCGCCGTCGCCGCTGCAGCCCCTCCCTGCACCTCCTCCTCCTCTTCCTCCTCCTTTTCCTCAAGTTCCTCCTCCTCCTCGGGCTCCTCCTCTTCCTCTTCATCCTCCTCCTCCTCCTCCTCCTCCTGCTCACCCTCATCCTCTCCACGTCTTACATCCATCGGTTGCTGTTGCTGCTGCTGCTGCTGCTGCTGCTGCTGCTCTTCCTCCTCTCCCTCCTCTTCCTCCCCCTCCTCCTCTTCTTGTTCCTCATCCTCCTCTTCTTCCTCCTCCTCTACCGGCAGCTGCACTCGTGCTTTTTTAGGTCTCTGTGCCGCGTCCTCTCCTCCTTTGTGTCTCCTTTTCCCTGAGGCCGCCACCTTACCCTTAGCCGGGTGGCGTACTGACAGGCAGGGGGCTTTGCTGTAGTCGTGATCTCCCCCCTCCACGTACTTCTCCATCTCCGACTCGGAGCTGTTCTCGCTGTCCGACGAAGAGGAGGACGATGAGGAGGAGGATGACCCCGACGAGGAGCTCTTGGATCCGGACGCCACCACCTCACCCTCCTCCTCCTCCTCCTCCTCCTCCTCATCAGACTGCGGCGCTTCTCGTACGTGGCGCTGTCTGGAGCCGTTACTTAGTTGCAGGTTACGCTGGTGCCCTGATGCAACAAAAGAGGACGATGGTTCATTTCTGCACCGTAACTTTAAAATGAAAGATGTTTGATACATTTTGGTTAGACTGTACTGCTGGTCGTACCTGACTTCTTCACGGGAGTCGCTTGGCTGCGGGTCAACCGATGCGGCCCCTGGCTTCTGCTCGTCCCTGAACTTGGGGAAGAAGGCTGGATGTCCTCCTCATCCTCCTCATCCTCCTCCTCTTCCTCCTCTTCCTCCTCCTCTGCTACACTGCTGCTTTGCTGAGCTAAAGTAACAACAGACGGCTAATTACTAATCAGGACTGTAATCATATTACTTTTCACAGTACATCCGTAGTATAATGCATTACATCTGATCTTCAGTAATAACAGAATTAGTGGCCTTGTGCATATAATTGCTGTTTGCTACAACATACAGGATTTAAATGTGCATCAATACAGTCAGAATGTGTGAATGCAACAGTAAAATGCATAACACGATGCTTTGATAAGTGGGGAAATAAAACAGCTGTCGACAGCAGCAAACCCTGCAAGGTAATGACTCAATTAATGCCATTACAATATTAGAAGAGTAATGATTTTTTTTCTTTACTTCCCCAACGCTGCTACCAATAGTTACAGCAAGATCCTGCACAACACTGGGACCTGAAAACACATTAAGCCACAATAGTGCAGTCGTACCCTGATGTGGTCTCTGAGAACGATTCTTCTTTGAGGTCTTGGATTTTTTTGGCTTCGACACCTTTCCGGACTTGTGCTTCCCTTTAGGGCTGAATGTATGGAAACAGAGAAAAGAAGTGACATTTCAGAATAATGACATTATATATCAGCAGGGGTGCCTGCAACTTTCATCACTTTAAATGTAAATAGCGTTTTTAAACCAGGGCTAGGATTTACTAAAGCTGAATGTTAAAGGGATAGTTTGGGTGTTTTGAAGAGGGGTTGTATGAGGTACTTATCCTTAGTCAGTGTATTACCTACAGTAGATGGCAGTCGGCACGCCCCCAGTTTGGAGAAGCAGACAGGAGTTACTGCACGGAAGCAAAGCAACGTAACAGCAGCAAAACGTTTTTTAGCCACCTAAGAGAAAGGCCCATCTATAAAATCCGTATCAAGTGTACGCTATACTTAGAGTATTTTTGCCCCTTTTTGCCTTGAGACAGCTATACAGTCCATGCTCTCGCCAAAGCAACCAGACTCCGTTGAAAAAAACAGTAATTTTACCTCACAGAACGCAGGAGTAACTAGTCTACCGCTGCCTTGATCAGTTAGTTTGTTTGTGTTATTGTGTGACTTTGGTTAGTTTGGATTCACCAAAGAAACACAATATCACAAACAAACTAGTTCTGCGAGGTAAAATTACAGTTTCTTTCCAATGGAGTCCGGTGGCTTTGGCGAGAGCATACAGTAGACGGATGCAACAGCTTCAGGCTATCTGATGGCAAGGTAAGGCGGCAAAGATATATTCTAAAGATAGCATACACTTAACCCGATATTGATTTTTTTAGGTGGGCCTTTCTTTTAGGTGTCTAAAATACGTTTTGCTGCAGCCCCGTCCACAGCAGTACATTACTTTGCTTCTGTGCGGTAACTCCTGTCTGCTTCTCCAAACTGGGGGCGTGCCGACCGTCATCTACTGTAGGTAATACACTGACTGTGAATAAGTAACTCATACAACCCAACTTCAAAACACCCAAACTATAAGTGTAAAACAGGCCTTGAGTTTAAAGCAGCACATTTGAGATATTTCCAGGCGCTGCAGACACCCTGTGTATACTGTGTATACTGAGATGAAAAAGATGTGGAGTGACAGGTTAGTAAATGAGGTTCAGTCACCTGGGGGATGGACTATTAGGCGGGGAGCTCCCTCCGTTGTGCATTCTGTTCCTGTAACTGACTCTCTGAAGAGTCCGCCGCTCATTCTGAATGGCAGACTTGTAGTCGGAGATGATAGAGATGATGTTTTTTTCAAAGAAGGCCGACAAGCTGAGGGTCATGGTGTAGATCTAGACGTAAAAACAAGAAAGTCAGAGTGAATCTACTAGACTACTAGACACTTATATACATCAATAACTCCCAGCAAGCATGTTGGTGCTGTGGGAACCAACGCACGGGCATCAATCACGGGGATGTCCCACAACAACATACATTGACGTACTGAGGAGAGATGCAGGTGTGGAGAGTGCTAAAAACTGCTCTAAACTATAGAGTACGGTCTAGACCTGCTCTACATAAAAAGCGTCTCCAGATAACTTCTGTTATGATTTGACGCTGTATAAAAATAAATTGAATTGAATTGAAATTATAGTTATATTATACTTTTTCAATGCCAGTGATGCTACTTCACCTGTGATTTCTTGTTAGGCGTGTATGCTCTGGAGTTGCTGAAAATGAGGCGCACGTCTTTGGCGAACTCCATTGGGCTTGCATAATTCACCGCAACCAGCGTCTCTGACACTGTAGCCAAATCCATTGGAGTGTCAATGATGTTTTGATAGTCCTGCACAAAACAAGGTAGAGTCCAAATGTTAAGGCACACAGAGGATCGTTTTAATTTGACTTCTGCTTTTAGTTATGCACCCTTGGCATGCATGTTATTTGAAGTTGTGTGATGTGTTTTTCTGTTGTTTTACCGGATACTCAAAGAGGTCCACTGGCTTCCTGAACGGCTCTGAATCTCGCGAGACCATCATTCGTCGCAGCAGCTCTCTGCATTGACCTCGCCAGAATTTCACATCCAGAAGCACGCCACGCTTTTTGGAATTCGGCTCCGCTCCCTAGCAGAGAAAAGATGAAATTAACGACTGGAGCGATTGCAGATGATTTTAAGTCTGTAACGGTTTAAGATGGATTGGACACTGGACTCTGATCCCTCTTACCCGATGTCCTGTAGATGTGCCTGGAGTGTCAGAGTCCACATCCACCTCAGCCTGCAGAGGAGCACATAGAAAAACAAAAAATACTGTTTACAGAAGAACAGAAATCTAGCACTGCAACTAATGAATATTTTCATTGTCGATTAAGTTCTCGAATAATCGATTAGTTGTTTGGTCTAAAAGTTACCTGACGAAAAAGCTTTCACCATGATGTAAAAAAACACTTATCACAACCCAACTCTCTCACCTCAGCTTCTCCTCCACTGCTGATCTCAGACTTCAGTTTGTGATACAGATCCAAGATGTCTGTGCAGCTCTGGTCGCTGAAGGAGACGAGAGGGCATTAGACACGTGTGTAGGAGTATTCATCATTATTATTACCCGAGTATCAATCATGAACTGTGTGTCTTACCCGATGTAGCGCAGGAGAACGTCACTCACCACCTTGGCGGTTGCTACAATGGGGCTCTGGGGTTCATTGAAAGTGCGGGCATTGTGTTCGACGTAGCGCACCTCCCACATTAATGCAGAGATCCGCCTGCAGCAGAGAGGAACAACCACACTTCAAGCTCAGATAGCAATATTTGGCATCTGAACTTTTATAATTTATGGTGAAGATAAAAATGTGTTGAGGTTATGCATGCTGCCTCACCTGTAGAAGCGGTTCTCCAGTCGTTTGCGGATAGTGCTGAGGTCAGTGGGGTAAGCCACCGCGGTGCAGTACAGAGGGTAGTCCCGCAGATTTACCGGTAACGCGAACGCCTTGGCTACATCTGTGGACAAACAGGAATGAGGTCAAACATCGCAGACATGAATGAGGTCATGAACTTTTCCCGTAGCAAACAAACAAACTGTCATTGACTCTTTGACGGCCTACCCAGTGCAAGAAGCTGATCGATGCCATGGATGACTCTCTCACAGTCTTCATCTCGTGTGTGAGCCCCCCATTCTCCTTCCTGAGGCGTGTAAAGCAGAGCCTTTAGCTCCTCCTCTGCCACCTCCACGCCATTGCCAACCTGGTCAGGCAACGCAGCTGATGGAACCACAAATGAAAAGGTATCTGGTTAACTGCTAAAAACTACTTTGAATTATAGCTAATTATCAGCCACACAATCCTTATAAAATACCACTATTCTTCTAAAATATTGTAGGCAAATAGGTTATATTCTCCAAAGAAAAACATCTGAGTTTGATCTGAAGCCTTGAATGTGATAAAAACACAAACATTTCCATGTTCAAAAAACATAATGGCTTTTCATTTTCACCATTCTGCTACTGAAATAAAATAGCAGAATAAATCTGCACTGTTTTTTATGGGATTGACAGCCTGTTACATTTATATTATAAATGGACTATTTGGTTGTATAATTAAGTCAAAAAGGAAACAATGGCACTTGAAAAGGAGCAAAATCAAGTCTTTTGTGATTCAGACAGTTCCCAAATGTTAACTGTTCAAGAACATCTAAGTGGCCACCATAATGAACAGTCTGAAGTCTCTAAATGCTAAAATAATAAACCCTTTTTGTCTGGAAAACACACGGCCATCTTTATGGAAAGTAAAGGACACATTTATTGCTTCAACAATATGTGAAGTCCAGGGTGTTTTCAACGTACTGATTTCCACCTGTACATTATTGTATTCACAGACTAATATTAGGTTTGATGATAATAAATGCATTTTCTGTAAAAATTAAAAAATACATGCAACATTTTTAAATGACTTCAAGAGTTGTCTTTATGCAAAATTTCTTTTAGATAACAAAAAGAAAACAGCTTTTGATAGGAATGAAAAGTTACAGCTTTAAACAAAATCCATTCATGAAAACCAGACTTTCCCAAACAGATAAATATTGATGGAAAATATTTCTGAAAAAATATGGAACTTTTTCATGCATTTTTTTTTCATCTCTACTGTTACAGTTTACTGTTATATTTCGCAAAAGTTTGATGTATTCTTGCATTGTTTACTTGAAATTTCAACTCACTCTCTCAGTATATGCTCTTTTCATTGTCTCATGGTGATTTCTAATGAGGCCATGGAAGTGAATAGGAAAGAATGTATTTTAGTTTCGGTAAATAGCCCTGATTTTCAACCACTGTGGTTGGCCATAATGCTCCATCTTTGAAAGATGAAGCTGTAAAATGGACTTTACATCAAAATCAATGAATGAGAGGAAATGTATCATAATTAAATGCCATTTTTGGAGTAAAATCCTAAATCATTATCATACTGTCCAATTTGAAGTGACATGGTATATTATACAGTATGTATATATTCATCTGCACTTTTTATAGTGTAAATTTGTGAAATCTTTTGACATTTTGCCTGTAATCTAACAAACCATCTCATTTAAAATTGCATCGGTTTATATCCAGGTGGAATTTTCTATATTAATAATAATCCCACTGACCTTCCTCAGGAATAGGCTCCATGTCCCAGGGACTCATTTTCTCCCGCTCACCATTATCCCACCTGATGAAACGAGAAAAAAAAAAATACATTAATTAGTTATTAAACTAACACTGTGTGAAAGATTACAATCCCTTATTAGATTTAACTTTAATGAAACGTGACATCGGGTCAGCAAAGAAGAACATGATATTAACAGATACACTATGTTGGAGTAGAGTACTGCAGAAAGACAGACGCACTTTACTGCATAGCACTGAAACAGGCTGTCTGGATACTCCGGCTGCAGAGGCTCTTGGTCCTCCACAGAGCCGAACCACCAGGCGTCATCAATGATGCTGCGGAACCTCAAACCTGAAGAGAGCAAAGTGAAGACAGGATCAAACAGAAGTAAAGGACAGTACACTGTTCACAACAATGAACATGGTCTGGATCTGCTCAAATCGTTGTGGGTCAAACACTTGAGTCAAGTTTTCAAACCGTGTATATGAAAATAATTTTGTCTCTGGCTGGAAATATTACATCAGACCTCTCTCACATTTTATTTGAAGAATATCAGCTTTTGCTATCACACAGATAATTTAGAGCAGTGGTTCCCAACCTTTTTCCATTGGGGACCCCTTTTCTATCATTGAGTTAACTGACGACCCCCGACTAAGTGACATATTTTATAGATATTACATATTATATTTAATGCATAACAATAACAGTACAGATACAACTGATAAAACTGTACAATTAACCCAAATTGTGAACACAATAACTGCAGAAAGTTTGTGTAAAATTAACAATTTGGATTCATTTTGAGGAGATTATTTCCTGTGAATATATTGCATCAGAGATGAGTTTTCCTGTTCTCTGTATTGTGTATTTTCATACTTAACAGGCTTCTCTTTTTTTGGACAAATTCAATGTTTTTCTTCCCTTATCCTGTGAGATTTGTTTTATATTCTAAATAATAATCCAAACTTTAAAAATAACAATTTCATTTAGTTTTCTTTACAGAAATGAATGAAATGCTGAGATATTGGCCAACATAATATATATTTTTCAAAAAAGTTTTCTTATACCCCTTAAAATTAAGAAGTCCTCGGGGCCCCCTAAAATTTTTTGGCAACCCCTTGTGGGGGTCAGAACCAGTGATTTAGAATCCCACATGCTCGATTGAACTTGTCTGACCTCGTCTGTAAAATTATTAAATCAGAGTTTGGGATGCAAGTAGGCCTCAGTGTACCTGAGTCGAACACCGAATGTAAAAGGGAGCGATTGAATTGATTGCACTGCATCCACTTTTTGTTTGATGTGATATATGTTTGTAGTATGGTTTTATTGTTTGGTTAAATATTGCGTTTTGTATTTATGTAGAACAGTGTACGACGGAAAATATTCTAAAAATAAAGTGAAATCAAATGGAATCAAATATGAGTGGTAAACACGTTTT
This sequence comes from Sebastes umbrosus, assembly GCF_015220745.1. Taxonomy (NCBI): domain Eukaryota; kingdom Metazoa; phylum Chordata; class Actinopteri; order Perciformes; family Sebastidae; genus Sebastes; species Sebastes umbrosus. The sequence continues at coordinate 19,800,412 of NC_051285.1, forward strand.
TTGAAACACTCACCTGGCTGCCAGTTGTGCTCTTTAGCCTCGTTGTAAAACTGCTGCAGTACCAGAAAATCTATGACATCAGGCATGTCATGGTACCTTTAGAGTGTGGGAATGAAAAATGAAATGAAATGCACATGCTTCAACATTTATCATCTTGTGCTGTATATACTGTTCATAAAATGCTCACTTTAATGAGAAACACTCATTGGTCATCTTCCCTGAGACTGGGTCCAGAAAAGCCAGTTTTAGGCAGCAGAGTGTGGGAGGACCCACTTCATATTTAATTCCAACCACCTTCACAGATTCCTGGTCCTGAAGGGGGCAGAAGAAAACACACAAAAGCTAAGACTCTGGATGAATGAAGAAGATGACGACGATTAGAACTTCTCGAAAAGAAGAAGTTATGGCTAAACACACAGGAGTGCACCCTTAACGTGTTTAATCAAATTTGTTGTCAGATAAGTGGTGATTAGCGTTCAATTCAGATTCAAAATTCTTTCTGTTTTCCTCAAGTTACTTTCATTCACAACAACCCCAGTAACTTTTTCCTTTTTTTGTACCATTCTGCAATGATGGTGCAAGAAGCCAAAGACAATAGCTGGATGGAAGATGCTACAAGCAGCAGACCAAGCGCCAACTATCATGCCATGTTAAAACTCACTTAATCAGCCCATACCGTGCTCAATTAACAAGACTAGGAGTCTGCAGCCATGCTAGCAGCTCTGTGAGGCTGTACTCAGGCACAGCGTTGCTTTGAACTAAATGCTAACATGCTCACAGTGACAGTGCTATCACATTGATCTTTAGCAGGTATTTAACATGTTCACCATAGCATGTTAGCATGCTAACATATGCTAATCAGCACTAAGCACAGCAGGCTGATGGGATTGTCACTAGTTTTGCATTTGCTCATAAAATAAAGTATTGGACATACTGAAATTTTGACCGGATGGTGGCGCTAGATGAAGAGTCAGAGGATCACCAAAGTTATTACAATTCATCCTGAGGGATACATGAATGTCTGTGCCAAAGTTCATGGCAATCAATCCAATATCTGTTGAAACATTTCACTCAATGCCACATGCCAACCTCACGATGGCACTAGAGGAAAAGTCAGGGGATCACTAAAGTCATTAGGCTCGGCAGTCGCCGCACAGTGCGTGCCGGTTAGATTTGTGTACGACTTGCTCTGACGTCATGCATACCTGGGCTACGATAAGCAGTTCTTAGGGCTAGGCGCCGCAGTTGCTCTCCACTAACTGCAAAGACCCAGGGCGTGATGGGAAATGCCTGGCTGTCACCTGATCAAAGAGCTGATTGGCTCTTAGTTTTGACAACAAACACCACCACATGTTGTAGAAAGTCCCAACTTTCTGTGTGATTGTAGATTGTAGGCTATTAGTTGTGCAACGGAGGTTTCATCTGTTAACAAACATATCTTGCGTGATTGATAATAATAATAATAATAATAATGAAGGTTATTTATTGATTTGTATAGCACAAGCGTTCATTACAATGTGCTTTACAAGGCGGACATAAAAATAATAAAGGATAGAATCCAATGCCAGATACACGCACATTTCCACATATATTTAAAAAGAAATATAAATAAATCAGAACGTGACCTGTAAACTAAAAGTAGCCTACAGATCGGATCAGGATGCAACTATTCCTGTTACTTCTTGTAAATTCTTTGAAGACTGCGGGAAATAGCTGGAAACCGACTAGACCTCAGCTTTTTGTCACCACCCTCTGCCTCCTGATCTCGTCTACTTTCCAGGCAAGGCGCAGTTCATCTCGAATGAGCCTATTATGATTCATCCTCTGGGCACCATGGATATCTTTATCTCATATTGGCAATCCATCAAATAGTTGTTGAGATATTTCAGTCTGGACCAAAGTGGTGGATCGACAGACTGATATTGCCATACCTAGAGCCATGTCGCTAACGGAAAAAAAAAAAAAAAAACGGATGCTAAGAGGCATTGCCCAATTCATATTACATACTGCCATATTGTGACACATGAGTTGTTGGGATATGCTGTGTGAAGGCAATAAAAAAACTACTGTATAATTTACTAGTCTTTACCAATACAGAAGTGATCTATGCGGTTCAAATGTGAACGGTGGTGGAAATAGGACTGTAAGAATTGTAGAGAAAATAAATTTACGGAGGGCTTAGAGCTCTGCCAATTGTTGCACCTGGCCAACTGCAATGGAAAGTGAGCCTGACCATCAGATTACCAGTTACAGACTCTCTGAATAGCTTGTCTAATGGAGCATGTAAGGGTCTGTTAAAGAAAACCGCGCCTCACCCTGAGATCGAGTCTGTTCCACGGCTGTTTCTGAGGGTTGATGCTGTAGGCCTTGACCCGGCGGACGGCCCGGACGTAGGCCTGATGGCCCTGTTTGAAGTAGATGAGCTGGAGGAGGACAGGAGAATCAGGATCAAAATGCTTGAAATGTATTTTTCAGTTTGAGCTGAGAGTGACACTCCTTACCTCATCTCCCATTTGTGGAACAAAAGGAGAGCGGTGTGGGATGGTCTCCATTATCCATGATGGTGGCAGCCACTCCTCTTCATCAAGTCCAGCCAGAGAGGACGTGGGTTTCTAGGTATATAATAATATAATAATGTTCAAGTACAGAATTTCTCCTGTACTGTGTGGTGAAGACATGTTTTCACTGTGAGTCCTGTTAGCGTACCTGTTTGGTCTCCTTAGGCTTCTTCCTCTTCTCACGGTCCTTCTTCTTGGCCTCTTTTGCCTTGCCGTCACCTTCCTCCTCTTCAGAGCTGCTGTAACCTCGGGTCTGGACAGTCCTCCTGGTTGATCGCTTCGGCGGCTGGAGGTTGATCCCAGCGTCGGCTGTCCAATCGGAATATTCACTGGAGGAGTCGCTGAGAATGAAAGAGGGGAGATGTTAGTTGGGCGATTATAACTACATGTTGAAAACACTACTCAGTTAAAAGATATTTACCTGGAGCTGCTTTCGCTCTGCCACTGAGCTTCACCATCAGAGGAGGCGTCGCTTTGCTCCGCCTGTGCTGCTGCCTGTCAACAAAAACACAGAAAGCACCTTATGAGTGGTAGTTAACAGACGGTGCTCCACAGCATCACGTCATGTTTGAATATGTAGAGAGAGCAGAAAGACGGAACATACATTTCCATCGCTGTCTGTGTCCATCTGGCTGTCAGAGTTGCGTCGGTTGCTGGAATTTCGACTCCTGGTCCCAGGACGGCGAACTTGAGCTGAGCGGGTCTGATAGGCGTGGCGCTGCTGCTTTCTCTTGGTCGGCCGTAGGGAGCGCAGACGTGAGGACAGCAGATCGCTCTACAAAGTGTGGAAGGAGGGTGGAAAATAAGAAGGAGCAGGAATGATTTTTTACTTGTGAAAACAACTGTGAATAGAAGAGTAGCCTACCTTCGGTGTGCAGGCTGCCGGTTTCTTCCTCCTCTCTACGTTGTATAGAGAACATTCCATGTCGCCTTTGGCTCGTCTGCACTCCTCCAAAACTCTAATGATGATAATTTCCATTGTGAAATGTACACAAAAATATATACTGTATATATAAAATAGGGCTGTCAATCGATTCAAATGTTTAATTGCGATGAATCGCAAATTTATCACACATTTTTAATCCGTTCAAAATGTACCTTATAAGGGAGTTTTGTATATATTTATTATTAGAAATCAATTAACAACACAATACAATGACAAATATTGTCCAGAAACCTTCACAAGTACTGCATTTAGCATACAAAAATATGCTCAAATCATAACATGGAAAACTCAAGCCCAACAGGCAACAACTGCTGTCAGTGTGTCAGTGTGCTGACGTGTGAGCACGTCTGTAAAGGGGAGACTCGCAGGTACTCATACAACCCATTTTTATTCACATATCTTGAGGTCAGAGGTCAAGGGACCCCTCGGAAAAAGACCATGCCAGTTTTTCCCCGACAAAATGTTGCGAAAATTTGCAGCGTTACTATACAAGCTAGTATCCATTGATACCAATGGAGTCCAGAGGTTTTCTAGTTTCATATGATGCCAGTCTCTTCTCTATTTGAGCTTTAAAATTGATCCCGCTACAACCTAAAAATCACAAGTTGCGTTAAAGAAATTAGTGGCGTTAAAACAAATTTGCACTAATGCATCATTATCGCATTAACCTTGACTGGCCTAATGTAAAAATATTAATTTGTTTAATAATCTTATCTGCTCTCTGCATTGTCCTTACATCTAATGCTATTCTCTCTATCTGGCTCACCTGGATATCCCTCGCGGCACTTCATTGACCATCACTCTGCGGCTCCAGGCCAGCAGGTCCCTCTCGGTGGCCACTTGACTACGCAGGGCGTTGTGCTGCATCTGCCACACGCCGTCCACCTGCCCACTTCTGCGTGGTTCAGCAGCCGGAGAGGAGTCCTCCACGTCCACTTCTGCTTCCTCACCTGCTAAAAATATAAAGAGATTTGTTTGTTATGACAATACCTTACTAGGGAAATATGGCACAGTTTTACAATAAATCTCAGACTTTTACAGGAATGACAGAACTGAACGCACTAGACAAACCAAGAACATAAAACCCTAAATCACTGTAAAAATGTGCTTACATAATAAGTGAAACTTACCCTCTGCCTCTTCAGCCTGCTCTTCTGCTTCATTCTGAAGCTGGTCCTGCTCATTCTGCAGCTCTCTGATGAGATTGTCCAACAGGCTTTCTCTGTTTTCCGCCGTTTGCTGGCCAAGTACTTGCTCAACCAACTCTCCATCACCTAAGCAGCAAAAAGGCAGTCAGTCACACTTCCAAAGTTAAAACTGTGCAAGCATTCTGAATGGTATATGAGTAACGGAGGAGCAGTTTTTTACTGTTAGCCATGTATCCTAGCTGGGGTACAAGCTGATCCTCCTTGCAGTTTTCTCTTCCTGGCACCAGTCGCTGGTAGTGAGGAGGGTGAGGGTTTCCATCAACATCCACCAGAAATGGTGGCGGCATGAGGTGTGGGGCTTGCTGCGTCTGCTCGTCCAGCACATAGTTGTTAGAGTCACGAATAAGAGGTCGGTAGTCCGTGTGGAAGAACATCTGGTCAGGAATCTGGAGGGAATCAAGTGTATTTTTGTGTTGAAAATGAGGGGAAAAAAATTGCTGTTTGCTTGTCACCCTCCGTAAGACATACCAGGACACAGTAAGTAAGTTATAATAGGGCTTCTTTATTGTTATTAGCAGTCTTCCCTACAATATTTCATTTCAGATCCATGGTGACAGTTTGGCTTACAGCGAGACATGCCTGATAATTTTAAGATTTTGGGCTATTTTGCTTCCATAACATGTCTTCTTTCAGACTAGTGGAAAGAAAACATCCAAAATACACATTTAGGTGTTTATTTTACTGCATTTGTCTATTTGTGTGTGTAGATTTCTCCTAAATTCACCCAAATTTAGCATTTGCATATTTAAACATAACATTTCTGAAAACTTGTAATGCAAAAAAACAATTGTCTTAATGTCAGCAATCAACTGGGAAAGTTTCATGGTGATATCTTTTAGTAAAAATGTTTTACCCTTTTCTCCTGTTGTGTCTTCAAAATGTATGGAATTTTACACAATATATCTGTAAAGGCCGTTTTCTCCAAATGAGTTTGTTTCTTAGATTCTGAGTCAGATATCTCCACTTCAGTAGCACTTACATTCACCAAACTTTCCAGTTTCATTCATATATATATATATATATATACACACACAGTATATTTTGTGAAAGTTTTTACAGAGGGGTTTGTTCATCATTCACAGCCTGATTTATAAATCATTTTACTCCTAAAAACATGGCGAAAATGTTTATTTTTTTTGCCTGTTTACAGTATTTATTTCTAATTTGTGCAGTGATACAAAGAGATGTCCAAAATTCCCTTGGTAAAAACCTTTGATTCTAATATGTCAACAAAATGAAAAAAATATTTTGAACCTGGCTTTATTCAATGTTCATATCTATGTTCTGGAAATTATGCAATTTAGCACAAATTTGATAAGATAATGCCTTATTTGCATATATATAAACATACAATATCAGAACACTTGTAACACAAAAAATAATTGCCTTAATGTAAGTAATCATTTGGGGAAGTTTCAAGGTGTTAACTATTGGTTAAAATGTTTACCCTATTCACTTGTAGTGTCTCCCTTTAAATGCAAGTCTTATGATTAAAGAACAGTATGTGTAACCACAAATCTGCTATGCTGTCTAACCAAATGCTGTTTCTTTAAAAAATATATTTTTTTAACGGTAAATATATTTTTTTAACAGTTATGTGCCGTTACCTTTTCATATGGTCTGCTGCAGCCGAAGCCAAAGATGAGCAAATGGCCGTGTGAGTCAGTGCAGGCGAAATGCTGCCCATCAGCTGAGAACTTGCAGTCAAAAATAGCACCGTGGCCTTGCCCTTCAATCTGGAAAACAAATATTTGAATATGAACTCAATGATAGTGTAAAGAAAGAACACGACTGATGGGTGATTCTCGTTGTCGAATCAATTACCATGTTGAAGAAGTTGCGGATCTTGGCTCCTTTTGTCAAGTCCCACATGTAAATGTTGCCATCGTGACCGGCAGACAGCATGATGCGGGAGTCAACGGGTGAGCCTCCATCACAAACACCTCATCATCGTGACCCTTGAACAGAAGAGAGCACAAACATTAGGGGAGGTCAGTTGGTCAAAAACAGCTGTTTTATTCAGTAGAAATGCCAGCGTCAGCCACTCACAGATAAAACATGCAGCAGCTGTCCAGTGGTTGTGCTCCACACTTTGAGCAGGTAGTTTGACACCGCTGTGATGACCGTGCTATCTGCGCGGTCCCAGGCCACCATGGTCACCACCAGCTTAGTTTTATCATCCCCATTGGCGACGGTACTCCTGGAGGAAAATATCCCATCAGACATGAAGCAGCGGTTTACAGAGACAGAAGACGGCTCCAAGAAACTTTGAAATAGTGTTCACTCGCTTACCCAGGCAGCCTGGCAGAAATGTCTAAAGTGACGCTCTTCCACTCTTGTTGCTGGTAGTGCCAGATCCTGGCCGTGCCATCCCGACTGCCACTCACAAATCTTAAGCTGCACACATATACACCGTCAGAGGCTCGAAAACCACACAAAAAACAGTTTGAAGTCTATGATCTCAGCAAACACACTCACCTGTCACTGTTATTGCTAAACTGGACGACTACAACTTTATCCTGAAAACAAAAAGACATGTATTTAAATTACAGAGAGATCATGTTTAAAGGAAATTTCACAGAGTGGAACAAGAATGATGCAGCTACTGCGTTTTGTGTCTTACCGTGTGTGCATCCATCTCCGAGACCTTCACAGGAGTTTCAGCACCAAGGTAGTAGACTCTGATCAAATGATCGGTGCCACCGGTAGCCATGAACATACCGCCTGTTAACAGTAAGTTAACAAAGTTAACACGATAATAACGAGTGAACGCAAATTTTTTTAATGCTACTAATTCCTTTAATGCAATCAATCTTTCGGGAATCTTTCACTCCATGAGGCTCAGTTTTAAAGCTAGTGAGGCTATCATATGAAACTAGAAAACCTAAGGAATCCATTGGTACCAACCATGTCATACTAGCTTGTCGCAAAGGAACTTAAATAACTCTCCGTGGTCATTTTCAAAGGGGTCCCTTGACCTCTGACCTCAAGATATGTGAATGAAAATGGGTTCTATGGGTACCCATGAGTCTCCCCTTTACACACATGCCCATATTTATGATAATCACATGCAGTTTGGGGCAAGTCATAGTCAAGTCAGCACACTGACACACTGTCAGCTGTTGTTGCCTCTTGGGCTTCAGTTTGCCATGTTATGATTTGAGCATATTTTTTATGCTAAATACAGTACAACAATACGGACAATATTTGTCATTGTTTTGTGTTGTTAATTGATTTTGAGTATTAAATACTTGACAAATCTCCCTTTAAATTACATTTTGAACAGATAAAAAATGTGCGATTAATCATGATTAACTATGGACAATCATGCGATTAATAGTGATTAAATATGTTAATCGATTGACAGCCCTAAATGGAACACATTCGGTCTACAACAATATCCGTATATCCATATCCGCTACTTATATTTATATGTTTGAATCTTCAAACAAAAACAAAACATTACCAATTATGCCATCACAGAATCTTGAGTTTTTTAACAGTTATAATGTTCCCAACATCAATTAATTCATAATATATTATAATTATCCTGCCTAATTATAACTATTTGTCAGCAGTAATTGTGTCACTCAAATGTAATTATCAAACACAGAGTCTCTGCTACAATAAGATAATGTTGATGCACAAACTACTGTTGGCACTACTTCATCACTGTCCGTGCTACACAATAAATGCTATTAAAGTTGAAAAAAAAAAAAAAAGATTTAGTAGATTTTTTTAAACTTTTAGCAACAACAAAATATAAGCCAAAAGTTAAGTCGTTAGTTGTCTGGGTTTGGTTTGGACAATACATCTGGAAAATGAAATGTTACCAGACAGGGAAACACACTTACCACTACTAAAGGAGGAAGTGGAGACCTGTACTCCTGGACGTGACCGCTCGACAAACTTGACTGGTTGATCACTGAGAAAAGAGGAGAAACAACAGCTCCATGAAAAAGTGCAACTTTACTAGAGCTAGATACAGTAGAGCTAAAAACAGATGTTTCAAACACTTACTGGAATTTCATGCTGAGCGAGTGCCACTTCCAGAAACACACCATGCCGTCTGCACCAGTGGAGGACAGGTACCGCGTTGTCCCTTTGATAGCAGGACAAAACTACAGAGAACAGAAAGTCAGCGTTGGTTAGTCACAGACGAAGAGTGACCGACATTTAACACGATAAAACAGTAGCAAAAGAGTTGACATGGTGCAGAACAAGTGCAGAAAATCTAGGCAATATAAGGTTATTAATATAAGACTCTGGGACCTACAGTGAAAACTTGCATTATATTCCCATATTTGTTTAAGTTATTCCTTTAAAAAGCATCAGTCTCACCATTATGGATGTGATGGAGGCACCGTGGGCCTGCAGGACAGTGATGGGTGCGCAGGTACGCAGACACCATACTCTGATGGTTTTGTCACAGCTTGCGGAGGCAATGAGGGTGTTCTCGTGGTTCACGGCCATGTCGCAGATCTCTGCTGAGTGGCCGCGGAGTGTTGCCAGGAGCCGGCCGTCATCTGTGGCCCAAATTTTCACCAGGCAATCATCAGAACCCTAAAACACACAGACATGATAACAAGAAAATAAGAAAATTTTCATTGGGGAACTAGCTTCGACTGAAGAGCATCAATCGTCACTCAAACAGTTTACAAACAGGCTAATTGGGAGTTATTGGGAGCATCATTTGGGTCAAATTAACGACTCTTTTCAACTGAAGAAAATACATTTTTGTGACAATCAAAACTGAAACTAGTTTATAACTGATGAAACACACACTGTAGAGTATTCCAATGGTATTTATTTATTCTTTCCATAGTAGTTTGCTTCACTAAATCATCTGGGTTTGTTGGACCTTATAAAAAATAACTTCATCATACATCCGATTTACCTGCGATTCAGCTGAACTTGTGCTCATTTTGACAGTTATCACGTCCAATTTATCACGCAGCCGCGTTTTTAAACCACAGAAAGTTCTGGTTTTGCTGAGCTCGTTCTAAACTGCAGCTAAACTACTCAGATTCTAAGTGACAAAAAGATTTTGTGGTTGCAAACATCCCTTATTGGGCCAGTTTTGTCACCTGTCTAGCTATGCACAAATATGGGGAAACATATTTCTAAAATACATTCTAAAAATGAATTTGTCACATGATTGTGTATTCTTATTAGAACTTCACCTATGATCTGGATTTTCTTTATTCACGTACCTCAACCGTGACAATGAAGAGATGCCTGATTTACATTTTACATCTTTTGCACCTTCTTGCGAATAGTTTGCTAAAATGTGACTCAACAGATGGAAACACAACTAGTGAGACACTACTGATAGTGAAGTTATGGCCAAAGTCACCACTCACCGTAAATGTCCGACGGCCGGTGCGGTCAAAGGCTACACAGTAGACTGAAGAAAGGTGGCCGAGGATACGTTTGTGTATCTTCATGTGTTGGTAAGAGGAAGACGGCAGGGCCTGGCCAAAGCGGGCTGTGCCTGTGGCCTGGCGAGCACCCATGATGGACACTTGATATGAACACAACAATGATTAGTGGAAAAAACACACTGCTAAAGCAGATTCAAAATAATTGATCTAGGGACTTTAAATCCTTTTAATGGGTATAAATAAATAAAAAAGTTTCACACACCAACATTGGGAGGATGTCCATTGGTGACCGGAGGTTCTGGTGGACGACCTCGGTGGAGTGCAGCGACAGCTGAGCCACGGCATACTTTGTGGCTACAACCTAATTAAACAGTTTGTGAATTTAAAAAATATTGTGGAAAGTGAACAATTACTGATTTGGAAACAGATCTATTGCCAACAAATCACACAAACACAATAAATCAAAAAAAAGGATGGGAGGTAAAGGCTCACTTTTGGTGGTACGAAGCAAGGACTGTCTTCCCAGCCCCAGAAGTGTTTGGACTCCAGGAACACTGGGTGGGATCTCCTTCTCTATAAGCGGGCCTATCCGCTGACAAACACGGAGCAGATAGTCTGCAGGAATGTGCTGGTTCAAAATCACCTGCAGGAATCATAGACTGCTATTACAAAATAATACAACAAATATATATAGTAAGTAGCATTTAATAACAAACAACAAAACTTTAACATCTCTGTTATATTTTAAAACATTGCTAAAACAAAAAAAAGTAAAACTTTAAAGAAATTAAAGGAGCTAAAGGAATTGTTTTTGTTCATGTGTCTTTCATGGGTATATGTTTTAATGTTGTTTGTGAGCCCTTAATCTAAGACAGTTTTCTAGCACTATGTGATAGACAATACATTATTTTTTAATCTTGAACTCCAGTTTTGTTAAAAAGATTGAATAGCCAGTGCTTATTACAGACTGGGCCACAATCATTTAAACTGACCAATTTCAAGATTTGTGACCATTGATGTGTACAAATTGGGACATTTTACACATCAGCAGATATCAACCTGAACCAATATATCAGCAATAAGCTAATATTGTCCCATATGTTGGCCTGACCAATTCATCTGTCTGGCTCAAATTAAAAACACATTTATTTCCCCTTAAAGTCAATAATTGGTTTTCACATTTTCACATCCCACTAAGCCTCTGGTTGCATCACATCTATATGTAGCCTCTCTTGGTCTTAAAAGGTCAACTGCCATCTAAACTAGATTATAGTCTCTCCACATTCTTATTAATTCCTTCACAAGTCACAAAGACCTCAAAGATACTCCTATAAACTAGACACTACAATGGAAAAAGCCCCACTGTAATTAAAGTTAATCATATCATTAGTGGATATTTTTATATTAAAAAACAAAAACAAATGATATGATAAAATTCAAACAGCTGTGTAGTAACACATACGCACATAACTAAACGTCCTAAAAAATTACTTATTTTTTTCTCTTCCTGTTAATGATTGCTCACAGTTTGTAGCATTGTTTTGTAATGCAGCTAGCTGCAAAACAATCAGCTAGCTGAGGGGGAGGGGCAGATAAGCTCATCGCCAATCACAAGAGTCTCTTATGGTTCTTCCGGTTCGCTCACAAAAACAACTGTGATTCCATTGGCTCCAACAAAAGACGGACAGCTCTCTCGATCTGGCTCAGCCTATCACTGCCTGCCCTTGTCCCTATTCTCCTCCTACTAGCCCACACAATAGCAAAGGCTATATGTGGTTATTTACCAACGGGCCTATACTAATATTAATGTTTTAATATGTTATAATAAACATAAACACATTACCACCGCGTCTATTCAGCGTGGTTAATTAAATTCAAAATATACACATCCGAGAAGAGGCAATTGTCGCTTATTATTGAAGTTATACGCTTCATTCCATTAAAACGTTAATTATGAACATTCCCACTCACCCAGTCTGTGAAGGTCCGTCTGTATATCTTCCCGTCCCAACTCCGTCGCTGAGGGACCAGCTAAAGTCACAGAAACAACAAGCGGTTAGAGATGACTGCCAGTATCGTCCCGGCTCGGCAACACACTCCTTTATCCGATACAAGCCAACATTACTGAGAAGTTGTCCAAAAGGCGAACAGACATGCAGCAGTACGGAAAGCAGACAGGAGAATAAACACAGAACCTACCTCATACTGCTCCAGCTCCTCAATCAGGATCTAACAACAGAGAGACACAGTTAGCGTTAGCTGCTAGCTCCAGCTACTTATCTACACCATTTATTACCGCTTTGAGTTAATATCTTGCTTATTGTAGGTTGTTACCTGTGCTGCCTTCTTACAGGGTCCAGACTGCAGGAATCTGGCAATGAGGTAATAGAGTTCTGTAAAGAAAGAGAGGTTTGTTAGCTTGGTGCTAACTAATGTTGCTATTGAGCCGAGCTAACGCTAGCTAGCTTTGGGTTACTTAGCGCGCTAGGAGGCACACAACTGTAAACTGTGTGAATGATCAATGTTTGGTCTCGGATCAAAGGGACGCTCAGCACTCACCAGCTTCGGTTTGTGAACACTGTTCTCCCGCCATCACTTGACGAGACAGGCGACATTAAGACAGACTGATGGTGTAGCTTACTCGTTAGCCGCCGGCTAGCTAACAGTAGCTAAGTGTGTGTAGCTAACACAGGCTAGTGAATGGCCTCCTCCTTTCTCAAGTTGTTCCCTGACCACCTGGTGCTTTGTGTTAGCGCCCTCCAGTGAAACACTGCCATACTGCTTTGTTTGGTTTCTTTATCAAACAATGAATACATGTTGAAATATTCACATTTACAACTTCCAGTCCAACAATTTCAGACAGAAATTGGGAATATTGTTCTGTGTTAATCAGCCAGACAAATATTGACATTTCACTGCTTTTGTTTTCAAATTAAATAGAGGTCAAATACGTTTCCAGATTTCAAAGAAACATTTTGAAGTTATTTTTTAGCTGGCCAGTGTCATCTCAATATATACATAGCCTATACACAGTAGGTTATGAAGTTGACATTGTTGCATTATATTAATTTATATATTTGGACACACAGGCAGTTTACAAAAAGTTGTTATATTGACCATTTTCTATTATATAAAATTGGCAGTCCTGTTTGTTTAGAGGGCACTATTTGGTCTAGGGATAGCATATGGGTTTAATTTTGGAAGAGGCCTCCTTGACCTTAATGGTACCAAAGAAAAGGTGCAGCTTATATTGTAAAGAGATAGATCATAATGTTCCAAGCTTAACAACTTAACAACAGGACCAAAATTCAACCAAATCAAATCACCCCTGCAGAGGTTTTATATAAAAGAGTGAGCTTTTATGGCCATGATGGGGAATTGAATGTCATGGACCTTCTACATTTTAGATTAATTGGATATTGCCATATGATTCTAATAAAATGTTACAGTAGTTGCACTTATGAGAAACATTTTACAGTTTGTAGTCCTGTTAGACTGGATTGATGGTTATTGAAATTTGTTTATATGATGTAAATACAGTTACAGAAAACATTCTCTGAATACAAAACAATGCTTATTTTTTTAGCTATAATTGAACAGACTGATGTATTTAAATGGCACAGAACAAGTAAAAACTATTGAATAAGCTACTTTTGCACTGTTTTTTCACAGGCATTAATTTGTATAAATAAAAATAGTCTCGGAAATCTTGAGAACACGTCTGAGCCTTGACCAAAAAAACAGGATGTCACTTATTTGGAAAACTGAAGGTAGATGTCCTGTGATTCATGCCCTTTTTTATTACATATCTGACACTCACAAAGAAAAATGTCATCATCTTCTTTTAACCTATTTTTACCACTGTGTTCCACAAAAGAAGTGCACGACTGACGTAACATCCATCACGGCCTGGTATTACAACTGCAAGGCAGATTGATTGTTATTGGTTTTGCGAGTCGTGGTTGCACACACATTCAACATATAGGCAGTATATGTTATCTTTGACACTCTATGAACTGGCTGTGTGTGGTTTGCCCTCATGGTTAAGCTTGGCATATGAAATTGGAGCTGTGATGTTCTAGCTTGGATGTTTTATGTTTAACTTCAAAATAAAATTTCAATACTTCTAACCTTGTGTCTGAGCTATTATTGTAGTGTGTAGAGGAGAGCAGCTACCTGACTGGTAAGTTGGCCTCTCACATCACAGATGTTTTGTTGATTGAAGGCCTCAGATGTGCCATAGACTCAAAAGAAATGTCCTCATTCCTAGAACTGTCCTCCTTTACCTGTTCTACTGATTGAAAAATATGTTTTTTTTCTATTATTGAAAAGGCCTATCAAGGCTTTTCTGTTAAATAGCTATTAATGGCCCTTTTCATTTCAAAACCATTTAAATGAAGAAGTAACTAATTGCTTCTTTGAATGGTGAAAGATTGATTGATCAATCGTTTTATCTTAAAGGGCCACTCTACTGATTTTATATGTCAAAGTTAGTTTAGTCATGTGGAGCATCACTCAGCCTGTGAAAACAGATGTGTAGTGTCTTCTGTGCCTCTGGAGGAGCTTTGTCAGGGTCTTGCTAAAAACACCATGAAGTTGCATTATGGGAAGTGTATGATCCACTGTTTTTGTAGATTAATGCACACCAAAAAGTCAGAGTTTGCGTTTGCTGCATCAATTTTGACAATCCTTTTCCCCCCACCATGATAGAATATCATTTCTGTAATTAATTCTGGGATAGTGATGTATTTTAGTTATTTTTTTACATAAATGTGTATCTCAAATATAGATCAGTAGACTTGTTTATGGGACACTTGCGGCAGCTTTTTTTATCTGCTTTCATGCAGAATAATGTTGTCCCACGCAGGCTGATGTAATTTAAACAGAGGCGAGCAGCAGACAATTCTAAGCTTGAAACTTTTATGCACAATTTGACTGCACATAAGAAAAGAACTCACCATACAAGAGCAATCAGAAGCCCTTTAGCTAATTTGAAGCCTTGACTCACTACAAAACATTTAGCACATGCGGTTAACCACTAAAATCTCTACCTGTCTACTAAATTATAGCGTGTCAGAGCTGCTATTTAGTCGGCACATTTAATCTTTCATTAAGTACGTGTGGTATGTCAACAGTCAGAGCTCAAAGCTGTTCATCCCAGACTATCGTATGTCATCTTGGCAGCAGCAACGTAGAGCTTGAGACACGCCATAAAGGTGTATATTGATGGTGGGAGAATTGATTGACTAGTAACTGGTTGCTTTTTCTTTTCTAAATGATCCACATGAAGTGTTCATCCTGAGAGATGTGGGCTTTTTCAGGTCCGGCACGAGATATCACAAAAATTAAAGTTAATGGAATGAGGCAGCTCATTGCTGAAAGCTGACAAATTTTTAATTACTTCAGTGATGGAAAGTAACCAAGTACATAATCAAGTATTGCCCTTTCAGTAAGTACAGTTTTGAGGTACTTTGCTTGAATATTATAGTTATATCCTACTCTATACATTCTACTCTACATTTCAGAAGGAAATATGGTACTTTTTTACCTCATTAGATTTATGTCACAACTACAGTTTAGTTACTTAGCAGATTCGAATTCATATACAAAATATAGCCAATGAATTTATAAAATATGAGGCAATATTAGCCTATGGATTAAACTACCCATTATATAAGTAAAATTAGCTCCACCTCGACCTGTTACAACACTAAAGTGCTACTTAGAATATGTAATGAATATGATATAATATAACTTTCACACGGCCATTTTTCTACATGAGTAGGGCTACTTTCAGTACATTTTGCTAATAAAACTTAAGATTTTGAATGCAGGGCTTTTTTTGCCTGTTATACATAAGCAATAAGATTTAGGGGAACCAAATTATGGAGTAGCTTTTCACATCTATCAATAAACTGTTCATCTGTCAAATGTTTCAAAAGTCGCTTAAAGGGTAATTTAATTGCTGTCTTGTAATTGCTTTTCTCCATGTTTTTTCCTCACAAACACTAACCATACACGTCCACGCAACACACACACATTTGTCTTTTTTTTATATATTTACTATATTGTTATTGTTGTTATTATATATATCTTAATTGTTTATCACTATTATGTAGTCATATTATTTCTTTATATTAATCTTGTCTCTAGGTGGAGGCTTCAGATAAGCCCAGTGGGTTTTTTGCCTCTTCCTGCACTGTATGTTATTCATTTATTTCTTTGTTATGTTGTATAGTCTTAAATTGTGCAAAACAAATAAACAAATAAACAAACAAATACATCATGGTATTGCAACTTGAGTTATTAAGACTCTTTTTCTGTAATATGTATTTATTCATTTAGCAGGTACGATGAAATACAGTACAATTAACATTAAGGACTCATCTTTTTTTTTTTTCACATTTTCAATCTCCGCTCCCCTGATCCCCTGTACAATTTAATACAATCAAGAAAAATGAATAATAATAATAATAATAATAATATATCAATAGGCCTATATATAAATAACTAAAAGAAAAATAATACAATGACAATAAATAACCAAACCTTCCTTTTTCACATAGTGGATATGATAATGATAAAACAAAAGAATATGCAAGAGTTAATAACACTTCCAACACTGAATTGCATATGCTTGACACAAGCGTCTGCTGCCATGATGAATCATGTGAAACCAGGTGCATGTCAACACTGCATTTGTCTTCACATTTTCAGAATTGCACTGATCAGCCCAAGCCCATGTAGACCAACATGTGACGATCCGCTATATAATAGCTGTTGAAAGCATGACTCAGAGAGAGAGAGCAGAAGGCATGACTCACACCAATCACAGCACATCACTGTACTGTACATATATGGATTTACCGGTGTGTATATATATATATATACTGTATATATGTACTCAGTGCTTTTTATAACCTGTTGACACACTGCATGATCAGGTCATTAGAATAAATGTTTTTTTTTAACATTTCTTTGGGTGAATTAAATTATCTTTAATTACCATTTATTAATTTAAAGAGTATCTTTAAAGCCCACCACCACCACCATCTAACTTTATGAGTCCTGTATATAGTCCAGTGGGCGGGACTCTGAGTGTGGACAAACTCTGGCTGCAGAAATCTCCTCATTCAGCCTTCATCTGTGAGTGTGGACAGGACCAGTGTGTCTCAGCGCTGTGTTCAATGAGAGTATAAAGAGTGAGGTGTGTGGGCTGGGTCAGGATCTGTGTCCCATATGTGTCCCATCACTGTCCCCGGTAGACCGGCGGTGCAGCTTCACCTCTCCGCAACTTTTTTGGGAATATAGGACGTCGGGTTTTCTGTTCGGTTAAAGCTCTCTTTACCCACATGCTTCCGTTTGGTTCCGTCTGACCCGTATATCCCCACAGAAGAAGGTGAGTTTACAGCTCGTTGTTGTTACGTTATACCTGCTAACGGTCCGGTCCGTTCCGGTTCTGTAACGTCACGGCTGTTACACATCTAAAGTTAGCTTAACGTTAGTTTAACATTCACTGTTGGACAACTGGAGACACTTTAACACGGATGAAAGGAACACAGGCTTATGAGTTTCTCTCTATTCACATCTTTACTGAGCTTCATTTACTTTACAATATTAAAAACTAGTTCATTTTTCCACCAGTGAATGACATTCAGTCACACTAACTCTAGCTAACTGAACTTAATGTGTGGAGGCAGTAAGTGCTTTCTCATGTTGGCCAATTTAGGATTTACATGACTGCTAACTACATGTACAAAACATTATAGTGTATTTTAACAAATTGACATTTTCTCTGGTGCTAATAATGTGTGAAGGAACCCTATTAACGAAGTGCTGTCCAACTATAAGTTAATATGTAAGTTTTGTATGTGTTGACACAGCCACCTGGACACCAGCCTGTTGGTTTGGGGCACACACAGTCACATTATTACATCTGAACATTTGAGTTTATTTAGTTTATTAGGATCCCTATTAACTGACATAGAAATCACAAACAATTTTGTACATTATAACCATTGAAACATCTCATACAAAAATCACTGAACTCACATTACCTTATATAATAATCATTCCAGCAAATTCCATGCAGTGAGGTACTGTCTCTACATATTTCAAACCTTTAGACGCCCATACATCAAACAAATTAAATTATCAGCACCCTAGAAGAATCATTAACTGTTCGTTATGCAGTTAATTGCATTAGATACTCTTTTAATGCTTTCTTGAAAGTGGCTCTGGTATTTGTTTTAGTTACTTGATCTGAAAAATGAGAATAAAATGCAAGCCTAAAGGACAGTAGCATACATTGACTTTAAAAGAGTATTGCAGAGGGTGTATTTGTGTATGGAGAGACAAACTATTTGGACCAGGATTAGTGAGAGATGCTGGATTATGTGATTGGAAAAGACACCAAATTCCCAGGAGTTTGATAAGGCAAGGCTCATGCCTCACTAGTCTAAACTGATGCCAAGTCGATGGCAACTGTGCCACTTCGTTGAGGGAACCTGATGCAAAAAGAAATGCCCATGTTGTAGTTGAAAGGAGCCATCGTGCAACTTATGTCAGTGTCGAAATGATTGTTCTTAGTCTTCATCATCCACGTATATTCCATATTGACACTTGAGCCATTTTGCCGGCTTACTGCGTCAGTGCTTGAGCTTCACATGAATAGTGATGAGGATGTGTGCTGACAGCTGAGTGGGACAGGATGGGCTGTTCCATGACTGACTGAACTGGGGTGTTCACTGCACCATATGCTCCTTTTTACATCGCGCTGCTAAACATTTTGGGCCAGCCTCATGACTCATGCAATCTTCCTCTCTCCCTTCAGACAATTTCTAGTCCCGTCACCAAATCCAATAACCCAAACTTACATTGTTGGGCTAGATAAATTATTGTTATTGCAATTTGGTATAAGGTCAGCCCCTATGGAAACAGAGATCAGGGGTCAATTACAAATGTCATTTTCATAATTATGGGGTATAAATAAAGGGTGGGGCAATAAAGCTAATTTACTGAACTGCACACGTTACCAATCCATGTTTACTCATATTGTGATTTTCGATAAATTGTCTTTATCCCTAACTGAGAATAGATACAACAACCACTGTCACATAACCAGAAATTCAAACCGATCAATCAGCCCACAGTCCAGTCCAGAAGTCCAGAATCTTAAGTGGTCAATGGTCATACTTTATCACCAGTGTCATCTGTTGTCACGACACAGTTATTAGATTTGTTGAGCAGAGTGAGCATACATGAACTGTGTCAGTGGCTCACTCTCTATGCACTATGGGTGGGTGTTTGAGTTTGATGTTAACCCAGAAACTCAGAAGAATGGTTTGAGAGTATCAGGTTGTAGGGTTATACAGTTTATAGTGCTGTTCACCTGATACATGGACTGTAATGGGATGGGATGAACACATGGGAAGGGGGAAAACCCATTAAGACAGTGTCCTGGTGCCATTTAGCAATCCTGACAGTTGGGTAGAGATAAAGGCTCAATGTTTCATTGGGAAGATCTACTAAATATTGTTTAAATTAAAGAGTTTTTGCAGCAGGCAATAATATTAATTATTATTATTATGAGATTCTGTTTCATAAATATGCTTTATGTCATATTTATGTGAAATACAAAAAAAAAAAATCTCGTAGTCTATTTATCAAGAGACAGTGCGTCACAAATATGATTTATCTAATAATTTTAAGAAACATTTTCATAACTATGACTTATGATCTTACTTACTAATTACCCCGTTACTGTGACTTAGCATTTCACAATAATGAAAATCCTCCTCATAATTAGCTTGCCCTATAATCACTGTATCACAATCTCTTAGATAATTTCCTCCCTTTATCCCTTCCTCTTTGTGACATTTACTTTCTTCATGTTCCTATTTTTGTGTCTCTTCTTCTTCTTCACTGCCTGTTAATATGCAAAGAATATCAGTTTCCAGCATTGTATTTCACCTTTTATAGTAAACTGAGGATGAGGCCTTATGGACAGAGAAATAACTGTGATCATTGGCATTCTTGTTTTTTTGCGTCAGCAGTGCTGCCCTGGGTTTCTACGTCTCTTTGCTGAAACTATGCTGCGGTGAAGGTTAGTTAACTGATGACACACAACCCCGTCTCTGATGTTACGGAGCATGTTGTGGGGAAAGTAGGTTACTGGGCCATGTCCTGCAAGCTTAAACTGAACGCTAGTCTGAATATTGCTAGAGCTGCTTAGTGTGACTGGGCATGCACAAATGGTGTAGGGCTGTGCAACAGCGATGGAGATCATTTCTACCCTCTGTCTCTTTAAGAAAACAGAGCGGCGCTCCACATAGAATGAATGTTGAATGTTCAACCCATGTTGATTTATCTAAAACACACATGAAATGGAGTGAAACAGGTTATCTCTTTGTGTGTGAGAAGCCTATTTTTTAGCATTTACATTGTATTAGTATATTTATATAGTATTAGTGACTTACTCACATTGACATCAATGGCCTATTTTTCTTTTAGAAATAAAAATTAAAGGAACAATGTATAGCATTTTGGGGGGATCTATTAGCAGAAATGGAATATAATATTCATAACTATGTTTTCATAGTCAGTGATTAATCACCTGAAAATAAGAAATCGTTGTTTTTTCATTAGGTTAGAATGAGCAGGTTCTCTTCAGGAGGCCGCCATGTTGCTTTGCCATGCTGAGCTCTAGCGAAAGGCTTTCGCGTTTTTACGTTACCAGAAGGCCACCGTAGTTCTCCAACACACTTGCAAAGGGAGGGGTGAGCGGAGGGGTATTCGGTTGGTTGCAGTCTGCAACCTCACCGCTAGATGGCACTAAATCCTACACACTGGTGCTTTAAATGCTATCGCTGAAGCTGAGGAGACATGTGGCTAAAGCCTGGTTTATGGTCGCTGTAGCGAAGCCAGAAAATTACATCATTGTGGCTTTTGCGTGGTACGTGAAGGCTCTGCAAGTTGTCTCGACACTTGGTCGTGCACCTCTGAATTTTTGTAACTACGCGCCCACTGCACGCGCCGTGCCTTTCATTTCAACATGGATGCCTTTGAGGGAAGACTGGCCGAGCACGTTCGCCCGTACAGACATCTCTACAACTATTCATTGACCACAGGGACAGTCACATGACATTAAAGTCTCGGAAAGAAATAGGCAAACACACTCGGGAAAGATGAGGCTTTTGCCGTAGGCTGTGAAGAATATGTTGAAAATATGCTAAAAAAAGAATATGCTAAAAAAAAAAAGGTGTCCTGGAAAGAGTGGCGACCTGAGGGGAAGAACCAAGAGACGGAAAAGTAATTTGACTTGGAGGTAAGCGACAGTAATAATTACAGTACACAAATGCAATGTTTGGCGGTAAGTCAGTGTTTACTGTTGCCAGGCAGCCTACTTTCCTTTCTGGTAACACTCGTTGACTTCTTGCTTATCCACAGAATATTTTGTTTGTATGCCCACTGGCGTTTCAGGGCATATTGCAACACAACGATGCGTTGAGCATAAACGCCTCTGTGCATGCTCGTACGGAGGCCCGCGCCACGTTGTCTCGCGCGAGTAAAAACAAAGCTTGAGTACTATTTTGTCTGTATGGAAGTCAGAGAAATTATCTTGGATTTTGTTCCTCTAAAAATATTCAAACATTTAGAATCATGGTGCAAAAGGAAAATAGAAACTCTCATGTTACCTGTACGTGGATGCCTTATTACTTGCTTCTTGTATGGTACCTATAGCTATATGCGTGTGCTTTTTGTTTTTTTACACTTGGCTACAACAATAATGACAAACTTGATCTTGTGACATTATCCTATCAAAGTGTTTTGGCTTGTTTTTTTTAATAGTCAAGAGTCTCACAGGCATTCTGACTATATTAATAGGCATGCAATGTATTTGTAATTTAGATAGTTTGCACTTTCCAGGGAATGCAAAGACCTGGAATACTTTTGTTCAAGTGTAATGAACAATATTAAACACAAACAGGCACTGGATGCTGAGAAAAACAGGAAATCTGTATCAGGTGTTAAATGAATGCAAGATGTAGTTTGTTTCTCATTTAGTGTGACTGGAGTTAATCAGTCAATCTCAGTAAGTGGCACCATGGTTTTGTGCATTGCTCTCTGCCCACTGTCGCAGATTCTCCTTTAGCTTTTGTAGAAGCCAATTCTCAATAATTATGTCCTCTTTATTTGTCGAGAATATTTACAGTATATGATGCTTATTGTTACTTACTCTAGAAAGGAGAGATACAGGTTGGCCTATATGTACAATCAAAACAATGTTGAAAGTTTTTAACAAACAAACAACAAAAGTGTAAAAGTTATTTTCTAGTGAGGACAAATTGACCAAGGCTGTGCCTAATGTTACTCCTCACCTCTCCTCATAGACTTTCCTAAAACATTTCCTGTATGATTGTGAGAAAGCTACACAGTATCTATTGAAACTGTAGCATTTATTGCAAGCCAATGCAAAGTGTCTTTGACATTGTGGTGGTGCCGTCACCACAATGTTCTGCTCAGTCCTAAAAATGGGGGCTAATAGGAAATAAGTAAGTAACCAAATACAGTATGGTCTGATAACACAGATAATACTTGGCACATCAGAGGAGACTATGACACAATATATGGTATGATAGTCATAAAAAAGCGGTGGTGAGCATTTAATGTTGGAAGCAACAATCTCCACTTATCTTCTACAGTATGTACCATCTTGAAATGAGAGAAAATTGAATACACACGCGTGTTGAGTGCCTACACACTCCTCTTAATGAGGACTTATTTATTCACTTACTAATTTCTTTCTAGATCTTTCTAGTCATGTGTCTATTTTTGTATTATGATGATTTATTATCATGATGTTGCTTTACTATGCACTACATCTGCTACTTTTTGTCCTTTAATGGACTCACTGAGATACTTTGCGGATAGCTAATGAGCTGTGTTGGTGGTGGGTTTCATGTAGGAGGGGAAATCCTAAAGTCCTTAAAGGTTCCCTCCAGATATGTTTTAAGATATATAAAATATTCTGCTTTGAATAATGTGTTTTTTTCCCCACAAAAACAGTTCAATAAACTACTTAAGTTCTTGAAATATAAGTATTCTATTGAAACTTAAAATGTCATCTACTCTTTCTTCCTCATTGAAAAAAAACAGAATTGATAAAATATGCAAATATTTTTAATTTTATAACACACAAGGTGTCTCCTACTTTACTGAAAAGTCCATTCTCATTCTGTGTTGGAGGCTTAAGTTTCCACATCACACCAGGATTCGGTTTCCAAGATGTGATGTCACAAAATTATGTTAACGTCTTTAACTCAGATTCAAGGTGATCAGCAGATAAATGTTAGAACAGCTAGTGTCAAAACTCTGCACAGTGAAGGGCAAACATCCAAGCAAAGTAACAATAAGCAAAAGTGGAGGGGGACTTTAAATGGTTTGTGGTACAAATTGTATATTTACATCTCAGTTTGTGTCTCGTAGATGCAATAGTCACTGGTCTCTGTCTCCTTATTGTAGTCCTGAATGGAAGTTCTGGATTCTCTTGCCTTATTATACATTTTTTGAGAAGTGAATAATAGTTGGTGTATCTCCAGCAAGGAGTCTTGAAGCCCTGAGAGAAGCCATGTGTCTAAAGAGACAGACATGCTGATTAGAAACATCAAGCATGGACATTCCTTTTGCTCCATACTGCTCTGTACTGACTGTCTGAGTTCTGCATCGGTGAACTCGGCCAGTGGAACTATGTTGCACAATGACTCTTGAGACTATGACTGGTATTCATGTCACTCTCTTTAACCTTGTAACTATGACAGACAAAATGTTCAGCTCCAGTTATATAACTGCCCTCCACAGACGTCATCGTCCTTGCTGCTGCCACTGATCTCTTGCTCCAAAGCACACAGTCATTGTCCTCAGTAGCTTCAGGCTCAGAATCAACCGGGGCATGATTAAGACATTTAACTGCTTTTTTTTTCTTCCAAAGTTGCCTTCTTCGGGCTCTAAGACATCACATTATGTGAATTTGCTTCTTCTCTTATATTCGTGGCATGAAATTGTGACATTACCCGAGATAAATGTCTGAACATAATGTGTGAGACCCTTTTACAAGATGCTGCAGTAGTTAACTAAGGTCTCTATTGAGCGAAATGTACGCCAGTGACCCTGAAATGTTCTGAGTGACTTCTTTTGAGGTAGTTCTCCTCATTCACAGGAGTGAAGGTCTCATCTACATAAATGAGGTTCAGGTGAAGTTAATTCAGCCACTATTTGAGTGCTGCACTGTCTGCTGCACAGTCATTTTTCTTTTTTTGGAGTCCTTGTCTAATTTTTATAGCTGATTCACATGACTTGAGCTTTTATCTGTCTTCCACGACAAAAGGTCACTTTCAAGAATCGGGTGTGGCTACACTTTGTATTTCAGATGAAGAAAAAAAAAAAGGGTTTCACAATATGTGTGGGGCCCGGCCCCTGTGTGTGACCTAGATGTGATTCAGATGTTTAGCTCAGGGTGTTGGCTGCATGGGCATTACAATGCGGTTTGTTTTTGTGGACACAACGCACCAGAAGACCATAAACGAGCACCCCAGGACTGATGCTGAAATGGAAAGAGCACATCCAGTCTGGGTTCCACATTCCTTTGATATTCACTATCTGCAATCTCTGACGGCAAGGAGGCAAAACCTGATCATGGCTCGTGACACTGAACTGGAGTGTCAGAGCTCACACCATGTGATTTACACTTAGTTACGACCAGTGGCCAAACTCTGGTTCTGAAAAGTGAAGCCAATGCGGAAGTGCCTTAAATATGCATTCTTTCTAATAGCCTGCAGGGGGCGACTCCTCTGATTGCAAAAAGAAGTCTGATTGTATAGAAGTCTATGAGAGACTTCTCACTTGATTTATTACCTCAGTAAACATTGTAAACATGAATTTATGGTCTCAATCGCTAGTTTCAAGTCTTCTTCAATACAGCAGGATGTTCATTTTAGTAAATCATGGTCCCGTTTAGAGTCAAATAGACCATAAAGCAGGTTATGCTTCAGGGCGTGGCTACCTTGTGATTGACAGGATTGCTACCACGGCGTTGTCTGGTCTGGGAGTTGTCTGTGCTTTCATCTTACAACTTTAATCCTTTTCACAGTGTTTTTTCAGTTCATGAAAGTTAATTGTAACAGTTTGGTCATCTAAAAATGGTCTATTCAGCATTCGGTTGTACTTAGCTCAACCCTCTCGTGTATACATATAGGTTAAGTTTTTACTGAAAATAATATATTTGGATCATAGACTGTATATATAGATGGATGACACGTCTCCACCTCCTCCCACTGTACAAAAGTGAAGCCAAAATATCCAGGATACGGGAGCTGCCATCTTGAGATCTTTACGTCATTTGGAGCCAGAGTCTGCGCACTAGTGATCGTGGGGGGCTGGAGCCGCGGTATCAAGGTCCCGCCCAGAACCCCGCCCGAGCCAATCACGAGCTGAGTACGGCTGCAGCTTGCTAGCGTGAGCCACCTAGCTGCTACATTACAACCACGGTAGCTATTTGGCTAGAAAGACACAACAACTAACCATAATACATCTACAAACTACATTTATGATCAATATTGACACATGTTCTATTACACAGACTCGTGACGGTTATGAAAAGATAAAGTTACATCTCTTCTCTCGTACAATTCCCGAGCCTCCGGCCGCACGACTACTTCACTCAGAGCAGCTGTGAATCGCAGCTGCCAATCAAGACGTCTCACCCCCTTTTTATAGCATCAAATAACTAATTAAAACCAAACTTATCAGAAAAATGAACACTTGAACATACATCAGTGTGATAATAATTACATAAAAATGACAGAAATAGTCTTTGGGAAAAATTTATGTGATGTGTACTTTGACTTTTTAGTTTGGCCCATGTCCCATCCTAACATGGAGGGGGCGGGATTTATGACCTTTACTGCAGCCAGCCACCAAAACATCTGGATCGCCCGATCCAGATGTTTTGACTTCACCTTTGGGGAGCTGTCATGTCGTCCATCATTATATACAGCCATAATGATTCGGATGTAACCCCTTTGTAAACACCAACAATTTGGTTAGGAACTGTAATTCAATTGCATATTTGTTTCTCAGTAACTGTAACTGATTACAATTTTGTAATTTAATTATGTAACTCCATTACATGTAACTAGTTACTCCCCAACACTGCATACTGATACTACAAGCTGAATGCTATTATTATTCTATATATTTTGTTGATATGTGTATCTCATAAGAACATGATACGTTTTGGAAACCTGAAGGGAAATGTGGTTCACCATCCACAGGGAGGTCAGAGGAAAGGGTCTCTTACAGAGCTGGAAGTGATTTAAGGGTTTGCTCAAGGACACCTCAGCAGGCTGAATGAATCATGAGCCATTATCACAGCGAAACATGAATTCTACACTCGCTACACCAATCTGCTTCCCTGTTAGTATGAGCCGTTATCCTGAATAATGTGTGCACTCACAGAGATTGTGGTCTTTTTAAGCATCCAAAAGTAGCTGGCATTTGGTCGTACTCAAATCAGGCGTGAAGCATAAACCGGGTGTAAACACAGTGAAAACTAGTCAGTGTGATTATTTTTTTCCAGGCGACTAATGATCCAGCCTTTTATCATTAAAAATGTAGACGTTATTAACCCACTTTTGGCAGCCAGGCATCTATTGTGATTATATGTCAACTCATTTTTCAGTTAACAGGCCTGCGGTGAAAAAAAGAGGCCATCTACAGCTGATATTGTGTCCTGTAGTTCAACTAAAATGTTAATTACCTTACAAGTATATGAAAAATTAATGTGTAGCTGTCGATAATGTCTGCTGTTTCAATCTGGGAATGAAACATATCTACAGTCCTGTACTTTTGGTTTCTGTGGGTTAAAAATTAGACAGGATATTTGGTCATAGTGCAATTCAATATTCAGCTATTTGTTAACCGTTTTCCTCAAAGAGATGAATGTTTTTTATTACAAGCTGCCTTCCTCTTTAAAAAAGATAAAACCTGAATTCAATGAGAGAGATTTGTGTGCTTTAAGGGGGAAGCTTTGGAAATATGGACGGCAGCGTTTCATAACGAGGAAAATCAAATAGCAATAGATAGGGAATGGAGACATAAGGTCATTTTTTCCATGGACTGCTTGCAAAAGGGTATTTGAGTTCAGAGTCGGTGTTATGCACAGACTCAGAGTGGCTGGTTGCGGTTTGGGTTTTAACAAACACATCGCTTGCTGATGAATTCATAACAATAATATTATTCTGATGATCACCTCAAAATGTTTCTTTTGGGGCATTGTAAAAGAATCAGCGCCCTTCCACAGCCTGGAATTTAATCAAAGATGTAACCTACGATCTGAGCTGGAGACAGCGCTACAAAGAAAGAGCTTGCATTGCCCTTTCCACCCATGCCCTAGAATGGTGACCCACATATTTGCTCACACACTGCCTTAGGTAATTGCATCTTTTTCCTGAGCAGTAGCACACAATAACAGGCCTGGAATAATTTAATGATTCATTTTGGAATTGTTGAAAGATATAATTACCGGTATGAGGAAATTTGAGAGCAGATCTACCTGGTGAAAGGATGTTTGTTTCAAAGGTCTTTCTTTCTCATTGAAATGGATGTGGCCACCCACAGGGAGGCTGTGCTGTGTGGTGAATGTGTAATTGCAAGGCACTTTGGGTAAAGCATCAGCAAAATCATTGACAAATGTTGTTGTATAAGCATGAAAAGTAACACAGAATAAGTGAAAGAAACCTAGATAAAATGTTCAGACTGAACGGGATCAACTGCACACTAAAAATGATAGGACGGATTAATCTGTTATTAGTTATTATTTACTAACACTAATGGTGTTGTGATATACCGATATTGATGATAACCGTGATATTTAAAAATGGAATAGTGATATCATGTTAATAATACACCTGTGATAATATAATATAAAAAAATCCAACGCTTCTTAAATAATTTATATTAGGGCTGTCAAAGGTAACTTAATAATAACTCGTTAATGCAAATTTGTTTTAATGCCACTAATTTCTTTAATGCATTAACGCAACTTGGGAATTTTAATTAACCTAAAGCTGCTATTTGATCTTTCGGAGGTTGTAGCGGGCGGAGTTGTTTATATTATATTCACAAGGTAGAGTGAAGATACTGGCATCATAAGAAACACGAAAACCTAAGGAATCCATTGGTACCATGTCATACTAAACTGTCATACTACATTTTGGCGAGGGGAAAACTGGCATGGCCATTTTCAAAGGGGTCCCTTGACCTCTGACCTCCAGATATGTGAATGAAAATGGGTTCTATGGGTACCCACGAGTCTCCTCTTTACAGACATGCACACTTTATGATAATCACATGCAGTTTTGGGCAAGTCATAGCCAAGCAGCACACTGACACACTGACAGCTGTTGTTGCCTGCTGGGCTTGAGTTTGCAATGTTATGATTTGAATTAAACTAAATGAGGGTTTCTGGACAATATTTGTCATTGTTTTGTGTTGTTAATTGATTTCCAATAATAAATACATATATACATTTGCATAAAGCAAGCCAATTTGCCCAATCCCATTATGATAGGGGTATTAAATATTTGACAAATCTCCTTTTAAGGTACATTTTGAAAAGATAAAAATTGTTAATTGTGATTAATTATGGACAATCATGCAATTAATAGCGATTAAATATTTTATTCAATGCACGGTGGTGCAGTGGTTAGCACTGTCGCCTCACAGCAAGAGGGTCCCAGGCTCAAACCCAGCTTGGGGCCCTCCTGTGTGGAGTTTGCATGTTCTTCCCGTGTTAGCGTGGGTTTTCTCCGGGTTTTCTGGTTTCCTCCCACAGTCCAAAGACATGCAGGTTAGGTTAATTGTTGACTCTAAATTCCCGTGGGTTTGAATGGTTGTCTGTCTCTGTGTCAGCCCTGCGATAGTCTGGCGACCTGACAAAACGCACAATAAAAAAATAATTTTTGACTGATATAGCATTATTATTGTTTTTTTCAAATTTTCTAAAAATATCGCGATAATATATCGTGAAGTGATAATTTGATATTGTGACAGCCTTTACTAATACTATTTGTCTATAAAATGTCTAATATGACATTTTTTAATCAGAGCCAAGAAATGATGTCTTCAGATTACCAAAGTGAAATGGAAAAATACGGTATAGTTATAGCCAGCAAATGTTATGTGAATGGCATTTTTTACTTGACTAATTGATTGTTTGACTTATAATTTCAGCACAAAAACTATATAATACAAGAGCATTATTGAGGTTGTTTACCTAGGTTAGTTATAAAAAAGGCCATGTGTTTTGTCCTTAGTGCGCAGCAGGTGAGGATGTGTTCAACTGCACTGTGACAGGATTGTCCAGCGGGTAAAGCTCAGTGAGTGCATTAGTTCAGCTGTTGCCCAGGGGAGGATTAGTGTGAAGCTGCTGTGTGGTTGAGACGGACAGCGCTCGTGGAAAGCACCGCTGAGGAGGGGCATGATGACTTGTTTCTTTTACTGACCTGTGCCTGCCTGCCTTTTTCCATTGGGTACTCAATGGAAGAAAATGCTGTTAGTAGTCTCTCTTCTGTGATTTTTCCCCTGCTCTGCTGTTGAATGACGTCTGAAGTTGTTGTCACTGCTGCTCCATTTATATTGAATTAGAAGGTGCAAAATGTCCTTGACTTGAACATTGTGTAGCATCAACCAGCCAGCAGTAAGAGTGGACTGAAGAGTGCTTATATAGAAACATGAGGGACACCATTTCCGGAATATAGGTGATTTTCTTTGGTTGATGCAGGAAGAATATCTACTGCTGATGTTTCTGAAAAGACAGAGCTCAGAAGTTTTTATTGTGTACTTATTGCCAGTCAAGGCTGTAGTTATCTTATCTCATCTACACATGAGATTATATACTGTGAATTACAGCATTTCATTCTTCTTTTACCTGAACAGATTTCAGACCTCCTGCTGCATTTCATGTCCTTAGGATTTCTTGTTTTATTAATGTAATTTGAGACATTCTTTATATCAAATACGATTTAATATTAAAAGAAAAAACAGGGAATTATTACTTCAAAGCTGTGACAGTAAATCATCTCTGTAGCCCATCTTTTAGCCCTCCTAAAAATTAAGTTCCAACAACAAAACTTCATTGTCAATTATTTATAGGGGGAATGTTTCTTCTCCTGGATTCCATTTTTTTTGGACATATTTTACGTAGGGCTGGGCAATATTTCGATATATATTATCTAAAACGTTATAAAAATGTTTAACGTATAAATTGTTCTATATTGTTCCTATTGCGATATAAGCTAGGGCTATATTTATTTATTTTTTCTCTATAATTTCACTTCAAACTTTTATGTTCATTTTGCCCTCAGTTCTTAAAATGAGAAAATACTCGTACTTTTCATTTGTCAAGTATTTCATTCACACAGGAGTATGCAAAAATAGGCTTTACCATGTGGTTATTTCATATAGACTATTTATTTATTGATTTTATTACCGTAAAACACGCTATATTGTGATATATGTTGTTATTGAGATATATAATGACCTATATCGTGATAGAAGATTTTAGCCATATCGCCGAGCCCTAATTTTACGTTTAATCAAAGTCCATGTAAGTTTTGCAGGGAGGGAGGTCGGGGTAGATGGATGGGCGTTGATATACACATATTGTATGTAGAAATGTTGTATTTTACAATACCAACATTTTATTCTGGCGACTTGGTTGCAATAAATCATCACTGCTGTGCACAATGTGTTGAGAAGTGTTAGGGTCGTTATAATGAAGAATCAAAGCATACAGCGAGAAGGTTGCCTGCCACTTTATTAATATTAATCAGACTAACAAATGGGCTACTGAGGAGTGCATGAAAAATCTCCTGGACCTAAAGAAAATGGAAACCAGTGGCTTGATGGACATAGCTGCCTTGGTTGGGGAAAAGTAGACACCACACATTGTTACCATGGGAACACAGAGCGAACAGCAGTGCCACAGTCTAATTAATGACAGTCAGTGCTTCAGCAGAGGGCCACGATGACATCAGCAATACCAGTATCACAGATGTAGCTGGAGGCAACATGGCTTAGTGTCTGAGTGATTATCTAAATAATCCCGTTTTTCACAGATGTAAAGGCGAGAGCAGTCTGAACAAAGGTACAGGATGTAAAGCACCCAATGCTGAACATTTATTATGTAGTGAGGCCTGCTTATGAGAACTAAATGTCATCTCATCATCCAATAGCATGACCTACATAAAAGAGCAGAACTAATCTCTATGTAGGCGGATGGTGAATAATGCAGTAAAATGTGGGAGATCTTTATGAATCTTAGATGTCTCACACTTGTTGGTTGCTGGCATAGCAACAGTTTAGTTCAGGATTATTCTATATCATCACTGTTCCCTTTTTATCATTGTTTTGTGTATAAAGTGTAAGCGACCACATAAGTTTGTGGCACAGATTCTTCTTTGTATTTTGAACGCTGATTGGCAGGTTGGTGCCTTGCATGGCAGCCTCTGCCATCAGTGTATGAATGTGTATGTGAATGGGTGAATGCTGACATGTAGTGTAAAGCGTTTTGAGTGGTCTGAAGACTAGAAAAAGCGTTATATAAATGCAAGTCCATTTACCATTTAACATCATTTAATTCATACAGGTTGGTCTTTGTTATTTTACATAACAATCGGCAGCTGTTCCTGCATTAATATGCCATTAAACTTTTTGAGTTATTCAAAGACATCACTTTAGAAGAGAGGTTTTCAATTGTTTGTCAGCCAAGGACCCCTTAGGGGACCCCCTCGTGTATATACCTTGGAATTATCTGATGTAGCCTATTTTTTACACTTCTATAGTCCTTAGTTATGTAAAAGAACAATAGAAGAGATATGTATTAAAAAATATATTAGACTTGTATTAAAAATTTGTGCACCATATCAACTAAGGATGTAACGATACATTGATCTGGATCGATATATCGATTCAATGAGGAACGATCCAAAATCATTGATGCAAAGTGAAAACATTGATACATATCATCATCTTTAAGACACGTCTTTATTTTGAAATTTCCCATGGCACGACTGTGTCACCATTTCGTCGAGGTGCACCTCCTTCCTACAGAGCCCAGTAATATGATATTGTCTCATATTGATCGGCAGGCCCTTGAATTAAACTTTGTGATATCATCAAATATCGTTCAAAGCATCGATATAATATTGTATCGTGATGAAACTTCTGATACCCGTAATATCAACACAAGATATACATAAAACAATGCAAGTGACAAATCAAGAGAAAAAGGCTAATTTGAAGTGCATTTCAGAACACGCACACACACACACACACACACACACACACACACACGCAGATGTTTTTGGAACATCTCACTGTGTATTGATAACTAACTATTACAATTCATCTTTTAAGGGACATGAATCAATTTTAATGGCAATCGATCCAGAGTAGTTGGTACAACTACACTTTAGATTTGCTCTATTGGCCCTAAAGGAAATTATTTTCAAAGGCGCTTCTTCTTCTTCTTCTTCTTCTTTGTGGAGTCCATGAAGGGTCACAGTAGGGAGTCTTTGGACCATAAAATGTTTCCTGTGAGAGCATCAGAAATCATTGTATAACATTAATTTCCTGTATGGCAAGGCCAAGCGTCATGTATGCATTATTGGAGCTTGCAGGGAAAAGAATTTATAGGGAATGCAAAAACTATTAAGAGACAATGCAAATGTGTTAAAATTACTACGACTATTGGTAAGGAATCCTCAAATGTAACATGTTGGGGAAAAAAGCCACACTAACTTTGAATCGATTTCCTTTTTCATCCCTTTAGTATCCTTTGGTGTAAAGCTATCACAGACTAGACAGGTTGGTAAATACAAGTGTGCTGTGTGCAGTTTATTGACATTTTGTTACATGATTTCTGGGTGTTTAAGGTCAAACTTTTTAGACAGTTACCTCTCATAACCCAATGGAGCCACCATGTCTCTCAAGAGTTTACTTGCTTCTAGAGTTTGAGAATATTCAAGTCGTACTTATTTTTTATTTATTAGATGAAAGGATACACACTTTAAAAATCACCATTTTGCGTCAGGATAGAGTCAAAGGAGACATTTATGAGAGCGACGTCTTACTGATTTCCTTCTTCCTGTCCCTACTGTTCTGCTCATGTACTTTGCTGTGTCACTGTACGACGAATTTTGCAGTGAGTTCAGGATTTCTCTGGTTATCGCTGTGTTAAGATATTGGTTTATTGTTATCTAAACGCAAGGGAATGTACTGTAGTGTTAGAAGAATTTTCTTATAATAATCCATTATAATCCAAACATAATGTATTTAAATAATTGGATAAACCAAGCTAAATTAACAGTTTAAGGTGCTCTATACGATATCCAGAGAATTAATATAGCAGCAAACAAGCTGCGTGGGTTGTAATCCGAGCTTCTCCGTGCTTTGTTGACATAGCCGGCCTGGCCGCACGTGCTTTTGGTGCATGTTAGCACCATTAGCTACGAGCTGTTGCCATGTTGAGAGCCGTATTGAGGCAATAGAGATGCTCCCAATCTCGCATTTTGCACATATAAAAACGGCAAACATTGGTTTATATTATAGAAAAATACAAATTTGCTTGTATGCTTTGACTGCAGGGCAGCCAGCAAATATAAATAAATGTTGGTGGAGGTACAGTAAAATACCCCGTACAAAAACTGAGACATCTGGAAAATAGTCACACTTCAGCCTTTAACTCTGCAAGCATGGCTTTCAAATGAGGCCACAAACGAGGACAAACTAATTGTTGTTTTGCTGGAGCCCCTGGGTTGCTGTTGACAGTAGAAATAGTGTTAATAGTAACACATTTGATACTGGCTGCAGGCTTACTGACACAGGCATGGGGAGTCATTTTGTACTCTTTGCGTATTCACGAGAACAGCATCATCGTTACAGATGATTAAATGGCATATGTTTGTTTCCGGTCTTGATTCACAATGGCTGATAGTGTATTTTCTATAGTGTCTTTGTCTGGATTGAGTCACCACTACCATATAATTGATGTTTGATTTGTGACAACAATTTCCTCATTTGGGAGGAAATTGCCGTCCACCTGACTTTCATGTCTTTCAGACATGAGAGAAACTGGGACAGCCAGTGTGATCACACAGCGGGAGCTCTACACAGAAAGGGCCAACGTTGGGAATTGAATGGGGCCAATACTAGGGTAGCGGGGGGCCTCGGTGGTGCCTGGTGACCTCGCTGTGTTCGGTCTGGCTAAACTGTAACATGCTTGAAAGTTTCAACACAACACAGCAGTGGATAATGATTTTCTACCTACATGATTTACTGTTATATTGCTAATAAACTCCAACACAATTAATAGTCTACTTTCACTTCAATATAAAAAGCATATTTTGGTTGCTTGGTTAGAAGTTCAGCAGACACCGTCCTTGATCAGCCATCACTTTATATACTAAGTGCAGGACTAAGTGCACTTTACAAGTTAGGTGTCATAGACTGTTTGCAAGAGTGGCCTCAAACTCTGTGTCTGTTGTGGAGCAGCCACGGCGAGGAGCGGTGAGACAGTGGAAATTTGCTACTGAAGTTACTTAGCACTGACAGTTATGTGCTATCACCTCAATAAAAAGGTGTCATGCCAAAGATTGGCTGTGCCTGCACGTCTCACAAGCTGGTTAAAATGGCATCGTACTGGTACCACATGATGAGCTAGATCAGTCATTGAAACCTGGTCTACTACAACAGCTGCAGTCTGAATCAACTGTGGGAAAGTGTGACTCATTACACGAAGATGGCCATCGAGACAAGTGGTCTGATTCTGCAGATGCAGCATTGTTTTAACTCTGTCTCAAGCCCCAAGGACATCTGGAGAGAAATTCTAATCCTAAAATGTCAAATAATGAGGACTGGCAGAGGTTTTGACATTGAAATCATATACCCACAGATTTTTGTTTTCTGTTTTAAAAGTATTGTTGTAAAAAAGCTATTGCACACATCCACAAGTACCCAAACAATATAGAACACAAGATAAAGATGTTACATCTTATTATCAATATTTCATCGCACGTGAAGGGGATACACCATTTTTGAAATCTTTAAAATGATTTACTGAAACTGTTCAGAGAGGCAGCTTGTACTCTCAGGACCAACACTCGCCCTCTCCATTATGAGAAGCTTCATTTGTCTAATCGGGAAACACGCACAACAGGTTTTCTGATTCTCATGTGCTCTATTATCTCTTCACTCACATGACGACTGGCCTTTATCACAAGACCATCTATTATTAGGGAAACTCCTCTATGCAACCTAAACATCCAGAATTAAAAGGAAAGGATGGTGTGACATTATATTAGGAGATGGCAGCATCAAAGCAGGAGTTACAAATATTGTCTTGTAACACACAGTCGCACTAAGGCTTTGTCTAAATATCAAAGACCCTGACAGAGGTACACATTTCTTATCAGGAGTCTGTCAAACATAACTAAATCAATACAGGAAAGAGGGGGGGAAATCCTTTGGTGTGATTATCGTGATGTACAAACAGTATCGGCGAGTACCCAAATGTAAGTATTTGTACTCGTACTCGGTCTGAAAAAAAGTGGTATCGGTGCATCCCTAGAAAATACAGACTGTGAAAAGACTTGGGGTCCCATATTTAGCAGCTGTCCAAGATTACAATTGCTTCTGTTCAGATTTTGTTCTTTTATCAGCCAAAATACAGGATCACATTCAGGTCTGTCATAAATATAACATCTACCTACTGACAATCACTTATCCCAGACAAATGACGGCTATTAATACAATTCAAGACTCGTCTACAATTTTTGACATTCTCTGTAGACTCTGTGGAGATTGCACAGATTAACTGTGGAATGATTAACATACTGATGGATTATGACAATCAAATACCGGTAGGGTTGTTTATAGCCTAAAGTTGCACCTCCTTCTTATCATCTCCTAATAGGTTGTCTTACGTGCTCATTTTCAGTTGTTTTAAAAGTTGTCAACATGTGGATACACTGTACATCTGCATCTGGTTTCATTTGTGTGATCATTTGACAGGAGCAAAACATTTGGAGCAGGTCCATTATGAGCCCTTGAATTTAGTCATGCAGACTGCTGACCCACATTTGGGACTTCAGCTGGGGGAAAAGGCAACCAGGAAGTTGTAAAAAAAAAAAAAAAAAAAATCCATAGGAAGTGGGGAAGTACTTGAGGGGAAAAACAAAAGGCCTTCAACTTCTTGTTTTAATTGTCATAATTTAGGTTTGCCTAAGGTTTTTTTTTTTTTTTCTTCCAGATTGAGATAAATGGTTTATAAACTTCTAAACAGGGTCAGACAGGCTAATCTGTTCTGTCTTGCTGGCAGGGAGGAGACACTGTTTCCCCTCACCTCCTCCACATGCGATCTGTCTTCATACTTTAGTCTGACAGTGCCTTTGGACCTGGCTTATTAAAGGTTGCTTGTCATGCTTCCATGGCCAAAGTGGTATTATAGGCGACACTTCAGACCGTTCCGATGACATTTAGTGGGGTGCTATTATGCATTTAGCACGTGTTAAAGATTACAAGCAGCCCCCTCCTCCTGGTCACTACAGGTTTGTGTCGGTAGTGTTGCACACAGCCGCCTGCTTATGCTGCTGCCGTCGTTAGCCGAGTATTGAGCTACCAGCTGACCTACTTTCTCTGCTCTCAGCCGCTCGGTCCTGTTTACAAGTCCCTGCCAGCGGAGGATGTGGAGTACAGTGCCTGGAAAATAGACGGACACAGCCAGCAACTATAGCAAACAGCACGAAATGGGACATTTGTTGGCGTGTTGTTGATGAATTGGGACCGTGGCCAAAGCCACAGAGCTTCTCACCGGCGATTAATAACGTTATAGCGTTATGAACTTAGAGGCGTTGTTATGCAATGTAACGCTTTCGGTGCTCTCGCCTGGCCAGTCACACGCTGCTAGTTGCGCTCAGCTGCGATGCTGTAGTTTAGTAAAACATGACTACATTGATTAAAGTGAAGTGTGGATCTGTATTTGTGCTGGAGACACGTTTTCAAGGTACGTGAGATTTAATTTCAGCGCTAAAGGTTGTCATATATTGCTGTCACATCAAAGTTCACGGTTGGCCTCTTTCTCCATTAGAGGAGAGCTGGTCCACAGCAGGACTAGAGCTTTTTCCAATGTTTTCTACCCAAACTGCGTAGGCTGAAGATATATATTGTGTCAAATCCAGGAGTGTATATTAGCGGTGTTATATATACCTGGCGCTCTTGAATGCTGCTTCCATGTTTTCAGCTCCCAGTGATCCAGTGCCCTGCTTACAAGGTTGAAATAAACCTATTTCTATGTACCACTGCTGATGACATCCATTGCAAAACACTGAAGGGATTTTCGTCATTGTAAGACGTCAGATAGCAAAACATTTTAAATGTCACAGGAAGAAAAAGGAATCCTTAAATAATTTCTCAGCAGGCTTTACTTAGGTCAGGCTGATGTTACCCAACCTGGCAGCTTTAAGTCTACAGGAGTTCACATTTCTCTGACTAACCCACTGGTTTATTGTTCATGAGGCGTTTTGGGGCTTCTCATTTGCAGTTGACATAGTTTTCTTCTAGAGACAGAGCGAGAGAGAGAGAGATTTCCTCTGTTTGATGCCAGGATGAAGTGTGGCAGAATGACTTATTTATTATGGACATAAATGGGAAGTTAAAGAGTCATTAAGTGCAGTCATTGGCCTTCCAACTGTTTTTCATTTGTAGGTGTGTATTTCCTGTTTCCTTATCACTTAACACCAGAAATCCCAACAGAAAACAGAAACTTTATTTCAAAACTGATCAATATGTTTCTACATGTTATTAGAATTTAGATAGATTAAAAAAAACATTTTGAATTTTCATATATGTTCACACCACTGCATATGCAAATATGCACATATTGCATGCCATTGTCAACCCTCCCGATTTTCCCGGGAGACTCCTGTTTTTCATTGCCCTCTCCCGGTTTCCTCCCGTTTTTCTCACCTTTTTTCCCTTTTCGTTATCTCAACCTGTTTCTGGCACTGTACAGCGTGAATAAGCCTTACTGCTTCCTATTTAAGTAGGCCTATTTAACATAAAAATGCCGTTGCATTGTACGTAATATTTAGTTATTTTCATTATTTAAAAGTCACCAGAATGCAGGAATCAAAGTATCTGAAACTCTTTTTTTTTCTGGGGGGGGGAACCCAGCTTGGGTTTAGAAATCCTCCCTATTATTAATGTCTCAAGGATGTCAAGTATGTTGTATGAATGTATGGGCTATATGTTATAAGCAAAGGAGCAGCAGATACATGTGTGATCACATAGATGTTGGACATTGGTGAGGTTGTCAGTTTTTAGATAACGTGTCCTGTCTCTTAATATTCAAGCATAATTACCATTTTATGGGAAACTGAAGCAAATGAGTTAATTTTGGATTAAAATATGATTTCATATTATATGCAATGTAAGATAAAGCAGACCTCATGTCAAACTAAACATTTCCAGTCTGACTGAAAGTAAGCTTGTCCAGGCCCGGTTAATGTTTACCTCACAGCTTGAGCTGTCAGCTCAAAACCAGATGCAGGTGGAGGTGGTCTGGCAGTGTAAACTTTTACACAGGCAGACAGTAGCAGTCACTACCCTCTGGATTAGCAAGTAATCCGAAATTAATCTATCAACACAAGAGCAGCAAAAAACACCGTGAGCTCCACAGTAT
The DNA here is from genome assembly GCF_015220745.1 of Sebastes umbrosus. Taxonomy (NCBI): domain Eukaryota; kingdom Metazoa; phylum Chordata; class Actinopteri; order Perciformes; family Sebastidae; genus Sebastes; species Sebastes umbrosus. Next base: position 19,839,306 of record NC_051285.1, read on the forward strand.
GAAGAATGTTTTCTGCTCTCAGAAAGCTTGCAGGTAGTCCTTTCTCTCTAACAGTCTATTACCTGATTCATTTAGTTGTGTATGTGTGTGTGTGAGCAGATGAAATATTAGCATGCTGTGAAGAAGTCCTCTCTTGATAACATTAATTGTCAGCAGCAACTAATTGGTGGATTTATGGTGCTATTCCAGGGAGTAGAGTTTTCGCTATCACTTTCTAATAAAACAGTCAAACACAGTCAACAAGTATTATGGTGATGAACATTTATTTTATTGTGAGCTCTCAGTCTGGGGACTTTATTGTCCAGATCTTGGCTCATGTTTGGTCTAGCACTTGATTTGTGTTGGATATTTTGCACTTGTGTGTCATAACGGTGAATATTGATTTGCTGAATAACTTACGAACCATTAATTGAGCCGTTATTTACCTACCCAGTTTGCCTTTTTCTGAAAGCAGTACAGGTTTTTCTCATCGTCTAAAGGGGTGTTGTACATTTTTATGGTTTTGATAATCAGACATGGCTTGTGTGGCATTTAACGTTTCTGTTTTGAAACATACTAAGAAATTGGAAACTGCTGCCAGTGTCTGAGCTGGTGATATTAGCTGTGTTTTTCTACTTTTTTTAGTGATAATATATCAGTTATATGAGTCACCTATACTGCTTTGATGATTAAAAACTAGAGGGGATGAGATCAATACGGTTTGGGCAGCTGTGGCTCAGGAGGTAGAGCGGGTCGTCCACTAATTGGAAGATCGGCGGTTCGATCCCCGCTCCTCCAGTCCGCATGTCTTTGGGTAAGACACCAAATTGCTCCCGAAGGCTGTGCCATCGGCATGTGAGTGTGTAAAGGCCCAGACACACCAAGCCGACATCAAAGAACTAGCGGCTGAGCGATAAGGGCCCCCTGTTGCGTTGCCTCACGTTGCCTCGACAAGTTGCATTTGAAAACACCACAAAGACTACAGCTGATGGCCAGTTAGCACGGACGTTCTGCACCTGGGTGAGAGGAAATAACTCTCCACATCAGCAGCCAGCGGTAGTCTGTATTCGTTATTTTAAAGAGGGAAACCAGAAGACCGTGGATATACAAACCGTTGTTATTATACGTACGTGAAACAAAGCAGCGTTTGCCGACCGTTTTCACACCACTCTCACTCACCACTTAGCTTCATTCCAGATGACCATGTCGTTAAAATATCTGTGTATTGGAATGATCAGATGAGATGAAGATGAAAAATGAGAAGAGCCTTCTGTGTTTTTCCTCTTGACTTTACTCGTTGGCTTTCTTTCCTCCCTTCCTTTTCTCTTGTTATGCACTGATTCGTTTAAGCTGAACAGCCAATCAGAGTGATTTCTTTCGGACGAAAAACCTTCGACATGGGCAGACTAGGGCCGACGGTGTGGGACGCACCGCAAGAACTAGGCTGACAGACGCTCACCGACGGCCCCAAACTGTCCGACGGCCGACCGTCGGCTTGGTGTGTCAGGACCTTTAGATTAGATCCTGATGATCAGTTTGTCACCTTGTATGCCAGCCTGTGCCATGTATGAACACACTGTATGAACGTGTGTGTGAATGGGTGAATGCTGACATGTAGTGTTAAGCGCTTTGAGTGGTCGGAACACTAGAAAGGCGCTATAAAAATGCAAATCCATTCACCATGTCCATTTATATTGATATATATTATGATAAGGTTTCTGGAAAATCAATGAAGAAACTGAGAAGGCCTGTTTTTGGTTGATCCAGAAGATTAAACACCAGACAAATCAAGTTGCTTCATCTCATTGACGCAAAAGTCCAGTATTGCCATAAACCAGTCCTGCTTGATTTGCAACAGCGCCCAATATAATTACACAATGCTTGTCCATGAACAAAGTAGGTTTTCTTTGGGCTTACATTAGATTAAAGATAAACTGCAAACGTCATCAATGCTAAAACAGTTCTAAGCATTATGAGGTAAAAGTCTGGCTTTTGTTCTTATCTGCCTTCATGATTTTCAAACCACTGAAAGGCAGACAATGTGTGACGATTCTGTGAGTCAGATCTGAATATAATGCTCATATAATTTTGCAGCTTGCAATCCTTACGCGCTGAAGCTGACAGGCTTGCCCGCCACACCCCAATGACTGATGTCAAACAGGTATTTTGTCTTTGACAGCTCTGGGGAAATATCTGCTGTCAAGATCTGTGCCCAGGTCTTATACAAGCCATTATTATCTTAAATCGTTACGATGGCATCAAAAACAACCATGTGTGCTCGAGAGGTATAATCCGTCATTACCTAACTGCAACACAAAAGTGTTGATAATCCCTAAATGAGGATCTGACAGACAGCATGACATGATTTAATCTTCATTACAAGATGACAAACTATTATGTTCAAAAGACCAGCACCAGAATGCACATGTAACGGGAAAGAAGTAAAAGTGAAGAAGAGGGAACAAGGGTTTTTCACGTCCTTTTTCAGAGTGGAGGATTTTATCTTCGGCAGCTGTCTGGAGATGGCACAGCATTGAAACAACAGGTAGTAATAGTAACTGTTAAAATCTGCACTACGCTTGTACTGTTTGCCTCTGGAAACCTAGTACAGTTAAATAAAATATACAAAGGGACAACATTATATCCCACAACAAGCTATAGGGTGAGGTGTGAGGTTCAGCTGTGGCAGCAGGGGCTTTTTCCTCCATTAAACTTTAAAATGAAACCTACACTCTCTCAAGAAAAACACCGTTGTTCCTTGCATTGCGTTTCCTCTTTCGAAGGTTGCGCGCAATAACAAAGTAATTTATTGTCAGAGTAATAGTCTCCATCCCTTTTTACAGCCTGTTTACTTGCAGAGTTTGGTCATGAACTTGAACTTCAGTGAGTGTACTGACTTGTGTCATGAGTTCAGGTTGCTGGTTAAAGGCTGTTTCTTAGCTGTTAACCTTGCAAGGTGCGGTTTAACCTCAATACATTAAAAGAATGCAGGCTGATATGTGAAGTTTCTTTTTACACAGCTTTGCAGATTGAAGATGTATAAGTTAAAGCTGCATAAAGTGATTCTTGATATTTTTTAGTTAATTTTCCAAATAGACATTTTTCACAGTAGGTTAAATTGAATTGTTTGTATGGAAAATTTGGCTTTTCTCATTTAGTCAGCATGCACCTCAGACAAAAAGTTTTACATTTTGTTACTGTATCAACATTTCAGGAACTTTATTAGTGCTTCAGTCTCGAGCTGTAACACTGTAATCTGTCTAAACAGTAGTTTGGCAGACAGCACTGCAGTAAATGCAGAAGTTATGTCTCTGATTAAGCATTAGTGTTTCCCTCAGCGATAGCAAACGCTCCTTCTTGCTGATCATGAAACGAACGTCACGATCAATTTGGGAAACATTAAAATCTTAATGACCCAATTAAATAATAGCATGAATCATCTGTAACAATTTAGAATTTCAGTCGTCGGCAGCTCAACATCCTTGAGTGCAAAGTTTCTCCCCGCTGCGTTTCCTGCTTTCTTTTCTGATGGGTTTGTGTGGGCAGGGGAGGGGAGGAGGAGATGCTGGTTTGTTTACATTAATTAAGAGACTAATGGAAAGGTGCGTTTCAAATGAATTGGTTTGTGCAATTGTGCAGTCATCCCTACCGTCTTTGAACTAGCTAAGCCCGAAGTTGGGGAGTATGCATCATAGAAGTGACCCCCCCACCCCTCAACAATAGGTTTCGGTAACTAGAGTAAAGATTGGGGACATATCCATGGTTCAAGATTGCTGACTTGAAGTAGGAGACGGGATGTGAAACTGGGCCTTCTGTGTTTTAAGTCAAGCACTTTGTATACCCACCCACGCCACTCTCTGCGTTGGGACTAAATGCTGTCACTCAAAAGGTAAATCACTTTTGCAAATTAGCTGTATATGAACATAATCTATTGAAGAAATCAACGCTTGCTGCTTCACAGTTAAAGTGAACTTAAATACGCCTGCTGAACAGGATTTTGGACCCTGGAAGGATTTTTACTGTGAAGCCGTTACATGAAGCATGGAGAGGAGAGAGTTTGTGATATGGAAAGGGGGAGCAAATCAGAACAGTGATGATACTATCTGTTGAATCAAAAGTAAAAGAACATATGAGCATAACAAAAAGCATAGCATAGCATTCAAGCATAAAGCAGCATATTACATGATTTAGCTTTGGGTCAAAGCATAAATTACATGCTTTTAGCTTAATAGTGGTCACTTTTGGCATATCAACTGACATAGATTGCATAATTTTTGAGATGCATTCTTCACAGATTTCAAATCCTACATACAAAATGTGAGATTTGCCATTAAGCTCTATCTAGTGACAAACATGTATATTTTTTGTTAATTCTTTAGAATACAATATTTATTGACTGACATTGGTCCATAGACGTTATCAATAGTTACATGGGAAAGAAGAAAATCACGTGTGCCATATGCTGATGTTAATCAATATCCTAGTAGCAAACGGACCAATGAGTTTCTAAAATCACTGGCTTGCTTCGTCCTGTTCTCATATGTTGCACCACTTGAGAAATGTCTTGAGCTGCAATGCCCTGCTTTGTCACATGAAATCTTTCTTTGTTTTCTCCAATAAGTCTGCGCATCCTTTCATCCATTAGCTCTACCTGTTTATCCTTTAGAGGGTTGTGGGGAGGACTGGAGCCAATCCCAGCTGACATTGCGTGAGAGGCAGGGTACACCAATGTTGGCAATCAATCACAGAGCTGACACAGAGAACCTGACAACCATTCTTGCTCACATTCCCATGTTTGCATGTGCTGCATACAGTTGTATGTTCATACATGCTCTGGGAGTAGAGAAGAATATTGAAACCTAAAATTTAAAATAAGCCTGAAATTAGGGATGTCAGGAGAACTGATACTTCGGTACCAAGTTGAAAATGATTCTACGGTACCGTGGATCAGGGCTCGAGGGACTAACAGTGTCCCGTGGACGATAGAACATTTCCCTGATGATGCTACATTGTGAACAATAAATCCATTTTGCAATCGGCAGGAGGAGAGCTAGTTAATGTTAACTGTTAGCACCCGCTGGGCAGCACAGTCCTGTTTGGCTAAATAACGGAGCTAACAGCTAACGTACGGAGGTTTCATTGAGTTACATTATGAAGCGTTCAAATGCTATTCAGTAGTATTAGTATTGGGCATAGGTAAATTAAATGTTACGATGTGTTAAAATGCAATCCTGTAAATGTTTTTGGCAAGAAACTCGAGGCCAATCATCAGGGATTAATAATACATTTGCAAAAAAACAGTATTAGTCGTAGTAGTCGTGGAATTTCACTGGTATTGGTATCGACTACTAAATTTCTGGTATTGTGACATCCCAACCTGAAATTAAATACCTCCATGTCAGTATTATAATGTACTCCTTTTCCATTATGAAAAGGCATAAGACTCTCTCAGCTCAGGCTAGTTTGAAGGAAAGTGCAGGATGCAGGTTTTTTTTTTAGACAGACATAATGTTTTTTGAGTAATTATTCAGGGTTGCACCACATTGCATTACTATAAACTTAGTATTCCTCCCCTGACAATGGGTCTCATTTTGATTTGAAATGATGGAAAATGCAATAATAGTAGTTTCCCCTGAGGCTTCTTGTGTACATCACTCAGACATCACTCAGACAAATGAAACCCACAAAGACAAAAACACTGATGACTGCTTGAATTCACATTACCCACCCACTGTAATAATAACCTGGATATAATTGATATATAAATATAAAAATTTCCAGACCACAAAACCATGAGCTAATTTAATCAAGGCTAAAGGAAAGTAGTGTGTTTAGTTTTCCTACTGGAAACACTACCTTTAACAGTGGCTGGGAGTAAAACAATTACTCTTTGGTACTGTGACTATTTCAGACAGTTGACATTTGGTGACTGAGATGATGTACTGTATGTTCTGTTAACCACATAGACTATATGCAGACGATGTATTAATATCTGTAATTGAATACAGTTGTATGTTGTTTCATTGCAGCTTGCCAGTGTGTTAGTTCTTAGTTTGGTTTATAATAGAGGTGTCTGCTCCATGTTGTTTAAGCTTGCTTTGTACAGAAGATGTGAAGGAGGTGGCTGTTCTACACTCTCTTTTTTTATGCTGGGTTATCAAAAGAGGCTTCTGCCTCAGACGTGTTTTCTAGGTCAGGGGAGCTCCTCCTGTGCAAAAACACTTCTTCAGTGATGAAGTATTGTACCCAGGTAGTAGCTGAACATTGCTAATACACTTTACATTGTATTATTAATGGTTATCCAACAAAAAACATTAAGTCCTTATAGTAAATATAGTTTTTTTTTTTACAGATGAATAGAGGATCTTCCTGTATTTTCATTAACACATTCCAAAGAAAACGTTTCGAGTTCACGCAACACAGCTTTCATCCTCAACAAAACGGCCCCTACAGGATGCTGTAATCAGTTCTGTCTGTTTTCACAGGATTTGGTGTTTCTTTGGTGGACTCGAGGAGGTGGTGGGCAGCTGGTCCGCGGTAGGTTTTTCCAAAAGAGTGTTCAGACGAGGTCAGCGCGGATGGGACTTATAAGACTTCAGAAAGGGCCTGGTTGGGAAAAGGAGTGAGTATGGACAACCTTTCTGACTTCGGGGGCCCCTGTCCATCCACCCGCACCGACTGGGAGTGAGTATTAAAACTAGTTCACTTCACTTTGATGTCATTGTATTTTTGCTCCATTTAGAAACTAGTTCACTTTATATGTACATATTCTATATTGTGCAAATATTTCTTCAATATTTGAATTACTCCTAATAAAGATGTTGCATTTGCACATATAAAGGGTGAAAGACACCTGAGCTGGGATATGTCCTCTGCATGTAAATGTCATCAAACATGCATTGGAGAGTGGACAGTGTTTACTCTGCTTTAACAGGCATCTCATTGTCCTGGATGAGTCCAGTTATGACATGACATAGGTAGTGAAGTATTCAACATGGAATGATTTGGCTTTGGGATTCAAATTTTAAACAGTTTCCTTTATCTAGTGTAAGCATTAATGGGTACATGGTTATGGTGCCTGCAAATGAAAGTAACATAATGCAGGAAATGCAAAGGCATAACGACAGAGGAAAAAGACGAGGCCGTTGGGAATATCAACATTTTCCTCAGACCTATTATAAAATTACAAAGAATTACAATACACAACTAAAATTACAATATATTCACTTATTATGTACCGAAAATGAACTTGAACTCTTAGCTTTCAGAAACTTTCCACTTACGAGGTTGTAAATACTAAGTATTGTCTTATTGCAATTAATAAATTAAAAAACAGGCATTTTATTGCAACGAATAAATAAAATATGTACAGAGTTCTACGCAGTCCTAAAACTTGAACCTGACCATAAGCATGCCAGGCTAATACTGCAATCTTTCTCTTTCACTCTTCTTCTTGTCTACTTGCAACACATGACAAGGATTGGCACAGTTACAGTAGAAAGAGAAAGACAGAAATTAATTTATAGATTAAATTAGAAAATAATCAACCTCAAACCGAGCCTGAAGCTTTACACAACCAAAACGCTCTGAACCTGACTCGAACCAACGAAACCCGACAAAGGTGTCAGGTTCGGGTAGCAGAAGTCTGGTGGCACTCCTTGAAATTGCTTATCTGTGGCAACTTGCTACTGGCCGTAATCAGGTTAAAGTCTTATTTGGATGAGGCTGTTTACATATACTGTACCTCAATGTTTTATGAATTTATGATTATTGTTCATTGATGAACCTGTTAAAGTATATTGAAGTCCACACGTGCCGTTCTGGCCTCAGATAGTAAACATCTCCGAGCAGGGATGTGTAAACGTGATAAGGCTGGCTGCTGGTTAAGCCCTCCCTCTGCTCTTTGACAGATACATAAAATATGATTCCCCATGTTCAACTTGCTGCCATATTTCTTGTTATTATCAAACTGTGTGAAACTGAGACAGCACAGAGAGCTAAAACCAAAAATAGAGCAGGACGTTTACATGCCACAGTGACCTGTTAAATACGGGAGAAAAACAAGGCACTTGAACTGGGTTACCGGGTTATTCCAACAGAATGGCATGGCACATAGATGTGGGTTCACAGTTTGTCTCTCTTAACCTCCTGAATTTGTCTGACTCCCAGAAGACGTTTTGACATGTGACAGCAATAAAAGCACAGGTGTAAAGGACAAAATGAATGATGGCTTAATTCCATTTAGCTGCTTCAGTTTCACGGTCCTGGTATTGTGCATGCTGGTGAAGGGTCAACAATGTATCATGACACAATTTAAGTATGCCATGCTATTATCTGACAACACTGTTCAATCATCAAAGAAACTACATTTACCTTGTACCCCTTTTGTTTTCCAGCACCAACAGCTGCGTGGACGATTTAATGGATGACGACGAGAAAGACAGGGCAAAAAAGTATTCAGTCTTTTTGTTTATATTTATGTTTGTATGTCTGTCTGTTTGGACTTGTATCTGACTGAACATACAGTACGTTATATTCCTGTGTACTAAACCTTACTAAATTAAACTGTAGTTTCTCTCTCTGCTCCATCAGTAATGGGGATGGAAAACATGCATATTTGGTAGTAGTTATCAAAAGAACCTTGAAGTCCCATTATGATTAATGTCTATCGGAGCATAACTTTAGATAAAAAAAAAATGCATTTAGAAGTGATGATTACTTTTGTCACCTCTTGCTCCTGCTTCCTTTCAGCTGTCTCATATAATGAAGAGCACCAGGTGTAATTCTTATCTGGTTTCTGACTATGGAAAAGTTTTTTTTTCATATATTAAGAATATTCAAAAATGTCATCCTTTGTATGATGTTGGGGAAATTATGCCTAATTTCAAAAAATTAAATTGGTCCCAGTTCCCCCAAAATACCTTCTCTGACCCCCTTTGATGGAATATGTAATTTAATTGCATAAACCTTGAATCCACTAAAATGGTAGATGGGAATGTTTTGAAATATTTCGGCTTTCTATAATTCCAGATTAGTCGATATTAAAAGAGCCATCTCAAATCACAAACTTAATCCTTCCTCTCATTAAAGCTGCATTAATCACTTTTGGGCACAGAGGAAAATCCAAAACAAGCTGACAGACGCACAGCTTTAAGTTGCTGTGTGGCTAACGTGATAGCAAAGAGTTGCTTACGTACACATCTAACAGACGTGGTGCAACATTAGCATTCATTTGGAGTCATGTTCTTTTAGTCTCCTTCCTTAGCTTGCTAACTTTGTCTGTCTGCTGTTGGGTGTGTAGCAGGTAACATACAGTGGGTTTGTCAGCATGTTTTCTGAAAACAGCTCTGTTGTTATTCTTCTATCTGTCTGCAACTAAGTGTGTCCCTGCAGTCTTCGCAAGCTTTGTTTGGACAAGTGATGTACAGTCTGAACAGGATGAAGAAACTGTGTAAACAGGTGTGTTTCCAAAGATTTATAATTGTCCTCTTGTGTTGACCTCTGCAGGGCATCTCGTAACAAATCGGAAAAGAAAAGAAGAGACCAATTCAATGTGCTCATCAAGGAGCTATGCACCATGCTGCAGGGTCAAGGCCATCCGCGCAAGATGGACAAGTCCACCATACTGCAGAGAACCATTGACCATCTGCAGAAACAGAAAGGTAGGAACAGCATGTATTCTTAGTGTGAGAAATGTTGACAGATTAGTATTGTTTCTACCTTTTAGACCCACCTTTATTCATTTCTCCCTTTTATTTATGTTATAACCTAATACAATTCTTCTCAGGCAGAAGTTGATTACACTTCGTCCTTGTCTTTTTCAGACATCACTGCACAGAACGAAACTTGCGATGTGAGACAGGACTGGAAGCCTTCGTTCCTCAGTAATGAGGAATTCACTCAGCTGATGCTGGAGGTAAAGCTCAGGAGGATGTGTTTGTGGAACAGCTCTGACATTGATTAATATTGTTAATAAAGAAAAAAGGAAACACTCTCCCTAAAACGCCCATGGAGAGCTAGGCAAAATGACATGATGAGAATTAAATTCTCAGCTGAGTTATATCTTCACTGTTCACTGTCATAGTTCACACCTTTTTTCAAGTGGTTATCTAAAAGCAGTGTCTCTAAGTGTGGTAGGAGTAGAGGAGGCACTTTGAGGCAAATAGGGCACAAAAAAACCCATTTTATAATGTGTGTAACTACCACAGATGATGATGAAGATGATATGTGATAACGTAAGTGTGCAATTTTTCATTTACGCCTTCACACCTTATGACCTTGTTGTCAAAGTGCCCAATTTCTCCCTCTTCTTCCAGGCCCTAGATGGTTTCTTGGTCGCGTTAACTACAGACGGCAACATCATATACGTATCTGACAGTGTGTCTTCACTCATTGGCCATTTACCGGTAAGTCAGAAAGCTGAAATAAGTTATTCTCTTGCTAACGCTGCATTGTTTTTGTTGTTGTCCTTTTGTATTTATTTGAGTATTTATAATTTATAAATGCTGCTCGATTAGAAAAAGGCCAATTACACGATATGAAAGGGGAACTATGCCCATTTTCAAAATTTCTGCATGTTATTCCCATGGTCTAAGACAGTCCAAAAATATTAGTAAGCATGAACACCTGTCCCCCAAATCCCAAAACTAGAGTAATAAAACTCAAATTGTGATGTCATAGGGTATAAAGTGTGGAGCTGCTCCATAGACAATGAATAGGGAGAGATGTTCTAGATGACACTGAGAGCACCCAGGGGAATGATCTGAGTATATGGGAACATTTTCTGTTCCACAACAGAGAACATTACAATGGAATAAAACTCATTGGGGTATAAAAAGAAAACAAACATTCTGTGGGTCCACAAAATCAGTCTCCTGTTCATTGTCTATGGCAGCTCCAGACTTTATACCCTATGACATCAGAAGTTTGAGACTTATGGTGCCTTCAAATGGGGTCGTGTTTACCGTGTTCACGAGAAGAGTCCATATGAACGACCCCTCTTGTAGTATTCACAAACTCGTAAGTGGAAAGTTTCTGAAAGCTTTGAGTTCATGACTTGTGACATGTTTGTTGACATTGTTAGAAATGTTGGAGGCCATGGAAGTCCATTTTTCAGTGCATAATAAATTAATATATTGTAATTTTAGTTGTACATTGTTTTTCTTCGTAATTTTATAATAGATTTAAGGAAAATGTTGATATTCCCAACAGCCTACCCAGTTACCCACTTGCTAGCTTGCTAAATTGTTAGCCTCTCACAGTAACGTTAATATTGCCGTTTCTTAACAGCGGTGTTATCACGACTTAACCACTTGAACGCCAAGCATATTGTGTACACGATTTCCCATGTTGTCAACACAAGCTTACGAGTTTCATTTAAAGGCACGAAGACTTCTCTGTTTTCTGGCTTTGAGAGAGACCAGCTCATGTTCACACATATTGATTGTACTTTCTTAGGCCATGGAAATAACATATTGGAATATTTAATTTAGGTGGTGTTACCCTTTAATTAGCTTATATTTGACTTGCACTGATAAAGTGACATCGGCAATTCACCTGATCTGATCCAGGACATGTTTGAAGTTGACTTTTTAGGTTTGCCTTGATGTTTTTGTTTCATTTTTGTTGCCGAATCACATTTACAAGAGATAGTTTTGATACCACATAGAGATTCCAGTAGCTTCTTTCATGGTAATGAATGAAAATGAATTACATCCATTAATGTATGTACCGGTTCCAAATTGCCATAGGCTTTGAGTGCATCTGAAACTACTTTAAAATGCTTAAAGGTCATCTATCCTTTTGCACCAGTCAGATATGGTGGACCAAAATATCTTGAATTTCCTCCCGGAGCGGGAACACGGGGAGGTGTATAAGCTGCTATCATCCCACATGCTGATGACTGACCCCATTGCTGCTGACTTCCTTGACAGTGAGTATCCTACCTGGGCGGCCTATCTGCACACGTCTGGCTCCTGTCTGTTTCTAACACCGCATTGTGTCTGGTTGTCTCTCATATTGGGAGGTCAAAAGTTCTATATGTGAGAGAAATACTGTGGACATAATAGGCAGTTGTCATTTTTCATTTGCAGGTCAAAGTTCTGTGTGATAAGGCCCTTGTCTGACTCTTGACATCATTCTTATCGAGTTATTTTCAGACTTAAAACGGTTTATATTTAGAGCAGGTCACTGAACTGGGGTCCACACTTTATTGGATTGCCAATTAGCGTGGATCTATGATTAGCCCTTTCGCTAATAATAGGAGCCAGCTTAGTATCATAGGTAAGACTTTAAATCACTGTTATGTTAGCACAGTAATCCAAAGCAATGTAGTATCTGGGGCTCAAGACACTGACCTTAATCCAGTGTTACTATTGGGCTTTTCTGAGAAGGAGCGATGGTGAGCTAGTGTGTCTCGGCCTATACTTAGAAGCCTAAATAGCAAACTGTCACAGAGCCAAGTCTGGAGCGATCATCGTCTCTTTGGCACACTTCAAAAGAGACATCCAGCTTTTGTGTTGCACAAAAAGGATAGTCTGGCTTTTAAGCAAAATGACTGCCTTACTGTGAAAATTATGCTGAATCATGTTACACAAGATGTGGATTTTCAAATTATTTTTTAAAATAATTATTTAATTCACATAAAAGGCCTCTTCAAGTAGATCACAAACTATCCCGGCCTGTCCACTAAAAAAATTGTTTTTTTTGAGCTTCTGCGGAATAATCACCTGCCTGTAACTGCTACCAAATTATACACAATTACATTGTAAATTTGCAGGAAATTCAAGTCTTGTCAAGGTCAAAGTGTTCTATTAGTAAGTGTCTGTTTTTCAGGTGAGGCACATATTGAATTTTGCTGTCATCTGGCCAGAGGTAACATTGACCCAAAGGAGCCGCCTGTATACGAATACGTCAAGTTTGTGGGAGATTTCAAGTTTCATAATAATGGTAAGGATATTTATTTTCTCCTTGTTTAAAAGACTTAAGATTCAGTAAATCTTTATTGCAGTTAAGGTCCATAAATCTTCTTAATTTGCATCAATTTAACAAACTGAATGGAATAAAATTAGGGTTGTCAATCAATTTAAATATTTAATGCAATTAATCGCATGATTCTCCATAGTTAATCGTGATTAATCGCAAATTAATCACATATTTTTTATCTGTTCAAAATGTACCGTAAAGGGAGATTTTTCAAGTATTTAATACTCTTATCAACATGGGAGTGGGAAAATATGCTGCTTTATGCAAATGTTTGTATATATTTATTATTGGAAATCAATTAACAACACAAAACAATGACAAATATTGTCCAGAAACCCTCACAGGTACTGCATTTAGCATACAAAATATGCTCAAATCATAACATGGCAAACTGAGTCAGTCTGCTGACTTGACTTTGACTTGTCCCAAACAGCATGTGATTAGAGACATGTGGGTACCCATAGAACCCATTTTCATTCACATATCTTGAGGTCAGAGGTCAAGGGACCCTTTGAAAATGGCCATGCCAGTTTTTCCTCATCAAAATTTAGCGTAAGTTTCGAGCGTTATTTAGCCTCCTTCCCGAGAAGCTAGTATGACATGATTCCAACAATTAATTCCTTGGGTTTTCTAGTTTCATATGATGCCAGTATCTTCACTCTAACTTTAAAACTGAGCCCGCTAAAGTCTTAAAATCTCAAGTTTTGTTAATGCGTTAAAGAAATTAGTGGCGTTAAAAACAAATTTGCGTTAATGCGTTATTATCGCGTCAACTTTGACAGCCCTAAAAAATATATATAAAAGAAAGGGATAAAATTAAGATTGATGTCACAACCAGCTGTATGCCTTGTCTTCTGTCATATAGTGCCTACATCTTCTTGTAACGGGCTGGATTTGACGTTACCAAGAAGCCTGCAGTCATCGCTGGAGGAGCAGGTCTGCCTCATTGCTACTGTACGATTAGTCACTCCACAGTTTCTAAAGGTAAGACCGGCTCGGATCATCAATTTTGTACATTTCTCTCTCAGTTTTGTGTTGCATGTGTGTGGAGTCATTACTCTGGAGATTTCTTGTTGCGCACTGTGTACCTTCCAACTGATTACATCATTAGGATACATCTGATCTCAGAGGTGCTCCCCGAGTTGAAATCTGGACACTATTATTGAAGTAAATTAAAGTCCAGTGAGATCTGAGATCTGAGATCTTGTAATGTCTGAGATCTTGTAATGTTGATATCAACTCAGAGCACAGTAACAGTTTAATGCTGACCTCTACTCATTCCAAACTTAGAAGGAAAGTCAGATGGAGCGAAGGGAAGTCCAAAAAATGAAAGGTCTGACAGGTCTTTTCATTTCTGCCGTAAAAATGTGCTTGAGCTTTAAGAGCAAATGTGCCAGAAGAACCAGATCTATTGGACAGGCTTCAACTCTCCCCCTCTACTTATTCCAAAATGTAGAAGACACTGATTACACTGATTTGCCAGATGGAATGACTGTAACAGTAAAGTCTGGACCGTATGACACATGGAATATATTTTCCCTCAGATTCTCAGACACAATCCACTGCAAACACTACTTCTAAACTTTTTCACGGTTTCTCCCACAGTATACTTTCATAACCGTCTGTTCATGATGTACTGTACTTGAATGTTCAAGGTTACAGCTCAGTTTGGATCACGCAAACTGACCTTGACGCGAACAAATATGACAAATGCTTGACGCTTAGAGCAGCAAAACATTTTCTGATATGTTTCATAGTACAAGCATTATACCAACCTTGCAAAAATAATTGGATTTCTCCTTCAAAAATGTTTAAAGCTCCAAAACATTATATTTAACCTCTTCCATTCCACCCTCTTTACCATAGACCCATTTATGTCTTTTTTTAGAGGTGTACAGGGGGGTCTTTATGGGGAGATAGCAGGTCAGCAGTACATAACACATAGAAGTGGTGTACATCATCTGAAAGCTTGGAACTTGAAGATTAATTTGAGATGCAGCTCAGCACTGTGTGTCAAGTTGTTCTAGTCAGAAATAATATAATAGTCAGAAATAATAAAAAGTATAATTAATTAAAATAAATTGTGAGTGTGTAATGTCTTAAAACATTATGATGGGAGTATGTGATGGGCATTCCCATGCTCATTTATGTCTCATAAGTTGTTGCAGCAATTTTTTGGGTTGATACCATTTGTTACACAGATTTGGTGCTAAATTTAACAATTCTTTACCACTTGGGAAATGATAAAAAATAATAAAAAGTCCCTCTAAAATACCACATTAAGACACCAAGACCTTGAGGAACATCATAGAAAAAGCCATGCTGTGATTTGGTATCAAAAACCTGACATTAGGAGATTTCGGCAAGAATTGCATTTTTTTAGAATAGGCAAAAATAACGCATTTATACTGCTTGCACGAAACTGCTTTTTTTTTTGTGCCCAAAACTGCATGTGATTATCATAAAGTGGGCATGTCTGTAAAGGGGAGACTCGTGGGTACCCATAGAACCCATTTTCAGTCACACACCTTGAGGTCAGGGGTCAAGAGACCCCTTTAAAAATGGCCATGCCAGTTTTTCCTCGCAAAAATTTAGCGTAACATTGGAGCGTTATTTAACCTCCTTTGCTATTAGCTAGTATGATATGGTTGGAACCAATGGATTCCTCAGGTTTTTCTAGTTTCATAATGATGCCATTAACTTCTAGCTTTAAAATTGAGCCCGCCATCAGCCTCTGAAAGACAGTAAAGTCGGCCGAGGCCGGCGGCCTCAAGGAGTTGTAGAGATTAAACTGCCTACATTGTATTGGTGAAAACTGTATCCGTTTGGCTGTTATGTATGAACAAAGTTGATATGAAAACAAAACAAGACGTGAGGCACAACTTCTACCTGCTTCAAGCTGAGTTTAGTGGATAAGCTTCTAATCTCCCAACAACCTAGGCAAAAAGTAAATATTATAAGACTGTTAATTCCTTCCTTGCCTTGCTTTGTTTGTTTAGGATTTGTGTAATGTTGAAGATCCCTGTGATGAATTCACATCCAGACACAGCCTCGAATGGAAGTTCCTGTTTTTAGATCACAGGTAAAAGATTTGTTGGATTCCTTCTCCTATCAATCGGTAGTGTTGCTTTTTAGTGTAGCTTTCTTCCATGTTTATCGTCTTCTGTTTTTGTTTCAGAGCTTCACCAATCATCGGCTATTTACCCTTTGAGGTTCTTGGGACTTCTGGCTATGATTACTATCATGTGGACGACTTGGAGCTTATAGCCCAGTGTCATAAGCAGCGTGAGTAACTCTTCATCACCACCAGGTCCAGGATTCCATCTCTGGAAAATAGGTTACAGGTTTACATTCTTTTTCTTCTCTCTTCAGTAATGCAGTTTGGAAAGGGTAAATCCTGCTACTATCGCTTCCTGACCAAAGGTCAGCAGTGGATTTGGATGCAGACTCACTACTACATCACTTACCACCAGTGGAACTCCAAACCTGAGTTCATTGTCTGCACTCACACTGTTGTCAGGTAAGCCTGATTGTTGCACCTGCGGATACTCTCAGGCTACATTCATATTACAAGCAAATGTGGCCCAAATTCGAGAAACTCGCCTGACAAAAAAGACTGTTTCTATATTACAGAGTTCTTCTGCTAAATTCAGCATCATGTTTCACTCAGTAGAACTCTGATTTAATAAATCAGCAGTTACAAAAATGTTTAAACTGCGTCGTTAAGGCAGACGAGCTTTATCAGGGAAACATCACGTTTATTCACTTTACATGGAGCTAAAACTGATACCGAATTATATTAAAACACGTTCGCCGAATGAGTTAGTGTCTGTTTATGAGTCGTAAGAAATCATAAATGATCTTTTAGAAGGAGTAGATGTTTACCGGTAAGCTTGGCTATATTTAACAATAGTGTTAACAGAGGTTTTTCGTCCGACAGTAGGAAATAGTTGAAGACTTTATTTGCCTCGTCAGTCATTTGAAATGTAAATTAACTTATCAAACAGACTTTTCGCTATCAGTTCTTCTGATAACTTCATGTTTCACAAAGCAGAACTATTTAATGAACTCAAAAAATTGCATGGACGTGCTCACTGGCGGTGTTTCGGGATGTGAAATAGTAACATCACACATCTTATTTTAGTTTATTTAGCTTAGTTCACAGAAAAGCTGTTAAAAGTAAATATCAGCCGAAAGGAAAACTCTTTCTTCAGGAGTCATACAAAGTCAAACGTTATGATTATGAGTAATATCTGTGTAACGAGGAACCCAGATCTGTTAAATTAAGCAATATGTGTAACGGAGTCTGTCAGGCACTGGACTCTAACAACTCCAGTGTGTATTTTCGGATTGTAGACTCTATGTGTCTGAAGTTATTGGTTGCATGTGAGGCATTTCAGAGCAGAGATCCATTCACACTGATGTCAGATATGGGTCACATCAAACACGAATGTGAACAGTCGAGACAGAAAGATCGGATCTGGGCAAAAAATCGGAATTGAGCATTAAGCCCTGTAATGTGAACGTAGCCTAACATCTGCAAAGGGAGGGATGTGTACACTTTGTCCTGGGATTAGGGATGTGTGTAAAGCATAGGCTGTCCTTGCAAAAATAACAATGTGTTTAGATTAAGGTTAAATTAGATATACACTTGTCACACATACTCTTTCTATGTGTTGTTTTTCAGTTATGCTGAAGTGCGAGCTGAAAGGAGGAGAGCGTTTGGCTTTGAAGAGCTGTCTCCACCTGAGATAGCTCCCTCTTCAGTGAAGGTAAGAGTTATGTTCCCCCATTTACATACAGAATGTGATGTTCACAAGGTAAGTATTTCAGATCTGACCCTCGGCATTGGACACCACTCTGTGTTCCAGGCCCAGGAGCTGTACTTGGACATCTGCTCCACGCTGGACCCTCCGCGGGAAAGAAACAGCGGTGCACGTTCGGTATCCTCCCACAGCTCCCGGAAGTCCTCCCACACAGCGATGTCCGACTCTGCATGTGAGTCATCTCTTTGCTCCCTAAAGTGCTAACTCACTCGACAGCAGGTCAATATGTACAGAAAATGTCGCTCCTATATGGCTCAAGGAACTGTGACTCAACTAACACTGTGTAATTTGAATCTTGCTGAAAAATGGGATTCTCTGCTTGAGATTGAGACTTTCCTAGGCAGCAAATAATCTGACTCCCGCTGTTATTCACTGCAGCATCAGTGATAATGCTCAGGCTTTCATTGGCTCAAAAATAATGGAGATGGTAGGTCATCCTTTTTGAAAATATAGAATAAAATCGTTTGAATAGATTCAAACCTAATAAATGATTTGAGAAGACTAAGCAGAGCAGAAGTCAAAACACCTACATGCATCGATGATGAAATGTTTCCAAGGCTTACTTTAGCGTGTCCTGTTTGTTTGAGCCTCCAGTCTCTCTGACTTTAGCTGCTCTTCCACCCACACTCTAATGTACGAAAACACTTCACTTCCATCTGCATGTTTATGAACAATACACAGCGGCAGTGGCAGATTCATTACAGTCGCTGTTCATAAACATAGCTGCTGCTGCTGCTGCCTTCCCACACATATACACACTTTCACCATTTCCAAAGACATATTCATAAAACTGTATCCATCAGAAAAAATAGCTAGTAGATGGTTTTTCTATGCTTCTTCATTTTGCGTTGGCCTAGATGAAAAAAACATCCGCCGAATGCATCAGAGTTTGTGGGTTAAAGTCAGAGGCAGAATGAGGTGGCATTCAAGGGCTAGTGAATCAGCAGTATTGTTATAAAACCAGAGAGGAAATGCATTTCATAAGTTGTTCTGCCTTTAGAAAGGCTATAGTTACTCTGCTTGGGAGGAACTGACAATCCTCCTTTTTGAATACGTAATATGTAAAACACAAACGCTGTTCATTGCAGTATCATTAATACACTAATGGCAATTAAAGTCACATTTAATTTGGTTTTCGTCAATAGAGACCTCATACTTGATGATGAATATCGCATGTGCATCTTTGTGACAAAGAGCACAAGGACATTACTGTCCTTTACTACCATATCTTTGAAGGAAGGAGATTATTGAATATAAGAAAAAATATCGATTCAATGTAGTTGTTGCTATAAAAGGATGTAGAAGAAACTGTATCCTACTCATGGAATGAGCAGAACATCAAGACTTTGAATGTATCTTGCCTTTGTTGCAGTTCAGCTGTCACTTGACAAAAAAAAAACAGTGATAATGATCTAACTGAACATATCCTCTACTGTCTACTATTATTGAAGTGTTTTTAAAGGTGACTTGTCTGTCTTGCAGCAGCTAACTCCTACACAGAGGCCTGCACACCATCATGGCAGTCTGCTTCCGTCGCGACAGAGAAGACATCCGCCAGACTCCAACCCAGTAGTTCAAAGGTCAGTTCACAACGTTTACGTGTCTTTGTCTTCGCAGATAAGATGGTCAGTGCAGTGGGAAACAACTGCACAAAGTTGACACCGTATCATGTCACAGATTGTGCTAAATTGTGTCATTTTTCCCCCCGTAGAATTTGGCACAAAGAAAAAATTCCTTTGACCTCGTACCCCAACTGAGCCTCCCCCTTTCTCCTACCTGCAGCAAGCACTCCGCAATGGTTAGTGCTTAGACTTCTTCTCCTGCCTGTTGCCTTCCTCTCCTCTGTTTGTGTACAATATCTTATTGTTATGTTTATTTCATCTGTTTCTTGTGCCTCCAGTGCCTCCAGGCCCAGTTATAAGATTGTTATAAAACCATGTAAGAAAGACAGTTAAAAAGAAAAAAAGCATCAAGATTATATCTAAAATGTCTTTTTTTGTCGTAGTTGTCCACATATTGCTTGTATTCTTCTCAAAGAAATCACTCATCCCTATCACTTTTTTTTACTTGTAAAACCAATTTCATGGAAAAAGTGGGAGGAATCACAAGAATAAGCCATTATATGACTCATGCTAACTGATTATCTCCTCATATGCTACGTTTGCTGTACAAAAGAAGGGAAAAAAATGAAACATAACTGAAATACTGTCTGTTTCAAACTGCTTTTTTGGATCATGTCTTTGCAGCAACAGCAAACACAGCAGCAGCAGCAGTCATCTCCCATGTATCAGCTGCAGCAGCCTCAGCTCTGTGTAATGAACCAGCTGAAGGAGCAGCTGGAGGAGAGGACGCGCATTCTGCAAGCTGACATTAAGACGCAGCAGCAGGAGCTGCACGACATTAAGGAGAAGCTTCACCTCGCTAATCTCCAGGTAACACTCCCACAAAGATAAAAGAAAAAACTACCCATGGCATGCAGCACTAAATGTCTTTAAAAAAAAAAAAACTAGATAGCCGCAGACTTAAATCTAGACATAAACAATTATCAGGCATTTACTTATCAGCTGTTGAAAGTCAACATATTGTAAGCTTACATGACCTAACCCCTCACAGTAATGGTGGAAGGGCCCCACCAAGAGGCCAGCACAGACCAGTTCAGTCACAAGCATTCTAACCATTACATGACCCCCTTAACTTGCACAGACAGGAGACTCTGGGAGTCAAAATATCATCGCTTGCTGGGTGTGAAGGCGACATGAGACGAGCTGTGATTTGAAACAAACACACATTTCCGGGCAACAGATTTAATCAGAATCAAACCGGAACTGGTGGTGTGAGGTGAAGCGTGTACCCTGTTGTCTGCCCAATGTTACCTCACCTAAATATGAATAAATCTAAGGCATTACAGACATACTGCAGAATAAACACTGAATAAAATAACTAAAGATATGCAGAGTAGCATTTGAGCCATATTTTTTTGCACTAATTCGTTTTTTTATTAGGGCTGTCAAAGTTAATGCAAATTTGTTTTAACGCCACCAATTTCTTTAATGCAAGTAGCAATTTTTAGGTTGTAAAGGGCTCAGTTTTAAAGCTAGAGTATTGATACTTAAGAAAACTTAAGGAATCCATTGGTACCAACCAGGTCATACTAGCTTGTCGTGAAGGATGCCAAACCTGTGCTACATTTTGGCGAGGAAAAACTGTCATGGCCATTTTCAAAAGGGTCCCTTGACCTCTGACCTCAAGATATGTGAATGAAAATGGGTTCTATGGGTACCCACGAGTCTCCCCTTTACAGACATGCCCACTTTATGATAATCACATGCAGTTTGGGGCAAGTCATAGTCAAGTCAGCACACTGACACACTGACAGCTGTTGTTGCCTGTTGTTGCCTGTTTAATGATTAATTGCAATTTAAATATTTGAATCGATTGACAACCCTACTTTTTAGTATATAATAAACAGGTATTTTCAAGCAAAACCACTGTGGAAGCAAACCTCTACTTTAAGTAAATGAAGGATAGATTAATATGTTCTGTTTATGTGTGTGTTAGGTGTTGTTACAGCAGCCTATCCACAATGACTTTGGCCAGGCCCAGCAGCAGCAGCAGCAGCAGCAACAACAGCAGCAGCAGCAGCAGCAGCAGCAGCAGCAGCCACAGCAGAGCCAATCAGGGGTCATCAGGCAGCTCTCGGGCCACCCTAAAGCACCGTCCTGCGGGGCCCACAGCTCATCCCCTCACTCCCTCCTGAGAGAGAACAGCTCGCCCTCGACGCAGGTACACAGCTGCACTAAGTCACAAATCTGAAACAACTGTCAGAAAACACAGCTGTTTGGAAAGCTATCCTCTAATGTTAAGAGGATAATATTGAATCAAATTACCTTCAGTCATTAGCAGCTAACGACTCGCAGCCTACTTTGGTACTCGCAACACAACAGGAGGCAGGTTATGGATTCAGCCGTTAATGTCAGTCTGTTTTTGAAAGGTATAAACATCACAACAACAGGTGCTAGCGTGGTATTCAGTTCCTCAGCCGTATGCTGCTTGCAGTGTGTGCTTGTTTGCGTTGTAGCAAAAACGCACAGAAACCTAATTGTCAAAAAGATTAATGTTCTTTTGCTTCTGCTTCATTATACTGTATCTTCATGTAGGAAGGAAGTATGTAGTAGTAAGACTAGTGTAGTTTCTCACAGACTGTATATAAGAAGTGGACGTAGTCACTGTGATGTCACCCTTTGGTTTGTGGACTGCCGTTTTGAAGCCTAGTGTTCGCCATTTTGGCCATCGCCAAGACGGCGGAGCTAAGTACGACCGAACGCTGACTAAGACATTTTCAGTTGACCAAAAAGGTTATAATTAACTTTCATGAACTGAAAACACACAAGTTCTACAACAAAAACATGGACAACTCTCAGACCGGACAACGCCGTCGTAGCGACCTGTCAATAACAAGGTAGCCACGCCCTAAAGCATCCCCTGCTTTATGGTCTATTTGACTCTAAATGGGACCATAATTTACTAAATGAGCATCATGCTGTATTGAAGAAGACTTGAAACTAGCAATTGAGACCATAAACTCCTGTTTACTGAGGTAATAAATCAAGTGAGAAGTAGGCTCATTTTCTCATAGACTTCTATACAATCAGACTTCTTTTTGCAACCAGAGGAGTCGCCCCCTGCTGGATATTAGAAAGAATGCAAGTTTGAGGCACTTCAGCCTTGGCTTCACTTCTCAGACCCGGATGAAGCCCACTGGTTTTTACATGCTGTGTGTGTTTCCTTTGTTTCATCTTAGGTCCAGCAGAGGATTGCACGGAGCGAGCAGGCACAGTCGGCGAGCGTGCCCGTGCAGACGAGCACGAGCGTGACGATGCCCTTCTACAGCAACCCCATGATGTTCTCTCAGACCAACACGAGGTCTCTGCAGGACGCAAACCAAAGACACACAGACAGCGAGTTCAACCAAGATGGACAACTACGGTGAGAGACAATATGTTGCACATCATAAATGTGAAATTCAGCCTGACGATTTCCTCTGACGATACAGTACAGATTGAGTTCTTCCAGTAACAGATTTGTATTTCCAGCAGCATGCTCCTAAACCAGCCAATGCAGACGCTGGTTCCCACTAGCAGCGTCACCACGCAGCCTTCCCAGTGCAACATGGGCATCTCTCAAACCATGTGAGAACTGTTTAATTACACTGCACGCACACACACACACGCCTGTCTGTTTGCATGATGCTATTTCATGTTGTGCCTGAAGTTCTCCGTTGTGCCGTCCGAACAGATACACCTTGGAGCAGCAGATCATCGCCCCGTCGTTCGCCATGCAGCAGGTCAACTGCAACGCCGTCCTCGTGCCCTCCCCGGTCTTCACGTCCCCCATAATGATCCCACACAACAGTTTCATTGCAAACCAGTCCCAGTCGGCCTACCAAACCCAGCCTCAGGCTTCTCAGCACTCCCTGCAGCTACAGCAGCCCCAGCAGTTCTTTCAGGTACGACGTCCATCTGCTGTGTAGCGACGCAGCAGTATTAGTCACTGCGTGTTAATTATTGTCTTTAGGTTTCTAGACTTTAACTGCAAGTAATACGTGATGGCTTGTTGCATAATGCAGTTTAATTACCCACAGCTTTATATTTACAGATTAATGATCATTTCAGGCATTACACTGCATCTGAATCCCTCGTTACCACAGCAACAATCTACTAACTGCGTAATTCTCACAGGCTGTTAGAGACCCGTGCTATTTTCAATCACTCTAAAACCTCGGCTCTGTAGCAAAGCTGTGATGTAATCTAAAATTCATTAGGTCAGATGCATTATTTTCTCCAGACTAGTTTTGTCATCTTTGTCCAGCAGGGACAACACAAGTCACCAGTCGTTGAAAAAAAAAAAAACTACAATAGATCAATTGTGTTAGCCTGCTGGAAAAATACAGTTCATAAGTAGTTTAACTAAATCCCTCTACACACCAAAGAGAGAGAGTTAAGATATTGTTGAAGTCATAGAGGCATAAGGGACTGTATGTGTGGGTTGGGAGGTGGATGTATTTTTATTTTTTGCTGATAGAAGCGTGTCTTAACATTTCAGGGGAGCAGGGAAGAGTCTTTAGTTTTTTTCCATTGTATCATACCCAAAATTTTATTTCATAATTTTCTTAATAATAATTATAACTTTATTTATATAGCACCTTTAAAAAAAAAAAAAAAAAAGACAGTGTACAAAGTGCTTGACAGACAATGCAAAGCAAATGCAGGATACAAGTCAATATAACAACAGAAAGCCAAACAGTGACGTCAAAAACTGAAAGAAAAAACTATGGTACAATTTAAACACAGATAATACAATACAATAGATAAAAACTATACAAAGCGTATCCATTAAATAAATATAAATACAAAATTAAAAACGCAATAAAAACAATAAAAAAGACAATAAAAAAACGACATCACATAAAAGCAAGTCTATAAAAAAGAGATTACTGATTCTGAGAGCTTTATCTCTTCAGGCAGGTCGTTCCAAAGCCGAGGGGCCCTGATGGCAAAAGCTCGGTCACCTTTAGATTTAAACCTTGACTTTGGAACAGACAGAAGCGCCACACCTTCTTGCCAGATTTACTGTAAAAAAAATTAAATAAAATGAAGGTACATTTTGGCATGTGTAATGAGAACAACAATCACATCTCTGTGTCAGGGCTTTAATTCATCTCTCTCTAAAGAGTGCACCATTTTTCCGCTAGCCAACAAGTTAAATGTCATATAGTTACCTATAACCTATAAAAGGCCTATAATGCATCTTAAGGACAGACCAGCCTGTTCTACTAATGGGTGAAAGGAAAATATGATGGTGCTGCGGCTCTTGAGCAGCCACAGAGCTGCTGCCTGTTATTTGGTGACAGTAATAACTGTTCATTTAGTTGCTCTTAAAGGACGAGCTCTGTTTGTTATGTTCGCCATCATTTTGGCAAATGCTAATTCCACTTCTAATGTGCGATTTTGGCACATGTTCTATGAACAATTCAAGCTTGAAAAAAGGGTTTGAAATCATTACAACACTTTTTGCACAGTCTATAATTTAAATAATCTTACGTTTCTTTACACAAAAAACATTGTCCTCACATAATAAGCAGAAAAGTAAGAAAAAGCTTCATTTATACTGCACACTGACTCGTTTGTGCACTAGTCTTATAAAGTATTACGATTGTTAATGCACTGCAGATCGTTTCTCGCCAGGAAGTAATGGTTGTATTCATGTTATGTATTAGAAATAAAGTTTAGTCATACTGGTGATGATTCAGTTAAACTTGCTTCCCTCACATGTTTACCTCCCTCTTTATTATTGCAGTACATCTTAAAGTACATCTTAAATGGATAGTTTGGGTGATTTGAAGTGGGGTTGTAGGTAATACACTGACAATTGATAAATACCTCACAAAACCCCACTTCAAAACACCTGAACTATCCCTTTTAATATTCAGAGATAGCGCTCGTGTATACACTATTTGTTATGCATCTCAGTCAAGGATTAGATGGGCAACAGTTCAAGAAAGATTCTCTTTTGTGTCCACAGATGGCTCAAGGACTCGTACACGGTGGATCTACTCCAGCATTCTTACACACCACTAATGTCCAACAGCAAAGCACTGTGGGATACATCCAGCAGCAGCAGCAGCAGCAGCAACAAACACAGCAGCTGCCGCAAGCACAACAGCAACAGGCGCAACAGCAACAAAGGCAATACCAACATTCCCAAAACCAGACTGGCAGTGTTTCAGACTTCCGAAATATGCTGACTCGGTAGCGCTGCGGACCGTGTTAGAGCGCTGAGATCTCCCTCTGTGTTGTCGCCGTGTAGGCGGCAGCACGTTTGTGGCATTCGGAAGTCGAAACCCGACGTCAAGTTGTGCGGCGGGGAAATGCCTGAAAGTGGCTAAATTGCTTCTAGTGACCTTAATGTTGATGTGAAGCCGCCCGTTCAGATGAAGCCGGTTCTTGTACATCACTGGAGCGAAGCAGAGATTGCACTGACCCGGCGTCACCTGCAGGATCCGAGGAGAGTCTGAGGTGCTGGGCCCTTCATCGCCGGCCCACGTCACACTCAGTGAAACTGCTGGAAACAAGTGGATTATCAAAGCTCTCAAGAAGACACCACTTTCACATGTTTCCATGTGGAAGTTTTTCATCTAAGAGAGTTTCCTTCTAAGTGTCTGTTTGCACTTTGGTACCGCCCCCCTACCCAAAGGTAGAATATTTATTTTTGCCCATGAATTAATCTTCTATTTTCCTCACTAATAATGGCTCGACACCCCTCCCCAGTGTCAAACAATCATCACCCCTGGTCCAGATTTTTAGCTCCAGTAGAAATGGTTCATCTCATAAAAGGGATTTGTGTACATGGGAACTCCACACCAATGTTTATTTCATTTGGCAGACATCACAAGTCGCTCCCATTTCATCCATAAAACAGTTTACTTGCAGGTATGTTCATGGTCACTAGAAAGGGGCTTTATTGTGAAACATGCACCGGTGAGATGACAAAAGTCATATCTGAAATCAGGTTCGGTAAGAATTTAAATACACTGGGATATTAGGGGGAATATTCTCCAATTATTAGAAAGGTCTATCTAGATTTTTAAAGCCTCAATCTGGGACTGCAGAAGGGACGCAACAACCGTCCCACCACTTCTCACTGAGAGAGACAACAAAGCTCTGAAGTCCTGATTTAAGGCGCTTCCGATGAGCTCTGCAGTGAAACGAGCTACCAGAGGGGGAGAATAATTTGTGCCTTTAACCGTTGGTTCGTCCACGGTGCGGTTTGATGGTTGTGTCTGATTACGGCTTTAAAAATCCAGCTCAGGTCCACTTGGAATACAAAGTTTATATTTTCATAGGTCATAATTTATTATTTTCCGCATCAGATTTAAAACAAATGGCATCTAGATTTTGTAACGGATGTATTATGAATATATATTTGGGTGCTTTTCGCAACCTTTACATCAGTTAAGTCCAAATGATAGTAGCTAATAAGATTCATTTAACTATTTACTGAAACCCCTAAATCACTTCATGTTTATTTATTACATATATATTTGGAAAAAAAATATATGGGATTAAGAAACTAGTTTTATACACAAAGACTCTAATGGATTTCACGTGTTCATTTAGACATTGAAAGGTCAACGCTGGTCTTAATGTCTTACCCAACCTGGGTTAATGGTTCAATGCAAGAACAGGTGGCTCATAGTAGTTTTCCGCACAACAATACAACAAAGTGTTGCAGAAAGTGGAAGCTTGGTGATTGAAACATCTTGGAAATGATTTGGGAGAAATTCTCCCTGCTACCTGGATATCTGTGAACAGTATTACTTTGTTTATTCTGCATTCCTGTTTATTCTGGTATTATTTGTTTTTGTTGGGTTTATTCAACCATCTGAGATTTCACTAAATGTAACGCTCTAATAGTGACCAAATGAGCTCATTTACAAGAAAAAACAATACATCGTTTCCTGCTATGAATGTGATCTCATCGAAAAAAACTAAAATACCGAGAGCAGATTTAATTTTCACTGAAAATGTAGAATTATTGTTCATAGGGCTGCAACTAATTATTACTTTCACAATCAATTAATCTGCCGATTATTTTCTAGATTAATCTATTAATCGTCTGGTCTATAAATTGACAGAGAAATCCCAGTTTCTCAAAATCAAAGGTAATATCTTTAAATGTCTTGTTTTGTCAGTCCACATATATTCAGTTTAACATGATATAAAACAGAGAAAAGCAGGAAATCTCCATATTTGAGGTTAAAAACAGCATTTTCTGCCACTTTTGCATGAAAAATTACTTTAACGATTAATCGATTATCAAAATAGTTGGCGATTATTTTTCTGTCGATTTGATTAGTCGACTAATTGTTGCAGTGATAACAAAAAACACTACATTTGACATCATTTTAACATTGAATGTTGATTCATCTGAAAGCCAGTCCTGTCAGTATTTCAAGATGTTACAATCTTCTTTTCATACTGTGCTTTTTCTATGACAATCGTTTTGAGTCCATCATATTTTGAGAGATTCTTTGGTGAAAGCAATATTGTGCCGCTGCTAATCAGCTCTTGTAACTGCCCTGCTATCTCACACAGTCATTCTGAATATAAAAAAGTAAGCGGACGATAACAGTGAGACTGCAGCGCTGCGATAATGGTGAGATGACAGTTGTAGGGGCTACAACTAACGATTATTTTCATTGTCGATTAATCTGTCGATTATTTTCTCAATTAATGAATGAGTTGTTTAGTCTATAAAATGTCAGAAAACGGTTAAAAATTACTATCAGTGTTTCCCAAAGCCCAAGACGACGACCAATTAATCGATTATCAAAATAGTTGCCGATTAATTTAATAGTTGACTACTAATTGATTAATGGTTGCAGCTATAGACAGTTGTAACAGAAAGAGGTTTGGAGTGTGCTGGTGAAGCCGGATTAGCAGTTGAATGACATCCAGGAAGAAAACGCACTTAAACTTAATGACAATCAGACAACTTGTAACAGTAAACTCTTCAGAAGCTGCCTGCGTCAGAGTCTGACTTCATCTTTTGAATTTAAAAATCTATCTTTACATTTGTTCCCGGGTTACATAGTTGTTTCCAGCTCCGCAGGAAAACCAGTTTCTCTTGACTCAGTGTTTCAGTGTTTCAGCAGCCCTTCACGCTCAATAATATGACAGTTTGGTCTCAGCTGTAACACATTCAAGTTAGCGGCGTCATAGTCCCTTTCAAGACTGGTGCTGTTCATAGCGGACGACAAGGCAACTGTCTGAACGTGTACGTTCACTGCCGATTTACACTTTCCTATGTGCAATGTCAATTTGAAAAATAAGAATGTTAATTTATACTGTTTTAAATGTTTCACAACAAATGTACGATGTATATATATAGAGGTGTATAATAAGCCATTGTACCATGTAAATTCTATGGAAGTATTTTTTTAATGAAAATGTCCTAACATTCCTCCAGCCGTTGATATCAGCAGTATCTTCTTTTTTTTTTTTTAAAGGTATCAGATGGGAATGTGGTGCAGAGTAGTCCCCAAAACGTGACAACAAAACAGAAACTGTGGAGTAAAGGGTCGTAATGTTCACCGTGATCATGAAAAAAGATTAAGTGAAGAATCTGAATCCTTTTGTTCTCGTCAAGCAGGAACAGCTGTCCAGCTGTGTGGTCTTTATAGTTCAGCCAAAAGTGACTGAAGTTAACCTGCAAGTTTCAGTTTAATGACTTTCAGTTGTTTAGCTTTTAAGAAAAAGTGCAATTGTACATCATCATCAAAATCAGTTTTTTTTAGATGGCTGAGGGAATCTCAGTCTCCCTTTGTGTATTTACTGTACATCCACATTTGGTATAGCAACAGTAACCATATAAGTTCTGCTCAGCCAGGAACTCAGAGGTGCCATAGATGACTATATTTTTTACTTTCTCAATTTTATTTCAATCACTGAAAGACATTTTTTTTTTGGAAAATTCATAATTTTCAACCTTTCAGTCAATCGCAGTGTAATTTCCCCTTGAGATTGTTTTCCATCTCAGAAGATTTCAGTCCATGTTTGTGTCCAAAATGACCGTTATCATGCTGTTATTTGCCTTGCAAAGGTGATCGCGGGGCTCAATAAACTGTGAGTGAATCATGTTGAGATGGTTCATGCATTGTGCTCCAGATGTGGGTTACATTATTTTGCTTCGGAAAAATCACCCAGTCTCCGCCACATGTTTGGATGCAAGATGATTTGTTTTTTTTTTAGGTGTGTATTGCTTCACAGACGTTATTGTAAATAACCCATCTGCTCTGTCGGTACCGTTTGTCTTGTTCCCAGCAGTAGTTACCACACCTTTTTGTTTTTTTTTCCCTTCAACTTTCTGAGTGCTTTTCTTCTTCATGGGGTTTTTCATTGAGTGTCATTGTTTTTGAAGGCATGTGATTTTAATCACATTTCACTTTTCTGATTTGTAAAATAGTGACTGATCACCTTAAATGTAAGCGTGAGCAGTCCGATCAATGCTTTCTGTGTCAGGACATGAACAAAACAAACTTGGTGCACAGCCATTTCTGCAGTTTCAGTGCAGAAACAAACATTGAATATATTGTATAATAGAATGTAAAAAAAAGTTTAGACTATATATATATATATATATATATATATATAGTTGTTTATTTTATATGTCTAATAGATTATATATGTATGTTACATGATTTTAAAATTAAAGTAATTTTGTAACAGATAATGAAGTGTCTTATTAGAGGCGGTGAGGCTTTTTTTTTTTTGCGTTTCAAGTTGGTGTTGCACAGTCACTTGTATGGCTTGTTTTCTTTCTGTATTTACCATCAAAATAAGCTTTAAAAAATATCGTTAATATTGTTTTAAAAGAAATTAACAAATTAAGTTTACATTCTAAAATATCTTGATATTAATTATGTTATATTGAATTATTTATAAATCAACCTGGATATTGTGAAATATTTGAAAATAAATATTTTTAAACATATGTTTTGTTATTCTGAGCTTACATAGAAAATCATTTATGTACAAGACTGTTTGTCAACTGTGTGTTCTTAAAGCAAAAAGCTGTATTTTTTCACATCAGAGAGCCACGCTAGTATTAATCTAGGAGGAGGAAAAAGGTTTGGCATCAGTTCTTGCATAAAATATTGTGCAACAAGTTTTTCACACTTCTCTCTCACAGCAGAGGGGAGCCCATATGAGCTACTGTCGCACCTCCATGTGATTTTCACAGTGACTCATTTTGATGTCAGTCATCAAAAAATACCATTCGCTTCTCAAAATTCTAGTCTACAGCGCCGATTTGCTGGTTAGAGGAGTTAAAACTTGCAGTGTGTGTTAAGCTGACACCTTATATGTAGCCTAAGCAATCTGTCAGTCGCAGTAAATACACAGCTGAATTCTGACGGTAATAAAATATGCAATTTTATGTATTTCAGTATTTTAATTCAGTATTCAAAAGCATTATATAAAGATTTATGTGACATTTACTGTACATGTGTTACAGGTAATCAGGGAATTTACAAGTATCAAATCTAAAACCTTTGCCCTTTCTATCCAAAATAACATGATTAATATATGCTGATAATAATTAGAAGATATCCTCACAGAGCTGATCACTTGCTCCTCTGTACCTCCTAGTCGAGAGAAACCTCTGTCACTCTGTACACCTTGTTGATCAGGACCTCCACCTCGTCTCCGCCCAGATGGCAAAGGTCCAAGATGCACACGACATGTGTGTCCTCCAGCTCGCTGGCGGTCGCCAACACCTCCTCTGCAAAACAAACATTTCACCCGTCACATTGATTCTAAATACGATGCTTTGTGTTAGTGATAACAGACCTCCCGGGTCTGTTGGAAAAGCAAGGCTGATCTGAATGGGGTTTGGTCCTCCCCTCCCACCGGTGTGGTAGCTACCTGGCTCAGGAAACGTTGATTCGCTGTGGCTGTCGGCGTCACTGAGCGGACAGAGGAAGCCTGACGAAAGGCAGGACAGCATCGTGTTGCCATGGGGATCCTGAGGAAGACCGACAGCCCTGGGCTCGTCTGAGCTCATGACAGGAACATATGCAGCATCGACGGCTATCTGCTTGTTTATGCCTGTCAAAAAGATAAAACAAAGAAGTCGTCATCATCGTTCTTTGCCGACAATCAAACAACAAAAAAACATTTTTAAAAGATTTTTTTGCGTCATTTTGGTCATCTTTTAAAGGGATAGTTCGGACTTTTTGAAGTGGGGTTGTATGAGTTACTTTTCCATGGACGGGGGCAGCAGCAAAATGTATTTTGGCTACCTAAAAGTAAGGCCCACCTAAAAATAATCAATATCAGTTTAAGTGTACGCTATATTTAGAATATTTTCACCTATACATCGCCGTCACAGCCCTTTCCGATGGAAAACTGAAGCCTTTATCAATGCTCTCTTCAAAGCCACCAGACTCCGTTGACATAAACTGTAATTTAACCTTCCAAGACACGGGGATGGCTGGTCTACCGCTGCCTCAATCGGTTAGTTTGTTTGCGTTATTGTGTGACTTTGGTGAATCCGAACTAACCCTTTAAAACACCAAAGATCAGATCAGAGTAATTCTTACGATACCTAATATTGTTACTTGGTAGTATCCTGGACAAACCACAGGTGGGATGGCGTCAGAGCTGTGGTCTGGTGTCCACCGCGTCGGCTGAAGGTTACTTCGCTGCAGGAGGACGTTCTTTTCGTCAAACGTGAACCTCTGAGACACGCTGTCCCCGTGCAGACCGCCTTGACGCAGATGTTCAGACACTTCTTGTCGTTGCTTCGGCCAACTGCTGCTTTCCCAAGATATTGCATCAGAGTCTGGTGGAAACAAACACGCCAGTGTGACAGTGTATCAGAATGGGTAATGTACACCACGGTGAAGCTGTAGTTCCAGTAACGCACCTTGATTTTGCAGTTGTTGGCTACATTCCACTTCCTGAGCCTCCTCAGCTCCAGAGTCACTCTCTTCTTCTTCCTGCTCTCGTCCTTCCTCTGTATCTTTACGTCTCCTGTAGGAGCAGAAACAAATGAGCTCAGAATGACTGAAGTGGATTACTGATGAATACTACCTGCTGGATTTTCAGTACCTTTTTGCTGACGCGCCACCACGATTCAAAGAGGGCTGTGTGGCTTTTCTGGAAAAACATATTTTACATTTCATTAATGAATTAAAACTCTCCTAGATATGTGCTCCTACTAGCCACGAATAGTACAATTATTGATACACTATCAAGCTCACAGATCTATGAAATCATACCTTGTTTGAATTCTTCTTTTCCTTCCTCTTGCTGAGATTTTCTCAGCAGAGGCAGATGTTAAACTGGCCTGCTCAGCTGTTGACGGATGATCGTGTGCGTCTGGTACGGCTTGTTCACACGCATCAGTAGAAACATCTGGCGCCTGCAGGAAATCAGTTATTACTTATTTTACATCTTTAATGGTCACTACTCTTGGCTTTGAAATAATGTCTATTACCTCTGTCTCTTCTGTTCCTTGAGACTGTGTGGCGTTTGGGTTTTTAACGTAGCCCACTGCCGTGATCTGTCCTTGAATTGCAACTTTTTTATGTTCCCTGTACTGCAGGGTCTCTAACTCCTTCTTCAAGTCAGCCGCAGCAATTAGAGGAGCCTGAGCTGAAGATGGAGCATAAATGTTTTAAAATAACTTAAGTCTTACGGGCCAAACTGATGTCTAGAAATAGTCTTCTTATGGGCAGTTTGAAAGGATAGCGTTTGAAGATTCTAACAAAAATGTATAAAGATGAACTCCCTGCAAATACACATTAAGATACAGACATTAAAACAATTTTTTTTTTTTCCAAATAAAACCATTCTGTGTTTTTTTCCCACACCTGAGGCATCTGCCATTGACTGTGTATATTTCTGCGGGGGACGAGGGTAGCAATAATGACCACCGACAGCAGTCTTCTGGAGGACGATGTTGTCCTTCAGAGTTTTGGTCCACTGGATGAAGCTCTTCACTCTGGGTTCACTCACATATGGCTGACCTTTGTGGTAGCCTGTTGTGGAGACAGATAATATAGTGACCAATACCGCCACCACCTATACATATATATGTACGTTATCGGATACTTATTGTCACAGCTGTGCTAACCTGTGATGAACGTCTCTGTCTCGAAGCTGCTGGTGAGATAGGGCAACGAGCCTTCCACTTGACAAACTCGCATCTGAGTGCACACCAGGTAGGTCACTGTGGAAGAGATGATGATATTAAAACAGCAAAAACGCTTACAAATGTGGCAGCAGAGCTATCGGATAGGAGCCGATACAGTTGACTTACTTGGTCGTGTCTAGAAGGTAACACGCAAATTGAGAAACTCTCGCGAGATGGTAAAGGTTAAGCGTTGAGCTTGAATGGTTAAGGATAGGATAGGTCATCGGGCAGAGAGTCTCGTGAGGGTTTTTGCAAGTTTTCGCACGTTTTGCAGGTCACCCTCTAGACACGAGCAACTTACTTGGGCATATCCGACTGAAGACTTCTGGTTGGGAAGAGGAAAAAACCTCCAGGATAAAAGGACGGTTGGATGTTCCATCCACCGCGTGGATCCAGCGATACGTCCAGTATTTTTCCGGACCTAAAAGGTGAACATGGTCAATCACCAATAACTGAATTCAAATTTAAAAAGGAAATTCATCAGCTTTACTTCAGTTTTTGAAAAAGATAATTTCCAGTTTATAGATGAACATTTCTTACCCTTGTTCCCTTTACTCTTGACCCTTTCAACACGACCAACAAATGTCACCAAACCGATGACATCACATGAGGAATTGTTGATTAATTTTTCCAGCTCTGACCTGTAAGATATATTCATAACATCAAGCTGTTTTAAAAAAAAAAAAAAACTGAAATCAGTCAGTATGTCTTCTGTAGTTGTAGAAACCAAAACAGTAAAAAAAAAAAAAAAAAAAAATAGCATAGCATGCACACCTCTAGATTAATGCCAATTCATTACCTGGTGGTGAACTGGTAGGAAACCTCAGGCAGTCCCCACTGAGGCAGAACACTCTTTGATGAGACCACAGTGATGACTGACGCAGGGTTGCGAGGGTTCAGGCAGATTTCTTGCAAAAATACATATGAAGATATTACATTTAAGCTTGAGGTTTACTGGGTTTCACCAGACCTTTCAGACAACCCAAAAAATAAACACATACCTAAAGAGTTAAAGGTCTTCAGTCTGTGATGGTCCATTTGCGGGTGTGACCGGTTTGAATAGCTCTGCTTCAAGGTGTAATGCTGGATGTACAACACAGTGCCTACGTTCAGTCTCTGGTAAAACTCTGGACAAAGTTCATTCCAAAGCACAAGAGACATCGTCCCACTCTGGTCAGCGACTTCAAAGTATGCCTGAAATGTGACAAAGCATGAGGTGAAAAACAAGTAGACTACACTCTGTCATCCTCTTCACATCTTGTTACTGAAGCTCCAAACTAACCTGGTAGGAATAATCAATCTTGAGCCCAAACTTCCCATAATAGCGTAATCTGGATTTGTGTATAATCTTCACTAGGAGAGGGAGAGGTTTCCACGTCTGTCTAAAGCACGACTCCAGACTACAAAGAAGAGTAATCTTGGATACTGTTGAAAAGAAGACATTGCATTGATTTTCTCTGCATTTTAGTCATCCAAAATAAATCTTAAATACATTTTGTAAGGAGAAGCATTAGAGTCACAAATGTGCCAAATATTCTAGTCAACAAATATAATGCTTTTATGGTGTAAGACTGTACATATTTTCTAGGATTGTGGGTATTGCAATATCTTGAAATTGTCTTTTACAGGTCTCAATACCTGAATTAGTTACATTTATTTTCTAAACACATTACATTGTTGTAGCTGAGTGAAGTGACCAATAATGTGTCTGGTCTGCTTGGTCATCAGAATTGTGCTGAAATGATTAGTCAAGTGATCCATCAACAGAAAATGTAGAAACAACAGGCAAAAAAAGCTTGACATTCTCTAGTTTCAGCTTTGCTGCCTTTCTCTGTTTTACATTATTATAAATGAATTATTGTTGTGTTTTTGACTGTTGGTCAGACAAAACAAGCAGTCTGAAGGCATCACCTTGTGTTCTGAGAAACTGTGATGGGCATTTTTCACTATTTTGTTAATTTTGTTTGCCTGGGAGGTAGATTTAAAAAAAAGATCTATACATTGATAATGAAAATAATTGTTAGTTGCTGCCATGCATCACATCCAATTAATTAAATTCACTCAATTGTCTTGTGCAAAAACATATTGTGATTGCTCCAAATGTCATCCTAAAAATAGTGTCACAATTCTACAGGTATTGGGTCTAATATACTGTGATATATATGCCTTGATCTGTTTTGTCCAGCCCTGCAGCTGAAAAGACAAGTGTCAGATGCAGCCATGTGAACAGATCAGTGTGTGACAGAGGGATCTTCTCACCGTCCAGCACTGTGTCAGAGGAGGGACACCCTGAGGTCCAGATGTCTCCCTCTGGGTCGTCGTTGTTCCACAGACACAGGTAATGTTTGCGGCTCACCTGAAGGGGGACATCACTCTGCAGCAACACACTCCTCTCCATGCCGTGCTTGACCAACATGGGCAGTGAGCTGACATCCTTTACTCGTGCCAGGAGAGCAGACCTCTCTGCAGCACATCTGAGCTGCTCAATGCAGATATACCCGTGTCCCAGTCTCCTCTCGCTGTAGACATAAGAACACTGCGTGATGTGGACGTCAGCCCCAGTCCTCAGGGTGTTAGTGTGCACCAAGTGGTTTAAAGTAGGGTGAAGGAAGCACTTGGCCCGCCACACTCCGTCAGTGACCGTCACGTCGTAGCTGTAGCTGTCCAGCTGCTGCTGCTGCTGGCCCTCAGTCTGCTCACATAAGTACCGCTGAAGAGCGATGACGGCCACAGGAGCACACACCTCTGAGTCTACTCTCACACACTGTGAGGAGGACAACCGCTCCAACGTCCTCTGGAGGAAAGACACCGGAGAAAGAGCAGGAACCAGCGAAGAACAAGACGAGTTCTCCTCCATCATGGACCGGTGAGTCAACTAGTAGATGTCAGATAGACAAAGTCGCTGCTGTCACCAACTTCTCTCATGTTAGCTCGTTAGCTAACTAACTTCTTCCTCCTAGTAGCAGCGATGTCCTACACGCGTTTAAACTTCTGCAGAGAAATGATTAGTAGTATCTGAGTGAATGTAAGAGTAGACTTCTCTTACTACAGCTAGTTCACCAGACAACAATCCAACGGTTACTGTGCCAACGAAGTTAACGTTACAGTTAGTTAACGTTACAGCTAGCTAACGGCTAACGTTACAAACAATGCGCGGGCGCAGTTTGATTGCGTCATTATTTGTTTTCAACACTAAAAAGTGAGCAAAATGAAAGAAATACAGCCCAAGTTAAAATATTTAACTTTAATTTATATGTCTAACATTACCATACCGAGTACTGTGGTCTGAGCTAGAAACTAGCCGGCTAATGTACACAGGAACAGGAAACTATTATTTTGAAATTCCGCGCCGAGCAAGGACTGACCTGACGTCATCAGCTCGACAAGTGAAATGTAGGCATGGATGTAGAAAGAGAACCCTCTGTTAACCCTCTGAGAGCCACAATAGAGCAGTTTTTGTCTTTTATATGGGGAACTGTGGGTCTTCAGGGGGAGATAGCAGGTCAACAGTAGATGTCACATAGAATGGGTGTACATCATCTGAAAGCTGAAGATTAATTTGAGATGCAGCTCAGCACTGTGTGTCAATAACTTGTTAAAGTGTATAAGGGTTTAGAACATTATGATAGAAGTATGTGATGGCCATTCCCATGCTCTATTATGTCTCATAAATTGTTGCAGCAATCTTTGAGTTTACACAGATTTGGTGCTAAATTTAACAATTTTTGTACCACTCGAGATTTGATAACAAATCCCTCCAAAATACTACATTAAGACACCAAGACCTTGAGGAACACCATAGAAAAAGCCATGCTGTGATTTGGTTTCAAAAACTTTTGACATTTGGAGATTTCTGCAAGAATTGCATTTTTCTGCGATTGGATGGAGAGCACTCCTGTTCTTATTATCAATCTACCTAGGAAAGCCAACCATCCTCTGAATGCCCTATGTCTCTAGTTTGTGGCTGTAAAGGTTCTGTGATTATTCTAGAGGTTACCACACGTCATTTTATACAGTGAGGGCAAATTAAAAAAAAAATGAATAAGTTGATTGCTTGTTGATTTCACACTTGCAACTATATGAAACAGTTTTTTTTTTAAATTGATATATTTATTTGTCTTAGGGCCGCAAACAGTAAAAGGCTGTTTGGGCTAATGCCCAAAGAATACTAAAATATTGTAGACTGAGCAGCTTTAAAACCTGCAATAATTGATTCCAGGGCCACATGGGGGCTGCAAAAATCATCTGTATTACCAACACTCACATATTATCTCTCATATCAGGAGCTGTAAGAGTGACAAGATAAAATGCGGAAATTACCAAATGGGATTAGCTTTTAATTAAACAACAAAATTACAGCTTTTAATGCATTTCATTTTAATTACTTTTTACAGTTTAATATCACTTTCCTCTAACTATTCATGTTGCCTGGTATTCAGTTGTCAGTGTAGTTAAAGGCTGAATACTATGAAACAACTAAATGGATGTGTGAATGCAATTATGTGTGACACTCAGTGGTGGACCAAGTATTCTTATCCTTTACTTAAGTTAAAGCACTAAATACTCTCAAGTGAAAGACCTGTTTTCAAAACCTTACTTGATTAAACATGTGGGAGTATTATTATACATCATATAAAATCATATATATATATATATATATATATACATATACACACACACACACACAGGTTACTTGAAATCTAATATTGTAATCTTTGCATTGTGATGGACACTGACTATAGTGATATAATATTAATTAAATAAACTTACAATTGAAAAATGGACTGTGAACCTTTTTACTATATCAATAAACACTATATAACATCAATCTACACAGTTTTACAAAAACTAGAATGGATTCCTTACAATAGGAAAGAGTTAGTCATAATCCCATGCTTTTTAATGGCCATAAGGAATAATTACTTTATAAATGGTCCTCTGCTGCCACCCTCAGGAATGTTACAGTAACAGCAGGCAAGCTGTTATCCAGTCAACAATACGTAAAGGCTGTTCATTTGTGAACAGCCTTTACGTATTAAAAGGCTGTTATAACTACACTCTACTTCACATATTTGAACATAGATGTTTAAATAAATAATAATAAAAAATAACACCCAAGTGTATACTTGGGATTTTCCTTTGGCTGCTCAAACAAACAGCAACGAATATCAGTGCTTGATTAGTGTGGTCTGATTGGGTGATTATAGTCTAAATTGATTGGCTGTGAAACCCCTAAGGCCACCAGGCGTTTAAAACACATGACGTCACCAGACACTTATTAAGTGGTTAATGTCAGGCTCCAATTAAAAAAATGTCAGGCTCCAAAACAAACACGAGGAATAGTTCTCAGAAAACAGGAAAAACTTCAGAGGCCTGAAGCGAGTATATGCCACAGTAGCTGAAACAATGATCTGGCACTGGATGTGTGAAGACTAGCTAGACAGAGCTGATGAACTGATGAGAGACAGGTGAGCAGACTGGAAGGGGTGATGAGTCGATTGATGGCAGGTGTGTGTAGATCCGGGCGCCCCGCACACTGACACAGACAGGAAGAGACAGACAGGGAGGTGCTGGAAACGCAAGAAACACTGATCTGCAGGGGCACAGCCAAAGCTGTGACAAGTATTGTTTTAAATTGGGTTGAACATAATCTCTCCCACGTAAGCTTGTGGATAGTTTACTCTGTGACTGTTAAAAGCCAATCACAAGAGCTGTTATCGTGTTATTGATGGGTGTCTTGGAAATGTGGCAGTTGTGGGCATGGTGTCACTTTTTACACAGTGAACCTCATGATGAATATGCTGACAAATGAAAGGCTGTTATTCTGTCAGATATCATACAACCACCTCAATTCAAACATTGTTCATATGCCTACTGCTAATGTCTTAAAACAGTGGTTCCCAGACTTTTTTATGTCAAATACCCCTAAAGTGACACAAATTAGCCCACGGACCCCCATCGGATATGATTTTTGGCTTTAGATGTTTTATTACAGAAAGTGTATGAAACCCATGACAAAAATTGTCATATATTCTGTCATTGTGTTACTTATGGGTGGATTTTTTTTTTTTTTTTTGCCAAAATGAATAAATAAATAAATGACTCGATAAATAAACAAATATATCACCAAATGCAGCAAAAAACAATATCAAAAATAAATGCAGCCATTAATTGATGAAATGTGACAAATATATTGATAGCTGTAATATAAAATAAATGCAAATAAATAAATAAATAGTGAAAAGTAAACAGAATAGTAAATAAGGGAATTAATACAAAGATAAATAAAGAAGCAAATTAAAACCGAAACATCAATTTATGTCATATTTTATCAATTAATTAATGGCACTTATGGATGGATTTATAGTGGAAATAAATGATTCCCCCTTTTTGCTGGGGACCCCCTGTAACCCCCTCAAGGATCCCTGGGGGTCCCTGAACCCCACTTTGAAAACTATTACCTTAAAGTATACTAATAGGTGGCAGACTCAGCAGATCTGAAACCTGTAAAAATTCATTCTTGGGCCACATGGGGGCAGCAAAAATCTGACTTTATCAACAACACAAACATTATAAAGCTCATATGGTATATTGATATATAACAGGAGCTGTAAGAGTAAAATTACCATAAAACTCTATGACAAGCACCATCATCCATGACTACATGACCGATCAGTCTTTCAAAGCTGTGTAAACATGAGGTTAGAATTATGATCAGAGGAAAGGCCACCTTACAGCTCCTCATAGGTGGATCCAGAAACCCTGAGAGGTAACCTACCATCATATCAGCACCTCAGGAGCCTGGTCATTCATAGGCATTAATGCAAATGTTATATAATATTATCTAATAAAATAAAAATTCTTCACAAACATGGCAGTGCTGGGATCTTATCGGCGTCCTATGCAAAATTTGAATTGCATGGTTGTTTATCATCTTGAGAGGCTTGATTGTTGTAGTAGCTGCTTGTGACTGAGGAGTTACAAAATATGTCCAATGTGAAAAGATCATGGAATGCATAAAACTATTGCAGCATAAAATGGTAGAGATTTTTAAATATGTATGTCAGCTTGCAACCTTTCTTACAATGTTTTTCAAAAGTAAAGTGTGAATCTAACAGAAGAAGTTACTTTCTAAACCTCTTCAGTACATTGTCCTTTTAATCTTTAAATTCACCTTATTAACCTTTTACTTTTGAGGGCTGAGCACTGGAAGAAAAACAAGCTGGTGGTGCCACTAATATTAATATCATTATATCTGCACCAACACGTCCGTGAAAGCTCATATGGAAATCAGCCCTTATTTGTTTATCATTAAGCATAAACACACAGGCAATTCCTGTAATCCTCAGCAACCACATTGGACAAACAAACATAATAACAGCTAACTCAGTAACACATGTATTAAACATGAACCTTAAGAAAATAACTTTTAACAGCATTGTGACTCAGCCCCTGTATGCTACAGGAATCAATACAACTTAATCCTCAAACCTGTCAAACCTCATTATGTGTAGTATTTAAGCCAACGGCTCCATCTTCTTGCCCCGAGCACTTGAGAAAATAAACACATAATGCTCTGTCTCTATCCCCCCCCCCCCCCCCCCCCCCCCACCCCCCCCCCCCACCCCTCCTCTCCCTCTCCCTCTCTCTCTCTCTCTGTCAGTGTGATCAATTTTTCGACTTCCTCCTTTTGGAGTGGCTATGCTGAATACCAGAACACAGGATATGCTTCGCAGTGCACTCAGTTTCACAGCAGCAGCAGCAGTGGCAGCAGCAACCGTAGTGAGGACGACACGCTCTGCAGTCAAGATGAGTGCTGGGGATGTGGTCTGGTCCGGATGGCTCATTAAATCCCCCCCGGAGAAGAAGCTGAAGAGATTTGTGAGTAGGAGTGCACACCGGACACTTGTTTATGTCCTCTGCCAGCGGTAGGAATGCCAGGTTGTGCTGCTGAGCCTTGTGTTTATGTGATCTGTATCTCTGTGTGCGTGTGTTATGGTGTGGAATATGATTTACATATTGTGAAACTGGGCTGTAATTCAATCTCCTTTATATGTCATCTTCCTCATTTCTATAATAACACCTTAGGTTCTGGCTTAATAGTAAGAACAACAATTAAATTATGGCAATAACAATATGTCACCATGTCAACAATATGTATGGAAATGACTTCTTACAGCTAGTGTATGTAAATGCTTACATGGAAACACAGCACTGTTTTGTGGTTGTTGGGGGTCATGTGATAATGCTGGGCTGGCCCACTCACTCTGCTCTGTGTGTGTATGTGTTTTGTGTGATGAGCGCGTGTGCATTGTGAAACTGGGAAGTAATGTCAGCAGCAGTCAGACAGAGACTTAAGTGACAAGCAGAAATAGTCCAGCAGCGTTAATGACGGCTGTTTGCACTTCCTCTGTACGACTGGAGGAGGAGGAGGAGGAGGAGTAGGAGGAGGAGGAGGAGGAGGAGGAGGAGGAGGAGGAGGACCATCATTTGTCAACAGCAGTGCAGGGAATGGGGTCGGTGGAGGTGTGCAGTGATGGGGTCCATGGCGGGAAATAGATACTTATTTTAGCCACCAGCACGCTATGTATGCAAATCCTGTTGATGCCAGAGAACAAAGTAAACACATGTGTGTTTCGGACTGTTGTGAGGGCAGCCAGGCACACTATCTGACTCAGTATTCAAATGTCAAGCACATGCTGTTAAATCATCACAGTCAAATGTGTCCAGTGTTCTCAGATGAAATGAAAGTCTTCAGACAGCATTAAGAAGAAAAACAATGTTATGAGTGTTTTGGTGGTGTTCACAAAGGAGGGTTGTTTAGTTGCTGTATTTGGCTGCAGCATCTTGGTTTTACTTTGTAGAAATAGAAGTATTGACAAACTTCTGTTGTGTCATTTTCTGTCAACATTGCATTTCCACTCACTGCATCATGGTGCAAAGATTCCATAATAATCTTTCAGCATATTGTAATGCAAGTGTTCTGAGAGAAAAGACTTCTGCATCCCCTCATGGCTCTGTTTTCAGGCTTTGAAAAATCTAAAAATCTATCTAAACTTTGACCAATCACAGGTCATTTTAGAGAGAGAGCATTCCTATTGGCTGTTCATTCAACGGAGGCAGCTGTCAATCACTCGCGAACTCTGATCAAATGGTCAAACTAGACAGCACTGATCAAATATGAATTAATAGTCTGTTCCTGTAATGCCTATTTCTCGCATAAAATGTTTTCAGAAACATCTTGTAGTGTACTGTTTAGCTGTAAAATGAGAAAGTGTGCTTCGGCTGGTGGGCGGTGCTAGGTATTTCCTCAACTGATCTTAACATGGTGGCCGGGTCATAAACTTTCTCATTTTACAGCTAAACAGTACACTTCAAGACGTCTAGATGTCTGCCTAGTTTGACCGTTTGATTGGAGTTTGTGAGTGATTGACAGCTGCTCAGAGACGGCAAGGCTCGGCTCTGATTGGTTGTTTTCCTCCGGTCTGTTAAATCTTGCAGATGCCATTAGAAGCACCGGCGGACATAGAGGCACATGATTTTTTTTTTCAGATTACCTGTGTCATACACTACTGTCAGGATATAGTGACCATTTTATAAAAATAACTTTTTTTAATCATAATTGCTCCAATTCTACCCACTGCAGCTTTAATGGTTGTCCACTACAGTGTGTAGTGAAGTTGGCCCTCACTCACATGAGCTAGTATTTCTTGCATCAAGAAATATATTCAAATTCACATAAGCTTTATGGGCATGAATGGTCAGGTTACATTATTGCCAAAGCTAAATTACATACATATTATTGAATAATTGATGTTGCACATTTATTTTTCTCCCCACATAAATATGTCAGTTTATGTTATTT
The DNA here is from genome assembly GCF_015220745.1 of Sebastes umbrosus. Classification (NCBI taxonomy): domain Eukaryota; kingdom Metazoa; phylum Chordata; class Actinopteri; order Perciformes; family Sebastidae; genus Sebastes; species Sebastes umbrosus. Next base: position 19,882,719 of record NC_051285.1, read on the forward strand.
GTTTTTTCAAAGACTACTCTTAAATCTTAATGTTTCTCACAGCACAGTAAGAAGTGAGGTTCTGTCTCCACCTCTCTGTTATGACAAAGTGAACACAGCCTGGCCACCCTGGGTAGTCTGTTCTGCCTGCGATGGCCTGTTTTCTATTCATCATATCTTCAGTATATACAGTACATTATTGCCATATCCCTTGATTGCTGCCTTTGTGGACATATATTTTATTATATGAGCTCACTGTCACTATTTTTTTGTATAGAATTTCCATTCCTCAAGGTCACACAGGAAAAAGGAAAGTATTGAAAGAGAAACTATTGAAAATCTCATGAATTAGATACTGTATATAAACATCTAATATTGCACACTAAGCATTGTTGATACTATAATTTTAAGACTTTTGAGAATGGATATTGGCAACATTTTAACCTGTAAACATTTTTGACATGTCACAGTAGGAAAAGCACAGGTGTAAATAATAAAATCACTGATGGCTGAATTCCATCTAGCTGCTTCAGTTTCAGGGTCCTGGGTTGCGTCCGTTAATTCCATACTGACATGCTATTTAGTATGCTAAAACAGTAATGTGAAATATTTTAGTATGTCCGAAACCAATATTATGAAAATTGCTTAATATTTCAGTATGTAAACGCTGTACACTCCGGTGGCATAAATATCCCACAATGCAATGCGGGTAGTGACGACAACGTTCATAAAGGACGTTGACGGGAAACCTCTGTAACATCAATAATTCTTCAATTTAACTGTAAGTATAAGATTTCACTTTGTTTAGGTGTAATATGTATTTTAAATTTATTCAGGACTTTGATTCTCACATGAGGTTGGAACGGGTTACCATGGTTACACATCCTCCAACCGACAAGGAGGCTCTCAGGAAGTGACGGCGTAAATTACTGCTCAGTGCGTCTGAAAAGATACATGCTACGCTTATACACACAAACGTATGTTGAACGATAGTACACATATTCAATATGTAAAGAATAGTATGCAAATTCGGACGAAGCCCTCGGTGTTGTTCCTTCTGGCTCACTGTCACGCTGTCACTGCTCACTGGGACACTTGAGTACAACAGCGTCATCGTTAATGTTATTAGTTACACCTATGCTTTTCCTACTATGATAAGTCAAAATGCCTGCTGTGAAAAAAAAGGCCTATTCTGTTTCAGAGTGTTGTGAAGATAAACCTCAGCCTGAGCGTGAATGTTCATTTTTGACCTTGGAAATTTTGACCACAAAAAAAACCCAACCTCAACTCAAAGTCCATTTACCAGCATCACACCGTGTTTCTCAGTGGATTACGTTTGCTCAGTTGCCACCACCGCTGACCACCTGTGTTCCATACTGAGGTCACAGAATGACAACTACTGCTGAGGAAGACCATGATATATGGTTGAAAGCTTTGGTTAAAACTTAGTTAAGATTTTTTTTTTGCCAAACGTCAGCTTGTTTTTTTTGTGATTTCCTAGTTAGCCATGTTATTGTATTAAACAAGCATGATATGCACCGGGGGGAGGGGGGGGGGGGTATGGGCTTCAGCCTGCAAGTAACAGAAAGAAAAGATCACTTTGATGAAAACAGTGAAGCCTCTTGAAGCTAGGGATGCACCGATTTATCGGCCGAACATCGGAATGGGCCGATATTCACTTTGTTGACTGCCATCGGCCTATCTGTAAATAAGCTGGCATTTGCTGATGGCAGTGGCAGATGTTTATCTGTTGTGTCACATATATTTTGCTCCGGCTAAATGTTAGTTATTAAAAATAAAAATAAAAAACAATATTTTTTATGTGAAAGAAAGTTATATTAAAGGTTGTTCCATTAATTTGTTGTTGTTTCTCTGCACAAAAAAGGAATAGATCACAACAACAATAAAAACCTCGGTATCGGCATCAATACATGGATCTGCTTCTACATTCACCAGCACCTACAGTATATATATATACGAAACAATTTATTTTTCAGATCTCAATTTTCCATATTCAAAATAGCCATCTGTTTAGTTACGGTTTCCTCTGAAACTTGGCAGTGTTGTTGGCGGTAAATGTGGCGTGTCTAACCATTTCCTGGTATAAACACATCTTACCAACTGACTTGTGCAGGAGCTGATTACCCAAATGCAGAACACACACACAAAGTTTTGTTTCAAGTTCACACCACAAACATATATCAGACGAGGCTCCACCCGACAATGCACACAGCCACAAACCCAAGTGTGAGAAGGTACATCCAGCATTAATATTCTTATGACTAGTTTTAATCATTGCTATTTTTATGACGCCTACACGACTGGGTTGACGACTGGTTCCCTGTATGCCGTGAGGGCTGTAAATATCTGTTAACAGTTTCAGTATTAGGTTTTCAGTAAAGTCCTCAGTAAAAAAGAAGTGACCAAGTACTGTATAAATAACTCTTTCGTTGTGTTAGACATTTTCTGCTAAATACAGTGAACTTCCTCTTCTCTGTACTTCTGGGAAATTTGAGTTGAAGTTCCCGCTTACTGACCATATCAAGAGCAAAAAGAACAAGTGTAAAGTTGCTAAATTAGCTGTTGTAGCAGGAGCTGTGATCTGATTCCAATGACTGGTCATGACTACTAAAATGGTGGTGGTGGTGGGGGAAAGGGAGATGTAACTGTTAGAATTAAAGAATTTGTTATAATACACACCCTGTCAAAAAAACAGGAGGAGGTGAGGGAGACTCCCAGCGGCTGGGAATTGGCCGGAGAACCGACTGGGAACCGGCTGGGAGGGGGAATTTTAGGTGGCTGCATTTGTATGCAGCACTGTGAATAATAAAACACAGTGTATAAGGACAAAGTTAAAACTTAAAATTAACTCCATAATGAACTGTTTGCTCCCTTTCTATTGCAGGCGTGGAGGAAACGCTGGTTTGTGCTTCGAAGAGGTCGCATGTGCGGCAACCCTGATGTGCTGGAGTACTATCAAAGCAATAGCTCCAAAAAGCCAATCCGCACCATCGACCTGAAAGAGTGTGAGGTCGAAATGCTAACGGGCAGCTCAGGATAAAGCGAGACTTCCAGGGAAGCACCTCTTTGTGGTGAAGACCTCATCTCGTGTTTTTTACCTGGTGGCCAAAACTGAGGAGGACATGAACAGCTGGATCAGTAGCATCAGTCAAATTTGCCAGTTTGGGAGCCCGGAGGATGCAGGTAAACACACACACTACTATTTAGCTTAAAATGTGGTCGTGTTAAAGCTTAAAATTTTTAAAATATACCTGTCTCATTAAAAATCACAACATAATGGTGTAAAACAGAAGGTCATACCATTCACTTATTGCAGTTCAGTAGATTCACCTTGCTGGTCTAGAAGAAACTGGTGTTACTTAACCCCACAAAGGAAGTGGCGAACTGAAAATCAACCTTTAGAATGAGGTCAGGACAAACTGTTTATTTGGTGCAGCGTGGTTCACAGAGAAGACAGGGTTCAGACATAAGGGCGCAGTTTACCGACGACTCACATCATTGTTCAGCATTAAAGGTGCTCTATACGATATCCAGAGTATTAATATAACAGTTAACATCTATTTGCTATGTAAAGATATAGAGGAATAATGTCTACCTGAGCAGAGAATGAAGTCGCTCTCCCTCTCTGTGTTGTAATCCGAGCTTCTCCACGCTTTGTTGACATAGCCGGGCCAGCTGCGAATGCTTTTAGTGCATGTGCCCCACTGACTAGCTAACAGCCACCACTCAGCACGAGCCGCCGGCTCAGCCGTCTCCATGTTGAGAGCCATGCGGCGGCAATAGAAATGTTCCCAATCTCGCAATTAGCACCTTTAAAGTCCTCAAATTTCAATTTGTCATATCTTGCTACAAATGTACAAATGCAGGTTTAAATGAGAATATGTAAAACTGCCATACTCACGTGTTCGTTCATTACTACATTTCTTTTACACATTTTTAATTTTAATGGAGTTCCCAGTGATACCAGTTTCAGGCTGCATTTATAAAATGATGCACAAAACATCTGGAATATTTCCACGGTGTCCTAGTATTTTGCATTATTTTAAAAAAATTGGTAGAGTGGGGAGTGTTTTATCTACATTTAAAAACACCTGAGGGAAAATGTAAGTGATTTGCCATCTATCTGAATGATCCGTGCTTCAAACATTTTATCAGCTGCTTTATCAGTCCATTTTAGCACAGTGTGCTTGATACAGAGCTGTGCACTTTACAGATAGATTTCTCAATAAGTGAGCTCCCAAATCTACAAAATGTCACGTGGTCATGTGGTTAAAACCCTTTGATACAAATCATATCTGGTCTTCTTTCTACAGCAGCAGCAACAACAAAAACAAGTCATTATTGCATTATTTTAAAATGGTAACATTATAAATATAGAAATATTTTTAACTACAGTTTTTCACACCACTCCTCTGTAATGGAAATTAATTTAGATGAGTCAAGCATGGTAGACAAAACGTGACCGCATATCAGACCTGAAGATGCAAGTTACTACTTGCCTGTCACGCAGCCTCACGTTGCAGCTGTATTAGAGGAGATAACAGCAGATCAACAGGGAGCTGAGGTCCCATCCAAATGAACAGATAAATAATGAGATCTTTGTGTCACTTCCGTGAACATGCTTGGGGCTGCACAGAATTAAATTGTCATCTTCTATCACTAAGCGTTGCTTTTATTACCAACTCCTATCAATCTATGTCCAGGGTGATGATGCTTTGACCTTTTGCTTTACTGTTGCCTCCAGTGAAAGCAGGGATCATTAGTGAGGAGACATCTGTTAGAACACTGTCATCTGTGTGAAGGAGATGTTGTGACACGCTGCCCTGCATGTTACCTTAAATCATGTATGCTCTCAGGAAAAACACACACAAGTAGTCGATTATAATGCGAAACTAGATTCCACACAATAAACACTGTGATACAGATAATGTAGCTTCAACCAAGGGTTTTGAAAGAATAGGACTGCCTGGATCTCAAAAGACTTCTGTGCGATGGCACCTCATGACTTTTTGCAAAAGAATATAAAAGGTTGTTCTGCACCCACAGGAGAGCACAGACGTCTATTAAGGGTAGCAAATGTTTCATGAGAACATGCAAAGACTTTGGGATTTCTCCCCCCCTCCCCAACATGGTTCTGCAGCGAGAGCCTTGACTCCGCGGCTTGAGTGAAATGGAATGAAACACATTTCTGAGCGAGCCAATCTGACTAAAAGATTGGAGGACATATAAACAAAAGAGGGAACAGGGCTCCAATTTCAAGGTGCCTGCAAAAAAAAAAATACCATTCGTCTTTTCAAATTCACCCGCTCCGTTTACAGCACTATCGTAAATTTGAGTTACAGTCTCCTGGAGAAACCTCTGTTTGTGTATTGGTTTGCATGTTTCAGCTGGCCCTTGGTGTCAGCATGATGGTTCTTATAGTGGTTGTAACATTTCAGAAACGTCATGATCTCTGTCTCTGCTTGTTCTCAACAGAGAGCTCAGAAGAAGGCTTTCCTCACACCCCATCCCCCCTTCATCCGTCACCTGACAGCTCTGATCGAGTGTCTGTATCAAGCCAACCAGAATCCGGTCACCCACTGGACTACCTATTTCTCTCACAGTGTGAGACGGGCAGTGTGAGCACTAGTAGGTATGTACAATCTGTTAAAACCTTTGACACAAGACAAATGATGGCAGTAATTCATGTTTAACAAATACGATGTTTTCATTTTTTGCATAGATACGACAGCTGTTCAAACTCTGAGATCTCTCTGGAGCAGAAGTCATCAGACGACACTGTCAAGGACATCGTCCCCTCGCCTCTTTTCACCGACTCCTCTTCGTCCTCCATCTTCCACGCCAGCCACAGTCCGTCTCTTTTCCTCCACTGAAGGTTGACTAACCCTCCTTTCAGCGCTCCGTGCACCTCCGGGGCTTTGCCGTCGTCCTCTTCCTCTCCGCTGAGTCCTGTGCCACAAGTGTCTTCCAGTTCGAACAACCGTATTCTTCTGCGTCGTTCAGAGGTGGACGAGTGACAGACACACGGCTCCTCCGCTGCCACCCAAGTCTAATTACTTTGTCAGAGCAGCAAAGTGATGAAGGAGCTACACAGGCCGCGGGCAACAGGTGCACGGCATTTCACAAACAATGCTGCGTTATGTCTCCGGAGGACCTCTTTGTCAAGCCTGGACCACTTCAGAATAGGTATGTCCTCATAGGACGGCTGTCTCACAGTATGCATAATACACAAACTATTATTATGTGCTATTATGATGGGGCAGCATACGGATTAATGTCGACAATAGCTGAGTGTAAAGGGTTGAGAACGTAAAACTAATGTCATTATGCCAATCATACATTTTTTTTTAGGAGATGCTGATAGCAGATCGATGAGGAACAGGAGGCAGAGTCTAAATCTGGTAAGAGAATCCTCAACAGCAGAAAAACAAAACATGTTTTCAATCAAGATCTTGCTGAAATAAAACCTCATGCTTATGGAATAGTTTGACATTTAGGGAAATATGCTCATTCGCTTTCTTGGCGAGAATTAGATGAGAAGATTGATACCACTCTCATCACTCTGTCCCTTAAATATGAAGCCACAGTCAGGAGACAGTTAGCTTAGCTTAGCACAAAGACTGGAAACAGTATCCTATTTGTTTAATCTGTAAAACAGGCACAGTAACTTCCCAGTGTTTCTGCTGGTGGTAACGCTACAGCCGGGATGCTCAATTATGAATCTTGCTATAGCGAAGGCATGGCCCACCATACTCTGCCTCTGATTGGCTAGTACTCGCTGCCTTTGTTAGTTGGATTGGTTAGGTTTAGGCATGAGGAGAGACATTGTTTAGGGTTTAGGATGGCAAAGTCATGACCTGCCCTATGCTGCCTCTGATTGGCTCGTACTCGTTGGTTGGGTTGGTTAGGCTTAGGCATGAGGAGTGAGATTGGTTAGGGTTAAGGTAAGAATATCAGGGTCAGAGGCTCAGATCAGAGGCAGAGTAGGGCGGGTCATCCTAGTTAAAAAAATATCACTACGTGGAGTCTTCGCTGGTTGCCAGGGCAACCTTACAGTGACACACCGGGAAGTCAGTGAATCTGGCCAAGAAATAGTCCAGCACATAACAAAACATAACCACCCATGACTTTCAGCTTTCGTTTTTGTACAGATTAAACAAACAAGACATAACGTGTTAATTAGTGAGCTTTAGAGCTGCTGGTAGGCAGACTTGGTTACCGTTAGACAAAGCCAGGCTAGCTGTTTCCCACTGTTTCTAGTCTTTGTGCTAAGCTAAGCTAAGTAGCCGCTTGGTGTAGCTTCATATTTACCGTACAGACGTAGAGAGCGGTATCGATCCTCTCATCTAACTCATCAAAATGTAGAACTATTCTTTTAAAAAAAAGTTTTACAACAAGAAAGAAGAAAATGTACAACTTTAGCACCCCGAGGGGTTGTACTAAGAATGTGTACCAAAATGTCAAGATGGTGCACTTGTCTGACCTCCTGTTGCTTTGTGTTTCAGCCGCTTTGTTTAAATACCACACAAGTTCAGAGCTACCAGGATGAGTCATATGTCCCCCATGGGCGTCCCGTCTCCCCTCCGTTGCCACCATTGAATGCGACGGCTACATTCCCCATGAGCACCACAGGACGTTCAGTTCCTCAATCCCAAACTGCAAACGATGAGGCCCCGCGACTTCCGGCAGACTGATGGGTCAACCCGGGGATCTCGCGCCGCCTCCAATTCATCGGCATCTCAAGCCTCGCCTGAGGAGAGGTGTGTGTCATAACAGTCCTGATTGGTTCATGTTACATTTATTTTGACATTGTGTGGAAAACACCAGTCCTCCGCCTGGCTGTGCTAAGGAAATGTCAGTACAGGATTCACGCAGATATCAGATACATCGATTTTTTTTCCCACACAATCATCTTTGCTACGTGTCACCCTTTGAAAGCTGGCCTTTCCGTTGCACATTACAGAATTATAGCCGATCCAGTAACTTTGTCCTTTTCTGGGTTCACAGTTCGACCTCCACCTCTTGACTTGAGAGGCCTCTCTACAATCACAGAGTGCCCCACTCATCTTCCTTTGAGCAGAGCAATGACTGAATCATGGTGAGAGGAAAAAAAGGTCTCTTTATCCACAAAGTGGATATAATAGGAAATAATAGCAGATTCAAGTCACGTGTGTCAGTTATGGGACAGCCATTTAAGCATTAAAACTCTGATTTTACCTTTTAAATTATGACAATTTAAATCTCATATTTACCTTGGTTAAAAATATACAGCTCAAGGGTAATATCCTGCTTCTTTTTTATTATATTTTTATTGACACTTAGTAACAAATATACTTGCATGAAATGAGTTACAGACCCTGTGTACATACATCACACACCCATATCTGTCTAAAGTGCCGTATTTTAAGATTTGTTATACATAGAAAAACAAAACAGTAAAAACTATGAACAAATAGGGAGTGATCTTTTCATTTCCATACAATCAAAGATTTGCAAAAATAAAATCTGGCCTGTGGGTTGTTGCATAGTTAACCCAGTTTTCCCAGCTTGACATAAATAATTCCAAGTTATGGTTAACATATGCTGTTATCCTCTATCCTCTCCATTTTGTAAATGTCCATTGTAATGTCCATCCATGCATTTAAAGTTTGGCTCTTCTGTGATAAACACTTCCTCATAAGAATGTTTTTACCAGCTACCAGCAATATATTTAATAAATATTTGTCTCTTTTCAACCATTCTTGAGGCATAAGTCCAAAAAATAAAGTCTACTCCTCAGGGGAACATGACATCTGAAAATATCTTGTAAGGCATTATGAATCCCTTTCCAATAATCTTAAATAACAGATCAATCCCAGAAAACATGGTACTGATGTGCATTTACATTTTCCACAATTTCTCCAGCAAGCTGGGAAATTATCATCATAGTGGGATTTCCGAGAAGGTGTAACAAAATACCTTATCAGACTTTTCCAAATAAACTCCCTCCAATTTTGAGAACTGGTACATTTCCATTGACACAACCATATTGTTGTCCATTCTTCCTCAGATATGATTGTCTCTGCTTCCTTCTCCCATTTTGCTTTATTATACACAATTATTATATAATGTTGTATTTTAAGATTTAATAGCCCTTTATACATACATGAAATGATTCTAACAGTATTTGAGTTATATGCTTTTTTAAAAATTTCTATCAAACCCGTCCTTGGCTGTGTTATATTTTTTCATCTTTTTATTAGCATAATGCCACATCTGAAGGTATCGATAGAAGTCCTGTTTTGCTTCTCGGTTTCTGTTTGTAAAACTTCACAGCTGGTTGCTAGTCTGACATAAATTCTTGTTTTTATTGTGTAATTGCAGTTTTTCAGAGAACTATTCACCTCTTGACAGAAGACTTGAGAACGGAGACAATCCAAGAGATGAAGACACAAACTGCACTGCAATGGTAACTATTTACAGTTGTGAAAACACATTTAAAACAATACATTTATAGTGCAGTGTTGTAGTACTCGAGATCGGTCTTAAGACCACTCCTCTCGTCTCGGAATCAACCGCGTTTTTACTCGCTCTTGTCTCGGTCTCAGACAAAGATGACTGTGGATTATAGACCATGACAGCGTGGATATCACTAAATTGCCTGTGCATTGTCTGATTTATTTGTTAACATCATTACTGTGATTGCTCAAAGAAAACAAAGGAACATTCCCACACATAAAATTCACCTCTGCAATGCTGTTTGATTCTTTTATCAAGACATCATGGTACACTTATATATACATACACACGCACAGTGTATATGGCAATTAAAGAGGTGAATGAAGGAGTCTTCATTTTTTTTCTGTGGGTGTTTTTATGGGAATGTGGATCTTTTCGATCAATTTGAGGCATGTTCCACATTTTATCTTAAGTGTGTCATGCAGTGTGGGACTCACACTGGTCTGGTCTTGACTTGGTCTCAACCCGTCAAAAAGCCTTGTCTCGCCTCGGTCTCGTTACACTCTGGTCTTGGTCATGACTTGGTCTTGGTTTAGGTGGTCTTGTCTACAGCACCGATGTAATGTATAGCCTGACTCAATTCAGAGACAGCAGGCCTTTTTACTGTGCATTTCTGTGTTTCCTATAATGCACCATAAAGATATTTTCACCTCCCTTTGTCACGTAGCTTGTATCAACATAATGAATCATCCACTTTCACGTACATTGATTGCATTTTCCCCCCACAATATGTAAATCCTGTGTGTGATCATATGGTGATAATATTGCAGATCTGCTGCCTAAACACTGCAATATAAAACTGTTTTAATATTCATCATGTGGGCAGAAATCTTTAATTTACTATTGACTTTTTTTATTATCAACTGTATGTAGTCAAAACAAATTTCTAGATATTTCTGGAAATCACTCAAGGAACAAAGTCTGACATTGTTATAATTGTAGGACCGTTTGTGAGCAGAGAAATGCGCTTGAATCTCCGCACAGCTAAAAATGTAGGTGTGGGTAGTGACTACGTGATTCTAAAATATTCTGCTCAGCAAACTGTAATCGCGTGAGGATCTCTAGGGATGACCTTTTAAAAGTGTGATGCTGTATGAGGCTGGTTCCTGGAAAATTGTTGCATATTTAATTGATTTTCCTGGAATAAAGTCATAGAAGAGTCATGAGGGAAGCATATTAGTCATGTACTGTATCTCCTGTTGTACAAAAACATGCTGACAGGCTGCAAGTGGATGCACTTTAGGATTTTCCTGTTTTTTTTCTAAACTCAATCTGAAAATGGACAGTCTAAGGCCACCTTTTTATTTAATGATTGATTTACTGATAACGCAGCACATGTGAAAATAACTTATACTGAAGGTATCTCAGATCATTTTTACCTGGGAACAGTGATGATTGAACTTCATCCATTTCTTTCTCTGACAGGAGTCAAGGCAAAGTTTCTTTCTCACCTTTGATGGAGCCATTCAACCCTGGGCGAGAAGATCCAACCTTGACTATTTGTCACTGGATTTCAATTCTGCGTCCCCCTCTCCTGTGCAGAAGGTATGTTCTGATCAGATCAATGACAGAAATTAAAATAATATCTTCCATATTTAAGTACAAACTCCGCTGTGCAACTGTAGCCTCTGTGGACGGTCTTCATTTTTCTAAACTGGATATTGATACTCTGACATTGTTGATGTAGGAGAGAACGGACAGCTAACACCACACATGAATGATCTTTGATATTGTAAAATACATTTTGGTAACATTTTATTTTACAGGTCCGCAAATCTCATGGTAATTAGGTGATAATTAGAAAGTAACCTATTTGGAATTTCTTTGGAATTACTGCCAAATTACCCCAATATTTACCTCAAAATGTGTCAAAAATTACTTTGTTTGGCTGTCTTGACTTGGGACTTGCCTCTGGAATTTTATTATTTATCATTTATATCTATTATAAATAGTTATTTAATAATTATATACGCTATTTCCTAATAAGCAGTATCAAGAGCTGGTAATTTATTTAAATATATTTTCCAGGAAAAGAATACAAAGTGAATTGCATAGGCTTTATTTCCATGTCTGCTGGTAAATAGATATAATTATCAAATACCTTACTTTGAAATTTCTTTAAAAAACTCCCTGAATCATTACATTAGCTACCAGGTTACATTTGTGTAGACAATAAGTCACACAATGGTGAGATTTGTGCCTGATCAGATTTGTCTTCTATTAGTTTTGGTTTTCCACCTCCGATGAAGAGCAGCGCACAGCTGCTTCTCAAGCCTAAGGGCCCTATTTAAACCATTATATGCTATTTTAGCATATAATTATTAAATAATGTTTATAATAAAGGCCTTTTTTGATAACGATTGAGTTAAATATTTGGGTAGTTTGGCAGTAATTCCAAAGAAATTTCAAATAGGTTACTTGCTAATTATCACCTAATTACCATGAAATTTGTGAACCTGTAAAATGAAGTGTTACTAATCATGTTTTTAAACTTACTTCAGCTCAGCCAGCCCACACTGAGAAGGAGTATATCATTACAATATTAGCTCCACTGACCTTTATTATTACTTATTATTATTTGAAACGACCAAATGAGTGCTAACTCCACAGGTAAAAAAAAACCCACCAACAACTTGTCTGTAAGCAGTGACAACAAAACACATATTTTAAGATTTGTTACTTGTGACATCTTGAAACAGTTGACTCTTATAGTATTGAAAAATGTAACGTTGCAATGAGAAATGCGTTATCGAGGATATGATCCCAAAGATTTGTACAGTACACTCAGGAGCATCAAATACATTAAGTGCAACATGATTATTGTTCGTACAAGTAAAGCAGAGCCATGTTCATTTTGGAAACGTATCACTCAGTGTCTCCTCATCTCTCCCTCTCCGTGTCCAGCAGAAGCCCTATCTTGTTGATGACCACAGAGTGGATTACGTGCAGGTGGATGAGAAGAAGACTCAGGCGCTGCAAAGCACAAAAATGGAGTGGACAGATGTGCGGCAGTCAAAAACATAAATGGAACATGCATGCTGAAAAAAATCAGGAAGACCAACAATAACACCAGCGAAGAGGACATATATGAAGAGGACCAAAAACAATCTAAAAGCACTTTGAAAAACAGTATTGAAATAAAAGTACAAGAGTAAGTAAGTTAGATGCTTGTCTGAGGGGTGGAAACACAAAATTGCACTGTAAACCTTTCTCTATCAGTAGATCAATATTGTAAATAATACCAGACTGTGCACTATATCACGAGGATTTTTACTGTAGCATAATGTTTTACCAAATACTGAAAAGGGCATAATCATTGCTTCACTGTAAAGAAAAAAATGTGAGACTTGCTGTATGTATAGTAATTGTGAGTGTAAATAAGACAAATATTTTAATGATGACATTTTTTATATATATTTCTCTCCCTCATTATATATCATAAACCAAAATGATCCATCCTGAGCTATCTCCCTCTTCTGCTCCTTCTGTGACCTTCATATTGAAGATCTTTTCACTTGTTTTGGTACTGTGATTACTACAATAGATTCTGGAAACAAGTCATAGACATTGTTTTCCCGTACATCCCCACAAACCTCCTTGAGGTTTGGAAATGTTATCTTTGGTTTTATTGATTTTAAGAGAGAGGAGGCCTCTGACTCTTTTTTGTGACTAATCTTATTTTGCTTCCAGCTAAACATCACATCCATGAGTCAAAATTCAACAAAAGCAAACCATCATTATGAGCAATGTCAAAAATTATATTGAAATAATTTCCTCTACAGATATCATTTCAACCCCATTTCCTTACATTTTTAATTTATTGTGTTTTGGTTATTTATTTAATTATGTCTTTTTGTCGTGTATGTGTCCGTCCGTCCCCTCCCCCCCTTGGCATTTTCAATTTTCTATGCTCTGATAAGTATAAATAAAGTTTATATATATTTTTTAAAAATGTGGCATTTTCCTTAATTAACAGATGACACACCAGTCAACATTATTTTTTAATTACACCTAAACAAATGAAAAAGACCCCACCTCATCAAGGTTCCCTTTCCCATATAGGAAAATATGTAATACATTGTGTTAAACATATAGATAAAAGTAGAAATAAAATAGCAACACATATTTTGGAATGTATAGAAGGAACTCTCCATCCACTTCTTTGTTTCGAAAAAAATCTATTTATAATAGTGGGGTTAAATTTTATTAAGCATGCAATTATGTTTTTTTCCGGACTATATATTATATTTCTAATTGTATTATTATTATTATTATTATTACTAGTATTGTTCTTATTATTGTTATAATGGTTGTTATTATTGTTATATTATTATTATTGTCATTATCACCATTATTATTGTTATAAAACACACGTTACACACATGTTGCGTCACTAGCGTGCGCCGAGAGGAGGGTTACGTCACGCAAGGAGCTTTGGGTAAATGAGGTGAGTCTGGAGAGGAAGTCATCATCCAACATTTAAACGCTGGAGCTTTTGTGATGATCTCCAGCATAATGGACATGCAAGGCTAAACTAGACACATGAATCAGACAGGTGTGTAGCTGGTCTACGTGTTTCTACCACACAGTCTCGCTGCGGTGTGGTTGAACGTGTCCCACCGCTAGACACTGTCACACTCCCAGTACAGACACTAACACTGGTGAGTGGAGGTTAACGGTGTTAGCTAAAGCTAACGGTAGCTAGCTAGATAACGGTGGCTGCAAACAAATGAAACCGTATGTGGTGAAAGCTAACGTTACTCCTGGGCCCGAGTCGACACATGCTGTAAGCCAAAGTTAGAGTCGGCGTTAGCAGAAAGCAGAAAGCATGCTTTGAGAGGTAACCAGGTCTCCTGGTTGAGGAACCAGCTCCAGCTCCGTGCTGCAGGATTCTGGCGTTAGTTGGTAAGTTTGTTTACGTTACAACCCAGCTAGCTCCAGGAGCTAGTGTGCCATTTAGTTTGGTTTCACATGGAAACTGACGTCTCAGACTTGGTCTGTTAGCTGAAGTGAATTCAGTGTTGGCTACAGCCTATTCTCTTTGCTAAGGCTCTCATTTAAAGCACATTTTGGAGAATGTGTGACCCACTGCTGGTCTTTATTACTGTGGCAGAGCGGCGTTACAGCTGTAGCCTGTTGCTTGATCACCTGGGCTTTTACATCACAATACAAGTCACTATCTTGGGTTTTATTTCATCTTTGATTAACGTTCAATCAGTCACGGTTATATGCAATTGTGCAATTAAACATAAATGCACTGAATAGTTTTACCGTAGTCTGTATTTCTCTGGCATGCACCTATGTTAAGATATACATTACTATAATGTTAATTGGTTTAGTTTAGTTTTATTCTCCCACAACACAATATATGCATAACATACTTGCAGAAATATAAACAAAACGCACAAATATCCAATACAAAGACAATACATTCAGTATGAATATAGGGTGTATATGTAAAACTGAAAAAATAAATGCACTAAGTTGCTTAGGCATATAAGCTTTATATTGATGATGTAAATGAGTTTAAGCTAATTTCAGCTATTTTTTGTTTAGCCTTTTAACCAGACACCAAGCCAAAGTGGAAGTACAGTAATATTGCATAAACATTCTTACATTTATTTATATGGCTTTTCTTCCTTTTCACAAAAGAATGGCTCAAATTACTTAATAGAGAGTGAGCCTTAGATCTAAGTCAGCAATAAACTATGTCAAAAATGCAGCAAAATAATACAGAATAAAAAGAAAGCAACCAAGACAACAAAAAAACACAGAGGCATAACAATCGTAAGTGGGGCGGAAAAGTCAGGGTTTGTGTTCGGGTGAAATTATTACAAATTCCCACTCTGAGAACATGTTAAAAAAATATGAAGTAAAGATTTCTTTTTTATGCATATACGGTTGAGTAATTTTAGCTTACAGAACAATGACTCACCTCCGGTAGGCTGAAGTTGTCTTCTTACATCTTGGTATGTCAAAATACACCTGTAGATGACAAAAGTAAAAAGGCTGATGGGCTCAGTGATACAGAGGACACCGATGAGTGGAAATATTTAGAGTCTGCAATGTGAATACTTCATATCAATGTGGCAGATGTTACATTTCAATTGATCATTGATTCTTTGTCTCAACTTTCTCATTACAGGGCTCATATCAGATGGAAGACACATTCTCTGCAATGATCCTATCAGCTGATTTAGAAGATTCAGCTACTATGCCTTCCATTGGACTGCTTTTGTAAACGTGGTAGCCATGTCTTCTCGTAAGGTAGATGAGCTACCGAGCGACACCAAGGGTTTGGCTTCAGGCTCTGCACAGAATTCCCCATGTGGCCCCGATGACATCACGGAAGAGCCTCAGCCGGAAACGATGAACGCTGCGGTGAAATCCCAGAAATCTGGAAAATTTCGGAGGACTGCCCTGACGTTTTTCGGAGTTCGTAAAGGCATCTGTATTTTGCCTAGTTTCTTTGGAGGGAGGAGTAAAAATCCGAACAAGTGGTCTTCTAAGAAAGGAATCAACAAAAGCAGAACGCATGATGGGATAAGTAAGGTTAGTCATGATGACAATCTGAGCAGTCGCTACACCTCAGCTGGAGATTTTGAGTACCGCGGCCAGAGGGACTGTGCTGGAGAGCTCCACAGTAGCTGCCACAATGAATGTAGTCACCACGCTGCTGACCAGAAATCACTGACTCTTACCCGGCAGAAAAGGGGTTTTAGGAGTCTTTTTCAAAGTTTTAAGTATCACAGAAACCATAGAAATGCTGGATCGGATAAAACCGAAATGATCGCAATGTCCTCTCCTCGCTGCAAGAAAGAGGTGCCTGTTGTCCCGGACAACACCAACCAGTATGTCACAGAGTGCCTGGGATTTGAACCTGATGTGCCTGACTTTGCAGATGTTGTATGTGATATTTCCATTGGTGCTGAATGTATTGAGCTGCCATCAGAGAAGAGTGTGGAGCAAGACAGCCCAAAGTCCGAGCTTGACGATGAGATTTGTGATGAGGAAATTAGTCTGATGGCTGTGGTGTCCAGCGAATTGAAGGAGAGTTCCAGAGGACACAGCGAGCCTTGTCTGAAACTTCAGACGATGTCTGAGCCCACGTTGAAGTCCGAAACACCTGCTGGCTCGTCGGATCAGCTGAACCTGATTTATGGAGACGTTGCATCATTGAAGAGCTTTGATTCGCTCACTGGCTGCGGGGACATTATTGCAGATCAAGAAGACGACAGCATCACAGAGAGCACGGTTTCTGGAGAGAGGAGCAGGAATGGAGGAAAGAGGGCCTCTTGTTATCTTACGTATCAGGGCGGCGGCGAAGAAATGGCCTCCCCCGAAGATCTGGACGAGGAGTGTGATTTCTGGGGAAATAGTGTGACAGAGGAAATTTGCTGTACTTGCAACCAAGAACACACAGATTTGACTGCTGACCTGTCAAGTTCTCACAATATGGACTTGCTGAACAGTAACAGTGCACAGCAAGCCAGTGGCATGGACACTTCTTCAATTGCTGATGTGTTAACTCCTCAAAGCGAGCATCAAGAATCAGTTCCAAACAGCGACGAGGGCTACTATGATTCAACGACCCCGGGGCCAGATGATGGACAGGAAAAAGCTGACAGACTAAGGGCAGAGAGATTACCCAGGGACAGCTACAGCGGCGATGCCCTCTATGAACTTTTTGCACCTGACGAGAGCCTCATCAGTCCACATTATGAAAACAAATCAAAGCTGCCCAGTTCAAAACAATGCGAGTATTTAAGTGAGCCATGTGTTGATGTGACAGATTCCGTCTTTGTTCCAGACATGAATAGATTACAAATAAGTGCTGAACTGTACAGAGTTGGCGATTTTCTAGAGACGCCGAGCACATGCGGTAAATCCTCGGAGTTGGCACAAAATACGGTCAGTCGGCAGGAAATCAGCACAAATAAAAATTGTAATTTGAATTCAAAATCACAAGCATCAGGCAACAAGAATAATCCGTCAGATGTATTTGATGAAAAAGGAAATGCTTCCACCGAAAAAAGAACAAAATCCATAAATGCTGATTGTGAGAAAAGGCACAGCAGCGTATCATTCGGAAGCACATCCGACCCCGATTTTGAAACATTTTGTGAACCCAAAGAGCAACATCTGGAGGAAAACAAGCCTGTGGCTTTACCATACAAAAACATCAATTCTCCATCTCCAGATGACAACAATGACTTGGATGATGGACAAACTGTGTGTTTCTCTCAAGCACTTGTGGACTACACAAAACAATCTCAGATGCTGAGCAACTTGCACAACAACGCGGACGATTTGGAGACAAACTCTGCCTTCACCCCAAACATGCAGGCCTTACCTACCATAGTCACATTTGATGTAGTGGATATGCATAACGAGGGGGAATACGACGAGCAGATTCACATGGAGCTGGAGGAGGACATTTCATCGCCCTATCAGGAGTTTGAAGAGAGCTACTTACAAAAAGATGCATTTGCTGAATGTGACTATCAAATGTTAGACCTGTATGAGCAGAACATGATCAGTAACACATGGGCAATTGCTACTCTGCCACGGCACCTAGGCCTTACAAGAGTCAGTCAGTCCATGCCTAATCCATTGTCTCTGGACAGGAGAAGTAGGTCTCTGGACACAGAAAGCCTTGAGTTGAAGATGCCTGACGTATACAGGGAGAACAGAGCTGCTATCGTTTCTCGTTCTCAAACCGAACAGGACTCTGAAAGAGATTCTTCAGCATATTACAAAAAGAATGTACTCGTGTCTGCGTCCGAGGTTAGAGACAGTAGTAGCATTATGGCCTTATCGTGGCAAACAAGGTCAGAAATGTCTTTAAGCCTTCCTCTGACAGACGGGGGATTCACTGACAAAGTTCAGAGTCAATCCCAAGTGAAGCGCAAAATATTTTCCAGTTCGTCCAGCAGTGATTGCCCCAACAGTAAATCACAACTTTGCTCGAAGGTGTCAGACAGAGATTTAATATCACAGAATGCAGAGCTGTACAACAGGCAGCGTCACCCTCCATCTCAGTCAGATTTACCTCACAGCACCTTCGTTTATCCTGGAATGATGGACGACGAATCAGATGATGTTGATGAGGAGGTTTTTTGTAAAGCCGCCACCAATTTGCAATCCTATAATCAGTGTGGTAAAAGCAGACCGGTGGCTAACAGGGAAGGGACATCTCATACTGGGAGTCCTCTGAACGCAGGTGTGTCTAAAGATGAAATGGCCGTCCTCACCCAGGGATGTGGCCTGCAACAAACTCCCCGAGGCGACCTTTAATTGAAAGGCTCTTGGCATTGAAATCACATGTATACAGTATGTGCTAATGAGTGCTTATTTTATGTTACATCCAAAGGAGTAATTGTTGCTTATTTTTTACTTGCACAACGGATTCATTTGAAAAGTTGTTGTACACTGTGAGAGACGGGACATGAATTGAAGTTTGAAATTATTCTGAAATGTAGAGTCTGTGCCATCATGCTGTGTCTAGTACATGGCTGTCTCATTCGGAAGTCAAAAGGGATTTTCTTAGGGCTGACCCGAATGCGTCAAAGCTTTGAAGCTTCGACCGTTGCCATGGTATTTGACCTCCAAATCACTATTCGTATCCTTCGGATTTTTTAAAAAATATATAAGAATGTAATAAGTAAGGGATAATGTACAGCGAGCCGGTCATTGTTATGAAAGAAACCCCGACAGGGCGATGCCGCACCCCAACGCAAAGCGAAGGGGTCTGTCATCGTCCTGAAGGGGTTTCTTTCACAACAATGACCCGCTAGCTGTACATTATCCCGTTTATTACACGGCTATTTACTTAAGAAATCAATAATTTGACACAAAAACAGTCCGACATCAGAACTGCGCCCATAGCAACGGTCTGCTATACATAGCAACGGTCTGCTATAAAGAAATAACAGACCGTAGAACGCCATGATTGACCAATCAGAATCAAGTATTCAACAAACCCGTGTAATAATAAAGTATAAATACCAAAATAGCACATGAAATAAGGAATAATCCCACAACATTATTCATATTCAACTTTAATTATTATTACTTATTCTCAGATGGTTTGTTTTGTGTAGAGGTGCGTGTGTGTGTACAGGCACTGAACAAGGGAGATGGAGACAGACAGACAGAAGAACATGTCAGCTTGCCGCGCCACACTGCCCTGCTCTGCGAATACCTTCGAATATTTCTCACCAAAGCTTCAAAGCCCAAAAAAATAGTATTATGGGCAGCCCTAGATTTTCTGCATTTCCACAGCAACGGTTGCTTGTGTCACACAGGCCATTTCAGTCTATTGAAAGTGTTTTAAGCAAGTAAATAGTTTAATTTGCACTGAAAATGCTCACAGATTCATCTCATTAAGCTATTGAATTTTACTGTAATGTTCATACCCATATGTAGCCTCAGTGTCCAGGTCTCAGTAGTAATGCCACACTTTTATTTAATTGGTATTCATTAGCCTGGTTTCCATAGCAAAGCCAAACAGGGCAAGTCTTGCTTACTTTGCCTATTGCCCCGAAACACATGCTTATGCTTTAAGTGCCGGCTTATGTTTGTGTTTACTGTTTTTTCACAGCCTCTATTTACTCCAGTAAAGAGAAGCTTACTCCAGTTAGCTTTATGTTGGCCTGTCATGATGCTCAAATTTACTGTTTCTAGCTGTTTTCTTGGTTTACCACATTTCAGGACAGATTGGGTTTAGGAAACAACAAGAGAATATCACATTTCACATGGAGGAGTAGCTCAATCCACAATCTCAAACATGTCTGCTGATACCTTCACGGGGTTTATTTGAAATACATTAAGCTGTTATTGTGTTTGGCTTAATCTCCAAACATCTAACAGCTAGTTCTTCCCCTCAGGATAAGCATGTATAGGAAATGTACCAACGGACTGATAGGTCTTGCATCTTAACCTCAGCTGCCACTTGATTTACACACTGTAGATAGCTTTACAAGGCATCTACTTGTGCTTAATATAGCACATTTCACATGCAGTTACCCTGTGTATGAAAGTGCTTTATATAAAACGTTGCCAGATTCAAATATCTATAAAACGGTAGATAACAAATCAAGGAAAAAGAAACTAGCTGTACCTAATAGTCTCAAATTTACTGTGTGATTGCTTTAGCCGATTTGGCCTTACCGTGGCTGTTGTTTTCAATTTTCCAACAGCTTGACCACCTGTAAAGTTTAAAAATCTTACTGAAATGATGCACTCCATTACTGCATTACTGTACGCTTGTGGAATGAAAACGTAGTTTGATTTTGAAATGATATGTCTAAACTGGTATCATCATTTTCTTGTGCATTTAATGTGTGATCGGTCAGAGGTTAAACTGTCAGATGATGTAGTTTTTTATAGTGTAGTATTGAACAAATGTCAAATGATTTGTATTTATATTCTCAGCTATTTGTACACTGTAACATTGTATTCAGAATGGTTATTACAAATTGGCAATATTCTTTTTTGTTTGAGTTTTCTTTTACATTTTGGATATTTTTTTATTGTTAAGTTACAGCCATGTTACATTAGGGGATTACCCTTGAAAATCTGTTACTGTTTTGTCAGAGTAGAACACTGCCTTATACTAAAGTAAACACGACAAGACATCATTTTTTCCATTGTCTTTTTTTTCATTTTCTCTCACTTGTTCACATTATGGGGGAGCTGAGACAGGGAAACCTTGACAAATCTGTTGTAGCGCTTAAACATGGGCAGACACATTCACACTGACACCTATAAGCAGTTTAGAGTTTCAAGTTCACCTGAGCATAGGGTGACCAAATCCCAACAAATGATATGTGGGACAAAGAGTATGTTTGTGTGGGACAATGTGGGACATGTTACCAATGCTGTGAGGTCCTTAAACTTAAAAAATAAACATTTCTATTCTGCCCCATACCTCGTAAAATCTTTACCTGAATGCATCTATTGATCGGCATATATTTTTTTGAGCCAGATGTTTCATGTGAGACTCACATGTACTGTTTAGCTCCATGTCCTATTCCTTCCATGTGAAATTGAAAAAGAACTAGAAAAGTTCGCAAAAAAATTGCCAGTTTCACCCACTTCTAAGTAGCCTTTGTTGTAGTTGCATTTCTTTTTCTTTGTGGTAGTTTTCCATCATATTTGCCCTAAATCTGCATAGTTTGTGACTTTGTGGTGACTTGCAATTTTCCCTGGCATAGAGTAGCAAAGACGGCGACAGGTCAACCTGCACTTGACCCAGGTGTGCGCAGTTTGATTGACAGGAAATACAACCCTGTGATGACAGCCTTCCCTGCTTTCTTCACAGCCATTGGATAAAAACCTGATTTTTAAAAAGTGTCTGTTCTGCAATGGTTTGACTTTTGAAAAACTAGAGCCAAAGAAAATGTGGGACATTGTCTCAATATGTGGGTCAACAACAACTGGGATAAAAAATGCTGTGCAGTGTGTGACACCTGGTCACCATACCAGAGCACCTGAGAAGAACGTGTACAGTCTGGTTCAAATCCAGGACTGTCATTGCTGGGAGTGGATGCAAAGCTGCTAGCACACAATTTAGAAATCACTGGCACCTGTCTTGTATGTGCATTATATGCATCATTTATTTTAATATGACTACTATGATCTGCTAGATCAAGCTTCTGTATTCAAACTGAATGGGAATTAGTTAGTAGTTTGGAGCAAGTCACTCAGAGTACAGGGTATAGGTTTAGCTATTGTGCTATTATTATTACTATTATTGAGGTATTATTTAATTAGAATTTACTCATAATCAAGTTATTCCCATTTTAAGCACCTCAGTTGGATTCTATGACAAATCTGTCCTTGCTTGTTTGCAAGACTCAGTTTATTAATTTATTTATTTTCAGTGGTCTGGGAAATGTCACAACGAAAGTATCCTAAAAGCCCCGTGTTGATGAAACCTCTGATGAAGTAGCCGGTAACGAGAAAGTCACGGTGTTGTGACCCCGGTGTCTTTTCGCCGCTTAGGTTACTTATTTCCCTCCCGATATCTGGCAACCCGGACCAAACTGCGACAGCGCCAATGGCAGCAAAACACAAGTGTTCCAGGCGAGGATAGGAGAGGAGAGCAGAGCAGGATGACAGCAACAAGGTGAGAGGAGCACCGTCTCAAGTCAACGACAGCACTGATACATGTGCACATTATCTAGAGAATAATGTTGTGTTGCTGTGGCTTCACCTCCGTCTGAAATATTAAATTATCGTCAACTTTATCTCAAGTTCCAGCGCGTTAGTATTCTGTTAGCAGCCGCTCAGCAGCTAAAGCTAACTCCTGTTAGCAACCCGAGGTTGAAGTTAGCCTGAGGAGCCACTGAGCTGGCTATCATCACTGTAACGTTAGCTACCGTTAACTAAAGCTTGATAGTCAGCGTTAGCTTGCAATAACAGCTATCTAGTCAGTCTCTAGGCAGTGCCAAAACAGATGAACCGAAGTAGGCCGGTTAGCTTCTGTAGCTAAGATGTTGACTCTCCAGCTGGCAGAGTAACGGTACACTAGCAGGCTAACATGCTAGCGTGTGCTAACCGCGACTCGGGCCTAAGGATGTCAACCCGGTTATCTCTAACCAAATGAAATCACAGAGGTGACGTCGTGTGCAGCTGTAATGTTATAACGTGTATTGTAAGTATTCTATCTCTTTTACTGTCATCTTGTTTAACCTTCCTCTATTTCATCCCTCTCAGCTCATGATGCTGATGCTAATGATATCAAGCACTTCAGTTCTTTTCTATTGACGTGTCAACTAGTTAGCTCATGAATGCAATAACCTAGTCTACCTAGGTTCATTTAACAGGTCAGGAGCTTTAATCTATGTTACTGTCATTGGGATCAATGCAGTGTTTGGCTTTGGTTGCACATCCATGTAGTGTGCTGTTAAATCAAGATAAAACTGGCTGAATATGAGCATTCAGTTCAATCCTCACTTTCTCTTTGCTTACTGTTAATATCCCCCTGCTAAAGGGACCATTTCTTCAGGTTTTACTTTGAAATGATTCTAGTTTCCAACCTGTTAAACACATAATTAATTGGATGCGTCTGTAGAAGTTGAAATTCTACTTAAAAAATCACCAATCAACTTGATAAGAGGAAGAACTTAAGTAAAAGCTCACAGTAAATAAGCAAAGTTAGTTAGAACTTAATTGAATGTTTATGACATACAATATACTTTACAGAATGGGGAAGTATGAAGCATGTTGTTACCTGGAGTCATATTCATGATATTTGATTCCTCATTCATGCATTAATTAGTTCATACACTATATAGAATAGATGCAACTTTATTTTATGTGTTTGTAATGAAAGGCGATGATCCTGATTTTTCGGAGGGAGATTGGCCTGTTTGTGAAACTACACACTAAGAAATGCAAAGATCCAGATGTCCAGTACTCTAACATGGCATTTGGTTAAATTTATACTTTTTAAAAATGACTGAAAAGACTTGCAAGTGATACCTTTTTTCCTGCATGACTGTTACAGTGCGTTTCCATAGCAAGTGTACATAAGGAGTGACGGCTGTCCACTAAGATACCAGCTAAAAATCCCTCTGCAGATGATGAACCAAGCATGCACAGAACGTATATTTTAGGGGGTTTTGTTCAGCAACATAAGCCGTTTACAGTTAGACCATATGATTTAAAAAAAAAAAAAAAAAAACTAAAAAAAAAAACTTTTGAACAATGCGACATATGCCTTTCTTTGTGACACACTGGAAGAGGTCACCCGGGCCATATGGGGGATTTTGGTTTGTAAGATGACCAGTGAACTCCTACAAAAGTGTAGTGTAATGATTATCAGCCAAAATGCAGTCTTCCTATTGTAGCAGTAGAGCTGTCACTGGTCTAAAAGTGAGATGGGAGCATGGTGCCATCATCTGATCAATGTAAATAAGGAAATAAGATCATATTAGTTTTTCTTTTCATGCCCTGGATGACAGTTTACTATGACGTCCCCTTGGTTATGTTGAAGCATATTCATAACCTCTCATTTATGTTTGTGTGTCTTTGTGCTTTTCAGCTCAGAAGAAGAAGTTATTTCTAGGCCCAGATAATCTTCACATGCCCTTCACACTGATTAGGTGTTGCAGTAGCCACTGTTCAAGAGCATCTCAGTTTTGTAGTTTTGAAGTGATGGGTCTTCTTAAAGATGGTGGTGGCTAAGCATGCTGAAACTGTCTTTATGCAGAGTACTGGGAACTGATTGTGTTTTCCACTTTGTGCTATCACAGCAACACTTACATACCATTCTATCATTTTTCTGTCTCATATAAAATAACTGCTGGATCATTTTTGTACAGCGGTGCCTTAAATTTGTCAATCTTAATTTCAAGATATCTAACCAGCCAAGTGGTACATGTAAGCAACACTGACCATATAGTGCAGTTTATCCCTTCTTCATACTGGATACTATGTAGGGTCAGCAATGTAAAAGACGGCTTCAGGGACCTGTTTCACTTGTTGCTATGAAACCGAACCACACGAGTCTGTACATGTGCAGAGATAGTCTGGAGGCCTTGCTGAGTCGAAGCCTGTGAATCTGGAGGTGGAAGGGAAGGGATTGGAAGAGCTCTGCTCCCTTAAACATGTATACAAGTAATGTAAAATGTCTTAAATGACAGTGGAATGTGTGAGTTTTACAAATGTGCCTCAACATCCCTCTTTTTTCTCCTTTCAAGTGTTCAACCCTTAGTTTCTTCTCAATCCTTGTTGTGATCAGCAGTGAGACAGTGTGCACAACTGATGCTTTAAGAATGAAGGTATGCATTTGTAGCCATAGATTGACCCTCAGAATATCTATCAACCTTCAGGGTCTTCCATAAATATAGGTCTTGTGTATTACCTGATGAGGGTGTTGCCAGTGACATAGTAGTTGCTATGTAATGTAATTTTTTTTATTGCAAAATATGCTGCCTCAAGAGTTTTAGTGTGGAGTTGTAGTGTAGCTGTAAGTGTTCTGCATTTACTGACTGCCTGAAGAGAGATGATGAGCTGTGTTTGTGTTAGTCGTGACTGGTAAAAAGGAGTTAGCTGATGACAAGGCTGTGTTGCTAAGCAACGCACATCATGGGCTGCGCCTCTTGAAGCTCGAAGCTGGCTGTATTCTGCTCTCTGCAAGACTGGGGGAAAGTGTGGTTGAGTGTTTCTGTGCATTAATGCACTTGTTATTAAGATTATTCGATTACCAATATCCATATGTACAAATGTACACTTGGAGCTGTTGAGAGTGTTCAGGCTCCCCTGAAGTCATATTCTGCTTTACCTTTAAACGGCTGCGTTCCCTGAGGAATTCAGTTCAATTCAGATTGTCCGTCAGAGGGCTGGAGGCGCAGGGATACGCTGTTCGGCCCACACTTTGTCTCAGGTTATGTTAACTCATGCACTCACCCCATGTGTGTGTCTGGCTCCAGTGTTGCTTGCGAGACCAGTAAGGCTTTTGTGCACATGGAGGCGAGGGTTGTTCTGCAGCACATTAACACATTTTGTGCAGGAACACTGGGGTTTTCATTTTAACACCAGTTAGCTGGAGAGACAGGGAAGTCAGGTGGCTGTCTGTTGTAACTATATTTTTCCATATTGCACCTATAAGCAAGAGGAGATCAGTGACAGTTTCTTTTTTTCTATGCATGTATTTGTTTATTGCGAAAAAGAACCAAAGTGAATTTCTGTAATATTCACAGTACGCTGATGCTATTTCCACCTAACATTAGTAAATATTCACAATTCTTTTCAGGTTTGTTGGTAACTTTCTCACTGCATACCTGCTACAACCAGGGCAACAGTGCTGTAGATGCTTTGCTATAGTTTGAATGTGCAGTTAGTTACAGCTTACAGCTTTAAGTACATTGTTCGTTGTACATTTGTCAGAATCAAAGAGTTTGTAGGTGTGACATATAACATTTCAGAACAGGAGTGACAGTGAGTCAGACAAAACGTATACCCTGCAAACATCACCCAGACTATTGCAGATAATTTAACCAACCAGTTTCACCAATAAACGAATCAAAAGATTAAACTTGGCGATTGTGAACGACAAACACTAAAACACAGTCGGTCAGAGAGAACATACATATGTTCCTATTCAGAGCAGTCCTTTTCCTGCGCTGCAGTGGTTTTTTGGTAACTTGTTTATTTGAGCAGGTGACTAATATGTTTCGTTTGTCTGACTGATTTCGTCACTTGCCCCAGATAGCAGTGTTTCCCACAGGTTGAGAATTTATTGGTCTACCACAAGTAGGGTGGTGGGTGAGGAGGTGAGGGAGCTGAAGACTGCAAGGCTGCATTTGTACCAGATCAGGCGTTGCGGCAATTCGCTACAGGGTTGTGCGGCAGTGTGGGAGCGTCACGTAAATGGCCCCTTAATTGTGACAACTGACGTCTTTAGTTCCCTCATGGCTGGCTCTGGATTGCCGGTTATGTGATTGGCCACCGCAGCATGACATCGGGTTGCGTTTCTCTGAAAGTTGATTCTCTTTCTGCTTTTCTGACGCAGGCTGCTGCAGGTTTTTTTTGGCACCCCCTGCGGTCGCTGCTGCCGCTGCTCAAAACTTGCATCCACCTTAGCATCCAATTATAGTTGTTGCCATTCACAAATATGTCTGTTTTCTTGTTGTATCTTATGAAATAGTTATTTAATCGTGGCCAATACACATTAAATGTTAACCAGCAGTCATTCTCAAGCTGCTTCACGGCGGTGATAAAATCCTCATTTTTATCATTGCAACGTCGTCTGACAAAATCATCATAGATCCAGGTTAATGACAACAGCTCTGCTGTTAGAGGCGACTAAAGGTTGTCCTCTTAACTGTACTCGCACTGTGGCACACAGCCCCCGACCCTCATTGCACTGGCTTAGTGGGTAATCGCTTTGCAAAAGCTCCGTTTACTCCATGCACACTGAAACACCAAACCCTGAGTTTTAAGATTTACACAGTCTTGAATCCGTTTTTGGAAAAGCTTCATTTTGGGCGAAAGTGCTGTTTTATGGTACGTGTCCACAGCCCCCGTCCTTTCCACGCTTCCCATTCATTGTTTATGTAAGCAGCCATGCAATGCATTCTGGTAGTGTGGCGGCGCAATTCGAGAAACGGAGCGTCACATTTGCATAAAGTTGAGGGCTAGTCTACTTTATTCAAATCACGGGCGTCCGACGCTACTCGCCGCCTCTCGAAACTCCCGAGAATCTTTTAAAATAAACGTTGTTGATCCAAAATAAAGACAGATTCAGCAGCTGCATGGATTATTTCTCGCCTCAAATGTTCTCAGAAACACATTTCGGTGAACTATTTTCGTGAAATAAGAGAAGAAAGTTTCCAAACGAGCCTCCATACTGTTTCCGGTTTAAAAGCTGGGAGCAGTATCCCATGGAGGGAAAGCGTTCGTCCAATCAGGAGCCTAGAGCCTTGTTTCTAGTGACAGCCCACCAAGCGTCCAATGCTGGGAAGTGGTGCATCCCCTCGCGATAAAAAACGCCCCTGTGGACACATACCATTAGTCTGGACAGAGAGCTGAAATGGAGAGAATAAGATACTTACAAATGAATCGGCTTTATGTAGACCTACTCCAAGGTGCATTAAAAGATGATTGAATTCACAAGCTAACAAACAGTTGCATAGAAATGTTTCATTCTAGTAGACTCTTCTATTTTGATACGCCACTGCTTTTCAAAGCAGTCTTTTAAAAATACAAAATAATCTTTTTGGTTGGGCCAACAAAATAAAGCCTATGTATGAGAACAGAGGCAAATGATTTCTTAGGGTTAATTTAAAGTTGAACACATTTTACTAATTGAAACTCATTGTGTTTTTGCTCTCTTTCAGGATTTAATAGTTTGAGTTTGCCTGCCCACACGTGTTACTTTGGCTCTACACAAAGAGCCTGTAGCGCTGAAGTCCAGCATTCAGCATGATTCCCTGGTTGCGGTGGAGGTGAGGAAGCATGGGGTGGAAATCTGAGGTGTCAAGACGAACGTGATGACAGTATGGTCGATGGTGGAGAAGCTCAAAATGGAAAAACGCCCATGCAGGGAGGAGAACATTGACTCAAGCGAGGCCCAGCATGCCAGTGATGATTCTGAGGATGGAAGCAGCTCGGAAAGCGAATCAGAAGAGCAGCAACACCAGAGGGTTCAGGTGAACAGCAGCAGGTGTAAGAAGAGGGAGCCCTTGGGCGTCGCGAAACCCCACCGACAGCTCTGTCGCTCTCCATGCCTCGACCGGCCCAGCTTTTCCCAGAGTAGCAATGCGCAAGATTTACGTGAGGATGACACCAGCGCGGGACCGGGGATCAAGCCTGCAAGCGACAGAGAGTACCAGACTAAGATGGAATTTGCATTGAAGTTGGGCTATTCGGGAGAGCAGGTGGAGACGGTGCTCAACAAGCTGGGGGCGGCTGCACTTATCAACGACATTCTCGCTGAGTTAGTAAGGCTCGGAAACAAAGTAGAGCCTGAAATTCAACCTTGCAGCAGTACGGCCACATCAACATCACGGGCCCCCTGCGTTAAAGAGACTGTTAGTCCAGAGGTGTCAGTGGAAGATGACTCTGTGGATACCTATGATAACCTCAGGCCCATCGTCATTGATGGCTCAAATGTGGCAATGAGGTAAGACACTAACAAACACACTTGCATTTAATTTTGCTTCATGCGGAATGTACTTATGTTCTGAAACATTTGCCTTTAATGACTGTCCATCTCGTGAGGTAAATCTAGCCCTTGTACCACACTGTTTTGTTTTCTAGCCATGGAAACAAAGAGGTGTTCTCTTGTCGAGGTATCCAACTTGCTGTTGAATGGTTCTTGGAGAAAGGACACAAAGACATCACTGCGTTTGTCCCAGCCTGGAGAAAGGAACAGTCGCGGCCTGACGCCCTCATCACAGGTAATATAGCTATTTGCAAGGCAGTTGCTATTTGAAATAGGACCGTGTATTGGCAAGAATCTGGCGATGCGATACTTTATTATGATACAGGGGTAACGATTCAATATATTGCGACACTGTAAGCAAGGCGATATATTGTGATTTTTAAATCTAAATTTAGGAAAACTAAATCTAAATTTAGGAAAACATATACATACCATATGTATAAAAAGAAAATCACTGTGAAATGGCTGCTACGTGGACAAACATCATTACACATGAATAATATTAGACTCATTGGGTCCACAAGAGTCTCAGCTTTACAGTGATACCCAATTTATATAATTATGTAATTCTTTAGGGACCCCAGTATGCAGAAATATTCAGATACACCATTTTTAGAATAAGTGAAAATAACACATTAGTACTGCATGCAAACAAACTGAATGGATTCTGCCCCAAAACTGCATGTGATTATCATAAAGTGGGCATGTCTGTAAAGGGGAGACTCGTGGGTACCCATATAACCCATTTTCATTCATATATCTGGAGGTCAGAGGTCAAGGGACCCCTTTGAAAATGGCCATGACAGTTTTTATTTTTTATTATGACATGGTACCAATGGATTCCTTAGGCTTTTCTAGTTTCATATAATGCCAGTACCTTCACTCTAGCTTTAAAACTGCCCGCTACAACCTCCAAAAGACAGAATAGCGGCCGGCGGATTTTTAGGAGGTAATTTAAAAATCGATACCGCATTTTGGAGAATCGATACAGTATCAAAAAACATTATATCGCGATACTTGATAAATTACCATAATATAACGTAATGCATACCATTGCCATATATACAAAATACATTGCGATATAGATTGTGGTCGTTTTTGATTGCATTGTGATGAGCTATTAATCAACATTACAACTGAAACTTCTGTTTCAGATCAAGAAATATTGCGCAAGCTGGAGAAAGAGAAGATTCTGGTTTTCACCCCATCTCGGAGAGTTCAAGGCAGGAGGGTGGTGTGCTATGACGATCGCTTCATAGTGAAGCTGTCTTTTGATTCTGATGGAATTATTGTGTCGAACGACAACTACAGGGACTTGCAAAATGAGAAGCCAGAGTGGAAGAAGTTCATAGAAGAGCGTCTCCTGATGTACTCATTTGTCAATGACAAGTAAGGAACCATGATTCATTGTTATGGCAGCCAAATTATGTAAAATGCACTTTAGGGCTCTTTATTAAAAGATGAGATGTCTACCCCACTACAATACATACATACAATAATATTTTTTATATCAAAGTTGGTTAGTACTATACATGGTTATTTATTCAATATTATTTGTGTGAAATCTATTTTGTGATTGTATTACGACCTCTGCTAATAGAAAATCAGGAAGATCAGTTATTAATTCTGTTTTGTTGCAGCAACTCTTCATGCTGAAAATAAGCATTTTTGAATGTCTATTTTTAATAGGTTTATGCCGCCTGACGATCCATTGGGAAGACATGGTCCAAGCTTAGAAAATTTCCTCCGCAAGCGTCCTGTCGTTCCAGAGCACAAAAAACAACCTTGCCCCTATGGTAAGTTCTCTAATTGTCTTTTCAAATCAATGTCTGAATGATAGGGGTGTAACAATACGTGTAATTGTATTGAACCGTTTGGTACAGGACGTTCGGTTTGGTCCGCGACAATATTGCGGTACACCCTGTTTGTGTTCCTACTACTCGCACACGCGGAACAGAATTTCTGGAGCGCGAGTTTTACCCAGTTCTCTATCAGCTGAAGTAGCGCTGTAACGTTAGTTTGCCGGGTTAATCAAGCTCAATTCGATAACGTTTTGTGTCAAATTGTATGCCGACACTGTTGAGCTGAAGTCGGGTATATCAGTGGATTACTCCACAGATTCATTTAATTTACATCTAACATTTAATTTAGGACGGCATCACCTGAATGTGTCAATTAGCAGAGCAAAATAATAACAGACTGCACGGCGAGTCTGTTCCCCCACAGCATTCCCATCGCTGCATATGCGACCAGGCTCGATTGTAAATAATACAGAATTAAAGCATATGGTCAAAGTGTTTTGAGTCCCGCTACAATGTGCCTTCACGTGTGTATTCCAGTCAGTCTGTTGTGCCTGCCCTGTAAAAAGCACAAGCTACACTTCAGTTCAGGAAATATCAACAGGACTTTATTGATCCCGGGGGGGAAACTGGGTAACATTTACATGACATTATACAGACATTTCTGTTATTTTTGTTATTTATCTGTCTTTTATTGACAATTTGCAAGTATTTGAATGCCTTAGCTGTTAAAGTAAGAATACCAAAAACGTACCGAACCCTGAACCCAAAACCGAGGTACATACCAAACCCAGAATTTTGTGTACTGTTACATCCCTACTGAATGATGTTGCATTTTTGTCTGCATAATTTAAGTGTGTACATATTTTTTGACTTGATCCACTCTTTCTTTAAACAAGGGAAAAAGTGCACATATGGACACAAGTGCAAGTACTATCATCCGGAGCGTGTCAACCAGCCACTGCGGTCGGTGGCTGATGAACTACGGGCTTTTGCCAAACTGTCCGCGGTGAAGACGATGAGCGAGGGGGCTTTGGCTAAATGCGGTACCGGTCCTGTGACTGTAAAGGGGGACGGCAACTTTGAGGTCAAACGTGTGGCGCCCAAACGTCAATCTGACCCCAGTATTCGCTCGGTGGCCTGTGAGCCTCCAGAGGGACTGTCCGTTGCTAGGAAGTCTGAGACGAATTCAGTGCCTTCCCTTGTGTCTGCTCTCAGCGTGCCCACCATGCAGCCTGTCAAGAGCCATGCAGCTGGGGCCTTGAACACACGATCAGCCAGCAGCCCGGTGCCAGGCTCTTTGCAGTTCGCGCACAGTTCTCTGGAGCACATGTCTAGTGTACAGTACCCTCCTATTTTGGTTACCAATAGTCATGGCGCCTCTATTACATACGGTGAACAGTTCCCAAAGTATGACTCAGTTAGCGACCATGGATATTATTCACTGCACAGTGATTTTTCAACTATGAGCATGGGCAGCATGCATAATGTCGACAGTTTCTGTAGCATGGAGCACGAGCATGGTGTGTATCAGAGAAATCCCAGCCACTGCCCTGAGTCCTGCCTCAGCCACTCAAACAGTGACTCATTCTCCTCTTATGGGGAAATGTACCCAAGCTCCGTGGACAGTAGCTTAGAGGAGAGCATGAAGGGGCAGCAGCAGTCTCCTGCACAGGGTAGGATGCAAGCTTTCTCCCATGGGTTTCGTCATGAAGCGCTGTCTAGGGTACAGAGTTATGGACCTGAGGAACCCAAGCAGGGCCCCCGCAAGCAGCCTGGACCTCGTCTAGCACCGCATATCCAGCATGTTGCAGTGGGAGCCAGGTCCAGCTGTCCTGGAGACTATCCCCTCACTCAGAATGTCCTCCCGCCTCTGTCCTCACAGCCCACACGGTCTCTTGGTATGACTCGCATGGACAGCATATCAGATTCAAGGCTATATGATAGCAACCCGATGAGACAGAGGCGACCTCCACTGTGCCGCGAGCAGCATGCAAGCTGGGACCCTCTGCCTTGCGGAAATGAGTCCTATGGATATCATTCATATCCGTTGAGTAACAGCCTGATGCCGTGTTGCGAGCGGGTGATGGTCCGAAGCATGCCAGACAAAATGGAACAAATCTGGAACTCACCATGGGAGATGCCATCTGCAATTGAACATCAAGAGCGGTATGTCATCCCAGACCACCAGTATCAAACATATCGGAACCTTTGTAACATCTTTCCTGCTTACGTAGTCCACTCAGTAATGGAGAAGAACCCTCATTTGACAGATCCACAACAACTTGCCGCCGTCATTGTTACAAAACTGAGGTCATGCCATTAAGCAGTTAATCTTATTAAACATTCAAAAGCGATGTGATAAGGGAAATACAGATTTTGATTGCAAAGATAGGCACTAGTTAAATGTTGCTGCACACGCAACATCTGCCCTCAGGAGTTTTTTTTAAATGTCTCGGGTGGGAAATCAGATTTTACATCACTGAGATGACATAGAGGTAATCAGCAAAGAGGAAGTATGTCTAATAAGTTTATCTCGAATTGTAAGATGTTTCACATTTGAAAGCTATGTTTTTATATGAAGTGTGGTGCAGTTGACATAAGGTAACACCTTATTAGAAATCTGGTTCATAACACATTCATACTACCTGAGCAGGAACTGCATAGCAGCACTTTGTACTATATCCATTATTAACTGAACCCTTCTTCAATATCATTAATTCTAGAAAATATATATACAATAAAATTGATTACATATTATATGAAAATGATAAGTAATTAAAAGTAATTGTTATTTTCAGTGTTTTATCAGGGTTCAATTTATTTCATAGCAGACATTTCATTCTCTCTTTTTTTTTCCCCCAATTTTTTTTTTTTTCATAATGACATTTTCCACAATGGCACTTTATGTCCTGTAACTTTTTTGTCACATTTCATAATGCCACTTTTTATTTCAAAATGTCACTTTTTACGACAGCGGCGGTGATGTTACCCCCCTCTCATCTTTCAGCCAATCACATGCCATCTGCCCTACCTGTCTTAAAGGGACTATTTGTAACTTTCAGAAATGCTTCTTAACAGCGACACCTGTGGCCGTGAAATCAACGAAAGTCAGCGTCGGGCTCGCGCTTGCTCGCTCTAAATATACCTGAACGAGCATCGCTCAAAACAGTGAGGCGACACACGTCAGCTAAAACCACAATATCACTCTATATTTCAGCTGCTTGGCAGTAATGTTAGCTGACCATGCAAAGGTTTCTCCATGAACATGATTTAGATCTGATCCTAGTGCTGGCTTTTCCTGCCTAAGTGCAGGCTGAAGCAGCGAGGCTCTGCAGCGTGTCTCCCTGCTCTCTCCGCCCGCAGCCGGAGAGAGCAGAGGAGACACCGGCACCCGGTCGGTAACGAGAAGACAACGTAACTCTCTGAAGAGCTCCGTCACTTCACAAGACACGGGAAAGCTCTGTTGGTCTGGAGGAGCTGCAGCATTTATTTCTGCACAAACGTCCCCTGTGCATTCACTAGATATTCTCAGAGCTAAACTAACTCTTCTGCAGTGTGTAGTGAGCGCGCGTTCACGTCTAGAGGTGGAGCGAGACAGCAAGGACGCGCGCGTTGTCTGAGTGAAGGAGAGCAGGCAGCGGAGACGAGGCTCCAGCCACACGCGAGCGCGCATATGCGAACGCGCATGTGTGCCGACCCGCTACATTTATACGCTTAAAAAGTTACAAACAGTCCCTTTAAGCTAGCAAGTTTTAACAACTGCTAACAGATTTAGCTAGTCAGCACCTGTTGGCTAACGTTAGAGAAACAACAATGCTAAAGTTATTCTGAATTAACCAACTAGATGCTGCTGCTGTAAATAGACACAGAAACTAACTTCTCCTTTTATTAATTTAGCTTAATAAGGCTGCACATACCAACCCTGCCTAGCTGGCTAACCAGCAGTTGTTGAGCTTGCTAGCTTGAGGTTAGCTGAGAGGTGAGAGGGCTGTGACAACACCATTGTCGTGAAAATTGACTGCATGAAATTAAATTTGTCATTGTGAAATAACGACGTGATGATGATGCGTCACTGGGAAAATGCTATTGTAAAATAAAGACAGACTTTTAAATAAGCGTATTTCTATAATCCCAACTAATGTAGCTAGCTAGTGTAATACTGAATCTTGTCCTTATGTGAGTCAATGTGAGCTAAGTGGAACAATAAACAGGTTAACTACATGGCGACGAAGTCAAGACGGGGAGTAATAACTCAGCAACATCTCCCACATTTGCCTTATTAAATCTGACATAAGAGTACGTCGACATTTGTACACAATGTAGCTTTTATGAAGATCTTGTTCAGGCCCTGTGAATGTGTTGTGAAAAGCATCTGAAGTGTTTCTGGTGCAGTGGAACTATAAATAACCTTGCTTAGGTCTGCCTCTGCTGTAAATAATTCTTGTGACTTTTTTTGTGCATTTATTTTGAAGAGAAGTAAGAGGGAGGTAGTAACATACCTCACAGCATGAACTATGACATTTAATGGCCTTATATCTGAATGACCTCACGCTTTAGTCATTGTCTGATTGGTTTTCAATGAAAGTCTTAGTCATTGAAGCCTCCTATTTTCAAATGTAAAGCACTATCTCAGTATCTAAAGAGATATATTTTCTCAGCCTCACTTAACAAAGCTACTATTTTGGTAGAATTTGACAGTGCACAAAGCAAGCCAAAAAAGAGATTTGACTTGTATGCATGTGCACCTATCTATGTACATATAATCACACAAAAGCCATTATTTCAAAGTCATTTATAAGCTGCTAAATAATGCCAAAAAAAGATAGAATTTATATAGTGTCAGTATTCTTCATAACTTTACATTTTGGTTCACAGAAGCGATCAGATTACAGTATAAACTAATATCTGTGTTTGGATAATTTCCTATGGTGTACTGTATAGTTACCTTTCTGAGTTTATTGGATGCTATGTCCAAGATTTTCCTATTTATATATTGGTCAAATTTGTCGTGCTGATTCTTTTCAATGTGAAAATATTCAAAGTATCTTTGTTTCAAACAGTAGCTCTAATGGACTTCTTCAAGTTGTCAGTGGAGCAGTGTGTTTTTAGGAACGGGTTCATTTTGTTTCAGAGACTACTTTTACATGCACTTAAGCAGTCTGATGATTTCCAGCTTTTCTCAATGACCTGATTCCTGATGCATACATGAGAAATAAGAAGCCTTTATCAATGTAAAGCATTAAAAGAAAGAAATTATCCTCACTTTACTGCCAGCCCAAATGCTCCAATCAAAAAAATATCAATGTGGCAGTGTCATATCACTTAACAAGTTTCTTATATAACATATTAGATACTCTTAAAATATGGCAAACTTAAAATATGGAGGGATGGGAGTAATCTGCTTTCTGAAAAACTGTGTGCAAACTGTGGTTTTATAGAAATCAGACTATTGCATTGTATCTAAATGTCATGCCTTAACCTGATTTCTGGCAGTTACCTGGTTTCTTATGTGCATGTAAACATAGTGAAACTTTGAGGATTCATTTCACCGGGCTGTGATGTGACTTAGGTAGGGACAAGTCGTAGAAATTTACTAGTAGAGATGGAAACAGTGTTTACCATCACAGTTTAAATGTTTGCACAAGGAAATTTGCAAAAGACTGAATATTTACCTGATGTTTCATTATAGCCAGATATAATCTGGCTGATACAGTCAGGCCTAGGAGTGAGTTAAATATTGGACTCATTTTGTTACATCTTGTAGAGTATGAGGTTTCAATAATTGTATACAAATTGAAGGGAATGCTAGAAAGCATGTTGAAGATGAAATTTAATGTATGGCTTTTGAGAGGCTGAATTGCTCGTATACAGATGTACAGTACGCATACTTGCATCTAGTCTCCAGGGATCGTGGAAGTATTTGGCTGTGCCTTGCAGCACATTGCTCTCAGGATGCTTTCAATTTTCTAGTTTTAAGTCTCTCCCTGCCAAAAACCAGTGGTTACTGGC
The DNA here is from genome assembly GCF_015220745.1 of Sebastes umbrosus. Lineage (NCBI taxonomy): Eukaryota > Metazoa > Chordata > Actinopteri > Perciformes > Sebastidae > Sebastes > Sebastes umbrosus. The sequence goes on from NC_051285.1 coordinate 19,919,706, forward strand.
AAGAGTCTAATCTAGTAGTGATATATTTTGTGAAAATCCTACATGTAACATGTAGTACCTTAAAGTTAGTTATGTACAGTTGAACCGTGGAGATGGCATTGCAAAACTTTGTACTTTTTTGTGTGTATCCTCGTTATGCACCTTGAGATTTAGAAAATTGGGCTAATAGGATGGCTTTACGTGATGCAGCTTTAGTCAGATGAAGTAAAGTAAAATGAAGGTTGGTGTCCATAAGGGTGCCTATGGAGCCCAAAACAAATAAGGTTGTTTGATTTGCCCATATTCTTTACAATATGTTGATTGTCTGGCAGTTGTTGAGCCAGTGATCTTGATTAGACCTTTAAATTTATCCATGAGTGGGGGCCCAAGTGTGCTAATGGTGGATGCTAATAATGACGTTTTGTATGCCCCCCAACCCCCTCCCCCAAGTCATCAGGCCAAACCTATCACTTATTCACAAGAAATATGAACTAATGCTAAGCACATTCATGCTCCCAAGAGGATCAACACCCCGATTTTAAATAGGACCTATTATGCTTTTGTGCTTTTTCACTTTTCTTTAGTGTGTTATATAGTTTTTATGCATGTAAAAGGTCTGCAAAGTTACAAAGCCCAAGGTCCACGACAAAGGGAGTTACTCTCCCCCACAGAAACACTGCTCCTGAACTGCCTGAAACGCCTTGATTGAAGTCCTGCCTTTTCTTCCGTAACACAGTGATGTCACCAAGTAACACAATCAGGGTCTGAAATTAACTTTTTTCAGTTCCTGCCACTGTGGCAGGCAATTATTTTTTTTGTCTGCCACTCAGAAACTTTATCTGCCACTTTTGAAATCTCTGCGCTAAATGAAGGAATAACATTTTAAATCTGATGTCATTCAATGTTCAATATAATTTACACAAAAAACATTACATGCATGGTAAATTACAGTGTTCGAATTACACCGTGGCTTCTGGGGGAACCATATTTCTCGGGTCAGGGAGGGCACTGTAGCCTACACATTACGTTACTAACTCTCCTCCTGTTGATTTCAATACAGATTTGTTATTCACAGTGTAGCATTATCAGGGAAACAACAGGGTGTGTCCCCTGAGGTTTAGTATCGTCATGCTGTTAAGCGCTTTTTTTTTTTTCCTCCACCGTGACTCCGGTCCCAAACAAACTGAAACATGATACAGCGTGCGTATGCGTCATTGTGCATGGGTAACTGTCGGAAAGCATCAATACCGAGGAATGAATAGTGACGGAGGCATGAGATTCCACGGTATCAGAAATCTAAGAACCGGTTCTTAACAGGAACCGGTTCTCTATTCCCATCCTTAGTGTTTTCCCGGTCTGCCAAAGTGACGGATGGCCTGACAATTTTACCCGCCACTGCTAATTTCAGACCCTTAACACAATTAATACCTGCCTAGCGGCTAGTTTGGCACCTCCCTCAAACAAAGCTAGTTAGAGTGGAGCTGGAGTGGATTCTGAAGTTTGGTTTGGTTGATCACAACAGAGTGAGCCAGCTGACCAATAAGAGCAGGTCACCAATCAGAGCAGATTTTTGAGCAGGAGCTCAAACAGAGCGTTTCAGACAGTGGGTGAAAAGAGATAGCTGCAGCACAGTCGGTATGACAAAAATAAAGCATTTTTTGAACATTAAAGAATGTAAACATGATCTAGTATAAACCAGAATACAAAATACAAGTATGCACCTGAAAATGAGCATAATAGGTCCTCTTTAATGATCCATTGCTTTTTCTCTATACTCCCACCCTCAGGACAAAGTGCCACATGAAATGTTGAGCCTGCAATTGCAGAGAGGTTGTAACATGTAAAGCCAACCCTAATAGTAAGATCATGCTTTGAGTGCATTTAAAGGGAAATGCCACTTAATTTCAGGATTCAGGTATGGTACCCCTAGGCTTACTATTGGATTGCATGAGCATTACAGATTAACAGTATAGTGTGTTATGCCTGTGATAGAGAGGAGCTCCCCCCTAATGTCAGATTATTTGACTCCATTGTGAGTCAAATAACAAAAATCGATTAGGGGGCAGTTCATTTTGTTGGTGTTTTATTATCTTAATAAATAATTAAAAACACAGGGAAGTGAGCTAGAAGTGTGGGCTCCCATTTGAAGTAAATGGAGCAGCATCAGACTATGATTTGATGACATCACAGACCTGTATATTTGTCCTTTGGGTCAGGAAAGTGTTCATGATTGCAAAGAAAAAATTGTCTGAGAATTTTTAAACTGAGTGGTATTACTCTTCAATGGGGCTAATTATGCTAGCCTGACTTTGTCTCATTGGTGGTGCTTCAAAAAAAATTATATTTCTTTATAATGTTTAGGTACAATCGTGGTATATGAACAGATGTAAAGAAAAAAAAAGTTTAAAAAAAAAAACATTTGAATGTGTTTTGCCCAAATGAATATTGGGCTTTGCTGACTTTGTTTTTTCATGAAAAAAGACGAGGCCACCTAAGGCCGGCTGTCTGTTCATGAGAAGGTGAAACAAACTGCCTACATGTTTCTTCATGTGAAACAATCAGATTGCAAGGCTGCTGTCAAGGTTGTTTCTGGCATTTGGCTAAAAGTTTGCGTGCCATCCTTTTCCCTTGAGATTGTTGAACTGTCATAGATAAAGAAAAAAATAAATGTTCTCCGTGCAAAAAAAACTGACGTACTAGTCTGTCACTGATAAAAAAAAAAATAACTCTCAAACTAAAAACATCAACATGGTTGTTGATTGAGAGGCCAAATGACCATCACTAGTGTTTTGACTTTAATATGGTTAATATTGGAATATGTTTCTTGGTGATAGTGAGATCCTTCTTTAACCTAAACACTGGAATAGTCTATTGCCCTGATGAACTCAGAGTACTGTAGAGCTGCAACAATTAATCGATTAGTTGTCAACTATTAAATCAGTTGCCAGCTATTTTGATAATCGATTAATCGGTTTGAGTCATTTTTTATGAAAAAAAAGTAAAATTTCTCTGATTCCAGATCCTTAAATGTGAATATGTTCTGGTTTCTATACTCCTATGAGTTTTGAGGACGTCATGTCGGGTTCACCATTTCTGACATTTTATAGACCAAACAACTAATTGATAAATCAAGATAATAATTAAAAATGATTAGAAATGAATCCAAAAGGTTAGACTGCTTTCACAATCTGGACATTTTCCCCACATGGACAAAGAGGGAAGAGACATGTAGGGACATGTCGCTACGTCTTTCATTTATTTTTCTGTCTTTATCAGAGATAGCTCAACCATGTCCCTGTTCCTAAAACTACTTCCAGAAACTTGTGTTTTTGCTGGACAATAGACTACTTCCTGGCTAAAAATAAACTCACTATCGCTCCAAAAGACTTTCAATGTACCAGTTGAGTATTTTGTTTAAAAGGTTACACTAAAGGCCAGTACGGCGTCCCCACCCTCCCTTTGAAAGTGCCGCAAACAACTAAGCCACAAATGTCTAGAATTGACTTTTGCTTGTTGATACAAATTGTATCTATACCTTGAATGTAACAAAATATGAAATGTATAATATGAAAATAGTTTTATTTAAATAACGGGGGGAGAAAAAAAAAATCAATGCCATAATGTTTGTGACACTGTGTGTCACTGGGAGTAGCCCATTGGTATGTACTAATTCTTACTGGGTACAGTAGTAATTTACAGGGACATTTACGCGCTACATAACGGTGCACAGATACCCTGTGTACAGCAGTAAGCATCATGTCCTCTCTGTACATAGTCACACGTATGTGTGTATATATATAGAAAGCGATCTGTAAATGTAACAGTTACTTCAGTTGTTCAGATACTTGGATAATAATTTCTGTGTTGTAACCCGTGCACCCCGGTTAAGTGCATCTATTTCCTCTGAATTGACATGTCCGCTTTATGCTATTTTAATGGGAATTTCAATATTTTTGAATATATTTTGCCTAATAAAACTTGCCAAAGTTATTCCTGGGTGGCTTTGTTAAATGTAATTTGTTGTGATTCAACACACGGGTTGTCATGCAATGAATTCTATGTTTCAGAGGATTTATTTTCCACATAATGTAAACTAAAAAGGAAATTAACACCAAACACAAATCTGTGTCTCATCAGACGGTTAAAAGCGGTTAAAAGCATAATACAGAATTGTCATTGGCAGTAACAGATTTGTGTTTGATACTTCTCTCAAGATACAGATCCTTTTAAAACAGGACTTTATTGGAGTGTTTTGCAGTTGATTTAATGACTTAACCCTGTATGTTGACAAAGCAGAGGGGTGTTGAATTGTGACTTCTTTTACTATTGAATTATTCACCAATTGTAATTTCATAATTTGTGTCTGAGGCCAGTTTGCATTTGAAATGAACAGTCTGTAGGTTTTAGCTGGCCCTATGGAAATTAGACTAGTGCTATTTTCAAGAAGTTAACACTGATATTTTCAATGTAATATTAACTTAATTTGTTAGATCAAGACCAAAGTGATCTTTTGATGTGCACACATTATGCACCGGTTATGATAATTGGTTCAAACAAACACACACACACACACACACAAAGTGTTCTGGTCAAATTAATTGATGTCTTGGAGTTTCTGCAACCATATCATTTAAAATTTGAATCGTTGGTGTACAAACGAGAAGAGGCACATATATTTGAACACGACTACATGTATACAGTGTAATACTCAGGTTAAGTCACACAAACATTTTAAATCACATTACTTGGTTGTTTTCTTAGGTCTCCTGTTTGAGTAGACCTATGTGTCTGCAATGAAAAAAAAGGGAAATATAAAGTTTTTTGTGTTGTGATGATCTGCAGTATTGTAATCCACTCTGACTGGATAGCATTGCTTTTATAGACCAAAATATACAAAAATAGACTATTTGGGCCCCTGGGCTCAAACAAAATGTAAGTCTTAATGACAAAATGTGTTTCTCTCCACAAATAAAGCAAAATGATGTTCAAACTGTGTTTTATTGTTTTTAATGAGACAGGAAAGAGATTACAAAAACACTATGTTCAAAGTTTTGTGTGGCATCCGTAGTTATTTACTTGAATAGAATGACATATTAAATTGGTTTGAAATGAAGAAATGTAATATTGTGGTATATCTCAGAATGCTCACTGATCATTATGTGCAGCTCTTATCCTTCAGCACTGTATGTAACATCTCCTGGCATTCAAGCCTTTTCTGTACCAACTATTCAATTATTATTACACTTGATGAATAAGTTAGCCTACAACCAGGGCCGGCTTAAGGCATAAGCCATTTAGGCGGTCGCCTACGGCGCCACCTTCTGGAGGGTGCTGGTCGCCCTCTGAAAAAAAAAAATGCCCTTCCTCATTTTCTGCATCAAGTTAACAAATGAACAAATAAAGAAATACACTTTTTACCCCTTTAACTCTTGTTGTAGTGAAACTGACTAAACAATTTTAAGCCAACAACAATATCAGGGCCCAATTATGATAAATACAGTTATTTATGGAAATAAAAATCTGAATTTTTGTCTTAAAACCATTGTGATGTCTGATGTGTGTTGCGGTTTGCAGGGCTCCAAATCCGAATTTCGCCTAGGGCACCAAAAGGGCTAGAGTCGGCCCTGCCTAGAACAGAGAAAAGTTAGATGAATCCACTTCAGTCATAGTGAAATAATAGCACCATGCTTTAACCATGACAGCTGAATAGATGGCTTGAATTGGTTGCTCATTGAAAACAGTCTCCATTGTTTGTTAGAGGAAGGTACGTATATGAGGAACATTGATTCCAAAGAACGTAATGGCCTATTTTGGTGTACTGGTCTCAGAGGTTTGGTAGTAGTACAGCAAAGCCCTGCTGAAACGAAATGGTAAACTTGGTCCTACTGTACATGTAGTCAAACATCATTAAAAGATGCTAATGTTTGCCAAAATGCAAGCAGGGCCGTGATCATTTTTTCCCTCTGTGCCATTTGTGTGGATGTATAAAATAAATGTTTTCATAACCTTTGAAGTAATAACATGTAAATTCATCTTGAGTTCTATGAAACTTATATAATTCTTCACAAGTTAGTCACTTTGTTTCATGCATATCTAATGCTTTCACAACCTGTCTGTGTGTGTACCGCAGCTGCAACAGGTTACACAGCACATGCACACTATCTGGTGGTTAAATGGTGTAATGGCTCAGGGAATGTGTCATTAAGACCCAGACTTTCATCATTTGACATTACAAAAAGACACTAAAATGGCATGTGTAGCTAAAACTAATGCAATAAAAAAGAGGCTACAGCTGCTGAGACCTTTTGTCCCCAGCTGACTTCTAAGTTGAATCAGCAGCTGTTTTGTACACCATGTACTGTGTACCGTGAATATAAGGCAGACTGTATAGACTGTGGTGCAACCCACGCAATAATCTTGATAAAGGAGGATCGGACAGCTGGAGAGTTTTGACACACAAAGAAAGCCAGGTCTGGTCAGCATCATCGACCTTGATTTCGGAGAACTACACACACCATCTTGCCTTTGATTCCACTGCAGCAAGCAGCTCATTGAGTGAGCTGAGACTGTGGGAGGTCATCCTGCCCTGGGAGTGTAAGGGATGAGTCAACATGCAAACGCAGTGACGTCTCTGTGCTGCTGCTGTGCTCTCTCTGGGAATATTAAAGGATCAGCCAGTCTCCAGGGACTCCTTCATGTAGTAATTGTTTGTTTTTTCAAGTCAGTCACTTTTAGAGATTAAACCTTGAATGCTGTTGTTGAATTTCTACTTCTACGAGTGTACATTCAGCATTACGCTCGCTTTCTTTTGCATATATTTAGATTTGAAATATTCATTCAAATATGTAAATAAAATGTAATGCATTTGTTGGAGGCCATGCATACAACTACTGAAAGAAAGCAGAGGTCAAGACATCATAAGCTAGGGGCTGCTGTGGAGGGAAATGTGTAATGATTTAAGCTGCAAAGAAAACAAGACACTAACCGTGTTGACCACAAACTTTCATCCACAAACAGATGCTATATATCAAGCATGTATTACACACACAAAAATACACTTTTAGCGATACAAAGAAGACACATTTTGGTTTACTTAGCAGTGGGAAAAAAGTGTGGTTTGATGAGTCACCATGCTCTGTTTGGTGCACACCAAAAGACGTCAAGAGGCCTGAGGGAAAACATTTTGTGACACAGTTGAACCTCTGACAGGTTCATTTCAGGGATCGGGGTTGCTCTTTAGAGAAGCATTTCTCTCCTGATGGCAGTGGACTTCCCAGAATGATATTTATCCCTCTACAGGACACAAGTGGTCCCGGAATGGTTTGTAACCACAAACCCAGCTGGACGTTTCTGGAATGGCGCCTGACTGTTTTCCACCTCTCCATCATTACAACACAATTGGTAATATTTGTGATGACAGTGATTGTCGCCACCACATTGCATTATGTTGTTCCTGTACAGAGAGCCTGTATATCCTGTCTTGAATCAGGTCTCTCTTGAGAATGAGATTACCTGTATAAATAAAGGTTAAATAAAAAAAAATTAAATAAAAAAATGATATACAAGGAATGTCAAAGTTAACGCGATAATGCAAATTCGATTTAACGCCACTAATTTCTTTAACGCATTAACACAACTTGCGATTTTTAGGTTGTAGCGGGCTCAGTTTTAATGCTAGAGTGAAGATACTGGTATATGAAACTACAAAAACCTAAAGAATCCATTGGCATAACCATGTCATACTAGCTTGTTGCGAAGAAGGCAAAAATACGTTATACGTCCCTTGACCTCTGACCTCCATATATGTGAATGAAAATGGGTTCTATGGGTACCCACGAGTCTCCCTTTTACAGACATGCCCACTTTATGATAATCACATGCAGTTTGGGGTAAGTCATAGTCAAGTCAGCACACTGACACACTGACAGCTGTTGTCTGTTGGAATGAATTTGTCATGTTATGATAGGCTCCCACTGTGAATGTGTGACGTAACTTGTTGGTTGTCATTGACACCGTCATAATTATTTTTAGCATTTCACTTAGGCCCTTGAAATTTAAAGGTACAGTTGGTAAAGATTTCAGAAACATTTTTGTTATATTAGCTGAAATTCTCATTACATCCCAATAGCAAATAATGAATCAAATGCCGGTATCTGTGGCTGTCGCAGGACTGTAATAAACCCATCCAATCATTTCATTTGGCCTGAATGAAAGGATCGGTGTGCTTAGTGTACTCTGCCCATGAACTCATTGCGAGTCACCGGAGTTTTCCACAAGCTGCTAGCTTGACAGCTGTAAATACTAATAATAGCCATGTTTGCCTTTCTATTCGTTATGATATGCAAATTTTACTAATGATAATTGTGGGGGAGTGGCTTTGGATGGAGGCCTGAAGGGACGGGTTGTCAGTGTTGCTTTAGTGATTTTTGGAGATAGTGCTGCAACCTACTTTCTTTGGAAAAGAGTTAGGCTGGGTTTTTCGGTAGTTTCACAAGATCACCGACCCTGCCTTTAACTTTTTGTTGTTGTTTGAACACAGATGATTTGGCCTCTCTGGAGTTCTCTTTCTGCTAGAGGTAGTGACCTATTTATAACTTTAATTCAACCTAATAAAACCCAACTTTGCAGAAGTGAAACTGTGAAGTTACCAAAGTTAATTGTCTCTACATGACCTCCATTGGGGCCATGGGACTGCACTGCTTATTGCAATGCATTCACTTTCTCAATGTGTAGAACTGAAAGAGAGCACATGATCAATGTCAGACACACAGACTTGCACTGTGTAGTATGGTGTGCAGAGGTGTATGCAACCTAAGAAATAATACACTATCATTTTAAATAAAAAATAAATATATTGTTTGGAAATATGTAGGCTACTAAAGCTGAAGCAAATGCCTGTAGATTTAAAGCTACATGTACTGTACGTAAGTACACTATTAGTTCAATCTGTTTAGGAGCATATGTAGTAGGTTTTCATCGAGAAAAAACCCTCCTCTAAACCAGTGATTCTCAGAATGGGGTCCGGGGCACTCTGTCAGGGGGTCCGCAAAATAATATGCTATAAATTATAAAATTGTGCTGTATCAGTAAACAGTGCGTATCTACAGATGGAGACCATTTGTGCCAATAAAACAAGCATATCGTGTCCATTACTCCCACCCACATTAGCTATGGGCCAATAGAAACTCTGATATGATTGTGACACACAGCAATAAATTCATTATTTTGAAGTCAAAACACTTACTGAAAGTCAGCTTTAGACTGGTAAATTTAAGTATTTGGATTTATTAAGACTATGCCAGTCATGCATATATTCATTTTCTGAAAGCTTTTAAGATCTATTACTTGAAATGTTGGCTATAAATGTGTATGTCTAACAAAGAAAACTGGGAAAATAAAAAGAGTATTTTTCAATGTTGGTGTTTTTTTTTTGTTGAAAACCCAAAAAGAGAAATTATTATTCAAAGCGGAGTATTTTATATGTTTTAAAACATGTCCTGAGAGGCTCTTTAAAGCCTTAGTATATTCCCACCAGCTAATAATTTAAACTTAAAAACCTTAAACTTACTTTGTAAGGCACATATGTGACATAATTATTTAATTTGGTGGCTTATTCTATATGCACAGTTGTGTAAATCACTCTGACCAGCAGCTGCAAGCATACAGTGTGGTAGTCATGATTTGCCCAACAGCATTTGTTACTGGCAGACCAACCTCTCATTAGAAGCATTTTTCTCAATCAGTGTTACGATTATGAGGGGGTCCTTGGGAACATTTTCTTAACTGAATGGGTCCCTGGCCCCAAAAAGTTTGAGAACACCCCTGCTCTAAACCACTTAATGGCATTTTATGATTATTAATATATTGTATGTGTTGGTTACTGGCAAACTTCACAGACCATTAAAATAGTCTGGTCCTTTAAAGCTACAGTGGGAAGAAATGGAGCAAATATTATAAATAAAAAGTTATCTTTATAAAACGGTCACTATATCCTGACAGCAGTGCATGAGACAGGTAATCTGAAAAAAATGATATGTCTCTGTGTCCTCCGGTGCTCCTAATGGCATCTGCAAGATTTCACAGACTGGAGGAAAACAACCAATCAGAGCTGAGCTGGAGCCTGCCGTCTCTGAGCAGCTGTCAATCACTCGCGAACTCCGATCAAACGGTTAAACTAGGCAGTGCTGATGAACTATTAATCAATATTCTGTTACTGTAATGCCTATTTCTCATCTCAAATGTTTTCAAAAACATCTTGTAGTGTACTGTTTAGCTGTAAAATGAGAGTTTGTGACCTGGCAGCCATGTTGAGATCAGTTGAAATACCAAGCACCGCCCACCAGACGGAGCACAGCCAATAGGAACGCTCAATAGGAACGCTCTCTCTCTGAAATGACCTGTGATTGACCAAAGTCTCCCGTCACAGGCTTGCTTTTTTTAAAGCCAGAGTAACAGAGCCATGAGGAGGTGCAGAAGTCTAGTTATCTCTCAGAACATTTGAAATAAAATATATGCTGAAAGGTTATTATGAAATGTTTCTCCAATGATGCCAAAAACACTGCAGGTTTAATGTTTAGTGTTTAAAATGTGTAAATGCACCTCTTGATAGGCCTGCTTTAATGGTATTGATGTGATGTATGTAGACTAGTATTCTGATACATTGAGTACTTATTGTGAGCTACCTATGTGTCTGTGTTGTGCGTGTGTCCTGTCTGAAAGTGAGAATGCTGCTGAACTTTATTTAGGAGTCGAGAGTCAGGCAGCCATGATGATGATGAGGCTGCTGCTGCTGCAGGCGGAGTCTGCTGGCCTGAACCCTCTTTCTCTCTCTCTCTCTTTCTCTCTCTCTCTCTCTCTCTCTCTCTGTCTGGCTGGTTGCTGTCCTGTCATCGTCCTGGGTGTGGTCTTGCAGAGAGTCCGGGGTACCGTTAGCAGGAAATCCAGCTCAGTCCATTTCACTTTAGGGCGAAACAAAGAAAAAAACACTCTCACGCGCGTACGGTTGAAACTAGTTGTTCGCGGTCGAGCTCCAAGTAACGGTTGTGTCCTCGAGACCGGAAGCCGTTAGATTGGCGCCGTTGTTCTGATGGGAAAAAGTTTTCTGCTGCTCTCGTCTCGTTAACCGGTCCTCTCATTTAACTACTTAGTCTCTTTTTAAAAGCTGAACCGGACGGAAAAGAAAGGAAAGATGCCGAAGACGGTAAGAATGAAACCTGCATGAACGTTATCATGTAAAAACTACCGTATTTCTGTCTCAACATTATCTCTGTTAAACTCCATGTTGGACTCATTGTTTGACCCTGGTTCTGAATATTAACCTTAAAATACCTCTAACTGCCTCCCCAGTACGTATCCCGGTATTTTACCGGTATTTTACCGGTATGTTACCACCCTTTTCATCCCTTCAGACTCTCTCTCTGAGCTACTGGGGTACTTTCCGTTAGATGGGTGCGCGTGCGCGCTCCCGCCTGTTTGTTCATTAAAATTAGCGCCTTTACTCGGGTAATTCATTCAGGCTTTGTGGCTCAGCACGGCACGTTATTAGGTTTCTATGAGCTGCTCTCCACAGCTGAACAGCCTGAAATCACGTCTGTGGACTCGGCTGTGAGAGGAAGCCGCTGTGTGGCCTGCAGTCAGCCTGCAGTCAGCCTGCAGTAGCCACCGAGCTAGGCCTCCTCCTCTCCTTCTCACTCAGCTCTAACCAGGAGGGATCTGAACTGTCATTCAGGGCCAGCTGTGCTGCCCAAATCTGGAGCAAATGGAGGCAAACTTAAAACAGGGAGGTGGCATCTAAGGGGAGGCACTAGGAGAACTATTAGGCCTTATCCACTGTGGAGAAAAGAGGACCAAATGTTGCTCTGCTCTGTGATATCAGATGAAGAAGCACCCCAAAGCTTCATATAGATTAGTGCTGGTTGTAGCCAGTCTGAACAAAGAGAAGGATGGCCGCACACACACACAGACTGGACTCTTTGTTTTATTCAAACAGCATTAGAGGAGGCAGAGCCCCAATGTTTCACGCCTTCATCAGAAGTGAAAGTGGTGCATAACCCATCTCTTCTCTGTGTCCCTTATGAAAGCTTGAGTTGGGCTTTCACTCAGCATAATGCTTTTTGAATTAAGAAGATAAACGGAAACCTGTGTTACGTCCTTCTTATCTACAGTTTGTTCAGAGCTGTGATACCCACATGCCCACTCTGGCATTAAAAGGAACATAATGTTACAAAAAGAGTCACGGATGACCCATGAGAGGAAGCTGATAAACCATTTAGATGGCACTGTAATTCATTAAATCACTATATTAGTATTTTTTCAGCATGAGATTATCTTGTTGTTCATCACTACCCTGGGGTACCTGCTTCAGACTCATAATTTATCCCTTATTAGGGATGCACCGATCCGACTTTTTCCCGATACTAATGCAATACCTGGGCTTTGGGTATCGACTGATACAGAGTGCCGATCCAATACCAGTGTTTGATTAAAAAAACGGAATGCCTCACTGTGTGGAAGTGACTGGAACAGACTTGACTTAAACATTGCTTTCCTAACTTTGTGAAACAAAATTTAACAAAAATTAATACGTAGATAAAATTGGTCAAAACTTAAAAATGCCAGTATATAATGTTTATTGTATAGAAATATAGAATTGAATTTAATAGATCGGACCCATTGTCACCGATACCCGATCCAGCTATTTGAATCAGAATAGCCTGATATCCGATCGGGTATCGGTGCATCTCTACCCCTTATTATAAAAGATATATCATTGTGGGCAATGTGATACAAACTCATTGTTAGAATGTAATTGTAAAAAAACCCAAAAAACTTGCTTACATATGTATTTTATCACTGCTGTGCTGACATATCATTAAACCTGTATTGTGAACTCCTACACTTCCAAATTACAAACAGAAGTACAAATGGAACCAAAGGCTGTAGCTGCTTTCTTCCTGCAGTGTTGTTTCTGCTAGTACTTCCTCGATTTTTTTTCCAGCTGTCAACCTGAAAAAAATGTCGTAGCATCCTGGCATTTAAAGTGCATACTTGGAGCGTTCACTACCCTCCTCTTCCTGAAAGGAATTCCTCTAATCATAGCAGCATTTTAAAGTTTGCTTTATACGGCCAATTTATAAAGGTCAAATTGTGCTATTGGAGCAATTAAAAAATAGGTATTATTGATTAGTTATTAGCCATAAATTGGCACATTTAGTCATAAGATATGTTACATTTTAAGGGCAATTTTTAGCGCAAGACAAGAAAAAACTTTCAAGTTCAAAAATACATCTGAGCAGTAAAACATTATTGATCAGAATCATAGATCATCATAGTTGGTATCCTGTTTGTAGTAGGGGGACTTTATTAACATAAGCATTAACATTGTTTATCTTTTTCACTGCAAGTGTTTACTATGCTCTTTATATGTCTTTTTAGTCCTTCGCTTAGTGTCACCCTTAGTGCCAACATTTCTGCAGAGGGATGCTGTTAGCCTCAGCAACACCAGAGTGCTAGCCTGTAGTATGTAGCTACTGAAGTAACAGCTGGGGACCTGAAAGACCTCTAAAGAATCTGTTTGGCAGTCACGATGGGTTCACATTAGCACAGGGACACTGCAGGGAGAGTGCAGCTGTGTTGCAGAGACCTTCGCCTGTACATAATAAAGAGTTAGAAAAGAGGAAACTAGTAGTAGACAGAATAGATGGTCCAAGGGAAGCAGTGATATTTTCTCAAAAAATAAACAGGGACGATGAATGATGACCAAAAAGTATTGTGGGATATATTAGACAATAAGGCTTATATTTATGATATTCATATTAATGAGCAGCATATGATGTGTTTCCAACGTTAAACATATAAACTAGGGGCCACCAAGAGAAGGTATATTTTGTCTCCTTTGTGCTGATGCGGCAAAGCCGCAGCACCTGGTGGATGGTGATATCAGTGATGAAATGGTTAAAACCGAAACCTGTTATTGTAACACTCAGTGGTCTGTTTCCTTTTGTAAAGCTTGCGGCGCCATGTGAAGATGCAGTAGACAGAAATGGCGTATGAAAGGAGGAAGCTGGACACTGATTCAGCAAATGATCTAAGCTCACTCTGCATCAGTGAAAGTTGTTTCCCCGATTTGTAGTCGCCAGCTCAGGGAGTTAAATTCAGTCTATTCCTTCATAACAGTTTTTCCATCAACTGTTTTGGTGTTTTATTTAGTGTTTTAGTTCACTATAACAACCTTGACGTCTCACGAAAGCAGTAATTATTGAGAAACTCTGCCTTTGCTGGACTCCTCCTGGCAGTGCTTGAGTTTCCCAAGGAAGTCATGTTGTGACTCAAGGTTTCTGCACTTACATCAGTTCCTCTCTGGTAATTTCCTTGCCTGCAGCCTTATAAGGACTTTCACATCACGGTCTAGCTGTTCTCCTCCCTGCTCTCCTCTAGCGTGGTCCTCAGATGCCATGCTCCACTTTAGATTGCATTACAGCAGCGCAACAAGTTCAGTGCTTACTGTAGGTCTCAGTGTTATTTTACATTTTAGTGGATATTAGTTTTTGAATTTAGATTGTTTAGATGTTGCTGTGATGTGTAGGTATGGCTTATTAACTTCTTTTTTAAGGAAGCACCCACCGTTTACATTTTAAATAGGCCAGTTTTATCTCAAGCACTAAACATTTATGGTTTTAATCCTAAAATCTGACCCCATGTTGTAACAAAAATATATATTTTTCCAGTTCATTGACTGTATTTCTGATTGGGCCTTAACAACAGTAACAGCTTGCGCTCTTATTTTCCTACTTGCTCTTTGAACAATATAACCAATAATGTTAGTCATATTAACAGTTAACACCTTTTTATCCACAAATACAGACACAGAAACTATTATTATTACACAAAACTTGAGCTTAACTTACCATTTTAGCCTGTTCTGTAGAAAGATGACGACAGATGCAGTTTTCTTGTTAGGAGCACCAAACTTTTAACAAGTGTGGCTATGGAGAAAATGGAAAGACCCAGCGGTATGCAAGTAGGGGATTAAAAGAGTTTGTAGTACACATAGCAGAGCAGATTAACAGCGTGTAGAGGTAGAGGTGTTGGACAAACTTCAGTCAAAAGTTGTGGAGCTTTACACAAACACCTATTGATTTTTTTCTGTTTGGAGAATATGAGAATATCAAACTTCTGATTGTAAGTTCTTTCTTGTTATTCATTTATTATTTATACTTTTTATGCACTTATTATCTTCTGCTTTTTGTCTATTTCTAAAGCTGCTGTTGCAATACATACAATTCTGTTTAGATCATCTAATGTTCTGTATAAAATATAACCTACCATTATAGTCGTTAAAATATTATTACAATTGGATCTTACGATGACATGAGAGATTAATATTATGATTATTTGTCCCTCGTTGTAATGAAAGTGTGTAGTACAACCTTCAAGCCAGCAAAGTTCAAACTGTGTACTTAATAAAAGAATAGCGTAAGCAAAGCACTACGGTGAGCATTAGTCAGCTGCGAACAGAAGTGCCTGTGGTTTGTATTAGTGGATGTCTTGTGTGGTAAACGTCGTGTCCATAATTATTACTACACACCTAACAAATAGAGCAGGAGGATAACTGTACTGTACATAATCTCTGTCAGTGTCACCAGTGGTCGTCCTGTCATATTGATGGAGCTGCAGGAATTTTGGCAACTTCTAGCGATTGAACTATGCTGGAAACATGGAATTGGGTACATGAAAATAATTTGTATATAAAATATATATTGGAGAACATAGTCAGACAAGCATTAGTACCTCCTAGTCTTTTTGTTGTCTACATATTTTTTGCGTATATGGCTGTAACAATATAACACAGGATTTGAACCCCAAAGCAGACTTGGCAGACGAAACGAGTAGGGATAAAGCAGTCCTTACTTGGTCAGTTGGAGGCTTACAGTTGGCAACATGACGGCTGGCACAGTTGGCAAACAAAATACAGGGGTCAAATGAAGGCAATATGTCATCAGAATAAAGGCAGCAAGAGCAGAACAAGTGTTTGAAAGCTCAGGCGATGTAGTCAATTTGGCAAGAAGTAGTAGTAGCACCTGAGTGATAAAATGATGATGTAGGTGATTGGAGAGAGTGAAGCTGCAGTCTTTACCACAATGGCTGTTTTTATCCAAAACAACTCGAAAGTCGGGCTGGGTGGTATGGAGAAAATCAAATATCACAATATTTTTTACCAAATACCTCGATATCGATATTGCAATGATATCGTAGGGTTGATTATTGGTGCTTTTACAAAATATTTACACAATAAGATTTTTGATAAATAATCGGCAGTAATGTGGATATAATGACTAAGTGGGTAAAGGCAAATAACAGCTAGAACAGTCTGGTAAATTCAGAAAATTACATCCCTTTAAAACTAGGAACAGACAAAATTGCATTCCTTTAAAACCAGGAACAGACAAAATTACATCCCTTTAAAACCAGGAACAGACAACATTTATGCCATATCACGATATTTCGATATCCAAAATATACTGCCCAGCCCTACTAGAAAGCCAGTTTATAATTCTTGTAGTAACATTTGATTAATTTAAAAACATGGTCATGGGAACCCATTCTAAAAGACCCTTTGCCCTTGTGTTTACTGTCCCTTGCGTATAGAGAAACCTCATCCTCTTCTCTGTTCTCCCTCTTCCTGTCGCCCAGTTTGTACTCTTCAGCCGTAGGGTTTCTGCAGTGTAATGCTACAAGGCATCCAGGATGAGAACACACTACTGAAATAAGAGCACTCGTGATTTTACTCATTAGGATCCTAATTGTTTTTTGTAGCATAGATGCTTTCCTGTCGGCTCGCTGCAAACTCAGTATATTGCCTCGTATATTGGCTTTAGAGGATGTAAACATGCTTGTTGACTTGCTCACAAGTCTTCTCACATGATTTCCCCTTGTATTACTGGCTTCAAGCGATAACATAACAAGGCTATTGTGCTCTGCCTCACAGATTTGGTCATCACCGTCACATTTTCACACTTCATATTGAGCTTGGCATTAACTGTTGACTGTGTGCTGTCGGTAGTCACAAGGTTAGACTGTAGATTTCAAATACTAACTGTACTTACTCTGTATTCACATTTGAATACAGGTGTTATCATGGTTGCTGTGGTTACTAGGGTGGATCCATTGTTAATGAGATGTTCAGCATAGTCGCTGACCTTGTATGACTGTTATGGACGTCATGATTCAGAAGTACGACTCCGATTTAGCCGTCGTATACCGTCGTGTATAGGAGTTAATCGCGTTTGTTATATTTGTCACACATAAAATGGTATGGAGTATTGTGCACAGCGATGAGATTCTGTTGCCATCCACATACATAAGGATGCAGTTGGTCAGCATGTTTTGTTCCCTCTTGCTCCTAAAACCACTCCGCGGTATCTCCTGTGTTGTCTTGGCTTTGGTTGGAAGGACTCTGGTTTTAAACAGCCCACAGAGATAACACTGGTGTGGGAATGCAAGGATGATGACTCACTGAATGCTGGGATGTCATGGGTTCTTCCAGCGAATCATTTTACTGTTAATTTCCTTTCTGTAATATGTATGGTGTTTTTTTTTTAAAGGGGATCTCAGTGAAGAACAAAGTATGCTAGCCTGTACTTACATCATTGGGTCTGCCCTGGGCTGTACCTCTTTAAATCACACCTTTTCTTTGAGTGTCAATAGTTTTGCTTCCTCTTCCTAACAAGCTAACATGGGGTTAGGGTGTGTTCACTTTTGGGTTCACTTCTCCATTGTTTAATATTCATATATTTTCATTATAAAAAGAAACTTGACCACTATGACAAATGATAGTTAGTGGGCTTTGTCTCTGTTGAAGGGCTTAATGCAGCTTTCAATATTTTCAGTCATACAACTCATATTTTCTGTTTTACCCTTCCCTCCATTGGCTAGTTGAGTTTATCAGTTAGAGTTTTCAGCATTGCAACTTGTACTAATAGTGACATGAGTTGTAATTAAGCCAATATTAAGTGTAACTTATTGGGTCAATTTGTAAATAATATGGATTTCAACCATGCTTGTGGCATGGCTCTATAGATGCAGATAGCAATGCCAGCCTGTTGGACGGTTTATAGCTCCACCACTTTGGTCCAGACTGAAATAACAACTATGGGCCATCATGAAATTTGGTACAGCTATTCATGTTCCCCACAGGATGAAATGTAATAACCTTGCTGTGATCCCTTTGTCCAATAATGTGGTTTATGACCAAATGCTTTCAAAACTAATAGCATTCAGTCTCAGCTGTGTTTGTTGCTAATTAGCCGATGTTAGCATGCTAACTCGCTAAACTAAGATGGTGAACATGGTAAACACTATACCTGCTAAACATTAGCATGTTAGCATTGTCATTGTGAGCATGTTAGCTTGCAGATGCTAGTTCAAGGCACCATTGTACGTAAGTACAGACTCACAGAGCTGCTAGCACGGCTATACTCCTAGTCTTGGCCAATAATGTTTTGTAAGTGAGAACCAAAGTGCAGTTCTCTTGAAACTAGATGTGAATCTAATTTGAATACTCAGTACTATATATAAATAATAAGTCAATACACTTTTATACCATATCATTTTTATATTTCATGTGATTGAATATCAGTAATTAGATAATGAATTAGTTATGAGGTGACGAGATTGTTTGAGAATTCAAAGTCCAGTTATACTAACACAAGAGGAGTAGAGACCTTGATGGATGTGCGGTCAATAGAAGTAATAGGACACAGCTGTATGAGTAAGGATAAAGCAAATGGAGTTATTAAAATGAACCCAAAGTTTCAGGCAGTGAAGTGGAGAATTCTTGAAAAGAGCTTCACAGATTAAAGAGGTGATTCAACTAAACAACAGCATGTCAAAAAAGTTAATTAAATACAACAGTGTAACAGAGTTGGTATTTAGATATGCTTCTAAATGTATAGTTTGTTAAAAGTTGATCATAGTGTTGGTGTGATAAAAAAAACAGAAGGTAGAACAGGTCATGGAAACTCGACACGTGGGCCTGCTGTTTTTGAGCATGTGCTAATAATAGTGTGTTAAGTGCTTTTGAATTCTGGCCATGAGAGACACACCCTAACCAGGCAGAAACTGTACAAGTGCAGTTCCCTTTTCATGCAGAATTAGCCGTTCTGACACAGGAAATGAAAGCACTGAAACCCGAGCAGGGTGGCCATGAACTGAACTCTTATCTTTACACTAATGAAAAAAATGTTCATCAAAGTTCATAATTGTCAGTTTAAAGAGTGGTATGTCTAGATGTCTTGAGGCATCAGTGTTGGAGTTCAGCGTATAGGCCCAGATTGTATGTTTCACTATAACTCTTTCTGCTGGTGATGACAGGAAGTGAAGTATCCTGAGCAGTAAATGGGGTCCTGCTGACATGAATGGGAAAGAACACAACTCTAATCAGCCCCACAACTGGGAAATAATGCACACCATTGTTGTTGAGGGCAGGCGTGGGCCTCAGCCTGCACAGTTATTTCCCAATAGACATGCTTGCTGCTGTTTTCGTCATCTCTAAGAGGACAGAGAAAATGAGAAATGCCTACATGGTCAGTTTACTCAGTACAGAATGGATTTATTCTCTGGGCGACCTTATGGAGGGGGGCTTTAAGGTTAAATATATTCATTCAACTTTTGACATATCATTTTGCAATAGACAAACATTTCCAGTCTCTTTAAATAAGAAGTGCCTCACTGGGTAAATAACCAGCTGTAACAAAGCATGTTACCTGAAGAGGATGAACCTTGTTAAATTCTGCCACGGCAGACTAGCAGCTTAGCAGAAAGCTGACAGGTTGCTTGATGCATGACAGGATGTAGGCGACTCTCATGAGAGCTCAGCGTTCAGCAGCAGTGCCTCGCAGCCACCAGAGGATGTGGTTACTTCCTGTAGATAAGTTCTGTACTGAGTCAGAGCCAGATTGGCACGTTTTTTCACACACATGAGACGTGATCTTTCATGAATTCTACATCTATCAAAATACAATTTTTCATGATATGATGATGGCAGTTGTGGAGTGTGTGCACTGAGGGTTGTGGGTGTGGTTCACAGACAGGTTTATTCATTTATTCTCAGCAGCTTAACTGAAAATTGGCTGAAGAACCACTGTATGTAGAATTATATGTAATTATATAGTCTTATTTTTTCTTGTGGCATTCTGTTGATTGCTTTTTTGATACTACCACTGGGGGGCAACATTGGGACATTTTCAAATTCTATATATGGTAAAGAAAGATGATTTTTTTTTTCAGTTAAAGCATCAAGGATTCCACAAAATGATATGTCAGTGTTGACCTAACTTTGAGACAGATTTCCCATGTTAGATGTGTATGGAGAGACATTTGAAAATGGATTGAATGCTAAAAAGCTAAAACAGAAGTCCTAAATTGAACAGTGAATTTTGACAGCTCAAAAAGCTAAACGTGAATCAATTTCTTTGAGACACAAAAGCCAATAATCTTCTGATCATGATCAAGAAATATAATAAAGCCCCCTTTTTGCTACTTTGATTTTAGCACAAGGATATATATGAGATATTTATTTATCCAAAATGCTGTCTATGTCGATTTAGATAAAAGAAACAAATCACTCATTCTTCCAATGTGCTCTTTTTCCTCAGATTAGTGTACGGGTCACTACAATGGATGCTGAACTGGAGTTCGCCATTCAGCCAAATACAACAGGGAAGCAACTCTTCGACCAGGTATGAAAAGCGAATGAGTGTTAACGTGCTATCCAATGACAGTAACAGACTTTTGAATCAAACGTATTCTGGAAGCACAAATTATGGATTGTGTTTGTTTTTGTGTGTGATATGGGAATATTTTAACCCTCTAAATTACTGTACATTAAGTTATAAGCAGCAGATAAATGGTATGATGCTTTATTTTAAACTACAGTATAACTACCATACTAATTACTGCAATAGTTCTATAACAACACCAATAACATAACAATTGCCATTGTTAGTCCAAATGCATTTTATTTGCCATTTTAAAAACACATGGGATATAACACTGCTATATTGTCAAAATTATTTGTTTTTGTAATTTTTGTGTTTGTAAGAGTGTATGAAACATTCAAACATACAGTAGCATGACAAATGGCACCTGTTGTCTGTGGTTCACTGTTCATAGACGTCTTAGAAAACAGAGCGTGCTAATGTTCTGGTGAGGAGGCACATTACACAATACTTCTGCTTTTATATTTTCAGGTTGTTAAGACCATTGGGCTGCGAGAGGTCTGGTACTTTGGACTCCAATACCAGGATACAAAGGGTTTCTCCACATGGCTCAAGCTCAATAAGAAGGTTAACTTCTCTAATACACTGCTTTGCTTTTCTTTGTCAAAATTGAACTTACTCTCCGTTGAAGTCTATTTACAGAAGCGTAACCTCTACCCCTCACCCGTGCCACGCTTTATTTTAGGTGACAGCCCAGGATGTGAGGAAGGAAAGCCCGCTGCTGTTTAAGTTCCGTGCCAAGTTCTTCCCCGAGGATGTGACGGAGGAGTTAATCCAGGACGCCACGCAGCGGCTCTTCTTCCTGCAGGTGAAGGAGGGGATCTTAAATGACGACATCTACTGCCCTCCAGAGACGGCGGTCCTCCTGGCCTCCTACGCGGTTCAGGCCAAGTATGCTGACTACAACAAGGAAGTGCACACGCCAGGCTATCTGTCCAGTGAACAATTGCTCCCTCAGAGGTAACACAGGTTTATATATCGCCACTTCAACGTGGCAGTTAATGTCAGTCACCTTTCAGCCAGTGTGTTTTGTACGAGACATGTCTCTCTGCATGGCTCCTGACACTGGGATGTCTCATGTTCTCAGAGTTCTGGACCAGCACAAACTCAACAAGGACCAGTGGGAGGAGAGGATTCAAGTGTGGCACGAAGAACACAAGAGCATGATGAGGTAACAGCTGACACACGTGTGCACACAAACTATTGAAGAAGAGCCCACTTGCTCTTTCAAAAGATGCTATTTCAAGACAATCTTTCACACTCTTAGCCCAAAATAGGGACTGAAGGGTGTACATTGAATTATAGGGGTGTAACAATACGTTTTTACAATGATACGATACGATACGATTTCCATGGTTCCGATACAATTCAGGACGATATTTGGCTCATCTAGAGCGATACGATACGAAACGATACGATTCAATGATTTGAAATCGATACAGTAACTTTTTTTGCCAAAAATTCGGTCAGTGTGACTGTGAAATAAATAGCTGGATACTGGAAAATAGAGGTTAGGATTCCTCAACGTTTTTCTTGTAAGGGAATCAGGGATAAATTAATTATGGATATAAACAAGTAAACAACGATTAATGGCAAATACATACACCTTTTATTTGAAAATAATAAAAAAGTGCAACTGCAAGACCTGCTGATTCAGTTCTCAAGATACAAGGCAATGCAATATTTAACAAAAAATATATTAAACCAACTTCTATTCAAGTTAAATGAACAGTGGTTTAACCTGCTGCTTCTGTCCTCATTTACAATATAAACTGTAGAGCAATAATACAGTGATCAACAGCTGATAGTGATCAAACAGCTTGGGACAATAATCATTCTTATACAAACGCTTTTTAAATAATCTGCTTATAGTAATCAAATAGTCCACCTACAGTGTTCTTTTGGGGTTTTTTCATACATGAAAACATCTGGAAAAACATTTTAAAACTACATTAGACTGACAAGGTGCAAATCCTTAATATCGATACAATCGATTTTTGTGTTTCAAATCGATTTTATATCGATATACGTCTCCCGTGAAGGAAAACTTGCCGAGTGCCTATCGATGTAGTTGTATCGTAGGAATATAAATCAATACATCGATGTAGTAGATGAATCGTTACACCCCTATTGAATTGTATATGAGGCTTGAACTTTACATGCCTTTTTGAGCTCCTGATTCAAAGTCTCAAAGCTCCAACATTTCAGTTGTTTGTGTGCGCCTTTAATCGCTTTCTCTGAAACACTAATTAAAGACGTCTTAATTGTCCACAGAGAGGAGTCCATGATGGAGTACCTGAAGATCGCTCAAGATCTCGAGATGTACGGAGTCAACTACTTCAACATCAAGAATAAGAAGGGAACAGAGCTGTGGTTGGGAGTGGACGCTTTGGGGCTCAACATTTATGAACAGAATGACAAGTAAGTGATTTCACAATAATGTGAAATTGCCATGAATGCACATGGTCAGCATAATTATTAAAATGACTAGTTCCTGTCCAATGTAATGCAGCTGACCCAAAGGTTTTTGCATTGTCTTCAACAGAATGACGCCCAAAATTGGATTTCCTTGGAGTGAAATCAGGAACATTTCCTTCAATGACAAGAAGTTTGTCATTAAACCAATCGACAAGAAAGCACCTGTAGGTTAACCCTTAATAACAGTGTTAACATTGATAAATCATCTGTCTATGTGTCACTCCCTAATAGAAATATCTAATGTCGCCGTTTTAGGACTTTGTATTCTACGCTCCGAGACTGCGCATCAACAAGCGCATCCTGGCTCTTTGCATGGGCAACCACGAGCTGTACATGCGCCGCCGCAAACCTGACACCATCGAAGTGCAGCAGATGAAGGCTCAGGCTAGGGAGGAGAAGAATCACAAGAAGATGGAGAGGTAAGAGTCACAAGCTGCAGACAGAAACTACACTGTATGATTTCTGATGTTAGAAGCCATTTAGTAAATGCCTTGTGTATAATATGGTGATCATCTGCTCGAAAGATCATGATTACTGTATGATTGTTGTCTCCGTTTCCATCAGAGCTCTTCTGGAGAATGAAAAGAGGAAAAGAGAAGTCGCAGAAAAAGAAAAGGAAAAGATTGAAAAGGAAAAGGAGGAATTAATGGAGAGATTAAAGCAGATCGAGGAGCAGACGAAAAAAGCCCAACAAGGTGAGTGACCCGTCAGTATTCAAGAAAAGCCTGTCGATGTACTGTAATGAATGCTGACAATGTTTTTTTCCTCACAACACTGACCAAGTGCTTCTGTGTATGTGAATATGTGTCCTCACAGAGTTGGAGGAGCAAACACAGAGGGCTCTGGAGCTTGAGGTGGAGAGGAAGAGCGCTCAGGAAGAGGCTGGACGTCTGGAGGCCGACCTGAAGGGTGCCGAGGACGCCAAATCGGCCCTGCTGCAGCAGTCAGAGAACCAAATGAAGAACCAAGAACACCTGGTCAGTTAAACACTGTTTGTCTAACCATTGAAACTAGAAAATGTAAGGCTTTGTAGGCTGAAAAAAATGGGTGTTCTTCTGATGCTTCAAATGTTAATATCAAGAGAATTTAAAGGAAAATGTCCTTTTAGGCGACAGAGTTGGCTGACCTGACTTCGAAGATTTCCCTCCTGGAGGATGCCAAGAAAAAGAAGGAAGAGGAGGCAGTGGAGTGGCAACATAAGGTACAATCTGAGTTATGACTTTTTTTTTATTCCTTTGATTGCAGTGGCAGTTATAGTTTTTGAAAATGAAAGCACAAAGGAGAGTACTGTATCACGCTCAACTTTAGAACTGATGACATGAAAAGAAAGTGTTTGTTTGACTTTTTACATGCACAAATGACTTGCATCCATAGCAGCGTTAATAGGTACTTACATACACAGCTACATTTCTTCTTCTTTCCCCTCTTTCAGTCGGTAAAAACTAAAATGATGCACTATAGCCATCACATGGTGAAAAGTGAGACAGACAGACAGCCAGGTCACTCTGGTTCTTTATCCATTCCATAATCGCTTATATTGTGTTTCTCCATATCATGTTGAGAGCATTTCATGTTAATACGTGACCTGAAGGCCACCTTAGTCCTCCAACACGCTTGTGAAACTGCAGTAACGTGAGCTGCAGAGTGCAAAACCGTTGCTTCTAATCTAGAGTTATTATGGTAAGGATGGCCACAGGTTTTTACTCAGCGGCTCATGTTACCTCAGTCTTGGAAAGGCAGGAGTGAGCGGAGGGATATTCAGTTGGTTGCAACCACCACCACAACATTAAATGCCGCCAAATCCTACACACTGTACATTTAACTAAGGGAAACAGTAATTTCTGTGTTGCTGCACTCACTATTTTCTGCTTGGGAAGTCATCAGACAACATAAATACAGGTTAATGGCACCTGTGTTATGTGATCAGCTATGTTCAAAATGAGCTCAATGAGGACATGGCAGAAATAACATGACATAATCAGTCTGATATTCTGATGATCATGTTGTCCCTCCCTTGTGACACAGCGACAACAGACATTCCTGAGGTCTCGTTGTTGTATGTTTCTAGGGGAGGGGTGAAAGCTCGCAGCTCGCCTCATGTCTTTTTTGGTAAAGACCATGTGTGCCAGGCCAACCCGGCCCAGCCCCTTCATTTTTTTTGGGCAGTGTGACTCATGCTGTTTTGTGGTAGTGACGGCCGTCTTTGTGGTAGTGACGGCCGTCTTTGTGTTAAGGAAATCCTCTTCCTCATAACTCTGTTGCACCATTATGATATTCTGACGACTGCTGTGCTAATTGGTGGTTTCCACGTCATGCATTTTTGGCATTTTTTACAGTTCAGTTTCAGTTGAAATTCCAGTCTGACTTACTCATAACCGGCTGTTACTCCTAGCAGCTCATAGCACACACACACACACACACACACATATTAATCTGGTCAGTTATTTTTTAATTCTTGTTCAATGAATTTTGTAGCAAGTTGTCCTATGGCTGAAGGGGATTATTCGTGTCTTTAATAAATTGTTTAAATACATTTTTAGTGTCTAAAATAATATAAACTAAGTTGCACAGCCAGTATCGTAGAGCTGAAATGATGAGTCAATTGATTTTCTGTTGATTGAGTAGACACTCCAGCACCACCATGAGGTTGATTTCGGCTTTTAGAGAAAAATGTCTCAACAACTCTGGGATGGATTGTCATGTAACTTGGTGCGACTTTCATGTTTCCTACAGGGTGAATGTGTTGTGTTTGCCAGTGTAGAAATAGTTCTATTTCTCTGTCCAAATTGCAGCGAGCCCTGTAAATACAATGCACCTCATTATCGCCTCATTGGCGCTCTCTGTTCCCTCAGGCCACCACGGTGCAGGAGGACCTGGAGAAGACCAAAGAAGAGCTCAGAAACAAAGTGATGGTGGCCCACATCCAGGAGCCCCTCAACGCAGAGAACGAGCACGACGAGAACGACGAGAGCAGCGCCGAGGCCAGCGCCGAGTTCACAGACGCCGCCACATACAAGGACCGCAGCGAAGAGGATCGCATGACCGAGGCTGAGAAGAACGAGCGTCTGCAGAAACATCTACTGGTAAGTCTTCGCTCGTATCTCATCTATCAAGTTAAATTTGATCCGTCAATAAATTATTGGATCGATAGATCAAAAGGCTAATTGTAGTATTGTAGAACTTATAAGACACACACATGCTTTTTAACCCCTTACCATTCCAGCCCCTTTTTTTAGAGTGTTGGGAATGGGGAACAGGGGAAGTTCAGGGGTAGATAAAAAGTACAACAGTATATGTCACATAGAAGCTGAAAGCTGGGAACCTGAAGATTAATTAGAGATGCAGATCTGCACTGTGTGTCAAATTGTTCTAGTCATAAATCAGAAATAAACATGAATTAATTCATTAATGAATTAATTCATTAAAATACATTTTGAAAGTGTATCAGGGCTTAGAACGTGATGATAGAAGTATATGATAAACATCCCCATGCTCTATTATGTCTCATAAGTTGCTACAGCAATATTTGGGTTGATATCATTTGTTACACAGATTTGGTGCTAAATTTAACCATTTTTTACCACTCAGGAATTGATAAAATTATCAATAATCCCTCCAAAATACCACATTAAGACACAAAGTCCTTGAGGAACACCACAGAAAAAGCCATGCTGAGAATTCTGCAAGAATTACATTTTTCGGAGATTGGATGGCGAGCACTTCTTTTCTAGAAACTGCTGAGAAAACCCCCTTATTGTCAATCTAGCTAGGAAATCCATCCTCTGAATGCCCTAGTTCTCTAGTTTGTGGATGTAAAGTTTCATGAGGCTGTGATTATCCTAGAGGTCACAACAGGACATTTTATACAGCAATGTCAAGTTTAAAAAAAAAAAATGGTCTCATTACAATGAAATTAGTACTATGGGGACTAACATCATCACACATGAATACAATTAGGCTCATTGGATCCACAAGACTCTCAGCTTTACAGTGATACCCAATTTATGCAATTCCAAGACCCCAGTATGCAGAAATATTAAAATACACAATTTTTAAGTAACTAAAAAAATAACTAAATATTGAATGGCCCAAAACTGCATGTGATTATCATAAAGTGCACATATCTGTAAAGGGGAGACTCGTGGGTACCCATAGAGCCCATTTTCATTCACACATCTTGATGTCAGAGGTCATGGGACCCCTTTGAAAATGGCCATGCCAGTTTTTCCACGCCAAAATTTTGCCCAATTTGTCAGTTTGCAGCTTCAGTGTTGAAGCGTTGACACTTAATATAAGATAAGGTGAATCCATCAGATGTTATTGATGAGTAAATCCATTTCGATGATACTGGAGAAAAGGAAGATAAAGAGAAGCAGATGATTGTTATATTTTAAGCTGATATGGTTAGTCCTAAAAAAATGTGCGAATTACCAAAAAGTTCACAATAATTTTTCACATTCAGGGATAAGAATGAGTCTCACATGTTCACAATAACATCCTGCGGTGAGCTGTATTAACGCTGCGGCGACTGTATTTCCAGGCTTTGAGCTCAGAGCTGGCCAACGCTCGGGACGAGAGCAAGAAAACGGTGAACGACATGATCCACGCAGAGAACATGAAGGCGGGACGAGACAAGTACAAGACCCTCAGACAGATCCGGTCAGGAAACACCAAACAGCGCATTGACGAGTTCGAGTGCATGTGATTGCATTCATGTCTGCCTTTCTGCCTGGACTGCAGTCCTGCCTCACACAAGCTGTTTTCCTCTGTACCCAAATCAATCAGATCCACAACATGACATGGTTGCACAAGCACAGCACAATGTACAAATATGGATCTGGAAAAACTCCCATTTGTTATCATTCCTAACTTTGAATTTAGGCAAGTCACTGGTTGAAAAGGGACATACTGTATTTTATTAGTACATTATGTAGCATATTTAGTAATGGGCTCTCGCCTTATTTCACGACACATTGAGTAAGCATTTTTAATTTCTTTATATATTTCTGTCATGTTTTTGTATCAGGATTTCAAAATAAAATGCTCAGAGGCCAATCCAAATTACAAACTGAAAACTGTGCCTGTAGACATATAATATTTCTGCTGTACACATGCAACGGTTCTTCGCAACAAGCTGGATTTTTCAGACAGTAATATTTCTCCCACAATCGCTGCCCATAGTTTTAAAGCCAAATGCACTGTAATCTATGTGGAGCATTAATAGAGCAGTATTATTTTTGAAAATTTACTTTTACTTGCTTATCATTTGAGTGTATTCTGCCTGCTGTTACGAATCATACAGTATTTACGCCCCAATCACGAAGTGATATTAAAGATCAATTTCATTTACATTTTTTGTCTGTTTTTACATTTCTGAACACCTTCCAGTCAGTTTGCAACTACATTACAAAGCGGTTGCTGTTATTCAGTGCCATCGTCTATTCGATTCAGCATTCAATTTAAAAAAACTGATGCGGCATTTGAAGTTGACTTTACTGTACCTTTAAGAGTTTTACCTTAGTTTTATTCCTCTGCTTTTATTTTTTAATTCTGCTCATCTGTGAAGATGTTTGATAATCAAAATATAGTTTTTTCCGCATTGATATAACCAGTACAGCAGAATGAATTACACTGTAGTCGTCACATGTCAAGGTGGCTTTTGTTGGTGAACAAATACCAATAAAGTCATCTGTAAAGGTAAAAGTTGTAGTTTAATCATGTGTTTTCTTCACCGGCGAAAACTTTCTCTCCACAAAATCTTTTTAGAATTTGATGCACGGATTCAAAAAATTTCATTAAACATGCACTGGAAAACCTTTGCTAAATGAGTCAAGGCAGACTCTATTTCCAATGCATGCATTTTTGATATATTGTATGTATTTAATTACATTTGTGTATTTTGGAATTTGGAATTTTTCAGAAGTGATAGAATTATGTAAGGTGGAAAACAGACACCACTGAGGATATTTTTGTATTATAAAATCTGGCAGTGCTTGTCAAAGGTAACAGTTTTTTGTTCACGAAAAAACAGCGTTTTTAAATCAGTATTTTGTTGTAAACTAATAGAACAGCTCACTGCTGTGATAGTACAGCTGATGAAACAAGCAACACCCCAACACATGAAAAGCCAGACGCTGCAGGAAATTCTGTTCATGGTGTGTCGGTTTTAAACCAATCCAAAACATTTTGCACATAACTTCCTTGTGTCATCGTTCAATATTTTGGCGTGCAGACATGCGAAGGGTTTTGCTTGTTCTCAGATTAGAAATTAGCGTTTGAAAGATTTGTTTTACACAATTTTACAAGTTCAAAGTAACTGTATTTTAGTTTTTATTTTATTTTATTTTCTATTATTGAATGAACGTTTGTCATTTGTACCAAGATGCATTTTGGTATACAGTATTCTTGCCCATTGCTGCGTATGATAATTCTTGTACCATGAAATGTAAAAAAAAAAAAAAAAAAAAGCATTCATTGCTATTTTGGATACCGCTCCATGCCTTTGACAATAACTTTTATAATGCTGCACTGTATGTTCTACCTGAAGCACCGTGTATCGACAGCCTTCTTTTGTTACGAATCAAGTGTCATTTGAACCCAAGTCGTCATGTGTGAAGAAGAAATGTATTAAAAGATGCTACTCAATATTTTGTCTTGAATCAAAAAGGGCTGAAACATAATATTGTGACAGACAGTGCCTTGCCCGGGTTTCCCATCAGATCTTGCTGCTTCAAGTCTTCCTTTCACCAATGAATAAAAGTCAAATTAAAATGCATTTTCCTCCTGACTATTTCCTCACTATTGCTATTATAACTATTGCTGCTACCATGTCTGTGATAACTTCAACCTAGTTTAATTAGTTGTGTATCATAAGCATCCTTATATTCCATATTTCTTTAAATTTATCACGACATACATGTAATTTATTGTTTACAGCAATCGCACTCATCAGATCCACTACGTTTAACAGCCTTGAATCCAAGTTCCCATGACACCTGCTGTTGTGCGTATAGTTGCAGTCTTGCAATGAGCCACAAGATGGCAGTTTACCCTCAGTCTTCGATGAAAGTGACATGGGAACAATTTGAAAATGTATTCACATCAATGAACATTTGGTTGATGATACCTGGATTGTCATAGATATAAATGTCATGTTAATTGATAGTGAACTCATCTATGTTTAAAGATTTAAAGAAATGCAACTTTGAAGTTAATTTTCCTCCAATTTACCAAAGCAAGTTCTCAGAATATAGAATTTCAAAACTATGTTTTTCTTTTATTATTTTGCATAAAGTAAGACTACACAAACATAACAATAAATAAATAATATACAGCACAGGAAGAGGCAAAATACGCACTGGGCTTATTTGAAGCCTCAATATAAATAGTGTTAAAATTGCACAACGTTATAGAGAACACAAGATTAATATACAGAAATAATATGACTACATAATAGTGATGACAAACAATTAAAAAAAGATGTATATAATAACAACAATAACAATAAATATATATTTTTTTTAAAAAAGAAAAGAGTGTGTGATGTGCAACTAGCCCAATCACGGGACATCCAGACCTTCAATATGTATCAAAAATTGTTCTGCAAATTATTTTTAAAATGGTAAACGGTACTGAAATATCTCCCAGAGATGATTTTTTTCCTCTTGGAAAAAACACTCCGATGTCACATATTTGTTCCATTAGTGAAATCCTACATGGAGCATTCAGGTTTAAGACTCAAAACAGGCAATCAAATAAGAAACTCTCTGTTTGATTTGCAATTTAAAACTCTCTGCTCTCATTTTGTCATTATATTGAAAGGAAAATAAAGTAGAATTTTTTTTATTTTTTTTTTTATTTCAGCATGTGGACAGCACTCCTCATTTCTATTTGTGGTAGCTAAATATTATAAATCATTAATTCAATTATTTATGTAAGTAAATATTTCACCTTAAGATAGTCTTGAGAGTTTTCAGCTATTTTTGCAATAGGAAATTCAGTTAATTCTTGTCAAACGACTTGATGAAAATCAGCCATCTCTTTCTCAACACCAAAGGGAGGTGGTGTTTTTTCAACTCCACTTCCCCTATATTTGTGGTATTAGTGGTCTGAAAGGGTGTTGAAATGGTTCACACTCCGAACTGCCACTTCGAGATAAGCTGCCACGAGTCTTACTGTCTGAACTAAAGTCACAGTATATACCTCAGTTCACATAGCATGAGTCAGGATCTCTGTAAATAGCTTCCCTTGCTTTGTTCTTCTTCTTCAGGTTGTCAGATGAGAACTATAACTACATCCCATTGCCTTTTAAGTCCTTTAGGCCTACTGTAATACCTTATTCTCAAATATCTTGTTCTAAATATTTCCAAACTAGGGTTTGGTCTAATGACTGGAATTCGTAATTCTTCCACAGAGCAGGTGACTCATGAAACAGCATGGAAATTGCCAACTGTGTACAGTTAAGGAGGGAACATGTTTAAAAGGGTGGACTTTGCTAAAGCCGTTTTGTTTGAAAAAAAATGAGAAGTATTCAATATTAAAATAAGGTTTAAATATGACTATCAAGTGGTTCATAGCACGATGGTGCCTTGGGGGCAATCTGGGAACTCATAGGCGATCTGTAACAATGTAAATGTTTTTCACTCTCTGCATATTTAAATCATGTCAGTACCTTTCCAACCAAATCTTTAGAGGTGCTGGTTGGTGGATTTTGTTATGTTTGGACAGAGCAATGTGTCGCTGGTCCTCCTGTTTCCAGTCTTCTAAGCTAAACTATGACTACCGGCTGTAGCTTTATATGTATCATACAGACATTAAAGAGTGGTATCAATCTTTTCATCTACTCTCTGCAAGAAAGCAAATAGGCATATTTCCAAAAAAAGTCAAACTATTCCTTTAAACAACTCATTTGAGGGTTTCTGATCTGCCACTACTATCATATTACGATACGATACGATATGATATGATACGATACGATACGGTTGTTGAAAGTCTTCCATGTCGGCTGTGACCCAGATGAGATGTGGGCAGAGCCACAGGCTCACCTGTGCTGTCTGGAGTCAACTAGACACAGGTAAGCTCAATCTGCCCTCAATCAGTGCTCTTATAACCAGGAGGAGAATCATCACTGTGTCTAAAGTGAGTTATTCTTCAAGGTTTATCAGTTTGATAATGTGTTCTTTAGTTCAATGTATGACTGATTCCAGTGATAAACTGATGTATTGTGTTTGAATATTATCTAACTTTGTTCAGAGCCAATGAGAATCGGAGTTGTCATGTACGTAGACCCTTTTCACAGCAGTCATTTTCACATGTCATTGCAGGGTGAACACAGATGTAATTTATAACATTATTTATGGCCCTGTTCCATTTAGGTGGGTCAGGGCCCTGCTATGGTGCATGCTGGAATGACTCTGACACACTAAATATGTCAAAATGGTGGCTCTAACTCTATTTGTGTAATTTATACAGACCCACCACTTGACGGAGTTAAAGGTGAAGTACACGTCAAAATAAAGTCCTTTTTTGGTGAAATCTGCTAGCTCACTGTCCATAATAAGACTGTTGCCTCATGCCCGAAACTTGATATCCCTAGACTCCTGCCATCGCCACTTAGGTTACTCCTAAATCTACTGTAGCCTAAATCTTCCAGGACTATTCACTGCACTGATGTAGATGGTATATACTTGTACGTTTGTGTTACATGATACTATATGTTGTAGATGTTGGCATTTAAAGCTGCAGTGCGTAGAAATGGAGCAAATATGATTAAAAAAGTTATTTTTATAAAACAGACACTATGTCCTGACAGTAGTGAATGAGACAGGTAATCTGAAAAAAACCATGTGCCTCTGTGTCCTCCGGTGTCCTCCGGTGCTCCTAATGGCATCTGCAAGATTTCACAGACCGGAGGAAAACATCCAATCAGAGCTGAGCTGGAGCCTGCCGTCTCTGAGCAGCTGTCAATCACTCGCGAACTCCGATCAAACGGTCAAACTAGGCAGCGCTGATCAAATATGAATCAATATTCTGTTACTGTAATGCCTATTTCTTGCATAAAATATTTTCAGAAACATCTTGTAGTGTACTGTTTAGCTGTAAAAATTAGAAAGTTTGTGACCCGGCAGCCATGTTGAGATCAGTTGAGGAAATACCAAGCACTTGAATTACAATATGCTGAAAGGTTATTACGGAGTTTTTGCCCAATGATGCCAAAAACATTCTGCGTACTGCAGGTTTAATGGAAGTGGTTCACATACAGAGCTGTATCAGCAGTGGCGGACTCAGGCTGTGTGAGGTGCAGGTGCCATATACATGGAGGCATTTGTTTGGTCATAGGAGCTTCTAAAGTGCATGATGTTATACATCGATGTGATGAGGGGGAGAGTGATGATGCAGCATAATAGCTTCCCATACTGCACTCACCACCACAGCCAGGGTGGGAGTCTAAGAACAAGTTCAGTTTAGTCCTTTTCCCCCCTATTGGCCCCCACAGTCAGCCCATTTCTCCCCTGCTACACCCCGGTGGCCTTGATGTTGTTTCCTCCCCCGTCACGCTGCTGCAAAGAGATCTGTGGAACATTTTGATCAGACTGAAGTGCATTGACTCAGCTGAGCGTGATCCACAAGAACAACGGTCCACCCTTTCGTCCACTCTGAACAGTTGGTATACAGTATACTCAGTGTTGTGTGTTAAGGAAGCTCAAACATACAGTAGAGTTGTGGCTGCAGAGGGAAGTCCAGTGAGTGACTCATGGTGCGTTAGTCCAGAGTGAACATGAGGAAGTTACACAGCTCTGTGCAGATTCTGGTCGTTGCAACAAAACATGTGTGTAATGTTAAATAGTGTAGCAATAAAAAAATGGGCCAGTAATACATTTGTCAGTGTTACTTGGAATTTTGGAGTCCAGATATGTTGCATGGACTGAGTGCTGGGTGGGCTGATTAGTGGACAGGAAGTTGTTGCGTTGCTCTGTGTCAAAGTAAAGCAATGTCCTACACCAGGGGAAAACTTTTGCAACAGGTGGTACCTACTACTTTTCTTTGAACTGATCCTTGTAGCTTTTCTGCACAGGGGTGCAAACTGACAGACAGACTACCAATCCGCAGTGTAGACTAAACGCTGACACTTGTCCTTGAAGCAGGAAGGAGCAGATGATGGCCAGTGAACACAGGAAGAGTCCAAAATTAGAGGCAGACATTGCCATTAATGGAGATACTGTATCAAGAATGGTGTGATACAGAAAAATAAAACAGATATACGTGAAACTGTCGAAGATGTCTCAGCAAAACCATTATCTCTAAAGCTGCGAGCCACGAAAGCCTTCAGCAGCATTTCACAACCATGACATGTTGACACTTTATTTCCACATATTTCCTGAGAGCTAGCTTTTGCAGTTATCTTCCTTGTTTTGACTTCCTCTTTGCAGCGCCGACGCTCTATGGTCAAACGGGTTGTCTTGTGCACGGTGTCATCATTGTGAACTCTTGTAAGAGAGAGAGCAGGGCTGCACTCGGGACTCATCTGCTCAACACATCCGAACACTGAGGTAACAAGATTGGTATCTACTTTCTAAAATGTTGTGTACAAAAAGACAACTTACTTGTTTATAATGGTGAAATATGTGCATGTTTTTGTGTCTTTTAATCTTTGGTTGGAGTAGCACCGGTGTCTTAATTTACTCCACAGAGCCATCTTCGGGAGATCAGGCACCCCACTTAGTGTATTTGACAAGCTGAGTTGGACACTCTGTATCCCTGAGTGTCAGTTTGTCAAATACCCCAAGTGAGGTGTCACTTGTCTACAAACGTAACCCGTGCTGGGTTACTCAACGGACTGTCCAGCCAGCTCTACAGGGTTGTCGACAACGCCAAGGAAACTGAAAACACCACGGCAACAGGCTCGGAACCCGTTTCTTGTGAAACCTTTGAGGATATAGGAGGTTTATCGTGGTTAAAGTGGTAAAAGTGGAGACAGACGAACACTCAGTCATCGTATCATCTGTTTAACTGTCAGTTATTTAGTAAAATCACATGCAAATTACTCTCATACATATCATCGTTTTAATGAACAGAAAGGTTAATTCTATCCCTTGAGAATCCAAATAAGTGCAATTAATGAACCAACAGAGATGTTTGACTAAAATAGAGGTATGTTAATAGATTTATTGACCGAAAAAAAGCCTAACCTCTTGAACCCAATTTAGGTTTTCAGTCTCTATTTCAAGGCTTCTAGCAAACATGCCACATATTGTTATTTGCAGGACCGGTAAGGCTGCTCTGCAATTTCATCATTTTGTCTTTTTGTTATGTGTTCTTGGATAATTTTTTATTTTTAAAAAAGTATTTTGACAGAATTTGCTCACAGAGTTACAGAGGTTAAAATAAGGTTATGAAAAATGCTGCTCATGTGAGATCTGGGTTTGATAATGATCTGTTGCCAGGGATGCAAGCATTAAAATGCACTCTTCATATTATATTACATTTATTCATACACACGTCTTGTGTAAGAACAAATCCATGTAGTGGAAAAACTGACCAGTTTCTACAAGACTGAAGGGATGACCAGCGTTTTATATGACTGTACATCTGTTAACATTTTAGATATTTGCCTCATTGTTCCCATTCACTGTCTTGTTAAATTGTTTTGATCCGCCTCGATGGAAGTCTTTTCCCTGCCAACACGTGGGATCACGTGCCCTTTCAATTTCACCTGTCTGCCCAATAAAATATACAGCGCCTCATGTGTCCTCTCAATCTTTTGGGGGAATTTATGAATGATGACATGATTTTCCCAAATGCATCAACTGTGTATAATAAAGATGAATGAGGTGCAGTTTTTACAGGCCGATCTGTGATGTCTAAAGGGTTATACTTGTGTTCTGAAACTGCTGGAGATAGAAGCTTATCATCCAACTGACTGACGACACTTATCAGTCCGCCTTGCATTTCCTCTTCCTGTGTTGCATCGCCTGTATGTGTAAGAACAAATGCCTGTTTGACAGATGATGTGCAGTCATGCTTCATCTGCACAGTGTTACAGATTTAAGGCACTCCCATATACAGTTCCATTAATCGACTTTTTGAATTTTCACATTAAACTTTGCAGCCAAAAAATTTATCATGTTGCCCTTTTTTGATTTCCTGATAAAATTTTTTGAAGGTTGTACAAATGTCAAAATGTTTTGTACACTGTAACCGAGTTGTGTCTGGCCTCCAAGGCTGTTGGAAATGTTCTTAAATTAACATTGGTCTGGAGCAGGACTTCATTTGGATAATGCAATTTGTTGTTCTCAGCTGATTTTATTGCACAAGAGCAACGGGCCTCCAATAAGGCTGCCAAATTGTGCATGCAGAACTTATTGGTGTTACTGCAACCCTGTTTCCAAAATGAAGTCTAAACCACACCTGCTATACAACTGACGTCAGTGGGAATAGCAGAAAAAATGTCAATCTTGTCTGTCAGACGTACAGTTTCAGACTGTCACACGTTTTTCATTACAAGTTTTAACACCAAAGTTGTCTGTGCTGAATTCACCCCACCCTTATTCTCAAGGTGATATGTGGTCACTTGTGACAGCGATGTGTGTAGGAAATTTTTAAAACTCATTTATATATAGTATTTAGTTTCAAGCTGCCACCACACTTCTAGCTTTTCTATATTTCCTGTCCTTTGTCTTGCATCTGTTGCTGTAATTCTACCAGTAAGTGGTGGTAGAGCTCTATTCTTTGCTCTATTTCTTTCTTTGTGCCCAGCATGAGGCCAGTTTCACATTAAAGACTCTGATATTGAACACAATACACACATTTCATGCTAACATATTCAGTTTGTCGACACATTTATTCTTAAAAAAGGCTCAAATCTATCTATCTATCTAATCTTTAAGATCGATGTTAACTGTTGGTGTGAGAGGAATGTACATGTTTGTTAAATTATTTATTTACTAATTTAAAGTATGTGGGTGATATCTAAAAGAGGTAAAATTATCTACAGGTATAAACTGTACATTTTCTAAACCATAATATATTCATACCTCCTTTTATTTGTAATGTACAGTGTATGGTCTGCTGCATCCAATTATTCTTCATAGAGATGCATGGGATGAAGTTCCCGTAAGACACTGCAAAATATATTCCAAAATAAAGGTCATATTGTTGTGTTAGCATGTGATATACACCAAGAAAATGTACAATGCATCAGTAAAGTAGCTAGGAACTGGCAGTACTGGCTTTGACTGTGGACGTCACATTGATGCACATCATCATATTACTTCATATTAAAGTTTGCGCTCATGATCGAATAAACTTTTGGTGTGATTCATTTATCCATAAGAAAAACAGTCAAATGCCTCATAAGAGCTCCCAATTGTTGGTGCTAAGTAACTGCCTGCTATTTGCATTTGAGACACGTAGTCGTCTAATTTAAACAGCGAAAAGGATCACAGTAACAGTTACAGCAACACTTCACATCATAATTGTTCCCAGCCATTTCTTTAAAGCCGTAATACAGAGGGGGAATATCATTGTTTTAAGATGTTCTGCTGTGCTCAGCACAGTAACATGAGAATCATGGGATGTTGTGAGGTTCCAAAGATAGCAGATACTGTACATATGGGATCAATTAGAGGAAAGAGAAACATGTGAACTTGGGACTAATGTTTTATAACTGAACAACATGAGGGCTGTGAGGGTTGAGAATGTATTGTGTTACACTGCAAAGTGCACAGTGAGGCTCTCTAGCCTGTATGAGATGGAGGTCAGGAGTGTACAGGACACACACACACAACTGGAACACACACCATACTGTACAAAGCTCTACTTAAAGAAAGAATGCATTTTGATTTGCTGCGTTCCTTGAATAAAAGACAAATGTATGCATTTCCTCATCTGTGTTTCAGAAAATAAGGTGTCAAAATTCTTTTACAATATTTGATAAATGCCTCAGACACACACACGACAACATTGAATGCTCTGAAAGCAGGTTTTATTATTGAGAAGATACAATGTAAACACAGAGCTGCAATAATTAATCAATCAACTATTAAATTAATCGCCAACTATTTTGATAATCAATTAATCGGTTTGAGTATTTTTCTAAAGAAAGAAAAAGTCAAAATTCCAGCTTCTTACATGTGAATATTTTCTGGTTTCTTTCCTGACAGTAAACTGAATATCTTTGAGTTGTGGACATTTGAAGACATCATCTTGGGCTTTGGGAAACACTGATCAACATTTTTCACCACTTTACAGACCAAACAACTTATCGGTTAATTGAGAAAATAATCAACAGATTAATCAACAATGAAAATAATTGTTAGTTGCAGCCCTAGTAAACATGTGCATATGAGATGAAGGCTACAGCAAACACGTTGTGCCCCATGAATGACACAGTCAGTCAGGTTCAAGGTTCAATTTATTCAACTAAAAAAAACAAACATGGAAATTACAGTGCTCCCAAAACACAGAAAATAGATACATAAAATAAAACCATGAATAAATACAACACAAATTGTATTCCATAATAAAAACAGCTAAAGGAACCATTCAAACAACAGGATTAAAAATAAACGTTTGTAACAAAACCATTTAGTTTGTGAGCCAGGTGGCTCAATATAACAATCCACACTGTGTTAACACGTGGATCATTGTGACCTGACCTCTAACTGAAGCACCCCACTGACACTCGGTCTAATTTTAAAAAGTGTCAGACTGAATTGGTGACAATCTCTGATGTGAAAAATGGCGTTGCTGAAGCACAATTCAGAGAAGAGATGCATCATTCTCCAGAATTCTCTCAAAATCCAGTCAGTGATATCGGAGCTTTTACCTGAAACATGAACAAACAGATAACCTGGGTTGAATGCAAAAAGATATTCAAATAAAGATATATTGGCAGGATCAAGAAATTGATTAAACTTCACAATGAGGTGAAAGACATTTAGAAAAAAAACTGTTTTTTAGGTTTGAAATATTCTTTGCTCTCACACAAACGTCTGTAATTTGCACAAGTCTGAAATATATTTGAAATAGAATAAAATATGCAAAGAGGAAAATGAAAATTTGCAGCATAAGGAGTGTCTGTGAGAATTCAAACTTTCATCTCCACATCTTTTTTATGGTTCAAGCACACTTTGCACTGCAAAATTAGGTTTTCATTTGGATATGTGATACATTTAATCTGATCCTGGTTTGAGAGTGGTTTTAGGCGAAATTCTTTAGTGATGATGTTCGGTGAATTTTGCTACTAAATGAAAAACACATAATACAATACTGACTTGTCAACCCTTATTCTAATGTGGCACCGTAATCAGAGGAACCACAATGGGGGGTCTTGCTCAGCAGATTCAGGGATGTTAAGACCAATTTGGATCACAGATTTACGATGGGACAAAAAAAATGTGTTTCAGTATCAGTGTAAAAAAGTCTACTGAGAAAAGTTTCAGGAGTGTGAATTGAAGTTACTCAAATATAATAACCAAAATAATGATGAAATTAATAAGATGAAAAACAAACGGTAGGCATATACAGCAAAGTGTTATCTTTGTCAACTCCGTCAGGACCTCTGTGGAAGAAGTTAGACAGTGTTGCTGACAAATACCATGGAGGCACCGTTTCTTTAACTAATTCACATCTTATAATGACAGTAAACATTTCTTATAATTTTACAAGTTTGTTTTATACAAGGTCAGAGGTCAGAGTCCAGTCCACTCTATCATCAGGTCAAAAAGTTCATTTGTTCACTACTTTACGTGACTGTGAGAGTAAGCAAACATACAGAAAATGTTTAGTATCAGTGACGCATAATCAAGCCAAACAAGAAAACCCAACATGACATGCTGTTACCTGCACACCATGGAAGCAAAAGCATACATACATACTGTACGTCAGATCTCTGAGGGCTATTTTAATCTTTTAGAGAAAACATCCGAAAAACAAGTATTTTCAACAATCTGCCACACTCCACAATTATTGAGTTTGTCTCTGCACGTCATGCAGCAACAGTCTGGTTTGGATCAGCCTCCAAACAGGGACAGTAAAAGGCTGCAACAAACAGAGAGGTCTGCAGAAGAACATTAGCACCAACCTGCCCACCCTCCTGGACGTGTACACCTCCTGAGTCAGGAAACGTCTGCAGACCCCATCATACAATGGACACGTTCATTATAACACAACTTCATTAAATGGCGATTTAAGAACTACTTGTTTTACTAAAATGTCCTTCATTTCTAAGGAGTCCTTCTGGATGGAGGATTATAAAAACACTATTTTGGGGCAGATATTTGTAGAGCTTGAGGTAGAGGACAACCTTCTTTGTTTGAAATGTTAACTAAGAAAATGCACAAATAAGAAAGAAAGAAAATATAAATCTAAGCATGCTATATATACAGTATATTGTATATAGGCTACTGTCATATCCGCCTACGTCATGTATATAAAGTAACCTATTACATTAATTACTCTATTTATTCTAGTACCATTTGCACTATTGTCTTACTCTTTTCAATTGTTTTTTTTGACTCTTTTATATTTATATCTGTTTAATGTTTGTATTCAACCTTTCTCCAGCTTTGATGTCCTTGTCATTTTTTGTGTAGACTACGTACACTGTGTACATTTTTTTGTGTAGGCCTACTTGTAGTTTTTGAGTAAAATAAAAATCTGTAGGCTAATTTTTACTTCACAAGTAGGCCTGTTGTACTTCACTACATTTCAAGTCGCAAGCGCTACAGAGTAAAAACAAAAGTCGGGATAAACTGTGAGAATGGAGCTAAACAAATGAAATAAAGCAGAGAAGAAGTTGCAGGTGTGTGAGCGGCCACAGGAGGTCAGAGGAGAGCTCCCTGTCCAGACAGGTGCCTCAGTGATTAGCTGAAAGGCAGGAAAATACAGTTTCACCTGGATAACACTTAGTGAACAACGCAAAAATAAAAACAACAATTAAATAAATTTAGGGTCACATCATGAGGGACTATGGTAATTATTAGCATTACTGTATCTGGCGTAATTTAAAAAAAATGGTAAATGGTCTTGCATTTATATAGCGCTTTTCTAGTCTTCCGACCAGTCAAAGCGCTTTACACTACATGTCAGCATTCACACACTGATGGCAGAGGCTGCTAAGGTGCCAGTTTTGCCCATCAGAATCTAATCTAAATACTCATTCACACACCAATGCCTTCGGGAGCCTTGTTCAAGGACACATCGACATATGACCCGGAGGAGCTGGGGATCGAACCACCAAGCTTCCGATTGGTGGACAACCTGCTCTCCACAGCTGCCCTCCAGGTGAGTACCCAGAGTGACCTGAGCAAATCAAACACACCTCTGTTGTTACGTGAACAGGTGCAAATGATCCATGATGTATACACGCTGGCGGTGACCTCTGCGTTCACTTTGCATCTTTGACCTTCAGTCAGTGATGCCTTTCTGTTGTTGGTGACAGTATGTGACTGCAGAGAGTCATTCAGCTCTACATGTTTGAAAACTTTGAGGAGCGCAGCGGGATAGAGAGAGGACTGCTTTTATGTAGTCGAGCAGAGCTAGCTAACGTTAGCTAACGTAAGCTGATATGGAGGTAGAATAAAACTCATTTGGGTATAAAAAAGAAAACAAACATTCTGTGTATTCACAAAATCAGAAAATCAGTCTCCTATTCATTGTCTATGGAGCAGCTCCACACTTTATACCCTATGACATCACAAGTTTGAGACTTACTTCTCTGGTTTCTGGTTTTGAGAGAGTTTCCCATGTTCACACGTATTGATCGGACTTTCCTAGACTGGAATTCTTAATTTAGGTGGCGTTCCCCTTAAGTAAAATATACGAGTACTTCCCTGCTTTTAAGTCGATGTGGACTGGGTACTTATATGACACAATAAAACATAATTAACCAGCTAATAAAATTACAGAATAATGCATGAATAGAGACTGACCAATGTCTACAAACCTGCTGCCAAAGTGCATGCTGGGACTCATAACACTACACCTACACTCCAGAGAAGCCACAAGATTAAAGTACCAAACAAACCGTAAATGGACACAATCAGCGTGTTTCATTTAAAGGGACTATTAGTAACTTTCAGAAATGCTTGTTAACAGCGACACCTGTGGCCATTAAGTCAACGAAAGTCAGCGTCGGGCTCGCGCTTGCTCGCTCTAAATAGACATGAACAAGCATCGCTCAACACAGTGAGGCGACACACGTCAGCTAAAACCACAATATCACTCTATATTTCAGCTGCTTGGCAGTAATGTTAGCTGACCGGACGAAGTAAAACCTCTGTTGGTCTGGAGGAGCTGCAGCAGTTATTTCTGCACAAACGTCCACTTTACATTCACTAGATATTCTCACAGCTAAACTAACTCTTCTGCAGTGTGTAGTGAGCGCGCGTTCACGTGTAGAGGTGGAGCGAGTACGCGAGAACGCGCGCTCTGTCTGAGTGAAGGCAAGCAGGCAGAGGAGCAGAGAGACTCCGGCTACACGCAAACACGCACACGCGAGCGAGCATGTGTCCCAAGCCGATACATTTATACACTTAAAAAGTTACAAACAGTCCCTTTAATTTCACGCATTAAAATAACGTTCAGTCACTATCGGTCCATATCTATTCTGTTGATCAAAACTGGCATATTGGTTCTTCTAACTTGTTGATTTTGGTGAGGAAAATAAAGCTTTTATAACAGAAAACTCTTTATATCGCCAATTATTATCTGTTCAATTGAGACTAAGCTACTTTTAAACCTGCAATAACTGTTTTTTTTTGCCATTTAGGGGCAGCTGTAAACAAAAATCTGCTAGTTACAGAGCAACATTATCATTCATTGTTTTTGTGTCCTGATGGCTGTAAGCCCAATATTCACTCTCTTTTAGCTCTGTTTAGCATTGTTACATTGTTTTCACATTGTCATTGTTATAAAAATATAAATCATGGCAGCTTTAAGGAGAGACTAATTCTGGCTGACCATAGTATACTCCAAATAAAAACAAGTTAGGTTGCTAAGGTTGCTAATGTTTGACAAGTCCTTGTACCAAAATGACAAATGAGGTCATTTTCAGTAGCGTAGTCCAAAATGACCCCTTGTTTGGTGTTTCTGGTGTAGTACATTGAAGAAGTGCCCAGTGTTTGCGGACAGCTGTGCCTTCGCCAGTACAACTTCTGTGTTTTATATCCTTTTCAAATATTTAGAAAATTGATACCACTCTGAGTTAAACAGCCTTCATAATTCATTCATTCAAATACTCATATGCATAATAACATACCGTAGCTAATTTGTCTTGACTAGTGATGTTAGATGCCTTTTTGACCCTCATTTAAATTTGCTTCCATTGTTGCAGATTATGTGCATACAGTTTTATCAACATTTTGTATATGTTTGACCATATTGTCACATCAGAAAGAAAAGGTCCTCTGTTGAACGCTAACATGCATTTAACCATAGACTGTATATAAGAAGTGGACGTAGTCACCGTGACGTCACCCATCGGTTTGTGGACTGTCGTTTTGAAGCCTCGAGTTCAGCATTTTGGCCATCGCCAGCTTGGTTTTTGGCCGTCGCCATGTTGGTTTTTTGCAACCAGAAGTAACACTGGAGGGTGGAGCTAAATAAAACCGTACTCTGAATAAGACATTTTTAGGCGACCAAAATGTTGTAATTACCTTTCATGAACTGAAAACACACTGTGAAAGAGTTAAAGTTGTAACATGAAAATACAGACAACTCCCAGACCGGACAAAGCACACCCTTCTTTATGGTCTATTTGACTCTAAATGGGACTAAATGAACATCATGCTGTATTGAGCATGATGTTCAAATAATAAGACTTGAAACTAGTGACTGAAACCATAAACTCATGTTTACAATGTTTACTGAGGTAATAAATAAAGTGAGAAGTAGGGTCATTTTCTCATAGACTTCTATACAATCAGACTTCTTTTTGCAACCAGAGGAGTCGCCCCCTGCTGGCTATTAGAAAGAATGCAAGTTTAAGTCACTTCCGCATTGGCTTCACTTTTCAGACTCGGGGGTTGACCACTGCTTATAAGTCTCAACTTTTGACCTTTTGGACAGATATAACTGTCTTTAAACAGATGGCAGTAAAGGCAAGAATATGACATTCCCATTGTAATGCTTGTATTACTGTTTCTTTATTTTACCAGATTGGTGCCGCTCATTGCACTGACACAGCGTGACGCTTGCAAGTTCATGGCAGTGACATTTTCATTGCTTAAAAGTCAGTTCTTCATTTGCCACCAAGGCTTTACAGCTGTGGCTGCTACCTTTTTACACAAGTGCTGGTAAAGAAACAACACGTAAAACTGCTCCTAGTAAGTTTATAAAATC
The DNA here is from genome assembly GCF_015220745.1 of Sebastes umbrosus. Classification (NCBI taxonomy): domain Eukaryota; kingdom Metazoa; phylum Chordata; class Actinopteri; order Perciformes; family Sebastidae; genus Sebastes; species Sebastes umbrosus. The sequence goes on from NC_051285.1 coordinate 19,964,282, forward strand.
ATATATCGGTAGGGGCAGGGACTAACATGGAAACTAATCTTAATCATGGTTTACAACATTCTGATTATTATCAAAAGAAACAGCCATGACCTAGATTAATGTTTATGAAAAACACTGCAAGTTTCCATCCTGTATTTTCTTTAAACTTCAAGAAACAAAGGTTTCTAGGGAGTTTTTACCCTAAACGCATGCTGGGAAGTTTGCTAATTTGCTAATCATGTTCCATTAAAAACTTAATTTGAGGAGTGAAGTGAACTCTCAGCAGTACATTCACTCAAGTCAACATTTCAAGACTTTTCCTGTAATACCACCATGAGGTTGAAATTTGTGGCTTTGAGTGGAATATCTCAATAATGTTTCACTTTGGTTCAAACATTCATATCCTCAAGATGAATTAGAATAACTTTGGTGATCCCTTTACTTTCATTCTAGCGCCACAAGCAGTTAAAAAAGAAAATATAATACAGTACTTTAGTTTATGACCAAATCCCTGCAAAGCGAATAACATTTCCATCAACCTCGGCTGTACTTTGTGTTTTGTGCTAATGGTGAACATGATAAACCTTATATCTCTGAAACATCAGCATGTTGACATTGTAATTGTGAGCATGTTAACATGCCGACATTAGCATTCAGCTCAAAGCACAGCTGTGCCTAACTACAGTCCACGACACAAAGCTGCTAGCATTGCTGTACACTCTTAGTCTTGTTTAAAATGGTAGTAATTTCCGAAACAGCTGGTCACTGTTGTAAACGCTACTCATCCATCCATCCATTATCTGTACCGCTTATCCTATTCATGATCGTGGGGCTGGAGCCGATACCAGCTGACATTGGGCGAAGGCGGGGTACACACTGGACAGGTCACCAGACTATCAGAGGGCTGACATAGAGACAGACAACCATTCACACTCACATTCACACCTACGGGCAATTTAGAGTCAACAATTAACCTGCATGTCTTTGGACTGTTGGAGGAAACCGGAGAAAACCCACGCTAACACGGGGGAGAACATGCAAACTCCACACAGAAGGGCCCCAAGTCAGATTCAAATCTGCGACCCTGTTGCTGTGAGGCGACAGTGCTAACCACTGTACCACCGTGCAGCCCAAACGCTACTCAGACAGGACTAAACAGTGCATTTGTTGAGGACTATTTTCAGCCAAGGATTAATACACATTTGGTGCGCTAGTGAGTATTTGAGGAGCAGAAACTTAATGTATTTACATGTTGTATTGCAGACGAGGCGTGAGGTGGTGTTGCGTTAACCAATACTGTAGTTAGAAGGACAGGACTCACCTTCTTTATTTTCATACTGGAAAACACCCTGGCCAAGGATTAACTTATGCTCCTGTAAAATGTATTGAACATGCTGGCGAGATACATTTCCTTTTTTCTCCATTGTCTTATTTAGGCAATGGTTCAATGAAACACAAATAATTTGCCATATAAGTTGATGTTGCAGAAAAGCAAACCCCCTGTGCACTGCCTTTCCTACTCAGTGGTTCAGCGTGACCCCGTTCATTGTGGATGTTGCACTCTCAATGTCACTCTGACTTGTGCTTGGAGGAGCCAAGCATCCTTTTGGAGGAGATTGTTAATTGAGGTAGAAACATGGTTGGAGGAGGATTACTTGTTCCCTGCCTGCTACTAAAAAAGTCATTCAAATAAAAACATCATTGAGCTCACATAATTACTTTTTCAGTGACTGTCTGAACATCATTATTATGTTCAGTCGTAGCTCATGCAATGAGGCTTAATTGAGGAAGATCATTTTTGTTTGAGTAGATGATTTTGGGTAAGGTATGTCTGAAAGGTATAAATAAGACAACAGGGAGAGGGGCTGCTATGGTAAGAAGACTCAACACAAAAGCAACAATATTACATTTTGGACTTCCTTCTTATGAAGAACAATATTTGGTCACTTGGTCCATTTGATTAAAACACAAAAGTATTTGCGTATTAAATACTGTATTATACTTTTGCATTTTGAGTGCCAAGGTTGTATTTAAGGTCATGAGACAATCTGAGCAAAGTTTGGCAAAGGTGAAGGTGTTTATATATCTGTCAAAGAGAGAAAACTTGGAATGAAGCTGCCAGTTAGAGAGATTTTCCTTTATGTTGGCTGCTACTGTCAAAACAAGCCTTTAAGTCTTGATCATAGATTTAAACCCCTATTTTGTAACATACTGTGCATTCACTGAGCCTGAAGGAGACCTTTAAATGCTCCAATAGTAAACTGTGAAATATATTTTTCTGTTGCAGGAGGTGAAAGAAATCCCAAATACTTTTCCTAAAAAAAAAAATAGGCCCACATTGTAGTTAAACATTTGCCAACATTCTTATATTGGCTCAGTTGCTTTACTCCACCAAAGTGACCCAGAGTTGACAGTGTGATTTAATGACTTAAAGGACCATACAGGTTTGCATGTTTTAGCCCATTTACTGTGCAAATCACTTGACATCACCGCTAACCATTTTGCAAACCATACTGGAATGTATTTTTAGCCATGCTAGCCAGTGGGTAACTCCAGGTCTCAAAAGTGAAGCCAATGCGGAGTTGTCTTAAACCTGCGTTCTTTCTACTAGCCAGCAGGGGGCGACTCCTCTGGTTGCAAATAGAAGTCTGACTGTATAGAAGTCTATGAGAAAATGACCCTACTTCTCACTTGATTTATTACCTCAGTAAACATTGTAAACATTAGTCTCAATTGCTAGTTTCAAGTCTTCTTCAATACAGCATGGTGTTCATTTAGTAAATTATGGTCCCATTTAGAGTAAAATAGACGATAAAGAAGGGTATGCTTTAGAGCAGCCATTCTCAACCAGTGTGCCGCGGCCCACCGGTGGGCCTCAGAGCGCCATCTAGTGGGCCGCGGGGGCAGTGGTACTAGATTATTTTTTTATTATTATTTAGCAAAGTGAACAGGTAAAACCTAAAGGAGGTAAGATGCCAGCTGCCGTAAAACCGAAGCCTATTGAAGGAGGCTGAGACACGGGCGGACACGGGTCTTGTATTGGGTATAACACATGCGCAGTGTAACTGGAGCTGCGGTCGTGCGTTGCGATCGGCTCAATTTCGGCGAGTGCAGAGCAGATATTACTGCGCATGTGCAGTACCCCGAAGGCGCGTTGATTAAGTGTGACCCAACCTCCTTCAATAGGCCTTGTGTAAAAACACCAAACATCATCAGGTCGAGACAAACGTGTTTGCCACTGTTAGCTAGCTAACGTTCTCGGATGCAGTGAGACAAAATGGATCGGTTTTTAAAGCGAAAAAGTGATGTGGGAGACAACCCTGCGCCAGTAAAAGCTCCGAAGCGTGTGGTGAGGAAATATGACCCTGAATACATTAAATTTGGATTCGTAATGGCAGGCATTGATGCTGAGCCCAAGGCACAATGTGTTGAATGTGGTGAAATCTTGTCAAATGAGGCGCTAAAACCATCGAAGCTCCAGAGACACTTAAACACAAAGCACCCAGGATGTGTCGAGAAGCCAAAAGAATATTTCCTAAGGAAAAGGGACGGGCTTCAGGCACAACAGAAAATCATCACAACATTAACTACTCAGTCAAAAGCCACTTTGAAAGCTAGCTACATGGTTGCTGCTCGTGTAGCTCGTAGCAAGAAACCCTTTACGATTGCAAAGGAGCTTATTTTGCCAAGCGCTGTGGATATGTGCCGAGAGTTACTGGGGGAAGCCGCTGCAACCAAAATTCAGTCAATACCACTCTCCAATGACACCGTGAGCAGAAGAATTATTGACATGAGTGATGACATTGAATGCCAACTTCTGGAAGGAATAAAGGCAAGCCCATACTTTGCCATACAGCTGGACGAGTCGACTGACGTTAGCAATGCCGCTTTATTGTTAGTTTTTGTAAGATACTGCAAGGACAGTAATCTTCACGAGGATCTATTGTTTTGCAAAGAGCTTCCAACAAGAACAACGGCAGATAATGTAATGCGCTGCCTTGATGATTACTTCACCGAAAAAGGTCTTGATTGGAAATACTGTACAGGTGTTTGCACAGACGGCGCTGCATCAATGACGGGAAGACATCGTGGTGTTGTAAAACAGATCCAGGAGAGGGCGCCAGACGCCAAGTGGACGCACTGTTTCTTACATCGGGAAAGTCTAGCTACAAAGCAGATGTCACCAGAACTGCATGAAGTCATGAACGTGGCTGTGAAAACTGTTAACTATATTAAGAAAAATGCACTCAACTCAAGGTGTTTTGCTGCTTTGTGTGAAAGACTTGATGCAGATCATTTGCAGCTGTTGTACCACAGTGAAGTAAGGTGGCTTTCAAGGGGACGTGTGCTTAATCGCCTTTTTGAACTGAGAGAAGAAGTGCACACATTTCTGGAAGAGCAGCACTCCCCTCTTGCTGAGCATTACACTGATGGTAACTTTTGTGCAAAACTGGCCTACTTATCAGATATATTTGACCAGTTAAATCAGCTCAATGTATCAATGCAAGGCAGAAACAGCACAGTGTTTTTGGTTTTAGACAAAATTGAGGGCTTCAAGAAAAAACTTATTCTGTGGAACAGAAGAGTCAAGGAGGGACGATTTGACGTGTTTTCACTCCTAAGTGAAACTTTGGAAGCCACTCCTCATGTCAACATATCCAGTGTTATAACCCAGCATTTGACTCAGTTGTCAGGAAAGTTTACAGACTACTTCCCAGAAGATGCACGAGATGGAAACCTTTGGATTTTGGACCCTTTCTCTGTGGATCCTGCTTCAGAAGACATAGCTCTCTCCACTGTGTTGGAAAATGAACTGATGGAACTATCAGCAGACAGCAGCCTGAAGCTTCAGCTCACACAAGTAGACCTTGCTTCATTCTGGATACTGGCTGCCAGTCAATATCCCTCTCTGTCAAAACGGGCAATCAAATTTATGTTGCCTTTCACCACCACCTATTTATGTGAGTCAGGGTTTTCCATTGTGACTGTCACAAAATCAAAGGCAAGGAACAAACTGAAAGCAACTTTGAATGCTACTCTGCTTGTCAGCCTCTCACCCATCCCACCACGACTTGATCTCATTATTTCCCAGAGGCAAGCCCAAGTGTCTCAATGAGGGTAAGCAGAATATGTATTTTGGTCATTACAGCTGACAGTGGCACAACACATATCTACAGCCCAGTTTATTATTTGTTGTATAAACATGTTAGGTTTTTTACTCATTTATTTGGGAAGGTGTGCCTCGGAAATGTTTTGACAATCACAAGTGGGCCTTCAGTTGCAAAAGGTTGAGAACCCCTGCTTTAGAGCATGGCTACCTTGACAGGTTGCTATCACGGCGTTGTCCGGTCTGGTAGTTTTCCGTGTTTTTGTCTTAGAACTTTAACCCTTTCACAGTGTGCTTTCAGTACTTAGCTCCACCCTCTCGTGTCACTTCTGGTTGCAAAAACCCATGATGGCTGACCACAACCTAAGATGGCGGGGGCCAAATGCCGAACTTGAGGCTTTAAAACAGCAGTCCACAAACCAATGGGTGACGTCATGATGGCTACGTCCACTTCTTATTTACAGTCTATGATGCTAGCCAATACTTTTAGCCATGCTAGCCAAATACCTACAAAACTAATTTTTAGTTACATTAACATAGTGAGGTCGGTATTGCCATGTCACACTTAGGGATGCTAATTTTGAAAAAAAAATTCTTAACTGTTAACCGACAAGATTTGTGCTTCGCATGCAGCGGTGGGCCAGCTGCAGTGTATGAGCACAACAGACAACTTGTGAGTCCCCAGTTCACCCGTCCGGGAGCGTTAACTTAGCAGCCATGATGCTGCGTTAAGTGTCGCGGACATGCAGCCACTTTCCCGGTAACTCTCCCCCACACATTTAGTTTAGTTTAGCACGTTGTCAGCTGTGTGTCTGCCCGGCGTAACGATACTTTGTCTGCCCGGCATAACTTTAGTGAGTGTCTGACAAACAGTGTGTTTATTTGTGCTATGTTAGCAGCTCTAGCATTGCCAGTGGCTTCGTGCTCGCCGCTGCCGCAACACACATACAGTCTGTCAACACGACGTAACTTTAATGAGTGTCCGTGTGTGTGGCGGCGGTGAGGGTGAGGTTGTTGGTGGCGTTATAGCTGTGAACGTAGGTCTAGCAGTGTGTGTACAGTTTATTTGTTGATGAATAAATGCTACAAAACTACAACTCCTCCGCTCCGCTCAAGCGAGCCAGAGAGACCGGAGCCAACTTCCTGTACCCTGCAACTCCGGCTTCACTTCTTAAGGTGGGCTGCTAAGCTGGACCAGCTTTTCTCCTTAAAGAGACGAGCCGCTCAGCTTTTGAGTTAATTATTAATATTTCTTTTAACCGTTTTAACCGATAGCGTTAGTCGTTTAAAATGCGTAATGTCAGTTAACGGTTAATTATTAACATCCCTAGTCACACCTTATGGAAATTAATGGAAAAGGGAAAACTACATCCAAAAATCTGAAAATGTATAGCATGCAGTCTAAAATGCTCAGCAAAAAATGGAAAATATAGTTGACTTGTTTAGGAGCTAAAGCTTGCAATTTAGACCTTGGAAAAAAGCATCACAAAATGACAAGTGTACAACAATCAGCGTGATTGCTTTGAGAAATGTTGGGCCCCTAACAAGACAAGAGCTTTTTCAGTGCTCTGAAACAATGCTGTATTTACTACAATCCCGGGCAATATCCATGGCCCTTGGCAACCTCTGAGCCCCAATTTTAATTCGGTGTGTTTTGTTGAGAAAATTATAAAGGTTGGGGGGGTTGTATTTAGTAACTCTTGTGACAGATTTGTAGCGTACTCAAGTACATTTAACTCCATTTTCTTGGTCATTTCCTTTCTGAAATGACCTGCTAACACATTGCTCTCCAGCAGCCATGGCCAGACTGGCCATCTGGCATACCGGGCATTTTCCCGGTGGGCCGACGTCCTTTTGGGCCGATGTATGTCTTCTTTTTTTGGCCCATAAAACAAGTAAATCGGCCTATTTCTTTTCCTTAATTGACACTGGGCTGGCCCAATCGCTCTGTGCCAGTGAGGAGGAGAGGGAGAGAGATGAGGGAGGGAGTGTAGAGTTTGCGGTAAGCAGTTATGGGCTAGCTGCCTGGCTCAACATGTCATGAGAGATGAGCACTGCTCGAAGTGGGCCTGTACGTAGCGGTACGCAGTATTATACTCATTTTACTCCTTGGCGTACCGTGACTTTTTCATGCGTACCGGAGCTTCTTGCAAGCTGCCAGTACTCTCCTCTGCCCTCTCTATATCAGGTTCTCTGGGAGATTCATAGTGGTGATATATGACGGCGCAGCGCTAGCGTATTTGCGCTGCGTGGGTTTATTGTTTTAAAGTCACCAGAATTCAGGAAACAAAGTCTCTGAAACTCAAATTTTTCTGGGGGAGGAGCCCCAGACCCTCCGCTTTGGTTTTGAAATCCCCCCTAATTTTGAGGTGTCCAGGTTGGCAAGTATGCAAAACAACCACATTTGAAGGTATTTCCTTGAACAGAGCCTTCAACAAAACGTGGTACACGCAGCTTAAATGGCTGGTGATGGGGCTGGTCTGGGCCAAACTGCCAGGGCCGATTATTTGTCCCAGTCCAGCAGCTATTTATGGTTTAATAGGAGTCTCCGATGTCTTCTAAATATAAGCGGTGTGGTTTGCCTTATTTTATCACTCTGTTAAACCAAACATAGGTGTTTAAATAGTTGCCCGAAGGTGACGATAACTAATGAATGCACTGTGTCCAGCCAATAAATAAGAGCAGGATGAATAGCCTCTGATACAGTTAGTGCTAAAGTAATTGTAGTTTTCCGTATGATCCCTGTGAAACGAAGCATACCTCTATTACCACAATACGTCTTAAATGGTGCTTTTCTGGTAACGATTTTCCAAAAACAACTAGGCTTTTTTAACAAGTCTGAACCAACTCTAAAACGAAAGAATTAATTGACGTGGTGCACCAAGTCAGTTCCAATGTAAAATAATGTTATATTGAAGGGGAAATAATTAGCGTAACCCTAGATTTGTTTTGTTTTTGAATGACCCTAGTAAGATGAAATAGATACAAAAGAAAGTTAAAGCTGCAGTGGGTAGAAATGGAGCAAATATGATTTAAAAAAAGTTATTTTTATAAAACGGTCACTTCCTCCAGCAGTGCGTGAAACAGGTAATCTAAAAGAAATCATGTTCCTCTGTGTCCTCCAGTATCTCTCTCTGAAATGACCTGTGATTGGCCAAAGTCTTTCGTCACGGGATAGATTTTTTAAAGCCAGAAAACAGAGCCATGAGGATGTGCAGAAGTTTAGTTTTCTTTCAGAACACTTGAATTACAATATGCTGAAAGGTTATTATGGAATTTTTGCCCAATGATGGCAAACATATACTGCCTACTGCAGGTTTAATGCATTTGAATGCATCATATTTGTGAAGAGGCCCTCAGTTAAACCCACGTTGAGCTGTGTGGGAGCATTAGGCACTAAATGGAAGATTGGATTAAACAATTAGTTTCCTGACATACTTGCAGTTCCACTGTATTCATTTTATAATAATCAACCTGTCAACCATTCATTGACCAGTAAAACCTCCCATAATATAATGTACAAACATGTTTGTTCAGTTCTTTAGATAGATGTGAAAGAAAGAAGGCTGTATCCATCATCATCAACAGTGTGATTTTATTATCCTGATAAAAGTGACATATAGGCCAAAGTGCCTGCCCTGCATTTCAACTCGATTTTTTGAACTTTAAGTATGAAACTGCGTGTTGATTGACAAAACAGTAGACCTTCTCATACTTAATTTTCAGGCAAAATTAATGTCATATTTGACTTTGGTACAACATAGACCTTTTTTGATATGTTTAGGTGTTAAGACTTCATTAGCTCATATCCCTTTCCACATTTCTTGCACTACGTCTGAAAAAAAAAAAAAATCCAATTACTTGTTAAAAAGTAATAAAAAACTTAGCAAAAGAATCACAGAATCTAAAAAATCTCAGTTTGCTTTAGTTGGAGAATATATTAGATGTATGATTTTCAAATGACTAAAAGAATAACGAAAATGTCACTGACAAAACTGCTCATATCAGCATACAGTTTATAAGAACAGTTTCCTTGCAATATTTACTACTGTATCATAATTTGACAGGTACTTGATTTACATAAAACTCTCTACACACCCAGGGGTTGTAAATTAAATTCAGAGTTTGAGCTTTCACTGACTGTGAACAAATGTGAAGCAGATGTGAACTAATTGAAGATCCAAACAGCTTTGATAGAGCAGCTACAAACACATCTCCTCTATGAAGTCAACAAAGTGCACACCTTTGTATTTTGGGGAAGCAGGAAATTAATTAGACTTATTATCTGGATGAGTTGCAAAGTTTGCAGCAAAACACCAGGAAGAAGGATATTAATTGATGCAATAGATTATGTTTTTTTCTTTCAGGGTAATTTCTAAACATCATTAACAAACTAAATCCTTTCTGATGTCTGTAATCGACAGCTCGATGGACAAATGAGAAAAGCAACTGTGTGACTCACCTTAACCTCATTTCAAATTCAGATTATAGACTTTGAACGGTTGTTGAATGCCCTTTTATTCAGCCTGAACACATGTGTCCTGGTATTAGACACAGGTAATACTGTTGATGTCAGACTTGGAAGAACAATGAGAGACAGAGACATTTTAAGTGTGATGAAAGCTTAAATAAGTGCAGTTCAGTGGTTACAGCGAAAACTGTAATCATGCAGGAATTGCCTGTCTTATACACCAGCCTTTTGCCACAACGCTGAGCGGTTGAAAAGTAAATTAGCTAAAATGCAACAACTCAGGTCTTAGAACATGCAGTATATTGCAATCGGATACATACTGTATTATAGACCCTGGTCTTTTCTGATCTTGAAGTCACGGCTTGAGAACTACCTTTGCAAAGGTGCACCATATTTTTCTCGCAAGCCAATCAGAGCAGACCAGGCTTTTTCTGGAGGGGGTCCAAGTCAGATTGGACTGAAGTTGTGGAGAAAACTCTCCCAATGTTACTGTTCTCATTGACAATATTTGAAAACCACTTCATTGAAAAGATGTTAACTCTTAACGAGAGGTGTGTTTAGGAATGCTTTTGCTTAAGCAAGCAAGCGTACAGTATGAGTCAAACCATTTAACCATTTTTCTACAGTCTGTAGATTATCCCGGGCAAGACCTCTAATATCAAATGCAGTCATATTTTGCATTATTTCAGCCAATAATAATTGTTTAGGTAAATTTGGAGCCTGTCAAAATTTTGAACGGATATGGTATATACTATACTGTACTGTTTATTTTCGATTTCACTGTTGCAAGAAAAGCTTTGTGTCATACAATGAGTAGAGAATACACAGTTTGACCACTATCACCTGGACTAAAAGTCAATTATGACTGACCCTGTATAATGTTTGTAGATGAGCAGTTTGTATTGTCTGCTGTGAAGGATTTTTTTCATTAGCGCAGAAGAACATCTGGATTGAGGAAAACAAATTTCGAGTTAGAAGAAAAAACTGAGGTACTGACGAAAATGGATATGATAATATTTAGAAAATGTTAGATAGGAATGAGAATAAAGAAACTTTTCGATTATTTTCTTTGTTTTGACTGCCGCACAGGTGCTCCCATGCCATGCTGGACTTGGGAACATAAACTCAGTGATTTGCAGAGTTGGCACCTGTTATGTAATATAATTTTACTGTTTTATAGTTATCATAAAACATGAAAGGCTCTACAACCAACAAGTCTAGCAGCCTAACAATAGGTTAAATGATAGACTAGTCAACATACATGAGAAAATGTATCTTTTCGTATTTTATAACAGGGTAGAACTAAATACTCAGCTATGAATTGTATCTCTGTTGTTTACTATTACAGTACATGTAATGTCCGACTAACTTGATTAGGTTTCTGCTTTAAACAAATTGTGTCTTTCAAAGAGTCAAAAACAACATCAACAGACAGCATGAAATCCCATTACAACACATCATAACACCAGCTCACAACTTATTTACTTGTACTTACATAACATTGCATGAAAAACTAGTACTTTATATGTCACCAAAAGACACCTAAAAATGAACCCAGCTTAACCATTATTACACTATTACAATATTTAAGTGTGACTGATATAATACCTGAGCATATATTACAACTTGGCTTTAATCTATGTGAAATTACAATATGAGAATGAAGAGTAAGCAAGGAGATGCTGTATAAGTAGATATTTAAAATGATCTTTGCTTTTTTCCTGAATTACATGTAAGATGAACGATGGCTCTATGAATTGCGGTATTTTTCAATGCACATGTTTGCGGTTTTGGCAATATAAATTTACCTCCACTAGTATGTATCAAGTATGATCACGAATAGGGATGCACCGATCCAACTTTTTCAGTCCCGATAGCGATACCTGGGCTTTGAGTATCGGCCGATACCGAGTACCGATCTGATACCAGTGTTTAATTAATATGCTGTATGCATCACTGTGTGGAAGTGACTGGTGTCCTTCTTTTATGTGTAAGGCAACATCAGGTTTGACTTAAACATTCCTTTCCTAACTTTGTAAAACAAAACATAACAATTAAATGCACAGATAAAAATTTAGTGAATTGTTATTTATTATTAGAATAATAAATCGTGCACCAGCCACTTCAAAATCAACAGGAATTACAATTCAAGTGTAAACCTTTTTAATGCAGCAACAAAAACTAAAATTCCAGTATATAATGTATATTGTATATAAACATAGAATTTAATTGAATAGATTGGCCCCATTGTCACCGATACCCGATCCAGCTATTTGAGTCGGTATCGGCCGATATCCGATCCAGTATCGGTATCGGTGCATCCCTAATCATGAACAAATAAAGATAAGTTGTTTGTTGGATTTAGGATTTTAGGAAACTAATCTTGTCACCTTGAAGAGAATCATTTGTATTAGTTACTGCAAAAGCAGCAAAGTAATTAATATGGCAAGGAAAACCATTTGTGAATGGCAGCATTTGCTTACAATGGAAAAAGCTCACCAAGAGGGAACGATGAACTTTTAAAAGAATTACTGTGACATTAAACCACAATACTACAACCTCAGAAGTTACCAGAGAATAGAAGAAATGCATCTGTTAAACTGTCAACAAAAACAACATAGTAGGTTTCCAAAAGCTTCCGTCATATTCAATCAAGTCCAAAAATATCCCTGACCTCATGTAAAGACGATAACAAAGGTGGATGTATATCGACCAAGTACATCATGTGACCTGCTGTATCCACTTTGGCCATTACACCAAAAAGACCACATGTTGGACAGATGTCAGCGCCTCCTTCATATCCTTCCCTTCTCATCCATTCAGTTTGTTTGACGTAGACAATTGCGTACTGTGTAAGATTAGCAGCTGAGCAGGTGTGGCATGAACCTATGTTTTATAATATAACATTATGAGTTTCAACACAGCCTTACTTCTTGTTAGGTCATTTTTGTCCACTCTATTGAAGGACTGTATTTTGTTCCAGCAGGAGCAAGCACTAGGAAGGCCATGAATGACTGCCAGACAGAAATGTCCCCGATAAGAACGCCCACTGCAACATTTAACACCTGCATTTTGTACTTTTTTTTTTCTTGCCCTAGAGTGTTGCGGGGATGACGAACATTTGTAGGCCAACCCGGAAGTCTTGCTGCCTTCAAATGGGGTCCTGTTTACCGTGTTCATGAGAAAAGTCCATATGAACGCCCCCTCTTGTGGCATTCACAACCTCGTAAGAGGAAATTTTCTTCACGAGTTGTGACTTGTTTGCTGATGTGTCATGTCGGACACCATTGAAGTACATTTTTTGGTGGATGATAAGATAATATATTGTAATTTTAGTAATATAGAGTTTTTCTTTTTAATTTTATGTCAGAGGAAATTGTTGATATTACCAACTGCCTCATCCTCTGTCATTAGACCTTTGTATTTCCTGCATTACGTTACCCGCTTTCTAGCTAATAAATTGTTAGCCTCGGTGGCTTCTAGACGCCGACAGTAACGTTAATATTGCCATTGCATAGCAGCGATGTTCTCACGACTTAACCACTTGAACGGCAAGCATATTGTATACACAACTTCCCATATTGTAACCACGAGCTCACGAGTGTCATTTGAAGGCACCATTAGCATTGCCATGGGTACCCTAGACAAAAATACAATGAGATGTTTCCAATGGGTTTTGGATTTTTGCAGAAAATAAGATCTGTGGCAAACAAAAGTTTAATAATAATGATAATCTCCACGAATGAATACCACTTCTTTAATTTTGAAGCCTAAATGCAATCGTCAGCAGTGAAAAGCTAACGTTAGGCTATAAACGAACTACACCACGGTCTCTTAAGTGCGAGTATACACAAGAATGTAAAGACAGACGAGTCAACGTGATGACGTTTAATGTCTCATTTGTTAGCAACCGCCTTTTCAAAGACACGTAAAAGCTTCAAACTTCACTAGTTGGGTATTTACTGTCATATTTTATGTCATAAAACAAAACATGAACATTCCTTAAGCTTGTGTTAACCACATCCCTTATTTCAGGCATCTAACCAAAAACCCATTCTGAGAACCCATTGACTTCCAGACGAGGGAAGTAACTGAAATGTGAGTCTACCAACTCATAATCAGTAAAAATGTTTTTTTTTGGTGAGAGATTTTATAAGCTGTGCTCAATGAAATTGACTTGTTAATTTGCCTCCTAATGTTAAGACTTTTTTTACTGTAGAAATGAAACCTGCGTGGTTAAATGAAAGTATTCCAGTGCCGTGACATTAAAATGTTCCATTTGTGTTTGCTCTGGCTTAAACCTCGCAGGCTCCACAGTGAAAAAACCAACAGGCAAATGACACTCTCCCCGCTTAAATATTTGGCAAGAATTCACAATAACAACTTACTGTCACTATTACCTTTTCTGATAGTATATGAAGCCTAATATTACCCTCAGCCACGAGCTGGAAGAGGGTGTAGATGAGGGCAGGAATGTGTGGGAGAGCAGAGAGGAAAAAGCAAGGTTTCTAGGAGGCAAAATGCCAAGGCTGAGACATTAGACTGTCTTCTCCTGAAAAACTGGGAATTCTGCGAAAGTGAAAAATTCAAGGTTACAAACAGCATGGGGGATCCCAGTTTGGACTCCATGCCATCACTGTGGAGACCTTGGATATCTTTAGCAGAGTGTTCATTTAAGATAATATATGTGTATCATTTTCTGTCTTTGCTAATAGAATATTAATAAACACAAGCACTTTAGAGAGACGCACATTATTTTATTACTACAAAATACAGTTTTTCAAGTTAAAATGTGTCATCATTTTAAATAAGTCCACTTGTGTTTTTTTTCTCTCAGTTACACCTCCTTCAACTGGCTTCTAAAGGACCTCTGCTCTTGTCCTCCTGGCTTAATGGGCTGATCTGGGCGTCGCATCAGTTTATCTGCAGGCTGCACCGCAGAGATGGTTGTCCCGAACAACATCAAGGTAAATGTGGATCAAAAGGAGGGATCCTTGGCCTACATGCACGGCTTAGTAACAAGCCAAGGCCTGGTCATGTAATGGTTTTTGATGCTGTAACACCCAAACACTTAGTGGCCCCATGTTGCTTCACTGATAATCTATAAAAAAGACTTCATATATTTCTTCATATTATAAATCAAACTACTTAATCAAGACTTTCATGTCCACTAATTGACTGAGATGCATCTGTTTTCAGATGGTTAAAGCTGAAGTAGGCGAGATTGGAGCAAATATAATTAAAAAAAAGTTATTTTTATGAAACGGTCACTATATCCTGACAGTAGTACATGAAACAGGTAACCTGAAAAAAATCATGTGTGTCTGTGTCCTCCGGTGCTCCTAACGGCATCTGCAAGATTTCACATACTGGAGGAAAACAAGCAGTCAGAGCTGATCTGAGGTCTGCTGTCCATCTGCTGTTTATGACAGCCGGCTGTCAATCACACGCAAACTCCGACCAAACTGTCAAACTAGGCAGCGCTGATCAAATATGAATCAATATTATGTGATGTTAATGCCTATTTCTCGCCTCAAATGTTTTCCGATTCATCTTGTAGTGCACGGTTTAGCTGTAAAATGAGAACGTTTGTGACCCGGCACTCATGTTGAGATCAGACTAAGATGGCTTGAAGGAATGCCAAATACCGGTCACATGACTGGAGCACAGCCAATAGGAATGCTCTCTCTCTGAAATGACCTGTGATTGGTCAAAGTCTCCCGTCATGGGCTAGATTTATTAAAGCCTGAAAACGGAGCCATGAGGAGTTGCAGCAGTCTAGTTATCTCTCAGAACACTTGAATTACAATATACAATATGCTGAAAGGTTATTATGAAATTTTTGCCCTAGAATGCCAAAAATATACTGCCTACTGCCACTTTAAGACCATAGATTTTATATATATATATATATATATATATATATATATATATGGCTATTAGAAAGAATGCAAGTTTAAGGCACTTCAGCATTGGCTTCACTTGTCAGACCTGGAGGTTGTCCACTGGTTAAGAAAAGAGTTGATGTTTTCATGTTGGTTCAATGTGATTTAACATACGAGGCTCAATGTTCAGTGTGCTTAAGAACAGGCCATTTGGCTTTATTGGATAGTTGAGAACAGAGAGCAACAGGAAACATAAGAAGGCAAAGAGGGTTGACATGGAGCAACATGCATTTGCATCTTTATCTGAACGAATGCATGCTGGACAATTAATTTTACTCGTGATGTTTTTCACTTTGCAAGAAAATAGCATGAAAAGCAACAGGATTGATTTTCCAGCCTTTTTGAATCTCAGAAGATTGTGACTGTTTGAGCAGTTCATGTTGTGGTGCCAGTGGAAAGACTTAGAAGATGCCTGTGCAACAGTGCCAAATTCACCAAAT